>NC_057803.1:542196104-542796104 GCF_018294505.1 Triticum aestivum | reverse complement strand
CAAGTCTCTGTGCTTAAGTGTCATCCCTGGATCGGTATGCTGACACACACAGTACTCGAGGATTTATAACAGAGGTAAATCACATGTATAAGTAACGTAAGATACTATTACCTCAATCCAAAATAGCGGAAGTAACAAGGTTGTGGATTCCCATCAACACCAACGGCAAAGTTGAGTGTAGAAATCGTAACCCTAACGTATCACTTACTCGTCGTAAGATAAACCTGCAACATGAGATGTTGCAGCCACAAAGGGTCAGTACATTGAATGTACTAGCAAATTCACACCATAGAGAGAAATGATGAACAATGGCTATCACTACATGCATATATGGCTGGTGGAAAAGCTCTATGGTTATAAGGTTTTTGCGAAAAGCCAATTTTTCCCTACTGCAACGGAATACATTTTAATTAACTATCATGGTGGTTGTTGAACACTGAGAATGGTTGACAGCATTCTCAATCCCAATTAAGTAACATCATTAAACCCAACAAAATTAATTTAAAGTAACGTGATGAGATTCACATGATAATCCAAGTACTAGATACTCAAGACGTCCATAACCGGGGACACGGCTAATCATAATTAGTTTATACACTCTGCAGAGGTTTGCGCACTTTTCCCCACAAGACTCGATCTCCTCCGTTGGATTTCTCGCACTACATGGTGTTTGAGAAACGGATGAGCGAGACATAGTCTTTCAGAAGCATTTGCACCTTACGATGGGTAGACCGTACCACCTACAACCCCTACATCTGCTAGTCTACCACTGTAAGAGTTCACACGACTTAATCAACTATGCTACAGCCCATAATAGCTTGTGGCTGCACACGGAAGTTTCTAGTATGAATAATCTCATGATCCCTTTGAGCCTGGGATGCGGTCCATAAAAAAACAGGCAATCCTGGAATACCCAGGTGCCTAGACAAGCAATCGCTGGAATACCCAGGTGCCTCTATCCACCCAGATGTGTGTTAAAGTTGCCACCTTAAGTAAACCATTAATTAACAATCTCACATCTGTCATGAATACTCTCAAACCCAATCCACGTCTATGAGCATAGCATGGCAACATAAGCATAACGTAATAGTAACTCCCAAGGTTTGAATGCAGGGCCATAGGTTCCTACCTCATCAACTACTTCCCAATACCCACATGTTATCAATCCTACTCATGCAATGTTTGAGGTTGAAACTAATGCATAAAAACTGGGTGATAAAGGGGTATGATCAAAGCATGAACTTGTCTGCAATGTTGATGAAGATGATTCACACTCAAAACTCTTGATAGTTCTACTCGTCACACTCCGGTCAATCTATCGTAAGCAAGCAATAGTAACCACACATAAGCAATCACTCCAAAGATGAGAAAGATCGAAGAAGACAAATTGGAAAACATCAAAACCAAGCAAATAACTCTTGCAACATAAAACAATTTCTAACAGTACCAAAATTATATGAATTTGACCTTATCAGAAAGTTTAGGTTAAGAGCTTCGATTTGCAAAAAGAATAAACTAAATCGGAGTTACGAAACTCAAGTTATGAACAAACAAAGTTTGAATACGAATCTGATCTAATTCAAATTTTAAAACTTTCAAAAACATGTTTAAGTTGTTTATCCGGATAGAGGAGATCGTAACGAAGACGTGAGTGTTGGTTTCGTTGGATTTGGATAAACGAGTAAAAAGTTGTGATAGATTGAAGATCAGGGGCTAAACTGTGAAGAAACTAATTACATACGGGTCCCTGGCTAAAATAAATAAATAAATAAATAATCCTACCAAGCGAACACTCGCTACAGAGACATACAAGACGAAAACCGTTCGCTAAAGAGATCTTAATAGAGAACATCCGCTAAATAGTAATAAAAACGGTTTATAAAAAAACCAATTTGGATCGGACCGGTCGGCGGCGGTTTTTACCCCGGTTCTTGGCGGTTCAACGACGGGGCGTTTTCCGGCGACATTTCTCGCGTCGGTCGGCGGCGGCAGCAAGCTCCGGCGAGGGCGGCGCGTGGGCAAGGTGAGCGGCGGCTCTAGCATATGGGGCGCGGCTGCGGGAGGCGGCGAGCGGCGTGGGAGAGAGAGGGCGGCAGAGCGGCGGAGGGGCGCGGGGCGGGGAGGCGGAGCGGCGGAGCTGTGGCGGCGGTGGCGATCTGTGGCGGCGGCGGCATGGGAGAGAGAGGGCGGCGGCAGATCGGGGTCCAAGGGGGCCCGGGTGCCCGGTATTTATGGGAGGAGGGGCAAGGCGGCGCGGAGGCGTGCGGGAGGGGGCAGAGGAGGCATGGCGAAGCACGGCGGCGGCGACGCGTGCTCGCTCGGGACTCTGTCCCGAGCTGGAAGACGGGCGAGGCGCGGTGTCGGGCCGGCTGGGCCGACCCGGTCCGGTCGGTCCAGGAGTTTTTTTAAACATTTTTTTAACGCAAACAAACAAAATAATAAAAACAAAATAAATACTAATATTATATAGGCATTTTTAGAAAAAGATTTTCTACGACGTGAACATTTTTATAACTTCAAATAAAATCCACACAAATTCAGATAAATCAAAGAGTGCTACTGGTCTATTAAAATCCAACAAAAATCATTTTAAAAATACCAAAATGAAATCAAATTTATTTCTCTCCAATTTTCTGTTGTAGGGAATCATGTTACCCTATTTTCCATGTATTTTATTTTTGGAGAAAAATGATTTGAATAAAATCCAAATAACTCCAAATTGAAAAATAATTCCAAAAGACTTTGAATTTGATCCTTTGAAACTCCCAACTCATATTTCATATAATTTGAAGAAGTCATTTTATCTCCTCTCGTGAAAATCATTGAGTTGCATAAAGTTTCAGAATTGGAAATATTTTCCAAATGAAATTCAATATTTTCAACACCCCTTGTCATTTAAATAAATGGAAGAAGTCATGTCATCTTCTCTCCAGGGTTTCGTGGTGAAAAGAATTTGAATTCACGGAGATCACGAATGCAAAATGAAAGTTTGGGAAAGTCCTTTTATTCCCTCTCATTTAACTTTCAAAAAGGTTTCGAATTTCACTCGATTTCACACAATCAATCAAATCTATCTATTTATTATAACATTCCAAAATTTAGAATTTTGGGATGTTACAAACCTACCACCCTTAAAATGAATCTCGTCCTCGAGATTCGGAGAGGCTAGCAAGAAAAAGGTTAGGGTTTGGGGTCTCCTCAAAATCCATCAATCCTCACCGGGGTCTGGGGTGCTACCACCCTTAGAAGCATGGTTACGGTTCCATCAAAACTCATTTACTCCATTTTTATTGTTAACAGTGTCGGTCTTCTTGGATCTTCAGGATAATTCCTTATCCTGGCTCTTCCGGTAGTGGCATAACCTTTACCACAATTCTTCTGTCTTTCATCTAGGTAAGGTTCTTCCGAGACTGGGTCTTCTTAGCTGATGGGTCTGGCGCCAATACTAATCAACTATTGATATCTCATGGTGGTAATCCAATCATGGTTTCTCCTGCAGGAAATGGGTCTGGGTTGATCCTCACCGTATAACCTACAGTTGGCAAAAACTGCCTTGTACAAGGGAAAAATACCTATACCATTCTACGGCTTAAACAAGGTTTTGATCGTCGTCTCTCCATTATAGTTAAGTCTCTCAGATTTACCATCCCATATAGCAAGGCGAATAATAAGAGTAAGTCGGTATGGTGATCAATCCATCCCGCACCCAAATCATTACCTTGTATACGGTTTAGCGAATCTCGCATTCTAACACTCAATCATCCTCACTAGCATTGCAGAATTTCTCTTGTCCATGAACTGCATTCGGAATAATCCATTGATTCTGCAAGCCAAACAAACATCTATCGTTCCTTCACAACTCTCAGGTTTTGCGTTACTCCTATAAGATCGTCTATCGATAAAATCGTAACTTCTTCCAGTTTTTTTTCCTTCAGCAAGAATGTGCTTGCTTCTTGGTAGGTCTCGGGGCCTGTGGGTTATGGCCCATCTCATTACTTTGTAATCCTTGAGCTCATCCTAGGGGCTACTAATTATTATTCCAACTTCCAACTTCATACCTCATTTATATCCAATAGTAATTCATCTCTTCATCCTCGTGGGATATCCCTCATACCGAGATAAAAGCTTATACTTATGAAGTCCATATTCCACTTCGTGGAACATCATTATCCTTTCTAGGGTCAAGCTTCCTTACAGGGGAATATTGGCCATCTCTGCATGGCACTTCTTCAACTGGGGAACGTGAAACATATCATGAACTCCTGACAGCCCTTCGGGTGACTCCAACTTGTTGGCCACTTCTCCCATACACTCCAAAACTCGGTATGGTCCTACAAATCTCGGGGCTAACTATCCCTTAACTCCAAATCATTTAACTCCTCGCAGAGGGGGTCACACGAAGACATGCTCTGTCTCCAATTTCATAGACTACCTCCTTGAGTTTTTGACTCTACATAACTCTTCTGCCTGGACTGAGCTACCTTCAGTCTATCTCGAATAAACTTAACATTCTCTTCTGACTCCTTGCTCACATTTGGTCCAAACAACTGACGGTCTCCAACTTCATCCCACATACTCTTGTGGTATCACACATATCGAGACAAAACTCGTATTCATTTTGTCCTAAATCCACTTAGTGGAGTATCCTTATCTTTTCCAGGGGTCAACGGTTCTTACAGGGTACTACCACCCTTAAAATGCACAAATCTTCCATAGACCATATTTCTCACATCCTCAGAATGGCCAAAATTCTTCTTCATAGAGTAACAACTCATAAAATCCATATCAGTACCAACGATGCTAACTTTATTCATTCTCAAGTGATTACAATCTCTCGCTTTTCCATTACATGTCTCAACTCAACACCTCAATATAAAAGAAAATGTTCTCACTTCTACTACTCCATTTCTTTTGTTGCAAACTCAACTATCTAGCACAAGTTTCCTTCTCCTTGGGGCATTCTCTGGCAAAGTGCCCTGCTCCATTACAACTAAAACATATTACTTCTGACAAGTCTCGAGGTTTCCTTTTTGGGCAACTATTGAGGTAGTGCCCTGACTCCTTGCACCTATAACAGGTGATATGACTCAGGTCCCTCCTGGGCTCCAATCGGTTTCTCTTCCTGGACTTTTCCATTCCAATCAGGGCTTCTATTTCCCGTGGGTCATATTCTACTTCCTCTGTCAGGAATTCTACTAGATCCCCATTCAAACAATTTTGGGAGATGTGTCCTTCTTCTGCACATGAATAGCAAGACTTAGTGCAGGGTTTACTCGGGTCTTCTTTAGGTGTGTCATCCATCTCTTCCTTCATCACAGCTTCTTCTAAAATTTCCATGAGGGCTCCTTTCATTACTTCTTTCTTCTGCTAGATGGTTCGTTGTACCATGGGGTAAATGTGACACTGAGCAGGATAGTGGGTAGTCCCTTCACACAAGAAACAAGTAATCTGCCTAGTTGGGCATTCTTCAACTGGGTGACTTCCTTCACAATTAGGGCATGCATACTTGTGTTCTTTATGGGTGTGTCCTATTTCTCCACAAATCTTGCATGCACAAGGTTTCTTCATATCCTTTCCATAAGGCTTCAACTTCTGGGACACAAGCCAAGACTTTGGCAGAGTCAACTTAAATTCTTTCCAAGTGGTTACTCCTTGCCATCCATTGATGGTTTGGTACATCCTCCACCAAGTAGCAGCACCTCTTTCAAAGCATTGAAGAGCATGTTGGATCATATCCTTTTCGACTATAGGGTTATTCTTCATGTGATCCTCCATGTTCTGAATCCATTGGTCCGTCTCCAATTGACTCATCGGTCCAGAAAATATAAGCTCATCTTCATTCATCCTCTATTGGATCCATGGGTTTGGGGTGAGATAAGAGAGATAGAGAGGGATACACACAATACAAACAAAAGTTTTGAAAAGACAGATTTTATTTGGCTATCGGGGAAAACATCAAACAAATGACAGCTCACAAACATCGCATCTAACGTAGGTATATAACAGGGGTTTGGTCTTCTAAAGGTCAACAAATCTTCAACGTCTCCAAACTCTTCAAGCCTTGTTCATGCCTCCAATGGCTTCTTCCGATCATGCTTGTCTTTCTCAAGTTCTTTTGCCAGATCAACTCTATTGACGCAAAGTCTCTCATGACGTCCTTTAATATTCTGGAGTTGCGTTCCAAACTTTTGGTTTCAACATCCTTTGCATGAACCATGGTCCTACTGTCCTTCAGTTCCTGACGAATCTCCGGTATCTCGAGGTTTTGCTCCTCTAGCTTGGCTACTTCAGCTTCTTGGACCTAAGTTCTTCACGAAATGCTTCCTTGTCAAAATACGGCTTCCTGCGGGTCCGTTTTAAAATTCCTGATGTAATTCTCCATATCCTGGTCATACACCAGCTAAGGTTAAAACTGCATCCTTTGCTGATAGATGCTCCATCAGCCTTCTACCATCCAATCCTTTTGAAGAAATGCATGCTTAGCTCAGCTCGGTGACCATGGTATCAGTGGCGATGACATCATGGATAACCGTGTTTCTGCCCTTGTCATTGCCATGAGCTATCTTCCATAGTTGATATCTCCCGCCTTAGGGTTTTCTTGACAAAACTTTGAGGTTTTTAACTCTCCATGCTCGGTCTTTCTCCGATACACCTTGATCTCAGGTATTGATGGCTTCCTTAGTCTGCCAAGTTCCATAAGGGGTGCCTTCCTAGGTCATACAAATCTAGAAAATTCTACAGGGCCTACAGATTCCCCTAGTCTTCGGAGTCTTCTACCGTTGTAGTTTCCATCATTATAATATACGGTAAAATCCTCTTCATTCTGATGTGGTCTTAGTGGTCCCATATCTTATACTTCTTGGAGTGGTCTCATCAGCCGAATCTTCGAGTGGTCAAAAAATGAAAAGGGGTATGGTCTCACTAAAAGGGTATATGTAGGATCGAAAGTATGTCTAGAGGGGGGTGATTAGACTACTTGACCAAATAAAAACTTAACCTTTTCCCAATTTTAGTTCTTGGCAAATTTTAGCTATTTTAGGACAAGTCAAGCAATCATCACACAATTCAAGCAAGCATGCAAAGAGTATATTGGCAGCAGAAAGTAAAGCATGCAACTTGCAAGAATGTAAAGGGAAGGGTTTGGAGAATTCAAACGCAATTGGAGACACGGATGTTTTTCCCGTCGTTCGGATAGGTGGTGCTATCCTACATCCACGTTGATGGAGACTTCAACCCACAAAGGGTAACGGTTGCGAGAGTCCACGGAGGGCTCCACCCACAAAGGGTAACGGTTGCGCGAGTCCACACAGGGCTCCACCCACGAAGGGTCCACGAAGAAGCAACCACCCACAAAGGGTCCACGAAGAAGCAACCTTGTCTATCCCACCATGGCCATCGCCCACACAGGACTTGCCTCACTAGCGGTAGATCTTCACGAAGTAGGCGATCTCCTTGCCCTTACAAACTCCTTGGTTCAACTCCACAATCTTGTCGGAGGCTCCCAAGTGACACCTAGCCAATCTAGGAGACACCACTCTCCAAGAAGTAACAAATGGTGTGTAGGTAATGAACTCCTTGCTCTTGTGCTTCAAATGATAGTCTCCCCAACACTCAACTCTCTCTCATAGGATTTGGATTTTGTGGAAAGAAGATTTGAGTGGAAAGCAACTTGGGAAGGCTAGAGATCAAGATTCATATGGTAGGAATGGAATATCTTGGTCTCAACACATGAGTAGGTGGTTCTCTCTCAGAACATATGAGTTGGAATGGTGTATGTGTTCTGATGGCTCTCTCTCGAATGAAGAGGAGGTGGAGGGGTATATATAGCCTCCACACAAAATCCAACCGTTACACACAGTTTTCCAATCTCGGTGGGACCGAATCAACAAACTCGGTCGGACCGAAAATGTAAACCTAGTGACCGTTAGAGATTTTCGGTGGGACTGACATGCAACTCGGTAGGACCGATATGGTTAGGGTTTGGGCATAACGTAATCTCGGTGAGACCGATTACACAAACTCGGTGAGACCGAATTTGGTAATTAGCTAACCAGAGAGTTGGTCAGGCAAACTCGGTGGGACCGATTTGCTCTTTCGGTGAGACCGAAAAGTTACAAAGGGAAACACTGAATTTACATTGCAATCTCGGTGGGACCGATTCGCTCTTTCGGTGAGACCGAAAAGTTACGAAAGGGAAACAGAGAGTTTGCAATCCCATCTCGGTGAGACCGAGATCCCTATCGGTAGAACCGAATTGCTAGGGTTTGGCAGTGGCTTATGACAAGTGAAACTCGGTGGCGCCGGATAGGAAGAATCGGTAGGACCGAGTTTGGCTTAGGGTTTAGGTCATATGTGGATATGGGAAAGTAGTTGAGGGTTTTGGAGCATATCACTAAGCACATGAAGCAAGAGGCTCATTAAGCAACACCTCATCCCTCCTTGATAGTATTGGCTTTTCCTAAAGACTCAATGTGATCTTGGATCACTAAAATATAAAATGAAGAGTCTTGAGCTTTTGAGCTTGAGCCAATCCTTTGTCCTTAGCATTTTGAGGGTTCCACTTTCACATCCATGCCATGCCAATCATTGAGCTTTCCTGAAATAATCATCTTGGAATAGCATTAGCTCAATGAGCTATATGTTGTTATGAATTACCAAAACCACCTAGGGATAGTTGCACTTTCAATCTCCCCCTTTTTGGTAATTGATGACAACATATAGATCAAAGCTTCGACAAATGATAATAAGCATGAAATATATCGTCGCTTTGAGAAGTATGTGATAAGTAAGAGCTCCCCCTAAATTTGTGCATATTTAAAATTTGCTTTGGACTGCAAATGCACAAGGAGTTAGAGTCATGGGTTACTCTTCCATGTCACATACATCTTGGTGGAGCGCTTAAAATGATAAGAATGAAATACATGCACTCATCACCAAGAATAGTGAATGATCACATAAGATAGATAAGATAATAGCATTAAGCAAGCATTAAGTGTAGCTTATGATCAAACACATGATCATCAATGTCTCACAAGCAATGACATAGTATCTCAAGCACTCAAAAGCAAACAAGTTCGAAAAACCACCAAATAAAGCAAGAGAGAAAAAGCAACACTCTCTCTCTCGAAGCCTATGATCTATACATTTTTCTCCCCCTTTGGCAACAAGTTACCAAAAAGTTCCTAGAAAATGCATAGTGCTAGATCGACGCTCAGGCTTGATCTTCAGGTGGTGGTGGAGTCCGGATCACTCCAAGGACGAAGGCTTCTGTAGACGCTGAAGTAGACGCTGGAGTTGGAGCTGAAGTAGATGCTGGAGCTGGTGGAACTGAAGGCTGTAGCTGGTGCAGAAGTGGTGGCTCTTGTGTCAGCAACTGGCACGGCAGACGACCTCGGACCTCGTGGCACTCTGGCAAAGGCATGAGTGGTAGTCCTGCCTCTCCTCTCCTGCATGTCATCCTGGAGCTGCTCCACTGCAGTCTGAATCTCTGTCACCTTGACATCCAAGTCATAGAACTTTTGTTCCATGATCCTCTCTAAGCTTGCCTGGTTCTGAGTTAGGGTGGCTAGTCCTTTCTCAATCCGCAGGGTGGATGCAATCAGGTAACCAAGCTGCTCTTGTTTAGTTTTCAAGAAATACTCAGATGCCTCCTCTTGGGTTGGCATCTTGGCAGCTTTCTCCTTCCTTGCCTTCTCCTTCTTTGCTTGTGCTTGGGCAGACGATGGCTCATTCTCAGTCATGACAACTTGATTGTCCTCAAAATCTGGACGGATGGGCAGGTGTTCCTTGTCCAATAAATATATGCCCGTGCCCATCTTAGAGTTGATGAGCTCCTGAATTTGAGGGGCATATCCACAGCTCCTCTTCTGATCTGCTGCAGTCCTCTTGATAGTCTCTACTATGAGGCTCATGACCTTGAATTTCTGTGGCACATCAAATACATGAAGCAAGTTGATTGCATGGCCTCTGATCATCTTGTGATCTCCAGACTTGGGCAAGAGAGTGTGCCTCAATATCCAATTGATTGTTGGCAGCCCTGACAGAAGATAGTGCATTGAGCCAAATTTGAAAGTGTCAAGAGCTTCATTTGGAATTTCCTTGTACACGTTGGACATTGAGTTATGATCCATCTTTTTCTTGGCATAAATGTCCAAGTCATCTGCTTGCTCCTCTGGGGCATTGATCAGTTGAGCCCATTCAGCAACTGTAGATTGGTACCTCGTACCCTCAGACATCCAAGTTATCCTCCCATCTGGATAAAAGTGTGACATGGAGTAGAATTGCATGATAAGCTCCTCATTCCACTTTGTGAGCTTCTGCCAACAAAGTCAGCAACTCCACAAGCACTAAAGCTGTCATACACTCCAGGGTAGTGTGCCTCATTTTCCTTCATGTAAGTCCAGTCGACCCATCTCATGTCACAAACAATGGGCTTCTTATCTAGTAGCACTGTCTCATAGAAGTCCTGCTGTTCCTTGGTGTGAAATCTGTAATCCACAGCAGTCCTTCTCCTTGAAGCATACGGGTCTGCTTCTCTCCACTTCCTCAGCCCTGAATCTCTCCTGAGCTTCATGTCCTCAGCCACAGGATGAGCATCGTTGTGGTCTGGGATCTTGGGCTTGAGCTTTCTAAGAACTTGCTCTTCATCCTCTTCTTCAGCAACAGTCTCAGGCACTGGGCCTTGTTCTTCTCAGCTGCAGGAATGCTCCTTGTATTCCTCTTTGGTTTTGGCTTGGAGGCAGCTTTGGGCTTAGATGCAGTAGCCCCTGATCTTATGGCATCACCCATCAGCTTGGGTGCCTTAGGTGCTGGTGCAGCTACCTCTTCTTCCTCTTCCTCTTCCATGATGGAAGCCTTTCCTAGCACTCTGGCTACGGTCTTCTTGACCCTTTCCTTCCTCTTCTTGCCTTCTGCAGCAACTGGCTCTTTGGGAGTGGGCTTCTCAGTTGAGGCTCTAGCCTTTGACATAGGCTGCCTGCCTGCTGGCCTTTTGATCTTTAGACCTGGCTTTGTGCCTTGAGCTGGCTCAACTCTCTTTGATGTGGCCTCTTCCTCTGCCACATAATCTTCATCTTCGGAGTCTGAAGTTCTCTTCTTCCTCTGTCTGGTGGCAGCTTTTGGCAGATTGCTTGGGGTACTTCTGCTGCCATCATCTGAAGAGCTGGAGGGACTAGTGCCCTCACTCATCTGCACTTGCTGCTCTGACAAGTTCTGGCTGTCACTCTGATCAGACATGTGCAAGCTCTGACTGCTGACCCTGTGAATAGTTTATAGATGAGGTAGAATAGATGAGCATCACAAAATGCAGAGATTTTTGCAAAAGAATGATCCAAAAACTTAGTTTTAGTTTCCCACTGAAATCATCTCGGATCTACCGATTTTTAAACTCGGTGATACCGAAGCAGTTTTGGCACCTAAACTAGTGAACTCGGTCAGACCGAGTCACAGTTCGGTGGCACCGAGACTGCTAGGGTTTCACAGAGTTCCAAAATCGGTCACACCGATAAGTAATTCTCGGTCAGACCGAGTCTCACTTGTGCAATGGCATAAGCCAAATCGGTGGGACCGAGTTTTTCAACTCGGTGGGTCCGAGATGGTTTCGGCGGAAACCTAACCCTAAAATTTTCGAATCAAACCTAATCTACGAGCGCATTGACTGGATAGGAGTGTTTCAATCGTGGCAAGAATCATGATGATCACAATGTGCTAAGAATCGGATTGGAGAATAGCACAAAGATCGAGTCCATACCCTAGTTCGGCGGAGACTCGCTACGGCGGCAACGGCGGGGTAGAATTCCCGTTGACGGCGACGGAGACCAGCGACTGGAGGCGGCTGGCGGCGAGGAGACGATCCGGAGACCACGTTGGCAGAGCAGGCTATCGCGCGGGCGAAGGGGTTCGGAGAAATTTCCAAATTTTGCCCGTGACTATATATAGCCCGACCCTGTCGGTGTGACCGAGTGGAACAACTCGGTGGCACCGAGATTCATAACTGCAAGCAGTTACTGAAACTCGGTGTGACCGAAATGTTCAAATCGGTTGCACCGAGATCGAAAACCTAGATCAACTTAATGATCTCGGTAGGACCGAAAGTGGGGTATCGGTCAGACCGAGAATCATAAAGAGGTTTTGGAAGTTTAAGTCTATGACGAATCGGGGACTCCGAGCGCTCCTCACACAGAGTGGTTCGAATCTGACTTGATCAAATTTTGTGATGCAGCATGAATAGAGTTTGAGACGAGAAAAGCATAGATAGCTAGAGGAGGTTCTTAGGCATTCTTGTCCATCCACTTGGCAAAAGGAAATAAAACCAAACAATCAAAACAACAAGTGGATGTCCTCGAATGAGTAAAATATGCAACCAGCATGCTCACACAATAAGATGGCAAATGAAATATGTGACAAGGCATGCACAACCAATTCTAGCATCTATCAAGCAATTTGCGATGACTAGGTCATCTATATATGAGTATATTGACTTAGGAGTCAAGTGAGAACACTTGATCATAGGTCATACTCATCGTTTAAGCTCAAGTGGGGTTACCACTTTTACATAAAGCATTGTTGTGTTCACATCTTTAGAGTTGCTTTAGCTCAAGTCTTAGAGTAAAGCTCCCCCTAGATGTGATATCCCCCCTTAAGAGGGATGAACTAACCTTGGGTTTTGTCGATGATGACTTCATGTAGATGTTGAAGATGTGGATGCTCAATGTTGATGTAGATCACTTGGAGCTATCCATTTGAGTGAATTGCACTTTCAATACCTACATGGGTTAGTCCCACAAGGAACAAACAAGGATATCCATAGACATAGAGAGATGCACACACAAGATGATGTCCATGAAAACTTTTAGGTTACCTTGTCCCTTGTCTTACCAACAAGAGGGTTTGTGACTCCTTGAACTAGTGCAAGATGTGGAAGTTGATTGCACTTGTTCTTGCCAAAATGATAAGAGTGAAGTATGTTGGCGGAGTCACCCTCAAGAACTCTCTAGTTCTTCTTCTTTTGGATCCACATCATCTTGATGGGAATCCTTGGAGTTGTAGTCGTACTTGATGAAGTGGAACTTGAAGTAGTCTTGGGAATCCACTTGACTAAGGTCTTAGGAGCTTCTTCAAATGCGTCAATTTCCTCTTGAAGCTTGTCCTTGCCTTTTTGCTTGTAGTCTTGTGGTGGAAGATCATCTTGAGCTTGTGTCCCCTTGAAAGAAGTATCATACTTCTCTTGTTGAGGAACAAACTTTGTCTTGGGGTATTGATCTTCTTCCCACTCAACTCCATTGGCATTGAACTTTCGTTCAAAACCAACACCTTGATTCTTCCGGTGCATTCCTTGCTTGCGCACAATTTCCTCGAATTGCTTACTCCCGGCAAGGCTTTTGTACACTCCTTTCTCTATAATTCCCTTCAATAAGCTATTTTCTTGCTCAAGTGTAACTTGGCTAAGAGAATCATTAGTGGAATCAAGAGAACTACTAGAAGCAACAATATTGGATTTAGCATGATCATTGTTACTGCTAGAGGAAGAATCTTTCTTGTTCTTGTTACTAGACTTGACTTGAGGCATGTAAGTGGATAAGAGTAAACGCTTGGCAATGTAAGAAGAACTTTTCTTGCGGAGATCATCATTGATTGCTTTTAAGAACTCATGCTCTTGCTCAAGATTGAGCTTTTCAAAGCGTAATTTCTCATGAGCTCTTAAAAGTTCTCGATGATCTTCGAAGATAGTTTCATGAGCTAACTTAAGAGTGTTTAGTTCTTTAGTTAGAGCCTCAATCTTCTCCTTATCATTGTCATTCGTTTTATCTTGATTAGCATGATTAATTGACGTTTCATCATAGTATTCATCACTAGAGTTGTCAACAAGCAAATCATCACCTAACAAGTCATCTTCATCACTATTGAAATCAACATACTCGGGGTGTGTTACCTTAGGACCTTTGGCCATGAAGCATCTTCCAATTCCTTCATTTGGTGAGTCAAATATGTCGTAGGAGTTGGTTGACACAAGTGCTAGACCGGCAACACCTTCATCTTGAGTATCTTCGGAGTCGGAGTGATAACTTCTCTCGGAGTGGCTGTCGGAGTCGGAGCCGGATACCCATTCACCAACATGAGCTTGATGTCTTCGTCTTGTGTAGCTCCTTGATGATTTTTCCTTCCTTTCCGAATCCTTGCTTCTCCGTGAGTATCTTCGTTCATAACGATCATCTCTACTCCTTCTCTCTCTTGGTGGTGATTCTTTGCTTCTTCTTTTTGGAGAATCTTCTCTTCTCTTGTAGGGAGCCGTACACTCATTGGAATAGTGTCCGGGTCTTCCACAACTGTAGCAGTTTCGCTCTCGACTAGAAGATCTTTTGTCATTGTAGGACCTTGACTTGAAGCTTCTATCTTTGCTTCTACTCTTGTAGAACTTGTTGAAGTTCTTCACCATTAAGCTCAATTCTTCATTGAAGTCTTGTTTCTCACTTGATGATGTAGGGGCTTCACATGAGGCTTTATAGGCACCACTTGATTTGTTGTGAAGTTCCTCTTTATCCTTAAGTGACATCTCATGAGCAACAATTCTTCCAATCACCTCCGTTGGCTTGAGATCTTTGTAATTGGGCATCATTTGGATCAATGTGCACACGGTATCATATTTTCCATCCAAGGCTCTTAGAATCTTCTTGATGATGAATCTATCGGTCATCTCTTCACTTCCTAAGCCGGCAATCTCATTTGTGATGAGAGCAAGCCTAGAGTACATTTCAGCGACACCTTCACCATCCTTCATCTTGAACTTGTCAAGTTGACTTTGAAGCACATCCAACTTGGATTCCTTGACGGAGTCGGTACCTTCGTGCATATCAATCAAAGTGTCCCAAATTTCCTTTGCATTCTCAAGACGGCTGATTTTGTTGAATTCTTCGGGGCACAATCCGTTGAAGAGAATATCACAAGCTTGAGCATTGTATTGCAACATCTTCAACTCATCCGCGGTAGCTTCACGGTTTGGTTCTTTCCCATCAAAGAAGTCACCTTGCAAACCAACACACACAATAGCCCAAACGGCGGGGTTATGTCCAAGAATATGCATTTTCATTTTATGCTTCCAACTAGCAAAATTAGTACCATCAAAGTAGGGACCTCTACGGTGATAATTTCCCTCGCTAGACGCCATACTCTCCTAGGTTGTGAAACCAAGGCTATGACCACCAAAAGCTATGGAGATCAAAGCAAATGGAGACCAAAGCTCTGATACCACTTGTAGGATCGAAAGTATGTCTAGAGGGGGGTGATTAGACTACTTGACCAAATAAAAACTTAACCTTTTCCCAATTTTAGTTCTTGGCAGATTTTAGCTATTTTAGGACAAGTCAAGCAATCATCACACAATTCAAGCAAGCATGCAAAGAGTATATTGGCAGCGGAAAGTAAAGCATGCAACTTGCAAGAATGTAAAGGGAAGGGTTTGGAGAATTCAAACGCAATTGGAGACACGGATGTTTTTCCCGTGGTTCGGATAGGTGGTGCTATCCTACATCCACGTTGATGGAGACTTCAACCCACAAAGGGTAACGGTTGCGAGAGTCCACGGAGGGCTCCACCCACAAAGGGTAACGGTTGCGCGAGTCCACACAGGGCTCCACCCACGAAGGGTCCACGAAGAAGCAACCACCCACAAAGGGTCCACGAAGAAGCAACCTTGTCTATCCCACCATGGCCATCGCCCACACAGGACTTGCCTCACTAGCGGTAGATCTTCACGAAGTAGGCGATCTCCTTGCCCTTACAAACTCCTTGGTTCAACTCCACAATCTTGTCGGAGGCTCCCAAGTGACACCTAGCCAATCTAGGAGACACCACTCTCCAAGAAGTAACAAATGGTGTGTAGGTAATGAACTCCTTGCTCTTGTGCTTCAAATGATAGTCTCCCCAACACTCAACTCTCTCTCATAGGATTTGGATTTTGTGGAAAGAAGATTTGAGTGGAAAGCAACTTGGAGAGGCTAGAGATCAAGATTCATATGGTAGGAATGGAATATCTTGGTCTCAACACATGAGTAGGTGGTTCTCTCTCAGAACATATGAGTTGGAATGGTGTATGTGTTCTGATGGCTCTCTCTTCGAATGAAGAGGAGGTGGAGGGGTATATATAGCCTCCACACAAAATCCAACCGTTACACACAGTTTTCCAATCTCGGTGGGACCGAATCAACAAACTCGGTCGGACCGAAAATGTAAACCTAGTGACCGTTAGAGATTTTCGGTGGGACTGACATGCAACTCGGTAGGACCGATATGGTTAGGGTTTGGGCATAACGTAATCTCGGTGAGACCGATTACACAAACTCGGTGAGACCGAATTTGGTAATTAGCTAACCAGAGAGTTGGTCAGGCAAACTCGGTGGGACCGATTTGCTCTTTCGGTGAGACCGAAAAGTTACAAAGGGGAAACACTGAATTTACATTGCAATCTCGGTGGGACCGATTCGCTCTTTCGGTGAGACCGAAAAGTTACGAAAGGGAAACAGAGAGTTTGCAATCCCATCTCGGTGAGACCGAGATCCCTATCGGTAGAACCGAATTGCTAGGGTTTGGCAGTGGCTTATGACAAGTGAAACTCGGTGGCGCCGGATAGGAAGAATCGGTAGGACCGAGTTTGGCTTAGGGTTTAGGTCATATGTGGATATGGGAAAGTAGTTGAGGGTTTTGGAGCATATCACTAAGCACATGAAGCAAGAGGCTCATTAAGCAACACCTCATCCCTCCTTGATAGTATTGGCTTTTCCTAAAGACTCAATGTGATCTTGGATCACTAAAATATAAAATGAAGAGTCTTGAGCTTTTGAGCTTGAGCCAATCCTTTGTCCTTAGCATTTTGAGGGTTCCACTTTCACATCCATGCCATGCCAATCATTGAGCTTTCCTGAAATAATCATCTTGGAATAGCATTAGCTCAATGAGCTATATGTTGTTATGAATTACCAAAACCACCTAGGGATAGTTGCACTTTCAATCTCCCCCTTTTTGGTAATTGATGACAACATATAGATCAAAGCTTCGACAAATGATAATAAGCATGAAATATATCGTCGCTTTGAGAAGTATGTGATAAGTAAGAGCTCCCCCTAAGTTTGTGCATATTTAAAATTTGCTTTGGACTGCAAATGCACAAGGAGTTAGAGTCATGGGTTACTCTTCCATGTCACATACATCTTGGTGGAGCGCTTAAAATGATAAGAATGAAATACATGCACTCATCACCAAGAATAGTGAATGATCACATAAGATAGATAAGATAATAGCATTAAGCAAGCATTAAGTGTAGCTTATGATCAAACACATGATCATCAATGTCTCACAAGCAATGACATAGTATCTCAAGCACTCAAAAGCAAACAAGGTCGAAAAACCACCAAATAAAGCAAGAGAGAAAAGCAACACTCTCTCTCTCAAAGCCTATGATCTATACATTTTTCTCCCCCTTTGGCAACAAGTTACCAAAAAGTTCCTAGAAAATGCATAGTGCTAGATCGACGCTCAGGCTTGATCTTCAGGTGGTGGTGGAGTCCGGATCACTCCAAGGACAAAGGCTTCTGTAGATGCTGAAGTAGACGCTGGAGTTGGAGTTGAAGTAGATGCTGGAGCTGGTGGAACTGAAGCTGTAGCTGGTGCAGAAGTGGTGGCTCTTGTGTCAGCAACTGGCACGGCAGACGACCTCAGACCTCGTGGCACTCTGGCAAAGGCATGAGTGGTAGTCCTGCCTCTCCTCTCCTGCATGTCATCCTGGAGCTGCTCCACTGCAGTCTGAATCTTTGTCACCTTGACATCCAAGTCATAGAACTTTTGTTCCATGATCCTCTCTAAGCTTTCCTGGTTTTGAGTTAGGGTGGCTAGTCCTTTCTCAATCCGCAGGGTGGATGCAATCAGGTAACCAAGCTGCTCTTGCTTAGTTTTCAAGAAATACTCAGATGCCTCCTCTTGAGTTGGCATCTTGGCAGCTTTCTCCTTCCTTGCCTTCTCCTTCTTTGCTTGTGCTTGGGCAGACGATGGCTCATTCTCAGTCATGACAACTTGATTGACCTCAAAATCTGGACGGATGGGCAGGTGTTCCTTGTCCAATAAATATATGCCCGTGCCCATCTTAGAGTTGATGAGCTCCTGAATTTGAGGTGCATATCCACAGCTCCTCTTCTGATCTGCTGCAGTCCTCTTGATAGTCTCTACTATGAGGCTCATGACCTTGAATTTCTGTGGCACATCAAATACGTGAAGCAAGTTGATTGCATGGCCTCTGATCATCTTGTGATCTCCAGACTTGGGCAAGAGAGTGTGCCTCAATATCCAATTGATTGTTGGCAGCCCTGACAGAAGATAGTGCATTGAGCCAAATTTGAAAGTGTCAAGAGCTTCATTTGGAATTTCCTTGTACATGTTGGACATTGAGTTATGATCCATCTTTTTCTTGGCATAAATGTCCAAGTCATCTGCTTGCTCCTCTGGGGCATTGATCAGTTGAGCCCATTCAGCAACTGTAGATTGGTACCTCGTACCCTCAGACATCCAAGTTATCCTACCATCTGGATAAAAGTGTGACATGGAGTAGAATTGCATGATAAGCTCCTCATTCCACTTTGTGAGCTTCTGCCAACAAAGTCAGCAACTCCACAAGCACTAAAGCTGTCATACACTCCAGGGTAGTGTTCCTCATTTTCCTTCATGTAAGTCCAGTCGACCCATCTCATGTCACAAACAATGGGCTTCTTATCTAGTAGCACTGTCTCATAGAAGTCCTGCTTTTCCTTGGTGTGAAATATGTAATCCACAGCAGTCCTTCTCCTTGAAGCATACGGGTCTGCTTCTCTCCACTTCCTCAGCCCTGAATCTCTCCTGAGCTTCATGTCCTCAGCCACAGGATGAGCATCGTTGTGGTCTGGGATCTTGGGCTTGAGCTTTCTAAGAACTTGCTCTTCATCCTCTTCTTCAGCAACAGTCTCAGGCACTGGGGCCTTGTTCTTCTCAGCTGCAGGAATGCTCCTTGTATTCCTCTTTGGTTTTGGCTTGGAGGCATCTTTGGGATTAGATGCAGTAGCCCCTGATCTTATGGCATCACCCATCAGCTTGGGTGCCTTAGGTGCTGGTGCAGCTACCTCTTCTTCCTCTTCCTCTTCCATGATGGAAGCCTTTCCTAGCACTCTGGCTACGGTCTTCTTGACCCTTTCCTTCCTCTTCTTGCCTTCTGCAGCAACTAGCTCTTTGGGAGTGGGCTTCTCAGTTGAGGCTCTAGTACAATTTCTAACAGTACCAAAATTATATGAATTTGACCTTATCGGAAAGTTTACGTTAAGAGCTTCGATTTGCAAAAAGAATAAACTAAATCGGAGTTACGAAACTCAAGTTATGAACAAACAAACTTTGAATACAAATCTGATCTAATTCAAATTTTAAAACTTTCAAAAACATGTTTAAGTTGTTTATCCGGATAGAGGAGATCGTAACAAAGACGTGAGCGTTGGTTTCGTTGGATTTGGATAAACGAGTAAAAAGTTGTGATAGATTGAATATCAGGGGCTAAACTGTGAAGAAACTAATTACATACGGGTCCCTGGCTAAAATAAATAAATAATCCTATCAAGCGAACGCTCGCTACAGAGACATACAAGACGAAAACCGTTCGCTAAAGAGATCTTAATAGAGAACATCCGCTAAATAGTAATAATAACGGTTTATAAAAAACAATTTGGATCGGACCGGTCGGTGGCGGTTTTTACCCCGGTTCTTTGCGGTTCAACGACGGGGCGTTTTCCGGCGGCTTTTCTCGCGTCGGTCGGCGGCGGCAGCAAGCTCCGGTGAGGGCGGCGCGCTGGCAAGGTGAGCGGCGGCTCTGGCGTGTGGCGCGCGGCTGCGGGAGGCGGCGAGCGGCGCGGGAGAGAGAGGGTGGCAGAGCGGCGGAGGGGCGCGCGGCGGGGAGGCGGAGCTGCAGCGGCGGTGGCGATCTATGGCGGCGGCGTGGGAGAGAGAGGGCGGCGGCGGATCGGGATCCAGGGGGGCCCGGGTGCACGGTATTTATGGGAGGAGGGGCAAGGCGGCGCGGAGGCGTGCGGGAGGGGGCAGAGGAGGCATGGCGAAGCACGGCGGCGGCGACGCGTGCTCGCTCGGGACTCTGTCCCGAGCTGGAAGACGGGCGATGCGCGGTGTCGGGCCGGCTGGGCCGACCCGGTCCGGTCGGTCCAGGAGTTTTTTTAAACATTTTTTTAACGCAAACAAACAAAATAATAAAAACAAAATAAATACTAATATTATATAGGCATTTTTAGAAAAAGATTTTCTATGACGTGAACATTTTAGAACTTCAAATAAAATCCACACAAATTCAGATAAATCAAAGAGTGCTACTGGTCTATTAAAATCCAACAAAAAATCATTTTAAAAATACCAAAATGAAATCAAATTTATTTCTCTCCAATTTTCTGTTGTAGGGAATCATGTTACCCTATTTTCCATGTATTTTAGTTTTGGAGAAAAATGATTTGAATAAAATCCAAATAACTCCAAATTGAAAAATAATTCCAAAAGACTTTGAATTTGATCCTTTGAAACTCCCAACTCATATTTCATATAATTTGAAGAAGTCATTTTATCTCCTCTCGTGAAAATCATTGAGTTGCATAAAGTTTCAGAATTGGAAATATTTTCCAAATGAAATTCAATATTTTCAACACGCCTTGTCATTTAAATAAATGGAAGAAGTCATGTCATCTTCTCTCCAGGGATTTCGTGGTGAAAAGAATTTGAATTCACGGAGATCACGAATGCAAAATGAAAGTTTGGGAAAGTCCTTTTATTCCCTCTCATTTAACTTTCAAAAAGGTTTCGAATTTCACTCAATTTCACACAATCAATCAAACAATCAATCAAATCTATCTATTTATTATAACATTCCAAAATTTAGAATTTTGGGATGTTATAGAAACATAGGATCCAACTATAATAGCAAAGCTCGCGATACATCAAGATCGTATCGTCTCAAGAACATGAGAGAGAGAGAGAGAGATCAAACACATAGCTACTGGTACATATCCTCAGCCCCGAGGGAGAACTACTCCCTCCTCGTCATGGAGAGCACTGGGATGATGAAGATGGCCACCGGAGAAGGATTGCCCCCTCCGGCAGGATGCCGGAACGGGTCTAGATTGGTTTTTGGTGGCTACGGAGGCTTCTGGCGGCGGAACTCCCGATCTAATCTCCGTTTTGGAAGTTTTAGGTTACATAGGTATATATGGGTGTAGGAGGTACGTCGGTGGACCGAAGGGGGGGCCACGAGGCAGGGAGCGCGCCCCAGGGGGGTGGGCGCGCCCCCTACCCTCGTGAGCTCCTCCTTCATCTTCTAATGTAAGGTCCAAGTCTATCTGGTGTTTCCTTCCAAAAATAACTTCTCCAGTTGATTTCGTTTCGTTTCGACTCCATTTGATATTCCTTTTCTTCAAAACACTGAAATAGGCAAAAAAAACAGCAAATCTGGGCTGGGCCTCCGGTTAATAGGTTAGTCCCAAAAATGATATAAAAGTGTATAATAAAGCCCATAAACATTCAAAACAGTAGATAATGTAGCATGGAGCAATCAAAAATTATAGATATGTTGGAGACGTATCAGTCTCCCTGGCAGCGCTTTCTTTAAAGCCATTAAGCTAGGCATATAGTGCTCAAGTAATGAATCCACCCGGATCCCAAGGTATATCAAAGCCAATTTTAATTAACAATGATTTGTAATTTAGTAGTGAGCACAAAGTAACATATATCATGCAACAACAAAGTCTAACTCTCTTCCCATGCATCCGCATGTCATAAAAGAACAATCCATGCACACATAGTAAAGGCCAATGCATAGTATAAGCAGTTTCTTGCAATTGTATCGTATTGGAAACATAGAGAGGTGGAGATATAGTTCCTCTCTCATAATAATTGCAAGTAGGAGCAGCAAGCACATGCATATTATATTCATCAAAATCATCATGTGCAACGGTATAAGGCAACCGATCAATATAATCCTTAATAAGGGTAAACTTCTCCGATATAGTGTAGTTGGGAGAATTCAAAAAGATAATAGGACTATCATGCATGGGTGCAATAGCAACAATTTCATGTTTAACATAAGGAACTATAGCAAGTTCATCTTCATAAGCATAATTCATATTGGCATCTTGGCCACAAGCATAGCAAGCATCATCAAAAAGGGATATTTCAAAAGAATCAACGAGATCATAACAATCATCATAGCAATCATCCTTTGGTAAGCACGAAGGGAAATTAAACAATGTATGAGTTAAAGAGTTACTCTCATTAGAAGGTGGGCACGGGTAGCTAATCTGCTCTTCCTCCTTTTGTTCTTCGCTCTCCTCCTCACCTTTTTCATCCAATGAGCTCGCAGTTTCATCAACTTCTTCTTCCATAGACTCCTGCAAAATATTAGTATCTTCTTGGACAGCGGGGTAGTCCTCAATATATGGTTCAACATAGGCATTAGAAGCATAATTATCATAGCAATATTTAAGTATGTCAAAATTTTCAGATTTGTAAAGAGTAGCATCATACGTTTCAATCAAAGAAGCAATTTCATAAGAACCCTTAAAAGCAACAAACTCTTCAATTTGTTGAACATCATAGTAACTATAAACACCCTTAGCATACGAAGATACGATTCCATTATCACTAAACTCACATTGATAGGGAAGGTGTTTCTTAGGATTTTCAGAACAACAAGTAATATCATATATTTCGCATAAATTCCAAGCATAGCATTGCAAACGATGAATTTGACCCAGTAAAATTTTCCCTTTTTCAGATATTCGGTGTCGCACATAACAAGCATGCTCATCTAAAGATTTGCCCTGAACTAAGCTAGTTGGGGTTTCAGTACGAGCACATAGGGATCAAAGATGATCCAAGTAATAAGCTTAAGTAGTGTGATAGATTTTGAGTGGTTCTTCAACCATCGGTTTAGTAGGTACAACTATTTTTTTGGTATTTTGCATTTCCTACCCATAACTAAAGATAAAAAACAACTAAGAACAACAAATAAAAATTACTTAGTGATAAAGCAAACAAGCACACACAAGAATATTCACCCCACGCTATTGCTCCCCGGCAACGGCCCCAGAAAAAGGTCTTGATAACCCACAAGTATAGGGGATCGCAACAGTTTTCGATAAGTAAGAGTGTCGAACCCAACGAGGAGCTAAAGGCAGAACAAATATTCCCTCAAGTTCTATCGACCACCGATACAACTCTACGCACGCTTGATGATCGCTTTACCTAGAACAAGTATGAAACTAGAAGTACTTTGTAGGTGTTGTTGGATAGGTTTGCAAGATACTGAAGAGCAAGTAAATAAAAGGTAGGGGCTGTTGTAAGTAAAGAAGCAATAAAGTAAATATAGCGATTGTGGAAAAGTGGTGGTAGGAGTTGCGAAATTGCCCCTAAGCAATTGACTACTTTACTAGACCGATAGCAAGTATTATGTGGGAGAGGCCACTGCTAGCATGTCATCCCTGACTTGAAATTCTATGCACTTATGATTGGAACTATTAGCAAGCATCCGCAACTACTAACATTCATTAAGGTAAAACCCAACCATAGCATTAAGATATATTGGTCCCCCTTCAATCCCGTATGCATCAATTTCTATGCTAGGTTGAAGCTTCTGTCACTCTTGCCCTCCAATACATAGTCCTATCAACATACAACTAACCCTATGGTGTGATCCACGCACACTCTCATATGATGGGCACCAAAGGATAGCAACATAACCACAAGCAAATTAAATCAATCATAGCAATTCATCAACCACCAATAGGACAACGAAAATCTACTCAGACATCATAGGATGGCAACACATCATTGGATAATAATATGAAGCATAAAGCACCATGTTCAAGTAGAGGGTACAGCGGGTTGCGGGAGAGTGGACCGCTTTAGATAGAGGGGGGGCAGGTGATGGAGATGTTGGTGAAGATGGCGGAGGTGTTGGTGTAGATCGCGGTGATGATGATGATGGCCACGGCAGTGTTCCGGCACCACCGGAAGAGAAGGGGAGAGGGGGCCCCTTCGTCTTCTTCTTCCTTGACCTCCTTCCTAGATGGGAGAAGGGTTTCCCCTCTAGTCCTTGGCCTCCATGGCATGGGAGGGGCGAGAGCCCCTCCGAGATTAGATCTGTCTCTCTGTCTCTCTCTGTTTCTGCGTTCTCAGATTCTACCCTTTCACCGTTTCTTATATTCCCGGAGATCCGTAACTCCGATTGGGCGGAAATTTTTAACATGATCTCTATCCGGATATTAGCTTTATTGTGGCAAAAGAAGGGCACCGACCGCCTTACGGAGTGGCCACGAGGGTCAGGGCGCGCCTGCCCCCTTGGGGGGCGCCCCCCTGCCTCGTGGCCCCCTCGGGCACCGTCTCGCGTGGATTTTTCTTCCTAAAAATCATATATATTCCAAAAAAATCTCCGTCAGTTTTTATCCCGTTTGGACTCCGTTTGATATGGATATTCCGCGAAACAAAAAACATGCAACAAACAGGAACTGGCACTGGGCACTGAATCAATATGTTAGTCCCAAAAATAGTATAAAAAGTTGCCAAAAGTATATGAAAGTTGTAGAATATTGGCATGGAACAATCAAAAATTATAGATACGACGGAGACGTATCATTCTCATACATGGATCCCATCTCAGATTTCATGGCCTCAAGCCATTTTGCGGAATCTGGGATCATCATCGCTTCCTCATAGTTCATAAGTTCATCATGGTCTAGTAACATGACTTCCACTACAGGATTACCGTACCACTCTGGTGCGTATTGTGCTCTGGTTGACCTATGAAGTTCTGTAGTAACTTGATCCAAAGTTTCATGATCATCATCATTAACTTCCTCTCTAGTTGGTGTAGGCATCACAGGAACAAATTTCTCTGATGAACTACTTTCCAATTCGAGAGAAGGTACAGTTACCTCATCAAGTTCTACTTTCCTCCCACTCACTTCTTTCGAGAGAAACTCATTCTCTAGAAAGGATCCATTCTTAGCAACGAAAATCTTGCCTTCGGGTCTGTGATAGAAGGTGTACCAAACAGTTTCCTTTGGGTATCCTATGAAGATGCACTTCTCCGATTTGGGTTCGAGCTTATCAGGTTGAAGCTTTTTCACAAAAGCATCATAGCCCCAAACATTAAGAAACGACAACTTAGGTTTCTTGCTAAACCACAGTTCATATGGTGTCATCTCAACAGATTTAGATGGTGCCCTATTTAACATGAATACAGCTGTCTCTAATGCATAACCCCAAAACGATAGTGGTAAATCAGTAAGAGACATCATAAATCGCACCATATCTAATAAAGTACGGTTACGATGTTCGGACACACCATTATGCTATGGTGTTCCAGGTGGCATGAGTTTGTGAAACTATTCCACATTGTTTTTATTGAAGCCCAAACTCATAACTCAAATATTTGCCTCCGCTATTAGACTGTAGAAACTCTATTTTCTTGTTACGATGATTCTCTACTTCACTCTGAAATTCTTTGAACTTTTCAAATGTTTCAGACTTGTGTTTCATTAAGTAGATATACCCATATCTGCTCAAATCATCTGTGAAGGTTAGAAAATAACGATACCCGCCGTGAGCCTCAACACTCATCGGATCGCATATATCAGTATGTATTATTTCCAATAAGTCAGTTGCTCGCTCCATTGTTCCGGAGAATGGAGTCTTAGTCATCTTGCCCATGAGGCATGGTTCGCAAGCATCAAGTGATTCCAAAAGCCCATCAGCATGGAGTTTCTTCATGCGCTTTACACCAATATGACCTAAACAGCAGTGCCACAAATATGCTGCACTATCATTATCAACTTTGCATCTTTTGGCATCAATATTATGAATATGTGCATCACTACGATCGAGATTCAATAAACCATTCACCTTGGGTGTATGACCTCAGAAGGTATTATTCATGTAAACATAATAACAATTATTCTTTGACACAAATGAATAACCGTATTGCAATAAACATGATCCAATCATATTATGCTCAACGCAAGCACCAAATAATATTTATTTTAGGTTCAATACTAATCCCGAAGGTAAAGGGAGTGTGCGATGGTGATCTTATCAACCTTGGAATCACTTCCAACACACATCGTCACCTTGCCCTCAACTAGTCTTTGTTTATTTTGTAACTCCTGTTTCGAGTTACTAATCATAGCAACTGAATCAATATCAAATACCCAGGGGCTACTATGAACACTAGTAAAGTACACATCAATAACATGTATATCATATGTACTTTTGTTCACTTTGCCATCCTTCTTATTCGCTAAGTATTTGGGGCAGTTCCGCTTCTAGTGACCATTTCCTTCGCAATAGAAGCACTTAGTTTCAGGCTTGGGTCTAGCTTTGGCATTCTTCATGGGAGTGGCAACTTGCTTGTCATTCTTCTTGAAGTTCCCTTTCTTTCCCTTGCCCTTTTACTTGAAACTAGTGGTCTTGTCAACCATCAACATTTGATGCTTTTCTTGATTTCTACCTTCGTCGATTTCAGCATCACAAAGATCTCGGGAATCGTTTTCGTCATCCCTTGCATATTATAGTTCATCATGAAGTTCCAGTAACTTGGTGATAGTGACTAGAAAACTCTGTCAATCACTATTTTATCTGGAAGATTAACTCCCACTTGATTCAAGCGACTGTAGTATGATAACCCACAAGTATAGGGGATCGCAATAGCTTTCGAGGGTAGAGTATTCAACCCAAATTTATTGATTCGACACAAGGGGAGCCAAAGAATATTCTCAAGTATTAGCAGCTGAGTTGTCAATTCAACCACACCTGGAAACTTAGTATCTGCAGCAAAGTGTTTAGTAGCAAAGTAATATGATAGTGATGGTAACGGTAACAAAAGAGTAACGAAAGCAAAGCAATGTTTTTGGTATTTTGTAGTGATTGTAACAATAGCAACGGGAAAGTAAATAAGAGTAAACCAATATATGGAAAGCTCGTAGGCATCGGATCAGTAATGGATAATTATGCCAGATGCGGTTCGTCATGTAACAGTCATAACATATGGTGACACAGAAGTAGCTCCAATTCATCAATGTAATGTAGGCATGTATTCCGAATATAGTCATACGTGCTTATGGAAAAGAACTTGCATGACATCTTTTGTCCTACCCTCCCGTGGCAGCAGGGTCCTTACTAAAACTAAGGGATATTAAGGCCTCCTTTTAATAGAGAACCGGAACAAAGCATTAGCACATAGTGAATACATGAACTCCTCAAACTATGGTCATCACCGGTAAGTATCCCGATTATTGTCACTTCGGGGTTAATGGATCATAACACATAATAGGTGACTATAGACTTGCAAGATAGGATCAAGAACACTCATATATTGATGAAAACATAATAGGTTCAGATCTGAAATCATGGCACTCGGGCCCTAGTGACAAGCATTAAGCATAGCAAAGTCATAGCAACATCAATCTCAGAACATAGTGGATACTAGGGATCAAACCCTAACAAAACTAACTCGATTACATGATAAATCTCATCCAACCCATCACCGTCCAGCAAGTCTACGATGGAATTACTCACGCACGGCGGTGAGCATCATGAAATTGGTGATGGAGGATGGTTGATGATGACGATGGCGACGGATTCCCCTCTCCGGAGCCCCGAACGGACTCCAGATCATCCCTCCCGAGAGGTTTTAGGGCTTGGCGGCGGCCCCGTATCGTAAAACGTGATGATTTCTTCTCTCTTATTTTTTCTCCCCGAAAGCAGATACATAGAGTTGGAGTTGGAGTCGAGAGGTATCCAGGGGGCCCACGAGGTAGGGGCGCACCCTAGGGGGGGGCGCCCCCCACCCTCGTGGAAAGGGTGTGGGCCCCCTGGTCTTCATCTTTTGTGAGGATTTTTTATTATTTATTGTAAGACATTCCGTGGAGTTTCAGGTCATTCCGAGAACTTTTGTTTTCTGCACATAAAACAACATCATGGCAGTTCTGCTGAAAACATCGTCAGTCCGGGTTAGTTCCATTCAAATCATAAAAGTTAGAGTCCAAAACAAGGGCAAAAGTGTTTGGAAAAGTAGATATGACGGAGACGTATCAACTCCCCCAAGCTTAAACCCTTGCTTGTCCTCAAGCAATTCAGTTGACAAACTGAAAGAAATAAAGAAAAACTTTTACAAACTCTGTTTGCTCTTGTTGTTGTAAATATGTCAAGCTAGCATTCAAGTTTTCAGCAAAGATTATAACTAACCACATTTGCAATAATTCTCAGATCTCATAATTACCCATATCAATAGCATAATCAACTAGCAAGCCATAATAATAAATCTCGGATGACAACACTTTCTCAAAACAATCATAATATGATATAACAAGATGGTATCTCGCTAGCCCTTTCTGAGACCGCAAAACATAAATGCAGAGCACCTTTAAAGATCAAGGACTGACTAGACATTGTAATTCATGGTAAAAGAGATCCAATCATAGTCACACCCAATATAAATTAAAAGTGATGAATGCAAATGACAGCTGCGCTCTCCAGCTAATGCTTTTAATAAGAGGGTGATGACTCAACATAAAAGTAAATAGATAGGCCCTTCGCAGAGGGAAGCAGAGATTTGTAGAGGTGCCAGAGCTCGGTTTTGAAATAGAGATGAATAATATTTTGAGCGGTATACTTTCATTATCAACATAACAACCAAGAGATGGCAATATCTTCCATGCTACACACATTATAGGCGGTTCCCAAACAGAATGGTAAAGTTTATACTCCCCCTCCACCAACAAACATCAATCCATGGCTTGCTCGAAACAACGAGTGCCTCCAACTAACAGCAGTGCCAGTGGGAGTTTTGTTTTGCAATTATTTTGATTTAGTTTGCATAAAGCATGGTATTGGGCATCCCGGTGACCAGCCATTTTCTCGTGAGTGAGGAGCGGAGTCCACTCCTCTTGAGAATAACCCGCCTAGCGTGGAAGATACAGGCAGCCGTAGTTGATACATGAGCTATTCGAGCATACAAAACAAGATATTTATTTGAAGGTTTAGAGTTTGGCACATACAAATTTACTTGGAAAGGCAGGTAGATACCGCATATAGGAAGGTATAGTGGACTCATCTGGAATAACTTTGGGGTTTAAGGGATTGGATGCACAAGCAGTATTCCTGCTTAGTACAGGTGAAGGCTAGCAAAAGACTGGGAAGCGACCAACTAGAGAGCGACAACAGCCATGTACATGCATTAAAATTAATAAACATTGGATGCAAGCATGAGTAGGATATAATCCACCATGAACATAAATATCGTGAAGGCTATGTTGATTTGTTTCAACTACATGCGTGAACATGTGCCAAGTCAAGTCACTTAAATCATTCAAAGGAGGATACCACCCCATCATACCACATCATAACCATCTCAATAGCATGTTGGCACGCAAGGTAAACCATTATAACTCATAGCTAATCAAGCATGGCACAAGCAACTATGATCTCTAATTGTCATTGCAAACATGTTTATTCATAACAAGCTGAATCAAGAATGATGAACTCATATATTTACAAAAACAAAAGAGGTCGAGTTCGTACCAGCTTTTCTCATCTCATTCAGTCCATCATATATCATCATAATTGTCTTTCACTTGCATGACCGAACGATGTGAATAATAATAAGAGTGCACGTGCATTGGACTAAGCTGGAATCTACGAGCATTCAATAAACAGGAGAAGACAAGGCAATATGGGCTCTTTTGTCAGATAAACAATAATGCATATAAGAGCCACTTCAACAATTTAATTATGGTCTTCTCCTACTGACCCCCAAAGAAAAGAAAAGAATAAAACTATTTACACGGGAAAGCTCCCAACAAGCAAAAGAAGAACGGGAAATATTTTTTGGGTTTTCTTTTTAATTACTACTACAAGCATGGAAAGTAAATTACTACTAAATTTTTTTTGGTTTTTCTTAAGGTTTATTAAACACACAAGAAGAAAGCAATAAAAAGGAAAATAAACTAACATGGATGATACAATGAAAAATTATGAACACCGACATCTAGCAATGAGTGTGTGTGAACATAAATGTAATGTCGGTGAGAAATATGTACTCCCCCAAGCTTAGGCTTTTTGGCCTAAGTTGGTCTATGGCCACGGCTGGCCTGGCGGATATCCATAATAATAGTTGGGGTCGTACTGCGATGAGGAAGAAGAAGGCTTCGATTGCCACTGGTTGGCAATCATCTTCGGATCCCACTGATAGTTAGACTGTCGCGAAGGATCAAATTGTGGTTCCGGTTCTGGCTCCTCGGTTGGTGCAAGGTTCCGGTAGGCGTGGATAGCCGTCAACGGAACAAGGTACATGCCTACAGGCAAATCAAACAAAGAAGGAGCGGGCAAGGTGATAGTCTCAGGATGATGTTTATTAAAGAACAATTGATATTTAACCTCTCCTGCCCTATTATTAATAATAAAATAATGTGCCACCATACTTTTATAGTCTAGATAAACATGAGGCAGCACTTTTTCTTCCTTCTCAGCATGCCTAATAGGTATGTTAAAATGTGCAGCTAGGCGTGTAGCATATATGCCTCCAAAGATGGGGCCCTTTGTACGGTTCATACTTAACCGTCTAGCAATAATGCCGCCCATACTAAAAGTGTTATCACTGTATAAACCATGGAGCAAAATAATTACATCAGGGATACTAAGGTTACCACAGTTTCCGCGTCCAATTAAGCAACGACTAGCAAATAATGCAAAGTAACGTAAAACAGGAAAATGTATGCTAGTGATTCGTGCATCGGAAACCCTCCTAGTTTCTCCTACAATGATAGTATCAATAAACCCCTCCACATCATCATGATATGGTTCTTCTATCTTGCCCTCAAAAGGGACTAAAAAATCCGACAAAAATCATAAAGTGACATCTCCTTATGCTCATCATATAAATGAAACTCCACCGTAGGTGGTGAGTTCCTAGAATGGAAATGAAAGTTTTGCACAAAGGTATTTGTGAGTAAGAGATACTGATCGCATTGGTCATGGAGGAAAGCGGTGAGGCCTGCATTATGAGCCAATTCATGAAAATCTTCATAAATCCCGGCTGCTCTCAAGAAATCCTTGGAAGGCCATTCACACGCCCAAACCTCCACGGTGCGCGGCAAATTATACTTAGGCTTCGGTGCCTTTTCCTTCGAGTTTGGCTCGATGAGCCCCTCAATAATCTCCTCATCATTTTCTGAAAAATTCTGAAATTTTTAGTAACTTCAAAATAAAAGTAAACCAAACTCAATAATATTGATAGCAACCACTCCTACAAGTGCCTAGAGCCTATATCATGCATCAAAACTACTTTTGACCATATAAATTTGACATGCAAGCTCAAGAACAGGGTCACCTAAGCAGCAAAAATTTGCAATGAATAAAGCACTAGAACAAAAACTAATCGGACCAATGGAGGAGTCACATACCAAGGAACAATCTCCCCAAGCAGTTTTGTGAGAGGTGCTTTGAGCAAGGAGATCGAAAATGGCAGCAAAGAGGGCTGGAACTCGTGCTTGAGTTGGTTTTTCGTGTTTGTGGGAGGAAGAAGAAGAGGATGGTGCAGGAATAAGTGGAGGAGGGCCACCGTGGGCCCACGAGGCAGGGGGGCGTGCCCTAGGGGGGTAGGCGCGCCCTCCATCCTCGTGGCAAGGTGGTTGGCCCCCCTAGTGTGTTCTTTGTTCCATGAATCCTCAAATATTCTAGAAAAAATCATATTTAATTTTTAGGGCATTTGGAGAATTTTTATTTTTGATGTATTTTTATATTGCACGGATAATCAGATAACAGACGGAAAATTATTTATTTTTACTTTATTTCAACTAAATAACATAAAGTATAGAGCAGGTACAGAAGGTTGTGCTTCTAGTTTCATCCATCTCATGCTCATCAAAAGGAATCCACTAATAAGGTTGATCAGGTCTTGTTAACAAACTCATTTCGATTAACATGAAACTGGAGAAATTTCGAATAACACTAGGTTACCTCAACGGGGATATGCACATCCCCAATAATAAGTATATCATATTTCTTCTTGATAGTAGGAAGAGGAAATTCAAAACCTCCCAATATAATCGATGGAATTTTTCTGATAGAATTGATACTATGAACTTGAGGTTGTTTCCTCGGAAAATGTACCGTATGCTCATTACCATTAACATGAAAAGTGACATTGCCTTTGTTGCAATCAATAACAGCCCCTGCAGTATTAAGAAAGGGTCTTCCAAGAATAATAGACATACTATCATCCTCGGGAATATCAAGAATAACAAAGTCCGTTAAAATAGTAACGTTTGCAACTACAACAGGCACATCCTCACAAATACCGACAGGTATAGCAGTTGATTTATCAGCCATTTGCAAAGATATTTCAGTAGGTGTTAACTTATTCAAGTCAAGTCTACGATTTAAAGAGAGAGGCATAATACTAACACCGGCTCCAAGATCACATAAAGCAGTTTTAACATAGTTTCTTTTAATGGAGCATGGTATAGTAGGTACTCCAGGATCTCCAAGTTTCTTTGGTATTCCACCCTTAAAGGTATAATTAGCAAGCATGGTGGAAATTTCAGCTTCTGGTATCTTTCTTTTATTTGTGACAATATCTTTCATGTACTTAGCATAAGGATTCATTTTGAGCATATCAGTCAATCGCATACGCAAAAAGATAGGTCTACATTTCAGCAAAGCGCTCAAAATCCTCATCATCCTTTTTCTTGGATGGTTTGGGAGGAAAAGGCATGGGTTTCTGAACCCAAGGTTCTCTTTCTTTACCATGTTTCCTAGCAACAAAGTCTCTCTTATCATAACGTTGATTCTTTGGTTGTGGGTTATCAAGATCAACAGCAGGTTCAATTTCTATATCATTATTATTACTAGGTTGAGCATTATTATGAACATCATCATTAACATTTTCATTAGGTTCATATTCATTACCAGATTGTGTTTCAGCATCAGAGATAGAAATATCATTTGGATTATCAGGTGGTTCAGCAATAGGTTCACTAGAAGTTTGCACAATTCTATCATTTGTCTTTTTCTTCTTTTTGGAATAACTAGGTGCATCGATATTATTTCTCTGAGAACCTTGCTCAATTCTCTTAGGGTGGCCTTCAGGATACAAAGGTTCCTGAGTCATTCTACCACCTCTAGTCATAACTCTAACAGCATTATCATTATTCTTACTATTCAATTCATTGAGCAATTCCTTTTGATCTTTAAGTACTTGTTCTAATCGAGTGGTAACCATGGAAGCATGTTTACTAATAAGTTTAAGTTCACCTTTGACATTAGCCATATAATCACCCAAGTGTCCAAGCATATTTGAATTTTATTTCAATTGTCTACCAAAATAAGCATTAAAGTCTTGTTGCTTAGCCATAAATTTATCAAACTCATCTAAGCATGGGCTAGCAAACTTAGTAAACGGGATTACAGCGTTATCATATCTATAGAGAGAATTTACCTTTACTACCTGTGTCGGGTTATCGAGGTCTGGAGGTTCTTCAATAAATAAAGGATTAAAATCATATGTTTCTTCAATAGGCGGTAAATTAAGACCATGTATTTCTTCAATAGGAGGTAAATTCTTAACATCTTCAGCTTTAATACCTTTTTCTTTCATAGATTTCTTTGCCTCTTGCATATCATCAGGACTGAGAAATAGAATACCCCTCTTCTTAGGAGTTGGTTTGGGAATAGGATCATTAATTAGAGCAGGAGCTGGCTCAGGAGGTGCCCAATTATTTTCATTTGTCAACATATTATTCAATAAGATTTCAGCTTCATCCGGTGTTCTTTCCCTGAAAAGAGAACCAACACAACTATCCAGTTAATCTCTGGAAGCATCGGTTAGTCCATTATAAAAGATATCAGTATTTAATTTTTCTTAAGAGGATGATCAGGCAAAGCATTAAGTAACTTGAGAAGCCTCCCCCAAGCTTGTGGGAGACTCTCTTCTTTAATTTGCACAAAGTTGTATATTTCCTTTAAAGCAGCTTGTTTCTTATGAGCAGGGAAATATTTAGCAGAGAAGTAATAGATCATATCCTGGGGACTACGCACACAACCAGGATCAAGAGAATTAAACCATATTTTAGCATCACCCTTTAATGAGAACGGAAATATTTTGAGGATATAAAAGTAGCGAGATCTCTCATCATTAGTGAACAGGGTGGCTATATCATTTAATTTAGTAAGATGTGCCACAACAGTTTCAGATTCATAGCCATGAAAAGGATCAGATTCAACTAATGTAATTATATCAGGATCAACAAAGAATTCATAATCCTTACCAGTAACACAAATAGGTGAAGTAGCAAAAGCAGGGTCAGGTTTCATCCTAGCATTTAGAGATTGCTTATTCCATTTAGCTAATAACCTTTTGAGTTCATATCTATGTTTGCAAGCTAAAATAGCTAAAGAAGCTTCTTGATCAAATAAATAACCCTCAGGAATAACAAGTGATTCTTCATCATCACTTTCATCATCATAATCAGATTCAATATTTTCAATCTCTCTAGCCCTAGCAAGTCGTTCCTCGAGAAAATCACCAAGTGGCACAGTAGTATCAAGCATAGAAGTAGTTTCATCATAAGTATCATGTATAGCAGAAGTAGCATCATCAATAACATGCGACATATCAGAACGAATAGCAGAAGCATGTTTAGGTGTCGCAAGTTTCCTCATAAGAGAAGGTGAATCAAGTGGAGAGCTAGATGGCAGTTCCTTACCTCCCCTCATAGTTGAGGGATAGATCTTGGTTTTTGGATCTCTCAAGTTCTTCATAATGATAAGCAGATATATATATCCCAAGTGACTCAAAGAATAGAGCTATGCTCCCCGGCAACGGCGCCAGAAATTAGTCTTGATAACCCACAAGTATAGGGGATCGCAACAGCTTTCTAGGGTAGAGTATTCAACCCAAATTTATTGATTCGACACAAGGGGAGCCAAAGAATATTCTCAAGTATTAGCAGTTGAGTTGTCAATTCAACCACACCTGGAAACTTAATATCTGCAGCAAAGTGTTTAGTAGCAAAGTAATATGATAGTGATGGTAACTAACAAAAGAGTAATGAAAGCAAAGTAATGTTTTTGGTATTTTGTAGTGATTGTAACAATAGCAACGGGAAAGTAAATAAGAGTAAACTAGTATATGGAAAGCTCGTAGGCATCGGATCAATAATGGATAATTATGCCGGATGCGGTTCGTCATGTAACAGTCATAACATAGGGTGACACAGAACTAGCTCCAATTCATCAATGTAATGTAGGCATGTATTCCGAATATAGTCATACGTGCTTATGGAAAAGAACTTGCATGACATCTTTTGTCCTACCCTCCCGTGGCAGCGGGGTCCTTACAGAAACTAAGGGATATTAAGGCCTCCTTTTAATAGAGAACCAGAACAAGGCATTAGCACATAGTGAATACATGAACTCCTCAAACTACGGTCACCACCGGTAAGTATCCCGATTATTGTCACTTCGGGGTTAACGGATCATAACACATAATAGGTGACTATACACTTGCAAGATAGGATCAAGAACACTCATATATAGATGAAAACATAATAGGTTCAGATCTGAAATCATGGCACTCGGGCCCTAGTGACAAGCATTAAGCATAGCAAAGTCATAGCAACATCAATCTCAGAACATAGTGGATACTAGGGATCAAACCCTAACAAAACTAACTCGATTACATGATAAATCTCATCCAACCCAGCACCGTCCAGCAAGCCTACGATGGAATTACTCACGCACGGCGGTGAGCATCATGAAATTGGTGATGGAGGATGGTTGATGATGATGATGGCAACGTATTCCCCTCTCTGGAGCCCCGAACGGACTCCAGATCAGCCCTCCCGAGAGGTTTTAGGGCTTTGCGGCGGCTCCGTATCGTAAAACGCGATGATTTCTTCTCTCTTATTTTTTTTCTCCCCGAAAGCAGATATATAGAGTTGGATTTGGAGTCGGGAGGTCTCCAGGGGGCCCACGAGGTAGGGGGCGTGCCCCCACCCTCGTGGAAAGGGTGTGGGCCCCCTGGTCTTCATCTTTGGCGGGGATTTTTTATTATTTATTGTAAGACATTCCGTGGAGTTTCAGGTCATTCCGAGAACTTTTGTTTTCTGCACATAAAACAACATCATGGCAGTTCTGCACAGCGTCAGTCCGGGTTAGTTCCATTCAAATCATAAAAGTTAGAGTCCAAAACAAGGGCAAAAGTGTTTGGAAAAGTAGATGCGACGGAGACGTATCATAGTACTCAGACAATTTGAGCACATGCTCACTGGTTGAGCTATTCTCCTCCATCTTGTAGGCAAAGTACTTGTCAGAGGTCTCATACCTCTCGACTCGTGCATGGGTCTGAAATACCAATTTGAACTCTTGGAACATCTTATATGCTCCTTGGCGTTCAAAATGTTTTTGAAGTCCCGGTTCTAAGCCGTAAAGCATGGCGCACTAAACTATCAAGTAGTAATCATACCGAGCTTGTCAAACGTTCATAACATCTGCATTTGCTCCTGCAATAGTTTTGTCACCTAGAGGTGCATCAAGGACATAATTATTCTGTGCAGCAATGAGGATAATCCTCAGATGATGGACCTAGTCTGCATCATTGCTACTATCAATTTTCAACTTATTTTTCTCTAGAAACATATCATAAATAAAATGGGGAAGCTATACGCGAGCAATTGATCTACAACATAGATATGCAAATACTATCAGGACTAAGTTCATGATAAATTTAAGTTCAATAAATCATATTACTTAAGAACTCCCACTTAGATAGACATCCCTCTAGTCATCTAAATGATCACGTGATCCATATCAACTAAACCATGTTCGATCATCACGTGAGATGGAGTAGCTTTCAATGGTGAACATCACTATGTTGATCATATCTACTATATGATTCATGTTCGACCTTTCGGTCTCAGTGTTCCGAGGCCATATCTGCATATGCTAGGCTTGTCAAGTTTAACCCAAGTATTCTGCATGTACAAAACTGGCTTGCACCCGTTGTATGTGAACGTAGAGCTTATCACACCCGATCATCACGTGGTGTCTCAGCACAAAGAACTGTCGCAACGGTGCATACTCAGGGAGAACACTTATACCTTGAAATTTTAGTAAGGGATCATCTCATAATGCTACCATCGTACTAAGCAAAATAAGATGCATAAAATATAAACATCACATGCAATCAAAATATGTGACATGATATGGCCATCATAATCTTGTGTCTTTGATCTCCATCTCCAAAGTACCGTCATGATCTCCATCTTCACCGACATGACACCATGATCTCCATCATCTTGATCTTTATCAATGTGTCGTCATATGGTCATCTTGCCAACTATTGCTTTTGAAACTATTGCTACCGCATAGCGATAAAGTAAAGCAATTATATGGCGCTTGCATCTTATGCAATAAAGAGACAACCATAAGGCTCCTGCCAGTTGCCGATAACTTCAACAAAACACGATCATCTCATACAACAATTTATATCTCATCATGTCTTGACCATATCACATCACAACATGCCCTGCAAAAACAAGTTAGATGTCCTCTACTTTGTTGTTGCAAGTTTTACGTGGCTGCTATGGGCTTCTAGCAAGAACTGTTCTTACCTACGCATCAAAACCACAACGATTTTTCGTCAAGTGTGCTGTTTTAACCTTCAACAAGGACCGGGTGTAGTCAAACTTGATTCAACTAAAGTTGGAGAAACAGACACCCACTAGCCACCTGTGTGTGAAGCACGGTGGTAGAACCAGTCTCATGAACGCGGTCATGTAATATCGGTCTGGGCCGCTTCATCCAACAATACCGCCGAATCAAAGTATGACATGCTGGTAAGCAGTATGACTATTATCGCCCACAACTCTTTGTATTCTACTCGTGCATATAACATCTACGCATAGACCTGGCTCGAATGCCACTGTTAGGGAACGCAGTATTTCAAAAAAAAATCCTACGATCATGCAAGATCTATCTAGGAGATGCATAACAACGAGAGGGGAGAGTGTGTCTATGTACCCTCGTAGACCGAAAGCAGAAGCGTTTAGTAACGCGGTTGATGTAGTCGAACGTCTTCGTGATCCGACCGATCAAGTACCGAACGCACGACACCTCCGCGATCTGCACATGTTCAACTCGATGACGTCCCTCGATGTAACATCCCAAATTTTCAGTTTGGAATGTTATACATAGATCATCGTGCATATCATATTTTCATGCATTTTGGTTGATCCTAGAAATTTCACGCAACTCAAGGACCCTCGGAGAGAGTTGGAGATTTCGTTATTTTCATATTTGAGAGTTTTCTCGAATTTGAAAAGAGGATCATTTGATTTATTTATTTCATCTTCAATTATTTTTCCAATATCAAAAATATGAGAGAGGGAATAATATGACTTTCCCAAAATTGAGGAAAATGAAGATTTAATAAATAGATCAAATTTTGTTTGCCGGAGTTCTGTTTGCTTTTTATTTGGATAGGGAAAAATGTGTGTTTTCAAAAATTGCATTTTAGGCCCGGAGAAAAGTTCATTTTGTTCGGCTCATTTTTAGGAGTCGGGGAAAATTTACTTTAGGAATTTTGGAGCTCGTTTAGATTTTCTTTTCTGTGTTTTTCTGCGCGCGAAACCTATTAAAAAAAGAAAAAAAAGAAAGAGCAGGCCAGCCGGGCCAAGGCCCAGCCAGCCACCGCCCCCAGCTCCCTGTGCGCTAGCGCCAGGAGCCTCGCTCGCCGAGTCCCAGCGGGACTACAGGAGCCGGCCGCCGCCTCTTAGCCGAGTCCTAGTTGGACTCTAGGCTAGCCCATTTGCTTGTTTTGTTTTCCTATTCCTAGTCTATTTCTTGTCCCCTACCCCAAGAAACCCCCTCCCCTCACCTATATAAATACCCCACCCCCCCTCCAAAACATCAAATCAAACCCCAAGCCCCACACCACCCCGCGCCCCTCACCACGTCGCGCCCCACCCCGCGCCCCACGCCGCCGCCCCTCACCCGCCGCCGCCGCACCTTGCCCATGCTACCGCCACCCTACGCCACGCTGCCGGAGCCCCTCGCCGGAACCTCGCCGAGGTAGCCGCGCCGCGTCTCTTTTTCTCCCCTCGGTTCGGTTTTTCTTATAAACCGTTCCGATTCTTTTCTTCTCTTCCGATTCGTTTTCTCTCTGATTCTTTTCTTTTTCTTCCGGTTTTTGTTTCGGTTTTCTTCCGAAACCCTAGATCGGTTTTCCGTTTCCTTTTCGGTTTCTTTTCCGAAAACCCTAGATCGGTTTTCGTTCTTCTTTCGGACCGTTTGTCTCAACTAACGTGATCACCGATTGTTTCCCCGATTAACGACGCCCGTTCGTTTAACCATTCGTCTCTCTCTTTTCGTCGGATTTATTCCGCGATCGTGATCTCAGATCCGATCTTCGTTCTAGTCTTTCTTCTCGCTCGTTTATCGGAATCAGGTGATTCAAGCGCCTGGAGTTTCGTTGCGAAACCGCCGTTCCGTCTAATCAACTTGAACAAGTTTTTGCCCCGGTAAAATTTGACCTAGTTCAACTTGCTAGAACCGAGTTGTTTTCTTCCGCCGTTTGTTTTCCGTTTCTTTGTTCGGTTCGTTCTTTCTTTGCAACCGGAGTTCTTAAGTTGAACTTTCTGGTTCGTTCTCTTGTTCGAGTTTTACCTGTGCATTAGTTGAGTACTTATTGTGTGCTTGTTGTTTGTCTGCGATAGATCACCCGGATTGCGCCGCTTGTTACTTCGAGACCCTAGTTCTCGCGGATCATCAGCAAGGCAAGTAACACTTTGATCATACCTTTTCTACAACCCAGTTTTATTGCATTAGATCAATCCTCACACATTGCATGATTAGGATCTAATTAAATTGTGGGATGGGAAGTAGATGAGGTAGTACCTATTACCTGTATTATTATGAAACTTTTGGGAGTTACTTCTACGTTTGCTTATTATGCCATGCTATGCTAAGTAGACGTGGATTGGGTGAGTGATATCCATGACAGATGTGAGTTGATAATTTTAATGGTTTATCTAAGGTGGCAACTTAAACACACATCTGGGTGGATTGAGGCACCTGATGTCTATCAGGACTTGCCTGTTTTATTTTGGACCGCCACCCAGGCTCAAAGGGATCATAAGATCTTTCAAAGTAGAAACTTACGTGTGCAGCCACAAGCCATTATGGGCTCTGGCATAGTTGATTAAGTCGTGCGAACTCTTACGGGTAGACTAGCAGATGTAGGGGAAGTAGGTGTACCGGTCTACCCACATGTAAGGTGCTAGCGCTTCTGAAAGACTGTGTCTCGGTCATCCGTCTTCTCAAACACCCTGTAGTGCGAGAAACCAAACGGAGGCGATCGAGTCTTGTGGGGAAAAGTGCGCAAACCTCTGCAGAGTGTACAAACTAATCATGATTAGCCGTGTCCCCGGTTATGGACAACTTGAGTATCTAGTACTTGAATATCATTGTGAATCTCAACATGTTACTTCTAATTAATGTTGTTGGGTTTTAATTATTTTAATTGGGATTGAGAATGCTGTCAACCATTCTCAATGTTTCACAACCACCATGATAGTTAAATAAATTTATTCCTTTGCAGTAGGGAAAAACTGGCTTTACGCAAAACTGTAACCATAGAGCTTTCCACCAGCCATATATGCATATAGAATAGCTGTTTCTTTCCATTACTCTCTATGTGTTACATTGCCAGCATATTCCATGTGCTGACCCATTTTCAGGCTGCAACTTCTTATGTTGCAGACTTTTCAGACGACGAGTAAGGTGCTTTTAGGTCGTGGCCCTATACTCAGTGATGCCGTTGGAGTTGATGGACCCATTTACCTTCCAAGTCTTCCGCTGTTTTCGACACTAGATGGCCTTAAGCCATATTTATTGTAATAAGTTCTCTTTGAGACAACGATGTAATAAGTGTGTGATTGCCACTCTGCTATAAATCCTTCGATGTACTGTGTGGTGTCAGCATTACTGATCCAGGGATGACACCTGAGCACAGAGCACTTGATCCATTCGGGTCGGGTCGCTACAGAGAATGGTATCAGAGCACACGCTGACTGTAGGACACGACCACTAAGTTAAAGCCATAGAACACCACTCTCTTCTCATTTTCTAACTCCTCATCTTTTCTACTCTTTTAGGATGACGAATGCGAAGATTAAGTACGCCCAACCGGATGAAGGCACACCATTTGGATTTCACCTGAAGGAAGTCACCAAGTACCTGAACATTGGATTACCAAGCTTCACGGGAACCTTCAACACCACTCTGCCTGAAGAGGAGCGCTGGAAGATTCAAGCTCACGTTCCGGGAAGGACATTCGCACCAACCACGAAGCTCATAGATAGTGTTTTCAATGCACCAACCTGGAGTCTGGGAAAGAGTATGGCAGCTCATATCACCATAGGACGCATTGGAGAAGTTTATCAAGAAGACCTCAAGGACACTATCTACCAGATTTGCGGACGCCGAGATGAACAATGGGAGTTAGTCAGCACCAAGAAGGATAGATCCATTGCATCTTTCATCCAAGAGTTAAACCAGCACATTCGACGCCACGAGAACCAGATGTGCAATGATATGATAGAGTTGAAGAATGCAAAGGCAAGGATCATTGAGCTAGAAGGAGAACTGAAGTCTACACGCAAGGACTACATGGACGAGATCGTAGCTCTAGCAAGACACAATGGCGATCTTAAGCAGGAGATTAAAGAACTCAAGAGGAAGTTAGCATCCACGGAGGACGACGAGTACGTCGCATGTCCGGACAACTACATCATCATCGACAACACCGATTCGGATCCAAGTGAACCCGAGTTTGAAGACGAAGCTGGAGCAGATATCATGGAGTCTTCCCTCGGTTCAAATTTCTAGATGACCACCAGATAGTAGTAGTATTCCCCCATGTAAACACAATAGTTCGAGCACTTTTGCGATAGTTAGATCGTTTGTAAGCCCTTGTTTGATTGAATGAAGTGATTTTGTGTGCATTTGCTCATGTGCATTGGGGTAGTGTTTTCCCTTTAGACCTCACTCTATTCTTATATCTCATCTTTTCTAAACGCCTATGTTAGTAAGCTCACCAGGAGCGGAGTATATGGCTAGACGATGGTGTGATCGGTTACCATTAAGGATTGGTAACTATGTGTTTCCCTTAGACCTAATAGTATTGGAATCTCAAGGATTGGATGTGATATTAGGCATGGATTGGTTATCAAAGTACGAAGGGAATATTGAGTGTGCTAGTAAGTCAATTTTGCTTACCACACCAGAAGGAAGAAGGATCAAGTATGTATCCCGGCATGTGCCAAACAGGACACAAGTAAACTTCCTAACAGGAGTTGTGCAAGAAGAAGTACCAGTGGTAAAGGATTTTCCTGATGTATTTCCCGAGGAATTACCAGGCATGCCACCGGATAGAGACATTGAGTTTTTGATTGAGTTATTGCCAGGTACATGCCCAATATCGAAGCGACCGTACCGGATGCCAGCAAAGGATTTGGTGGAAATTAAGAATCAGATTAAGGAGTTATTGGATAAAGGTTACATTCGCCCAAGTTCTTCGCCTTGGGGATCACCCGTACTTCTAGTGGAAAAGAAGGATGGATCATTAAGGATGGTTGTAGATTATCGGGGATTGAATGAAGTAACCATCAAGAATAAGTACCCACTGCCAATGATCAACGATCTGTTTGATCGGTTGCAAGGAGCTAAAGTGTTTTCCAAGATCGATTTGCGATCAGGGTACCATCAATTGAAGATTCGAGAGCAGGACATACCTAAGACAGCATTCACCACAAGATATGGACTGTATGAGTATACCGTTATGTCATTTGGATTGACTAACGCACCTGCCTATTTTATGAACCTGATGAACAAAGTGTTTATGGAGTTTTTGGATAAGTTCGTCGTAGTGTTCATTGATGACATCCTGGTTTATTCAAAGAATGAAGAGGAGCATAAGGAACATTTGCGTTTGGTTTTGGAGAAACTAAGGGAACATCAGTTATACGCCAAATTCAGCAAATGTGAGTTTTGGTTGAAGGAAGTTGGATTCCTCGGACACGTTATATCCGGAGAAGGTATAGCAGTCGACCCCACTAAGGTTGAGACCGTAACAGAATGGGAAGCACCAACAACAGTTGGAGAGATCCGGAGTTTTCTTGGACTCGCAGGATACTACCGGAGATTCATTGAGAACTTTTCAAAGATTGCAAAGCCTATGACTGAATTGTTGAAGAAGGATACTAAGTTCAAATGGACTGAGGAGTGTGAGGCTAGTTTCCAGGAGTTGAAGAAACGTTTGGTTACCTCACCAGTATTGATTTTGCCAGATCAGACCAAGGATTATGAGGTGTATTGCGACGCTTCACGTCGAGGACTTGGAGCAGTGCTTATGCAGGAAGGAAGAGTTGTTTCGTATGCTTCACGACAACTGAAGCCTCATGAGTTGAATTATGCCACGCATGATTTGGAGTTAGCAGCCGTAGTGCATGCATTGAAAACGTGGAGACATTTCCTCATTGGAAATCATTGTGAGGTGTACACGGATCACAAGAGTTTGAAGTACATTTTCACGCAGAAGGAGTTGAACCTCAGACAAAGCAGATGGTTGGAGCTCATCAAGGATTATGACATGAGATTGCATTACCATCCCGGAAAAGCTAATGTAGTAGCTGACGCATTGAGCCGTAAGAGCCATGTCAATACTCTAATGACGGGAAAATACCCAAGGAGTTAGCAGAAAACCTTCGTGAGCTATGTTTGGAAATAGTTCCGAGAGGCTATGTAGCAACATTGGAGATTCAGTCAACATTGATGGATAAGATCAGAGAAGCTCAGAAATTTGACAAGGAGATTGCTTCTATAAAAGAGAGAATGAGCAAAGGAAAAGCAAAGGGATTTCGTGAGGATGAGCACGATACCCTATGGTTTGAGGACCGTGTTTATGTGCCCAATGACCCGGAGATCAGGAAGTTGATTTTGCAAGAGGCACATGATTCACCGTATTCGATTCACCCAGGGAATACCAAGATGTATTTGGATTTGAAGGAAACATTCTGGTGGACCGGAATGAAGAAGGATATTGCAGCATATGTAGCAGTTTGTGACGTATGTCAGAGAGTAAAGGCAGAGCATCAGAAGCCAGCAGGATTGTTACAACCATTGCCGATACCCGAATGGAAGTGGGATAAGATAGGCATGGATTTTATCACAGGACTACCCAGGACGAAAGCAGGCTATGACTCGATATGGGTAGTAGTTGATCGTTTGACAAAGGTAGCACATTTTATCCCAGTTAAGACCACTTACACCAGTGCTAAGTTGGCAAAGATATACATGACTAGGATCATTTGTTTGCATGGAGTTCCGAGGAGTATCGTATCAGATAGAGGAACCCAATTTACCTCAAAGTTTTGGAATCAGTTGCATGAAACTTTAGGAACCAGACTAGAGTTCAGCACAGCTTTTCATCCGCAGACAGATGGACAGACCGAGAGAGTCAATCAGATTTTGGAAGATATGCTGAGAGCTTGTGCACTAGATTATGGATCTAGTTGGGACGATAACTTGCCGTATGCGGAGTTTTCTTATAACAACAGTTACCAAACCAGTTTGAAGATGGCACCTTTCGAAGCTTTATACGGAAGGAGGTGCAGGACACCGTTGTCATGGGACGAAGTTGGAGACCGTCAATTCTTTGGACCAGATTTGATTAAGGAGTCTGAACGGAAAGTTAAGTTGATTCGCGATAGGCTCAAGGTAGCCCAGTCCAGGCAGAAGAGCTACGCAGATTCTAAACGCAAGGAGATAGTTTACGAAACCGGAGACAGAGTTTATCTTCGAGTATCCCCACTTCGAGGAGTTAAACGCTTTGGAGTTAAGGGAAAGTTAGCACCGCGTTTCGTTGGACCGTATAAGATCTTGCAACGTATGGGAGAAGTCGCTTATAAGTTGGAATTACCAGAGGGACTGTCAGGAGTTCATGATGTATTCCATGTTTCTCAGCTGAAGAGATGTCATGGCGAGATGGCGGAGGTACCGCTAAGAGATACCGTGCCCCTTGAAGCGATTCAGTTGAAGGACGACTTAACATATGAGGAGAAGCCAGTCAAGATTCTCGATTATGCCAGCAGAGTTACTCGCAACAAGGTTATCAAGTTTTGCAAAGTTCAGTGGAACCACCACTCAGAGGATGAAGCCACCTGGGAGAGAGAAGAAGATTTGCTCAAGGACCACCCTCACCTATTTTCTAGCCAACCCGAATCTCGAGGGCGAGATTCATCTTAAGGGGGGTAGGTTTTTTCAATTTGGAATGTTATACATAGATCATCGTGCATATCATATTTTCATGCATTTTGGTTGATCCTAGAAATTTCACGCAACTCAAGGACCCTCAGAGAGAGTTGGAGATTTCGTTATTTTCATATTTGAGAGTTTTCTCGAATTTGAAAAGAGGATCATTTGATTTATTTATTTCATCTTCAATTATTTTTCCAATATCAAAAATATGAGAGAGGGAATAATATGACTTTCCCAAAATTGAGGAAAAATGAAGATTTAATAAATAGATCAAATTTTGTTTGCCGGAGTTTTGTTTGCTTTTTATTTGGATAGGGAAAAGTGCGTGTTTTCAAAAATTGCATTTTAGGCCCGGAGAAAAGTTCATTTTGTTCGGCTCATTTTTAGGAGTCGGGGAAAATTTACTTTAGGAATTTTGGAGCTCGTTTAGATTTTCTTTTCTGTGTTTTTCTGCGCGTGAAACCTATTAAAAAAGAAAAAAAAGAAAGAGCAGGCCAGCCGGGCCAAGGCCCAGCCAGCCACAGCCCCCAGCTCCCTGTGCGCTAGCGCCAGGAGCCTCGCTCGCCGAGTACCAGCGGGACTACAGGAGCCGACCGCCGCCTCTTAGCCGAGTCCTAGTTGGACTCTAGGCTAGCCCTTTTCCTTGTTTTGTTTTCCTATTCCTAGTCTATTTCTTGTCCCCTAGCCCAAGAAACCCCCTCCCCTCACCTATATAAATACCCCACACCCCCCCTCCAAAACATCAAATCAAACCCCAAGCCCCACACCACCCCGCGCCCCTCACCACACCGTGCCCCACCCCGCGCCCCACGCCGCCGCCCCTCACCCGCCGCCGCCGCACCTTGCCCATGCCGCCGCCGCCCTACGCCACGCCGCCGGAGCCCCTCGCCGGAACCTCGCCGAGGTAGCCGCACCGCATCTCTCTTTCTCCCCTCGGTTCGGTTTTTCTTATAAACCGTTCCGATTCTTTTCTTCTCTTCCGATTCGTTTTCTCTCCGATTCTTTTCTTTTTCTTCCGGTTTTTGTTTCGGTTTTCTTCCGAAACCCTAGATCGGTTTTCCGTTTCCTTTTTGGTTTCTTTTCCGAAAACCCTAGATCGGTTTTCGTTCTTCTTTCGGACCGTTCATCTCAACGAACGTGATCACTGATTGTTTCCCCGGTTAATGACGCCCGTTCGTTTAACCGTTCGTCTCTCTCTTTTCGTCGGATTTATTCCGCGATCGTGATCTCAGATCCGATCTTCGTTCTAGTCTTTCTTCTTGCTTGTATATCGGAATCAGGTGATTCAAGCGCGTGGAGTTTCGTTGCGAAACCGCCGTTCCGTCTAATCAACTTGAACAAGTTTTTGCCCCGGTAAAATTTGACCTAGTTCAACTTGCTAGAACCGAGTTGTTTTCTTCCGTCGTTTGTTTTCCGTTTCTTTGTTCGGTTCGTTCTTTCTTTGCAACCGGAGTTCTTAAGTTGAACTTTCTGGTTCGTTCTCTTGTTCGAGTTTTACCTGTGCATTAGTTGAGTACTTATTGTGTGCTTGTTGTTTGTCTGCGATAGATCACCCGGATTGCGCCGCTTGTTACTTCGAAACCCTAGGTCTCGCGGATCATCAGCAAGGCAAGTAACACTTTGATCATACCTTTTCTACAACCCAGTTTTATTGCATTAGATCAATCCTCACACATTGCATGATTAGGATCTAATTAAATTGTGGGATGGGAAGTAGATGAGGTAGTACCTATTACCTGTATTATTATGAAACCTTTGGGAGTTACTTCTATGTTTGCTTATTATGCCATGCTATGCTAGTAGACGTGGATTGGGTGAGTGATATCCATGACAGATGTGAGATTGATAATTTTTAATGGTTTATCTAAGGTGGCAACTTAAACACACATCTGGGTGGATTGAGGCACCTGATGTCTATCAGGACTTGCCTGTTTTATTTTGGACCGCCACCCAGGCTCAAAGGGATCATAAGATCTTTCAAACTAGAAACTTACGTGTGCAGCCACAAGCCATTATGGGCTCTGGCATAGTTGATTAAGTCGTGCGAACTCTTACGGGTAGACTAGCAGATGTAGGGGAAAGTAGGTGTACCGGTCTACCCACACGTAAGGTGCTAGCGCTTCCGAAAGACTGTGTCTCGGTCATCCGTCTTCTCAAACACCCTGTAGTGCGAGAAACCAAACGGAGGCGATCGAGTCTTGTGGGGAAAAGTGCGCAAACCTCTGCAGAGTGTACAAACTAATCATGATTAGCCGTGTCCCCGGTTATGGACAACTTGAGTATCTAGTACTTGAATATCATGTGAATCTCAACATGTTACTTCTAATTAATGTTGTTGGGTTTTAATTATTTTAATTGGGATTGAGAATGCTGTCAACCATTCTCAATGTTTCACAACCACCATGATAGTTAAATAAATTTATTCCTTTGCAGTAGGGAAAAACTGGCTTTACGCGAAACTGTAACCATAGAGCTTTCCACCAGCCATATATGCATATAGAATAGCTGTTTCTTTCCATTACTCTCTATGTGTTACATTGCCAGCATATTCCATGTGCTGACCTGTTTTCGGGCTGCAACTTCTTATGTTGCAGACTTTTCAGACGACGAGTAAAGTGCTTTTAGGTCGTGGCCCTATACTCAGTGATGCCGTTGGAGTTGATGGACCCATTTACCTTCCAAGTCTTTCGCTGTTTTCGACACTAGATGGCCTTAAGCCATATTTATTGTAATAAGTTCTCTTTGAGACAACGATGTAATAAGTGTGTGATTGCCACTTTGCTATAAATCCTTCGATGTACTGTGTGGTGTCAGCATTACTGATCCAGGGATGACACCTGAGCACAGAGCGCTTGATCCATTCGGGTCGGGTCGCTACACTCGAACTCTAGATCCAGCTGAGGCCAAGGGAGAGTTTCGTCAACACAACGGCGTGGTGACGGTGATGATGAAGTTACCAACGCAGGGCTTCAGCTAAGCACTATGACAATAGACCATGGTCGAAATCTGTGGAGGGGGGCACCGCACATGGCTAAGAAATCAACGTGTGTGTCTATGGAGTGCCCCCCGTCCCCCATATATAAAGGAGGGGAGGAGGAGGAGGAGGGCCGGCCACAAGGGGGGGGCCAAAGGGGGGATTCCTACTCCTAGTAGGAGTAGGTTTCCCCCTTTCCTAGTCCAAGTAGGAGAAGAAAGGAAGGAGAGGAGAGGGAGAAGGAAAGAGGGGGGGCGCCGCCCCTCCCTAGTCCAATTCGGACCAGCCCATGGGGGGGTGTGCGGCCTCCCCTTGTGGCCTTTCTCTCCTTTCCACTAAGGCCCATGAAGGCCCAATATTTCCCCCGCCGAATTCCCGTAACTCTCCGGTACTCCAAAAAATACCCGAACCACTCAGAACCTTTCTGATGTCCGAATATAGCCTTTCAATATATCGATCTTTACATCTTGACCATTTCGAGACTCCTCGTCATGTCCGTGATCTCATCCGGGACTACGAACAAACTTCTCTCATCAAATCACATAACTCATAATACAACTCGTCATCGAACGTTAAGCGTGCGGACCCTACGGGTTCAAGAACTATGTAGACATGACCGAGACTCATCTCCGGTCAATAACCAATAGCGGAACATGGATGCTCATATTGGCTCCTACATATTCTATGAAGATCTTTATCGGTCAAACCACATAACAACATACGTTGTTCCCTTTGTCATCGGTATGTTACTTGTCCGAGATTCGATCGTCGGTATAATTATACCTAATTCAATATCGTTACCGGCAAGTCTCTTTACTCATTCCGTAATGCATCATCCCGCAACTAACTCATTAGTCGCATTACTTGCAAGGCTTATTGTGATGTGCATTACCGAGAGGGCCCAAAGATACCTCTCCGACAATCGGAGTGACAAATCCTAATCTCGATCTATGCCAACTCAACAAACACCATCGGATACACTTGTAGAGCATCCATATAATCACCCAGTTATGTTGTGACGTTTTATAGCACACTAAGTGTTCCTCCGGTATTCGGGAGTTGCATAATCTCATAGTTATAGGAACATGTATAAGTCATGAAGAAAGCAATAGCAATAAACTAAACGATCATAGTGCTAAGCTAACGGATGGGTCTTGTCCATCACATCATTATCTAATGACGTGATCCCATTCATCAAATGACAACACATGTCTATGGCTAGGAAACTTAACCATCTTTGATTAACGAGCTAGTCAAGTAGAGGCATACTAGGGACACTCTGTTTGTCTATGTATTCACACATGTACTAGTTAATACAATTCTAGAATGAATAATAAACATTTATCATGATATAAGGAAATATAAATAACAACTTTATTATTGCCTCTAGGGCATATTTCCTTCACAAGAGACACCGCACTCCGAACCTTGATCAAGATGTGGTCCTCCAACATCATGTAGTTCTTCGATCCCGCGCCTTTTTTTCTTGTGCTTGCTCATACACCCCCTCATATATCTCCTCCACTTCATCTTCACCACTGTGATCATCCATGCCACCCTCCATTTCATTGTAATCAAAATCAGTGAACGGGCTTGATCGATGTCAACGGTGTTGGTGTCCAACAAGTTGACGAACTCGGCAGTGGCATCATTCGAACCACCGCTACAGTGAGTGACATCAAGTCATGAGCTACCACAATGGCGAAAAGCGAAGCAAGTAGAAGGAATCGAAGATGCATACCTTGCGGCCATTTCATCGAACACCTCGCGTGCAGTGGAAGCAGCGTCGTTGAACGGCATTGTCAGGGAACCTCTTGCCGGGGCGGAGGGAGTGGATGAAGGCGCCGGCCTTTTCGTAGGAACCTTCTTGCGCTGCACGCCCGAAACCCTGCCCACCTTCTCCGGTAGCGGCCGGGCAGATCACGCAGTGGCGGCGGCGCCGGGAGTGCCTTCTCGGCGAGGCCAGCCGGATTTCCACCCTGCACGACCACGTTGCCCTACCACTTGCGGGAAGGCGTGGTGGTGCCTTAAGCGACGGCGGGGGCGACATGACCGGTGATATGTCTCCAACGTACCTATAATTTTTTATTGTTCCATGCTATTATATTATCTGTTTTGGATGTTTTATATGCATTAATATGCTATTTTATGTTACTTCTGGGACTAACCTATTAACCTAGAGCCCGGTGCCAGTTTATGTTTTTCCTTGTTTTTGAGTTTTACACAAAAGGAATACCAAATGGAGTCCAAATGAGCTGAAACTTTACGACGATTTTTTATGGACCAGAAGAAGCCCACGGAGTATCGGAGATGGACCAGAGGAGCCACGAGGCATCCACAAGGGTGGAGGGTGCCCCCCTAGGGGGCGCCCCCTACCTTGTTGCTTCCTCGTGGACCCCCCCTGACTGGAAACCAACGCCGAAAATTCCTATAAATCCAGAAACCCCTAGAAAGAAACCTAGATTGGGAGTTTCGCCACTACAAGCCTTTGTAGCCACAAAAAACCAATCGGGAGCCCGTTCCGGCACCCTGTCGGAGGAGGAAACCATCACCGGTGGCCATCTTCATCATCCTAACGCTCTCCATGACGAGGAGGGAGTAGTTCACCCTCGGGGCTGAGGGTATGTACCAGTAGCTATGTGTTTGATCTCTCTCTCTTGTGTTCTTGATATGGCACGATCTTGATGTACCGCGAGCTTTCTTATTATAGTTGGATCATATGGTGTTTCTCCCCCTCTACCTTCTCGTGATGAATTGAGTTTTACCTTTGAGGTTTCACGATTATCACATTGAATATGATTATGGATTTGAGAACACTTGATGTATGTCTTGCGTGGGATACCCGTGGTGACAATGGGGTGTTCTATTTCACTTGACGTATGTTTTGGCACTCAACTCGCGAATTCCCGAGGTGACATTGGGGTAATCTATGCATAGGGGTTGATGCATGTTTTTGTCCTTGTTTCTCCGATAGGAATCTTGGGGCACTCTTTGAGGTTCTTTGTGTTGGATTGAATATTATGAATCGGAAGTTGTTTGATGCATATCGTATAATTGACCCACGGGTACTTGTGGTGACATTGGAGTATCTACGTGACATTAGGGTTGATTGATGTGTGCCATATGGTGTTATTTTACTACGAACTCTAGGGTTGTTTGTGACACTTATAGGAATAGCTCAATGGATTGATCGGAAAGAATAACTTTGAGGTGGTTTCGTACTCTACAAGCAATTTCATCTTATGTTCTCCCTGATAGGAACTTTGGAGTGACTTTTGTCGCACGTTGAGGGATTGCCATATGATCTAATTATGTTATCATTGTTGAGAGAACTTGCACTAGTGAAAGTATGAACCTAGGCCTTGTTTCCAAGCATTGCAATACCGTTTTTTGCTCACTTTTGTTACTTGCTACCTTGCTATTTTTATATTTTTAGATTACAAAAACCTATATCTACTATCCATATTGCGCATGTATCACCATCTCTTCGCCGAACTAGTGCACCTATACAATTTACCATTGTATTGGGTATGTTGGGGACACAAAAGACTCTTCATTATTTGGTTGCAGGGTTGTTTGAGAGAGACCATCTTCATCCTACGCCTCCCACAGATTGATAAACCTTAGGCCATCCACTTGAGAGAAATTTGCTACTGTCCTACAAAACTCTGTGCTTGGAGGCCCAACACGAGTCTACAAGAAGAAGGTTGCGTAGTAGACATCAACCAGCGACGAGATCTGTCGGAGGGGATTGCGCGTGCGTGACATCCATGGTGACGGGGACGGCTGGGAGGCTTCCATGGCGGCGAAGAATGGCTGGGAAAGATGGACCGGAGCGGGCGGTGGCGGGGCAATAGCGGCCAGGGGGAGCGGGAACGGTCGCGCGGAAATTTCCCTCGCGCCAAATCTCGCTGCGAATAGGGGGCGAGCTCGGGTCGGACTCCCACCCCGTGAATTTAAAGGTTGAGGGCAAACTTTTTCCGTGCCCCGCAAATTCTTTTACGGGTCAGAATCGTTTGCGGGATTTGATCGGGCAGCATTTTCCGCGCGGACCCGTATTTTGACGGTTATTTTGCAGATCGGGGCGTTATACAGGGTCTGCTAGAGATGCTCTTACACTTTTTATTATTTTTATTAACACACACATTCCAGTAAATTGGATAAACAACGTTGGAAGCTAGAATGTAATGTGAACATTTTGGGCAAGCATCTTGGATGAAGGACATCACACTTAGCTAATAAAAAACATAAGATGGATGGAGGAAGAAAACACATATTGAAAATAGTTGTAGGAAATTGTATTAATGTGTTTTCAGCTTGTCTTTTCTGTGCGGGGCGGGGAGCCCCTTGTCTTTTTTTTCTTTTTTTCAGCTTTTATATTTTTAAAAAATAATTCAGGATTTCAGAAAAAGTTGCAAAATTGTTGAATTATTCGTGAGTTCAAAGATTGTTCGTGATTTAAAAAATGTTCAGGAAATGATAAATGCTCACGATTCAAAAAATGTTCCCAAATTCAAAAATAAATGTTTGGCTATTCAGTTTTTCTACAATTTAAAAAATGTTCACAGTATTATATTTTGAAAAATGTTCACCAATTTCAGAAAAAAAAAATGTTCACGTTTTCCAGAAAATGTACACGATTTCTAGGAATGTTCGTGAATATGAAATATGTTCATGATTCAGAAAAATGTTCATGAATTTAAAAAATTTCTAGGATTTCAACAAAAATGTTCACGATTTCAAGAAAATATTCATGATTTTGAAAAGATGTTCAATTTTTCCAAAAAAGTGTTCAGAAATTTCTACAAAACTGTTCATCAATTCAAATAAAATGCCCGTGGATTTGTAAAAAATGTTCAGCAATTTGATAAATGTTCCACATTAGAAAAATGTTCACAATTTGAGAAACATTGTTCACAAATTTGAAACATGGCCGAAAAATAAGAAATATGAAAGGAGAAAAAACATTAAAAGATTTTCGCAAAATAAAAAACAAGAATAAAAAGAAAACAAAAAGGAACAAAAAAAGAAAAAGGAAAAGAAATAAAAAACCGAAAAAACCAGAAAAACCCTGATTCAGAAATGGGCCGGCCCACTGAAACAACATCGTGCAAGGGGGGGTATGCGCTACGTCGCTTCGCAGCGACCTACGCGCTATATAGGAGGTGCGGTACATGAAACTGAAACGTCATTTGTCCAACCTACCAGATACGAGAGTTACACGGCAGTTCGGTTTGGTTTTCGGTTAACCTGGTAGAAACTGAATCTACTGAAGTTAGTTCGGTTATTAGAGATGAAAAGCGAAATTACATATAGCAGCCCCTTTTTGGGTTTCAGCGTCAGTTCGGTGTTCGGTTTGTTGGTTTTTATGTCCATCACTACCTAATACACACATGGAATACAATGGATGGTATTATCGACCTAGAAAACCACTATACATCTTGTATGCTATAAGTGGTGGCTAATCACCGGGCAAGTAAGTTGTGTTGGTCTTTTGGCCGGATATGCAACTTGTTGGTCGGATATGCTCTACATGTTGGTCATCTGACCGGATATGCTTCATATGTTGGTCATTTGACTGGATATGCAACTTGTTGATAGTGTTTTTTTTGTAGCCCTCTGGTGTGTGCAACTTATTTTTGAAGTGGGAAAGAGGATGTTCGTCCTCATGCATTGTTGGTTGAAGTTTAATGAGGCACTCAAGTGACAACTATCCATTGTCAACTCCATCAAGACCGCCATCATTGGCACCGAGGAAGAAGCAGGTGATCCAACCGATCCAGCAAAAGAGTCACCCAAAAAAGGTTAGAAGAGGGTTTTAGGTAATAGGTAACGAAGTGGAATGGGGAGAAGGAGAAGCGAGAAGGGGCGGCTACCAAGATGATGGTGAGGTTCGAAAACATCTTGGCAAAGAAGGAGGAGACATGTATCAAGTGCTCCAACATGAAGGAGGAAAAGACGACTAAGAGGTTTAACATCTTAATGGCGGCACCGAGAAGAAGTTCAAGCTCGAAAAGAGCAGGGTTGAGTTCGCGGCCTCTCCAGAGGATACGGAGATGTTGACCATGAATATGGACGAGCTGGATGAGGATGCGTCGATCATTGTGCATGTCGTCTGTGTCAAGATGTTGAAGCGCTTGTCAACTGAGCTGGAGACGACTGAGAAGGAGGTGGATGCTTTTGTGATCGGGTGCTTGTAAAAACTATGAACATCCGCCCCTGTTTAGTTGTGATTGGGTGCTATGAAAACCGCACTTTAACTTGCTCTAATATTGATATGCACTAAAATTCAAAATGGGCGGATTTGACGAAGATTTGGAGAATATGATTGGATGACAAACTGTCTATGAATGGACAACTATGTCCGTTTTAGATGTTCACAGTAGGGTCCCTGTCGAGGGCTTCAGACCTTTTTTAGCACATGCAGACACTCATACAAATGCATGCACACACTCACACCTATGGACGCACACATGCATACCCCTATGAGCACCTTTGAGAGACTAAGATGTCACATCATCTTCAGATTGATGAAGTCATCATAGACGTCTTCATAGTCGACGAGAAACCAATTGAACGCACATCATCAAAAGACCTGAAATAAATCCAAAAAATATGAGCATACGTGTCAAATCTTAAACCCTGATAGACTAAATGTCACTCTTGTCCCAACCATCCAACCACATATATTTGTTCGCTGAGAGCATCTACAACGGGACATGGCAAATACGACCCATCAAACGTTCGCGGGCGCGCCCGGGCGTGTCTGCATACACTGGTCGGTCAAGGCTCAAATTTTCCTTCTCACAACCAGATACCTCAATTAGTATACCTCAAATCCAGTCAAACTCATGCAACTACGTAAACGATGCATTACACACACCGTTCGCCTACTACATCACTAACATGACACTGAACTACCAAAATCTGACATGTTTGTCTATGGTGGAGAAGATAATCCCCGGATGCCCTTGCCCTTCCCGGCGCCATTACCGCCCTTCTCGCGGTACCGGTCGAAGACGCAGTAGGGATCGAGCCGGATCTGGTCGTCACCGGAGCTGTCCGACCTGTCGATGTCCTCCTTCTCCTCCTTGGGTGTCAGTCTGGCCATGGCGCGTACCGCTCGATTCTGCTATTTGGCGAGGGCGCGCATATTCTTCTGTTGCCTCTTCTTTACAATGCGGGCACGGATGCTTTCTACTCTGCGGTTGCCCGTGTTGTCGTCATGTCGGCAGCGAGACGGGCCTCCACCGCCCTTATCATCTCCTTCCCATGGCGGGCACACCAGTCTCGATGATTGGGAAGCGGAGATTTGAAGGCTCCCGGGCCCGCAATAATCCAGGCCCGGAGGATCCGAGCGCCCGATGTGCCGATGCTATGGAGTCGCGCTGGACAGATCCGACCGTCAGCTGGGCGCTATTCTCCCGGGAGTGACGGGGTGCAAGGCCATTGCCTCCCCCAACCCGCACGGGACGACAACCTAGTCGATGGATCCGAACTGATCCGAGTCAGATCCGCTTCCCGCCATGTCGGAGAAGCCCGAAAATCACCAAACAGGGGTTTGGGTGGCGAAGAGGAGTGGAGTGAAGTGGCTAGGGTTTGATCTGGCGAGTGGATGGGGAGGAATATATGTGGGATCAAATGGGCCAGCGTGGGTCGGGGCCGACGTGGCGGACGCGCCCGAGCGCCCCATATCCACCTCATATTTGATATGAGAGGTGCTGGTCAGTCCGGACGTTTGAGATTCATTTGAAACGCCCATCTGAGTCGCATTTTCGTGACAGTGTTCGGCCGTCCGTCGGGACGTTTGAGGCGCCCGGTGTAGATGCTACGAAGGCTTCGGAGGTTAAAAAAGGAAAAAGTCCAAAGCAAACCTTGAACTTGTAGACGGAAGCTAAATCGAGCCCTGAACTTGTAATCTCGAAAATCAGCACACCAAACTCTGTGATCCCGGTCTATTTTAAACTTTGTGGGTGTTTAGCTTTTTCTTTTAAGAAATTGTGGGTGTTTAGCTTTTTTTAGGGGCTAACCAAGTTTTAATTGCTCAAAAACCACATTAAGTGGGATACAAAAAGGATCATGGGGTTCCAGAAACCACAAATGCCTACCCCGATCCAATGAGTGTGCAAACTTGACTAATCTATCGACATCACTATTAGACGCTCTTCCTTCGAAAGTAATATTACAATCGAACCCTACTAAAAGATTCCTAATCTCCGAGATGATTGCTCTGTAGCCTCCATTGCTTGCTGACTTAATATCATTAACTACTTGCTTGGAGTCCGAAACTATAACAAAATCAGTCAATAGTAAATCTTGCGCCAGAGCAAAACCTTCCCTGCATGCAATAGCTTCTAATGTTGCTGCATCAGTTATCCCATGTATCACCAATGCTGAACTGCCCATGAAGTTTCCGCCGTTACTCCTGCACACCGCCGCCGCAGCACCACAGTTGCGGGTCTTGGAAACTGCCGCGTCCACGTGGATTTTAGCATGTCCCGCAGGCGGGGCCTTAGGGCGACGTGCACCAGTCCTCGCCACAGGGTTGTTCTTGACGGGACTCCTCGGAAGAAGCTCCAAATCTGCCAAGAGTCTTCGAATGAACTCATGGGTGGCTGAGGGACTCTGGTAGATTTGTTCGTGTATTGCCTTCCTTCGAGCTCACCATATTGCCCACAAAGTAACTGCCAGCCTGATAAAAGCTTCGTGGGATAAAGTGTCGATCATAGAGAAGATCCACTGCTTTGCACTTGGTTCATTTGTTTCACACAGGTGTTCTGCCAACTCGCCATCCACCAACGCCCACACACATCTTGACATATAACACTCCATCATAGAGTGCCTCCAGGAGTCTTCCGCTCCACATAATCCGCATGTACTGAACGTCGCCATGTTCCTATGAGCCTGGACATCCTCGGTGGGTAAAGAGTGTTTCGCTAATCTCCATAAAAACATCCGTATCTTGCTCGGTACAGAAATCTTCCATAAACTTGTCCAGGACTGGGCATCACGATCCGAGCTTGAAGAACCTGCTGCCCCGTCTAGCCACGCCTCCCTTCTGAACTTTTTAGCAACCATCATTCGGTAGGCTGACCTCACAGAGAATCTGCCATTTTTCTCAAAAAACCATGACCAAGAATCTTGTATTTCAGAAGTACACAATGGTATTCGTAGTATAGCAGGGATGTCAATTGGGAGACAGACTTCTTCTAACTTAACAGTATCCCAAACAGCAGAGGTGTGATCAATCAATTCGGACACATATTGAGGTGGGTCATTAGATAATCTACCAAAAGGTCTCATCATTTCTGCCCTGGGTATCCAGTTATCCGATCAGATGTTCGTGCTCTCTCCATTCCCAATAATTCTGATAAGACCCTGTTTTAACATATCCCGGCCATCAATGACAGGCTCGCTGGCATTAGGACGAATCGGGCCGGTCCATTAGCGCATTCGCTCTTGCGCTCGCTTTGATCTGTTTTTTTTCCTCCTGTAATGATAATAAATTCCTTTTACATTTTCGTAATGACAATAATTGTTTTTAACTACAGGAACCCATTTGTCGTCTGTTAGGAGGGACAAAAAGTACTTGCAGAAATAGTGCGCTTCAGAAGAGCCGAACACGGAACCTCGAACTCACAGTGGTCGCACCTAGCAAATAGCCCCAATGGCTGGTGGTCATTATATTTAGCACGCCGTGCATAAGAAAGCAAAGCAGCGTTCATACAATGATACTAAAAAAAGGAACGTTCATTTAATAAAAACATATTTGAAAATTTCGAAACATTTCTTGACAAAAATGTGAACAACTTTATAATACCTAATGTTTTTTAAACGAAAATAATTGATTAAATTGCAAAAACATTTTTAAAAAATGTGACACTATAACATTTTGCCAAATACACATTTTACATTTTCTTAATGACAATATACATTTCATAAAACTATAGGCATATTTTTTACATCGTTTAAATATTTTTAAATTTTTTTTCAGGTTTCAAAATGTGTTCCCATTTTTTTCAAATTCTCCGCACTTTACAATTTTGTTCAGGTTTCAAAATTTGTTCCCATGTTTAAAAAAAATTAAGTTTCAAAAAGTTTTTGCTTTTTCTTTGTGTTTGTTCAAAATTATTCAGAATTTTCAAAAAGTTTTCGCACTTTTAACATTTTCGGAGATTTAAAAAATTGTTTAGTTTTCACTATTTGTTTGCCTTTATAAAAAAAATTACAAACTGCTTTTAACCTTTCGGAGATTACAATATGGTTAAACTGTTCAGCCTCTGATTATATAGCACTAACAGCCATTAGTTTTAGGCTAGCGCACCCCTAAAAAGAAAAGGCTAGCGCAAGCAGTTAACCTGTGTCAGGTTGCAAGTTCGATTCCTCCTTAGTGTGTGTTTTTTGTCGCGCCTTAAAAAAGGAAAGAAACTCACTTCGTGTCTGGTGGACCGGCCCAGTCGCGTCCGCAGTAAAAAAATCCCGGGATTCGACCTGTCACCTCCACAATCCGTGTTTGGAAACGCTCTAAGATTTAAAATAAACAGGGATTAAAAAGTTTGGTATGCTGATTTCAGGAATTGAAAGTTTAGGAGTTTGATTTAGAGCAGTACTACGCGCCGGCGGACCGGTCAGGGGTTCAGCCGGTCAAGTCCGAACCGTCAGATGCAAACGCTGCTTGCCATCAGATTAGTCTTATCCCTTCGCCAAAAGTCAACTCTCTCCTTCTTCCCCACGAGCGCACTCCTCGCCAGAAGTAAAAAGGGAACGACCCGCAATGGCCAACCTACACGCGCCACCAACTGCACATCTCCCGGCCATGGCCGCAACACCCCTTCGCCGCGCCTCTCCCAGCCATGGCTGTAGCACCCCTTCGCCGCGCCTCTCCCAGCCATGGCCGCCTCACCCCTTCGCCGCGCATCTCCCGGCCATGGCTGGGAGAGGCGCCGGCGGACCGGCCAGGGGTTCAGCCGGTCAAGTCCGAACCGTCAGATGCAAATGCTGCTTGCCATCAGATTAGTCTTATCCCTTCGCCAAAAGTCAACTCTCTCCTTCTTCCCCACGAGCGCACTCCTCACCAGAAGTAAAAAGGGAACGACCTGCAATGGCCAACCTACACGCGCCACCAACTGCACATCTCCCGGCCATGGCCGCAACACCCCTTCGCCGCGCCTCTCCCAGCCATGGCTGTAGCACCCCTTCGCCGCGCCTCTCCCAGCCATGGCCTCCTCACCCCTTTGCCGCACATCTCCCGGCCATGGCTGGGAGAGGCGCCGGCGGACCGGCCAGGGGTTCAGCCGGTCAAGTCCGAACCGTCAGATGCAAACGCTGCTTGCCATCAGATTAGTCTTATCCCTTCGCCAAAAGTCAACTCTCTCCTTCTTCCCCACGAGCGCACTCCTCGCCAGTAGTAAAAAGGGAACGACCCGCAATGGCCAACCTACACGCGCCACCAACTGCACATCTCCCCGCCATGGCCGCAACACCCCTTCGCCGCGCCTCTCCCAGCCATGGCTGTAGCACCCCTTCGCCGCGCCTCTCCCAGCCATGGCCGCCTCACCCCTTCGCCGCGCATCTCCCGGCCATGGCCGCCTCACCCCTTCACTGTGCATCTCCAGGCATGGCCACGGCACCCCTTCACCGTCATGGCAACTTTTGCTGCCTATGGTGGCAGCTTCTTTCACCGGAGTGTTGCAACTTGCAGCATTCAGGTGCATCATCTCGTCGTCCTCGCCATTGAAGCTCCCTGCATGGGTGTACGCTGAGCGCTCCGTCGTTCCCTATCGTAGCAAATCAGCTCAACGGTGGCAGCCTTTTGTTTGCCGGTTGCAGCAAATCAACTCAACCTCCGTGGTCGCCATGGTCACCATGGTCACCGTCGAATAAAAGAAAAGGCTCGTTCCAGCAAATTTGTACACCGGTTCCAGCAAAACTCTTAGATAGTTGTAGCAAAACAAAAGGCATCGCCACCGTCAAACAACGCCGCCTTGCATGCATGTAGCAAAAAAAGTCGCCGGTGGTAGCAAAAAAAGGATGTGCTTGTAGCAAAAGTGTCGCTGGTTGAGTAGGACAAACTCCAGTAGTAGCATTTTTGGGTGCTGGTTCCAGCAAACCTCCCAGCCGGTTCCAGCAAAAACAGGTCGCGGTTGTAGCAAAAAAAAAATATTGACGTCGGCCCGCCGCTGTGTATAGTGGTAGCAAATCACGTCGCCCGGTAGTAGCAAAAAACTGCATGGTTTGCAACACAAAAAACATTGCCCCCCATCGTCGAGGTTGCATCATCTTCACGGATGATGTGGCAAAAAAATGGTGGAAGCTTTTTGCGATGCCGGTTGAAGCTTTTGTGACACCCCGTTGAAGCTTTTTCCTGTTGGCAGCAGCCAACCCTAGCATCGTCGTTCACTGGTTGAAGCTTTTTACAATGCCGATTGAAGCTTTTTGTGACGCCGGATGTAGCTTTTTGTTGTGGCAATGACCAGTTCCAGCATCTGTCGGTCCTGGTTGAAGCTTTTTGCCGCATCGGTTGTAGCTTTCCAGAACGCCGGTTGCAACATCACGGGGGTGTCCTTTGGTCTGTGCCCCCATAGCAGCTCGTGGCCATCCCTCGTCGTCATCCGCCTGGAGCTCGTAAGCCTTGGCCCCCTAGCCTGTGAGCTCATAGGCCATGGCCTCCTGTCGTAGTACCGCCGGTGCTCGCCCCTGTCACGTGCGGCCATGGCGAAGGGCGCGACCATGGCGAAGGGCGCAGCCATGGCGATGCTGCAATCCCGTAGGAGAGAGAAGAAAGTAACGAGAGGAAGAAGGGAATCGGTCGCGAGAGAAGAAAAAAAAGGGAACGGTTGGTCATGGGCCCAGGAGATTAGTCAACTATTCGAGGTGCGCTGGGCTGAGGATCTGCGTGGATCGAATGCATGCTGTGTGACCGGCGAAAGGTTCGGCCGGCATGCCGTTCCCAAATATTTACCTTTGATTTAGGTTTGGTCTACAAATTCAAGGTTGATTTTGAACTTTTTTCTTAAAAAGAAGGCTTCGGAGGTGTGACAGCGTTTGTCCGCGAGCTCCTCTCTCCAGCGCGCACGTCACCATCTCCCCGATTCTACAGAGAAGGGCACCGCAAAAAAAAAAAGGTGGGGTGGAAGAAAATCTCGCCGCTTTCCCTTTTTTATTTCGCGCGCGCCATAACGCTGGCGGCGGAGCTTTGACCTCGCCTCGCCGGAGGATAATCCCCTCACCGTCCCTCCTGTCCTAAAACGCGCCCTAATCCCGGGCGGAGAGGATCTCAGCCGGCGCGCCTCTCCATTTCTTCCTCTCGTTCGCTCCGCGCCGGCGGTGGGTGTGACCTCCCAGTAGCACCGCAGCGATGTCATCGGCGGCGGGGACACCATCGGACGGCGGAGGGGATAGGCCGTGGCAGTCATACCACACCGCCTACACCAACGCCAAAGCTGGTAAAACTGCATTTCCCCTCTTTCCTGGCTTAAGATTGCGCCGGTAGGGTTTGAGGCATTCAGCATGTAGTACAAAGTGGCATTGGTATTTATTCTCTTATTACATTGCATTAGGAATGGAGGGAGTTGACAAAGAGAAGGTGCAGAAGGTGATCTATGAAATGAGCAAGGGTTCTAAGTATTTCGAAAATGAGCAGAAGAAGGAGACGATTACCAAACTTAAAATTGAGCATCTGCGCGCACAGTGTGCAAAGTTAACCGATAATGACATATCACATTTTCAGAAGGTACGAGGCAGCAATTTTTTGGTGCTAACCTTTGTTTGCTGGTTGTTATTTTGTGATACATCTTGCTCAAATACCGATCTGTACTGCGCTAGTATTATGCTCCACCGTCTGTGTATTTATGCTTGTTCCCCCCAACCTAGTTGGTGAACAATTGATCATAAACCTCAACTAAAATGCAGCATGCTGTTTGATTATTGTAGTGTACTATCGAATGATCAATTCACCAACATTTACTTCTGTACCTGTGCTCTCTAGAGATGTTCATGTCTGCAATGCCGAATTGATGATCTTGCCCTCTTCTGAGTTGGTTTGATGATTTTGACCTGATCTGAGTTGTTTGGTTAATGATCTTAATCTGATTTGGGCTGTGGTCCGGGGCATGTTAACTTTAGCATCGCAGCAATGTAAAGTTTGTATTGGCACCAGTTTGATAAATTAGTATGTTTTAATAGTTTATGTAGCATGGCGCGTTTCAACTCATCTGATCTTGTTTTGCTCTTTTATGCCGTCATGCCTATGCGCTGACACAATTTCAGGTTGCTGAAAAGAAAATTTTGGAGTTGGAAGCTTCACGGGATCTTTCAAAGATATGGCTCCACACTGACATGGACGCCTTCTATGCTGCTGTTGAGACATTGGAAAATCCATCCTTGAAGGGAAAACCTTTGGCAGTAGGTAGCATGTCTATGATAGCTACCGCCAGTTATGAGGTTAGCATACAAGGTTCCTGACATTTGTCATTTCTTTTAATCTCTAAATATTATTAGTTAGTGATAATGTGCTCCATAATCTGTTCCCTTTCCTGTGGAAGTATGGTTGATGAACTATCAAATGCTAATCACCTTAAACTGGACTATCCGAAATGGGCTTGGCTATTTTGTTTGTTTGCCAAAACTACAAACAATGTTCCCTGTTGTCTGGTGTATGGTGTAATTAATTGAATCATGCAGGCGCGGAAATTTGGCGTTCGTGCAGCGATGCCTGGTTTTATTGGATGTAAACTGTGTCCTGACTTGGTTTTTGTCCGTCCAAATTTTGAGAGATACAGTCATTATAGTGGATTGGCAAGAAAAGGTTTGCAACGTGATGCTCATTTGGAAACCTTTAAACATATATGCTATATAGCTGAGCAGAACTCATTATTGAAGTATTGGTTGCCTTAGTTTTCCAGAGGTATGATCCCAACTTCTTTGCAACGAGTCTAGATGAAGCATACCTTGATATTACAGAAGTCTGCATCGAGAGAGGCATTACAGGCGAGGAGGTAAGCTTAAGCTTTACCAGTAACCACAATTCTCCTGGCTTAACAAGTGCATATGGTGATATGGCTTGATTTACCCTTCATGGTTTAAAATATTTTCTCAACATGCTAGTACTACAATATTGTAAGCTTGCTGCTCACATCGCTTTTGTTTCATTTACAGGTTGCTTCTGAGCTTAGGGATGCCGTTCACCAAGAAACTGGTCTAACATGTAGTGCTGGGGTTGCTCCAAACCGCATGATTGCAAAGGTCAGAGCCTGAAGTCCTTTTCTAATTATTTTTTCTCAACTTCGATTCCTCAAGGTAATGTACTGGTCATATTACGTGTTTGTTTTCCGCCTGCCTTTGTTTGGATGTCACATTGGGTTTAAATTAAAGTAATAATCTCAGACTTACTGAATGGTACTGGCAAGTAGTAGTTCACTTTCAATAGCCATTATGGATCGCACCTGGAAAGGCTGTTTGCCACACATGGCTGGAGATTTTTAGGCTATACATCATCATCTTTACTCATCTTAAATCTAATTATGCCCTTATAATTGTTCTGAAATCTCTTTGCTAGGTTTGCTCTGATATTAACAAGCCTAATGGACAATTTATTCTGCCAAATGACCGGGATGCTGTCACGACATTTGTATCTACATTACCTATAAGAAAGGTACTTTATAGCAAGAAGGGTTCATGTTTGTTATGGTAGTGTTCTTTTAGCCCATTATTCTTTTCATATCATATTTCACAATTACCTTGGTTAGGCTATGACATACTCCATTGTATGCAGATAGGTGGTATAGGTAAGGTAACAGAACAGATGTTACACCAGGTTCTTAGCATCAGTACATGCCAGGAGATGCTACAAAAGGCTGCTTTCTTATGTGCTCTTTTTTCTGAAGGCTCAACAGGTCCCAATGTTAATTACACTTTTAATTGTTCTATTTCAAGCTTTCAGGAAGCTATATTATATCTATCCAGATCACGATACCAGAAATCAAGGTTCTGAAACTCAGACATTGTCATCTGCTTACTAGATATGATCATTTTAATATTCTTCAGATTTCTTTCTTTCGGTTGGCCTTGGATTGGGAGGCACAGAAACTCCTGAGCATAGGCTAAGAAAAAGTATGAGTTGCGAGCGAACTTTCTCTGGAACAAACGATTCTCGTTTGCTTTTCGAGAAGTTAGGTAAACATTCTTATTCTTTAATTAGTATTTGTTGTGCATTTGAATTAGTGAAGCTAGTTTGACAATTTCACATATTACCATCACATACCCAGACACCTTTGGTACTTACGTATTTGTTCTAGATTTGGTACAGAACATCTCTTTCTATATAAGAGCAATATCTTCAAATACTATGTTATTTCAATGGTTATATATGCAGTGCCAAATCTTCTGCTAGAAATAGCATACTTATGGTTCATTCTGGGTATATTTATAAGCACCTTGACAGGGTCACTTGGATGATATGTTTAATTTCCTTGAGGAAAAAGGCATACCTTATCTCCTTGGAACTCTCCAGTTCGTTCAGTTTCAACCCTAAACTCAATTGTATAGTATGTACCGTTTATTTTCATTAATGACTGATCACGTAAAAGAATAAGCATCACTGTAACATTTCTTCTTTGCTGCTATATCATGCTAAAATAATAGAGCAGTTGTCACGACTTGGGGAAAGATTAATAACAATACTGTTTTGTTTTATTTTGTGATGCCTAGAAGTACCAGTATCATAAAAAACAATCTGCGTGTGAATAAACCCTTTAGAGACATTAAAATATATGGCTTTTCATGTGCCACTGATGTGAGCTTGCTAACATCTTTTCAATGCACGGCTCACAAAATGATTGTTTATTTTCAGATAACCTCGCCGAAAATTTAGCTGACGACATGCAAAAGGAGTGTTTGAAGGGAAGAACGCTAACACTCAAACTAAAGACTGCAGCTTTTGAGGTTCTGATCTCCTATGTGTATAAAATTGACTAGTTATTGGTAATTATTGCACCGAGATTGCCAAGAGAGATGGTTTGTTTCATGGCTCACTAGAGTAATGAACCATCTAAACCAGGTTAGGACGAGAGCAGCAACTGCACAAAACTACATGAGCTCGAAGGAAGACATCCTGATCTACGCTAAGAAGTTGCTTAAGGCTGAAATGCCTCTTTCTTTGAGATTGATGGGTAGGTGTGAGCATCTAAAATATTTCTTTGTTTCAAGTTTGATGATTACTACTCCCTCCGTTCCAAAATAGATGACTCAACTTTGTACTAACTTTAGTACAAAGTTAGGACAAAGTTGGGTCATCTATTTTGGAACGGGGGGAGTAGTTGGCTGGAACCTGTATCGGTTTCTTTTTGAACTTCTGATATGACTTGAAAGCTCGGATCACAATCACCTGTACCTGAATCTCATTGCCACTGAAGTATTCACTACAAATTTACACAGTTTGGGTCATCCTCCTCAAGTTGGTCTGGTTGCTTTGATAACCAGGAGCAATAGGGCATGTGGTTCTGGCTTGGTGATGTTTCATTACCTTGGCAGTTGATATTTTGTATCTCCATGTTTTGATATAATCTGTTTTATGCCAATCGTATTGCATTATTTATACTTGATGTTTCTTTTGTCTTGCTGCTCAGGGAAGTCAATCTAACTGTCATGCTAATATACTTTTACAGGGTTGCGAATGTCTCACTTCAGTGGTGAGAAGGATGATTCAACTAGCCCAACGCAAAAGACACTAGATCGATTTTTTCAGTCCTCGGATATTAACTCAAATACCAATGGAACGAATGGTGCAAGTTGCATTGATGTCTCAGGAGGGCATAACGATTGTAATGATGCGGCAACGAAGGATGAGTCGATACATGATGCAGAGAAAGATGTCTCCATAGATCAGCAGTCCTCACATGATGATAACTCATCTGTTCCAGAAGGAGCGAGCTCGGTTAATTATGATAACGAGGCCGCCTCAAGTAGTTGGAAGGTGTGTGTCTCAACCTCTCAACTGAAATTTGTTCAACGTTTTTGCAGCCAAGAGAAAGCGTACATGCCCCACACCATCCATTTCCTCTACAGATTGGTCACAAATGCTTGATGATAGAAACAATCAAACTCGGTTCTTCATGCAGGTTACACAGACCGAGAAGTTTGACGAGTTGGGCGACTTGACCAGCTCCAGAGCTTGTGCTTCGTCGAGTAAACCTGGTCAGCATTTCTGGGTAGATGGCTATATTTGCTCCCTCTGCGGATTTGAGCTACCTCCATGTTTTGAGGAGGAAAGGCAAGAGCATTCGGATTTCCACTTGGCTGAAATGTTGCAACAGGAAGAGGCGGTAGACAACACAGCCCGCCTCTCGAAGGAAAGGTATTTGTCTGCTGCCATATGCTTAACAGTTATGTTGTTGCCTGTTGCTTTTGTGCTTCTGCCACCGGGGTTTTTCCATATATGCCTATTTTGACTCCAATTCCCATAATTATTAAAAAGAACAGTTCGCTTGAATGGAGAGTTCATTGAAACAGACTATTAGCTTTTTATGTTGCATTATTATTCCGCCTTTTAGAGAAGAGATGAACAGGATGTAACATAACTTGGTCTCCGTTATCCTGTTCCATATCTGGCAGGTTGGCCGAACGGCCATGCTCTACTACTACCACACCCACGCCCAAGAAGAAACTCAAGTCCTCCAAAGAGGGAAAACATATACCTATTGATTCTTTCTTCCTCAAGTGTAACAAGAAGTTGTAAGATAGCAGAGCCACAAGTTTTGTAGGCAACACTGTAATGATATGTTGTGACCCCCCACTTACAGACTGTTGTACATGTATTTCTATTATTTTTCTGTTGTTGAGAATAATATGTAAATATCGCCACGGCATCTGAGTTAATCGTCGCGAAAGAGCCGGCTTGCCCAGAAGGGAAATGGAGTTCCAGGGGTAGATTGGATGAAAATAATGATTTCGTGCAACTATTTGGACATGATACCCGGTGATTTGGTTGTGCTCTTTCATGTGAAATTCAAATCCCCCTGATGCATCTGAGTCAGTACAAAAATTCTGACCTCTAAACCTAACAAATCGAATGAACAATGGATGATTTTTCAGGTGAAAGAAATATCTTGCTAGTCTGGCAAATATCTGTGTCAAATGCTGGAGACACGTAAATCGAAGATATCAGAAAGATGCACAGCGGCCTCCTTGCTCGGCCCCCTCAGCTCGCCCCCTTCTCCGGCGCCGCGTCACCGCCAGCTGCTCTCCCCTGCCGTCGGACCCCATGGGCGCGCCCGGGTCTAGGCGTGTCGACGGCGACGCCCCGGCGGCCGTGTCGCCGGAATCCCTGCGGCGCGGCGAAGACGGAGAGGCCCGACCGCCGCGGCTTCCGCTTCGCCGCCGCCGGCCAGCTCTCCAGCTCCAGTCCACCGCAACGTGTACGACCCCCTCCCCCTCCCTACCTCGTCAGATAGATTATTGCCTTGCGCTTGAAATCGGAGCTCACGGAACAATCCATGCCCTCAGCTTGGCTGACCAAAAATCCTAGACTTGGATGCTTCTCTAGTTGCAACTTTGTTCTAAGTTCTATCATCTCATTTGGACAAGTGCAGTGTAATTGAGCTACTTCGTCATACTAACTTAACCGGGATGAATGCTGTATATGTATTGCAGGAGAAGCTGCAGGTTGCTGCATCCGCATCGAAAGCCGCCGTGCAGCTACAAAATGGTAACGACCACACAAAGATTCAGTCGCTTTATCACATAGCTTGGGCCTCAAGTTGTGCCGCACTTTGTTCTTATTTGAATGCAGCCTGGGACGCTGCTAGAGTGCTACTAGTATCTTCTAAGCGTGTTGCCCCAAACATATGTGCTCAGGTCTTTCACTTCAGAGCAGTCAATACGTCGTCCCCGAAGATGTTAGAGCGGCAGGGTTTCAGATCGACGCCGATGAACTGACATCCATTGTCGAAAGCCGTGACACGGAAAGGCTGACCGAGCACGGCCAGTTAGATGGGATCGCGGACAAGCTAGCGACATCGTTGACCGATGGGATAAGCACGTGCGAGGACCTCTTGGTGCAGAGGGAGGAAATTTATGGTGTAAACAAGTTCGCTGAGAGCGAGCCTCGCAGCTTCTGGGAGTTTGTATGGGACGCCCTGCAAGATACTACCCTGATAATCCTTGCTGCATGTGCTTTTGTCTCTTTGACTGTCGGCATCGCCACCGAAGGCTGGCCGAACGGCTCCCATGATGGCATCGGAATCTTCGCGAGTATCATCCTGGTTGTTTCTGTTACCGCGACGAGTGACTACCAGCAGTCTTTGCAATTCAGGGACCTGGACAAAGAGAAGAGGAAAATTCTTGTTCAGGTTACAAGGGACGGGTTCAGGCAAAGGATATTGATAGATGATCTTCTTCCCGGTGATGTTGTCCATCTAGCTGTTGGAGATCAGGTTCCTGCAGATGGCGTCTTTGTTTCTGGGTTTTCTCTGTTGCTGGATGAGTCCAGTCTAACTGGAGAGAGTGAGCCTGTCGATGTAAATGAAGACAAGCCTTTTCTTTCATCAGGGACCAAAGTCCTAGATGGGTCTGGCCAAATGCTGGTTACAGCGGTCGGGATGCGGACACAATGGGGAAAGCTAATGGCTGCCCTCACTGAAGGTGGGAATGATGAAACTCCGCTTCAGGTTAAACTTAGTGGAGTTGCAAATATTATTGGGAAAATCGGCCTGTTTTTTGCTGTGTTAACTTTCGTTGTCCTCTCCCAAGAATTAATTGGCCAGAAATATCATGATGGGCTTCTTTTGAGCTGGTCAGGAGATGATGTTTTAGAGATATTGAATCATTTTGCTGTCGCGGTTACAATTGTTGTCGTTGCTGTGCCTGAGGGGTTGCCATTAGCAGTCACACTGAGCCTTGCCTATGCAATGGAGAAGATGATGAATGATAAGGCACTGGTCCGGCAGTTGGCTGCCTGCGAAACTATGGGATCAGCCACAGTCATTTGCAGTGATAAGACAGGAACACTAACATCCAATCGCATGACTGTTGTTAAGGCCTGCATCTGTGGGAACACCGTGGAAGTTAACGGTCCGCTGGTTCCTTCTAGTTTGTCTTCAGAACTCCCAGAAGTTGCAGTAGAAACTCTTCTAGAATCCATACTCACCAACACTGGTGGTGAAGTCGTGATTGACCAAAATGGAAAGCAAGATATAATAGGTACCCCTACCGAGACAGCTTTGTTGGAATTTGCACTGTCATTAGGTGGAAACTACAAACAAAAACGGCAGGAAAGTAAGATTGTCAAAGTGGAGCCTTTTAATTCAGTAAAAAAGAGGATGACTGTTATTCTCGAGCTTCCTGGAGGAGGGTACCGTGCACATTGTAAGGGTGCTGCAGAAATAGTATTGGCTGCCTGTGATAAGTTCATAGACGGCAGCGGTAGTGTTGTTCCCCTTGATAAGAAAACTGCCAACATGCTCAATGATACCATTGAAACCTTTTCGAGTGAAGCTCTTAGGACACTATGCCTTGCCTACAGGGGATTGGAAGATGGCTCTACTCAAGAGGAAATACCACTGCAAGGATACACATTCATTGGCATTGTTGGTATTAAAGATCCTGTGCGTCCGGGTGTCAGGGAGTCTGTGGCAAGTTGCCGGTCTGCTGGCATTGCGGTTAAAATGGTTACAGGGGACAATATTAATACAGCAAAGGCAATTGCTCGTGAATGTGGTATACTTACTGATGGCGGTCTTGCCATTGAAGGTGCTGAGTTCAGAGAGAAAACACCTGAAGAACTCCTTGAGCTGATTCCCAAAATGCAGGTTTGCCATTCCTCTGTTTTATCTTGGCTTTGCAAGTGTCTATCCATCTAGTGAATTCTCATGTGCCAGTCTTGTGCAACTAAAGGTGCTAGCCCGATCGTCGCCACTTGATAAGCTTGCACTTGTGAAGCACTTGCGCACAACTTCCAATGAAGTTGTTGCTGTGACTGGTGATGGCACTAATGATGCACCTGCGCTGCGTGAGGCGGATATTGGACTTGCCATGGGCGTTGCAGGGACTGAGGTAATAACACCACTGAGTGATGCATACATAGCATTGAAATGTCGTGGCTTATACTATACATTTCTCCGGTTTTATATGAAGTTATGAAGGGATGTTTGGCTTTGAGATGTAGTGGAACTGTGGGGTGTGGATTATTCCTAGGACTATAACTATATACATGGTTTGACTTGCTATTGTTCTGTGGTTTGTCAATATTATTTGCTGGTGAATCTAGAAACCAAATTAAAATATTTATCTGGTTCCTGGGTAGTGGGACTATGGGAGGCTCCATTGTAGAAGATGATAACTTATGTGTTCTGCATAATCTGAATTTCTGTTGTTGGTAGAGCCTTTTCTAAGTTTTTGGCAGGCATTTGCCCTGTAATTTTTTCTTTAAATTGCTCTATGCATTTACGCAGGTGGCGAAAGAGAGCGCTGATGTTGTGATTCTGGATGACAACTTCTCCACGATTGTTACTGTTGCGAAATGGGGACGCTCTGTTTACGTCAACATCCAAAAGTTTGTGCAGTTCCAGTTGACTGTTAATATTGTTGCATTACTAGTCAACTTCTCCTCCGCGTGCTTTACAGGTATATCCTACTCATGATATTGTTGGTTTCAACACGTCTCCCATCTCACGGTCTACTATGTAATCTCATGCCAGGAGATGCGCCGCTGACAGCTGTTCAACTTCTCTGGGTCAACATGATCATGGACACCCTAGGTGCGCTGGCACTTGCCACCGAACCGCCTAACGATAATTTGATGGAGAAAGCACCAGTGGGAAGGACAGGGAAGTTCATCACAAACATAATGTGGAGGAATATTCTGGGGCAGTCGTTGTACCAATTCACCGTCCTCTGGTATCTACAAAGTCAAGGGAGATATGTGTTTGGGCTTGAAGGCTCCGAGGCTGATACTGTCCTAAATACAATCATATTCAACACCTTCGTCTTCTGCCAGGTATGTCGGCTCTCGTAAAATGCTCTCCTCTTTCACCATCGTTTCTTCTAAAGTACTATTCCCTCCATTCGGAAATAAATGACGTGGCTTTAGTTCAAATTTGAACTAAAACGTAAAACCACGTCACTTATTTCCGAACGGAGGGAGTAGAACGAGATAGAGTGGAAGGAAATCGTGTCGTATGGGTTGAATATTATCATTAAAACAGTGAAGAGAGAAGGTAGCATGGTGATAGTTATAATTGTTATTTGAGCTGAAGTGCCAAGCGAAGTGGATAATTTCTTGCAGAGGATTAATACGATGTGATTTCTTGGTTTTGGGATCTCTGTTTTGATTTCTTGATTTCTTTGTTTTTACGATGTGATTAACTTATGTGTTCCTGGGTAGTGGGACTATGGGACAATTTGTTAGTATTTTTTTTGTGCTTCATGGCTCCGTTTTTTGATCTGCATCTCCGTAGGTGTTCAATGAGGTCACCTCAAGGGAGATGGAGGAGATCAATGTTCTGAAGGGAATGTCGGAGAACTCTATTTTCGTGGGCGTTCTCACCGGCACTGTTGTCTTCCAGTTCATCCTGGTCCAGTTCCTGGGCGACTTTGCCAACACCACCCCGCTGACCCAGCTCCAGTGGCTCATCTGCATCCTCTTTGGCTTCCTTGGAATGCCTATTGCCGCCATGATCAAGCTCATTTCTGTAGAACCTCGTGAAGAACAGGACGGTTATGGAAAGTTGTAGACTACAGCAAAAGATCAACAATCTAGAGTCAAAGATCAACACCATACCACGAAGAAACATGACTCAATGCCACTTCCTGCATGCCCCAGATCAGACATGCAGTGCAGATTAACCAGCTGTCTTTGAAAACCAAGGCAAATGGTAAATTACCCAGCACAATAACTTCATACAAGTATGGCACGTTAACTTCGTAGTACAAGGTTTCAATGTAGGGTGTAGACATCCCGAGATTATACATATGTAATACTATTGTTACACCAATGATTACAGTGATTCATTCAATGTTAAAAGAAGTTGATTTGTTCCAACAAATCAGCAGCTTAATGCTCATACAGTACATATCAGGTGTTCTAGAAACATATGGGTTGCCCTTTACTGATGGCGCAGCTATTTGATTTGTGCAATTAACGATTTCTGTCATGTAGATACCATACACAGCTGCAACAAAATACTTTGCCTATAACGCACTGCATGGCGCCTTCCCAAACTGCGGCGAAGTGAAAGGATAGCTGGGTCTCGAATCAAGAAACCAACTGCCATATATCTACATGCCAGGGCAACTGCCATATATCAACGTACTCCCTCTGTTCCGAATTACTTGTCGTAGGTATGGATGTATCTAGATATATTTTAGTTCTAGATACATCCATTTCTGCGACGAGTAATTTAGAACGGAGGGAGTACTTGCCAGGTTAACTAACTTCCCCGTCACCAGTCAGCTAGTCTGACTGCATGCATCATAGGGGAGTACTGACTGTATCAATATTTTTGCGCTCTCCAGCTTCTGCATTGAACCTTCATCATCGACAAGGCCCTCCCTGCAATGCCTGTCGATCTCAAAGAAGTTCTTGCGCAGAGAATCATGAGTGAGCCGCAGGTTCTCGGAGGCTGACGAGCTGCTGCTGCTCGCAAGCAGCTTGTCACAAACAAAGCGTGCCAAGCCTAAGACAATGCCGTGCTCCGCTCTCTGCAGCGCCAACTGAAGGTTGGAAAGCAAAATGCCACCGAAGGAATCCAGGATCTTAGGGCTTCCTTTATTCAGCAGGTTCACCATCAATTCTGCTAGCTTTTTGGATGACGGTGACTCCTCGTGCTCGTTGCCCTGCTCACTCTGATCATCCTCCCTAGGTTCTTCCGCCTCAAGTAGCTCATTCTTGGCCAGAGCAGCAACCCACAACGGTAATTCAGCGTCACCCAAGTTGCACATCTTGGTAGCCATCTCACTTTCTGGCCCAATCAACCAGCGGCATCCAAGACCCAATATCAGGACTGGCAGCCACTGTTTTACAGCAGAAACTAGTGTGAGAGCATATCTCGGGCCTGCAAAGGATTCTACAGCAGGTACAAGATCAAGAAGATTATTGGCAAGGAGGAAGGCCTCCTCTGGGGGACTCGCTGACTCGGTTGAGCTTGCTAGCACCAAATGAAGCAGCTTGGCTGCGTAAGTGAAGGAGCTTCGTGTAAGGATCAGTATGTCTTTCAGATCATCCCCATTGAAAGATGAGACCACACTGTGCCTTTTCATGGCTGACACTGCATATTTTGTGTAAGATGATGCAAATCCGACACATCTTACTTTACTCTCATTGACCAGCTTGATGGTTGTCGTATCGACAATGAACTTAAGAATTGAAGTACCAAGCATAATCACATTTATTGTGCATTCCACTGGATTTCCTGCACAAGATGCATCACTTACTTATTTATGAGGTAATAAGAAAAATTATGCAGGATTTTTTTGACCGAGAAATTATGCAGCATTGATACAATTTGCACAGATAACGATGATTTTAAACATGAAATTTGTATTTACACTCTTTGCATGCTATCAGAACATCAGATACTCACTTGAGTTGATGAATAAACAATCAATTTAAAGAGGATTACCACATAAAGAGCTTGTATGGGTTTTGTGAAGACATACCTTCAGGGGTGACATGCTGCTGATGTTTATGTTCTGCAGATTCCTTATTCTTGTTCAATGTTGAAGTTGAGTTGGTGGAAACAGTAACAGATCCATTTACAAATCTATCATAGCATCTCAGCAGATGGTCCAGTGACTGGTTGACAATTGTCGACTGACACAAGATGAAATTTACAATGAGACTAGCAAAATATTAAATACAAATACTGAATAACATTCACACAGATCTATGGAAAGCTATCTAAGATAACAGTGTGCAATCAACGAATCTTAGATTTGTTCCTATTGATGCATAACCAGATAAGTACGGTTTAACAACAAGATAACAGGTGTGGTGGCACTGCGTAAATCGACTCACCTCAGAGCAGCTCATATCCGTTTGATCAACATCCTGAAGAGCACTATATGTAGCCAAACTCAAATAAGCCAACACTGGACTGAGGTCTAGAGATTCAAAATGTAGGCACTGCTCAATGTACACTTGAGAAATGACCTTCAGAGAAGAAAATGCAATTTCTGCATAAGATTGCACAAAAGCAGCTCTCATCTCCTCAGCTTTTAGTATTTCATTAAGCTGCCATGCTGCTCCCCCTACAGCAGCAAGTTCTTCATTATTCAGGATTACTGGTGTGGATGACCTATTTCCAACCACATCGTCAGACCTTGCTGGCGTTTTCTTAAGCGACTTCCCTTTCTTCCTCTTTGTAGATGCAACAGGGCACGATGGAGGTTCGAGTCCATAAATCCCAGAAAAATAAGAGGCTTTAGATTGCAAAATATTAGTCAATTCTTCAAACATTTCATCAGAACGGCCACTCAAATGTACCAACTTATGCGCTGCCAACAATGCTTCTTGACATTCTTCCTGCTTGGAAGTCACCGCAGCATTCACAACTATATTCATGCATTCAATATGTAACACACATAGATCATCAGGTGATACCACTGGCACCATGCTGAGAAGAGCAGCCTGGGCACCATCAGAAACTGCAGTTTTAAAGAGCAGCTTCAGTTTAGCATTTGCAAAGCACTCTCTCAAAGCAACCAAATTAGAGCCCTCGTCAGATAAGCTTTTTATTAGTTTGGCGGAAGCAATAACAAGACCATCAGTCTGCTCTGAATTCAATCCTGATGGTGACAATGCCCGACTAATAAAGACTTTAATAAGCCCAACAAGACGCTGCGAGGATGATCCTTCGGACAGAGCAAATTCACAAAACCTTGCCCCAGCTGCTGGCGATCTCTTTATGAGTGCAATGCAGCGATCACATGCTTCTTTTAAAGGCAACTTAGATGGAAAGTAAGAAGGAATGAGAAGCTTCGTGATTTTTTTAGCAACACGGGGATGATCATCTGCAAGTGAAGACAATAGAGTACCCAAACCAACAACCTGAACAGAAAAGTGTGTATTAAACTCCTACCCAGAAATATCCAAATATACGCTAGCCTATTTGCTCAAATTGAAAGTTCTGTAAATGCAAAGGTCAGCTAGGTTACAGTGTAAATCAAGATATGCATGCAATAACTATGTACCATACCTTATTGTATTGGAAAGATCGAAGATCACGAATAGTTAACAGGAGATCTACAGCAGCAGCTCTGACAGATAAAGCAGGATCAGAAACCATATCGCTTAATCTTGGAAGTAGCACTTTCAGTATGTCATGACTTTGTGGATTGTCAAGCAAGTATATCAGGCCATTCAGTGTTGATAGACGAACTTCATTGCAAGAATCTTTGGACATGTCATCAACAATTTTACTCAAATTTTTTGAAATGGTTGGCGATGGAATAACTTCCCAAAACTGGTTAAGAATACGGCAAATTCCTTCAACTGCGACTGCCCGTATTTCTAGGCAGTCATCTATGAGAAGTTTGTCTAGCAGGAAGAACTGCTTCTCTAACAGAGGATCATTGACATCCTTTGTCACATCTGGGTCTTCGAGGGGAAATAAATCCAGTAGAAGATGTAAAGCATTATGGCGAACATTAGAGTTCGCAACCTGCCACAAAGTAGACACTTGAGATAGCCATAAGAATGTCTAACTTAAAGTGTTCCATACCTACTATTTCTTGACAAATACATGTTAAAAGTGAAACATGAAAAGTGATTACAACTTCCTGAGTACAAACTAAACTTCAAGTAATCCATTGAATTCAGTAAACTTGGCCATTGTTCTAAAAAAATTATAGGTTGTAATGTTTCTCTCATACCTAGAGCATAAACAGTGATGACCGACTATGCAGCTTTGGGAATGTGGATGGGTTATTTGAAAGCAACAGTATACATGACATCCTACCTATATAGAATCACTCAATACTGTTCAGTATGCATTAATCAAATGTTGATATGCGATTATGCATTGCTATTTTAGACATGAATAAATTCCAGTAGACAAACTGTTACCTAGAGTATCACAGTACCGACCAATCTCATTTTGTCCAGAAACCTGATCTTTGTGTAGACTTTCCCTTGTGGGAAGATTAACAAGCTAACATGAGATACAAACACTAAGAGGCTAAGGTATCATGTGGAGAAGTCATGTGAAATTGTGGACGCTTTTGAAGTTTACAGTCATGTGACGAGTTAAACCTTTTTGTTTGTTTGTTATGGCAGTTAGCAGCGAGTACTTTGAAGCTCTGTTAGCTACTGGTTTTGTTATTGTAGCAGCATGCATGTGTGTGAGAATAACACTACTAGGACCAGGCATTTTAGCAGAGCCCGCCGTCTGACATTCTTAAACCTTCCCTAAGCGAAACATTGTACTATCATAATTCATCAACAAATCACTTGAATTGTGATTTCATCAACAGCAGAGCAAGCATTTTTCAAGTCAGTTATATATACTCGCTTCCCTCTGGTACAAATTTGCATCAACACTAGCCAACATATAGTTCTACCACCCATCAGAGAAGTGCAAGGCAATGCACGTACCTGCAATGACCGGAACAGCACAGGCTCGGACAGCCTGAAGACCAACTTTTCAACTCCAGCCACCGCCTTCTGCTCGACGAAAGCCCACAGTATCCTCCTGGCAGCCCTGGCCACCTCCTTGTCAGCGGCATGTACTGCTGCCTCAACCATCCCCTGCAGAAACCCATCCCCGATCTCCCCTCTGACCCACCCTGCGTCCTTCCAGGCTCTGAACACCACCTCGCCGTAGGCGACCACGGCCGCCCGCCTCCCTCGCATCATCCCCACCTGGGCCCTTATGAGCTCCAGCCCCTCCCTGGCGAGCCCCTCGCTGACCCCGAGCACCAGCGCCAGGAGCTTCCTCCCTTCCTCGGCCTTGAGGAAGTGGGGCGACACGAAGCAGCGCAGCAGGAGCAACTTGAAGTCCGAGATGCTCTCGTCGGTGTAGTCGAGTAGAGGCAGCGCCTCGCGGAGGGCGAAGAGGCGGCGGAGGAGCGGCCTGGCGTTGGAGCCGGAGGTGAGCGCCTGGGAGAAGAGGTAAGGCAGGGTCTGGGCGACGAGCGCGTCGCGCCCTGGAGCCCCGGCGCGCCACGCGAGCTCGAAGCAGGAAGCGGCGAGCGCGGCGACGGGAGGGTCCTCGGTGGCGAGGACCGCGAGGCGGTCGTGCAGGAGCGCGAGCGGGCGGAGGAGGTCGTCCCATCGCGGCGGGTGGAGGGGGTGGGTGAGGAGGAGGTGGAGGAGGACGGCGGCGGGGGCGCGGGGGGAGACGGAGCCGGAGCCGGGGTCCGCGTCGGCGGAGAGGGCTTGGGCTAGGGTTTGCGGGAGGGAGAGGAGGGCTGGGTGGGAGTCGGGGAGGGAGTGGACGGTGTGCTTGAGGTGGGGAGGGGTCTTGAGAGCTGCGGCGGCGGCGGGGGCGGGGAGGAGGGTGGCGGCCAGGGCGAGGAGGTCGGCGGAGGAGGAGGGGGCAGGCCCGTCGTCGCCGGCTGCGGGGGCGGTGCGGCGGCGGCGGCGCGCGGGCGGCATTGCGGGTGTGGGGTGAGATTTTCTGGCGGGGTTCGAAATGGGGAACGGAGGGAGATCGACGGATTTGCGGAATTTTTAGGAGGGAGAGAGCCAAAGGGAGGCGGCGACGGGGACTGAATTTGGAGGCGGAGGTGCGATTGGGGATCCGCCAAAAGAATCGGAATTCGCTCGCGGCGGCAAAATGTCTCTGAAACGCACAGGGGCGCGAGCGAACGAGATGGGCCGGCCCATTCAGCGGATAGAACGTGCTACAGGACCTTGGGGCCCAGTCCTTTCCGCCGATTCTTTCAGATCGGACTTCCTCCCAAACTCTGCCAGAATCTTGAACGCATATCTTTTTTCAAGAATCCTACTCCTCCGTAAACTAATATAAAAGCGTTTGAATCACTGCTTTAGTGATCTAAACACTCTTATATTTCTTTACAGAAGGAGTAGTTGTTTATCTTAAACCCTATTCGGCGGTGATGAGAGCATCACTTAAAGGCATATCCACAAACCGACGCACGCCCCCCTCTGTCATGGGCTTGGCCCATTTTCTTTTTATTTTCTTTCTTTTAATCTTCAGAGAATGTGCGTCGTGGGAGATTCAAACTCCAACCCTCATGGATTACTTCAAGGTGTAGTAATCAACTGGAACGGGTTACTTGATGTACCCACTTGCTTCCTTTTTCTCTTCTTATGTGGAAAATGTAACTCTCAAGAAAAAAAGCAGCGCATTTCCTAGCCTACATTTCTATTGTTTTTCCGTTAGGCTGGTTTTTCTTTTCTTTTTTTTCCTCTCCTAATTCACAAAATTTGTTCAAATTCATGGCCTTCTTCAAATTTCTCAACATTTCGGTTTTGCAAAATAAACCATTTTTGTCAAATTCATGAAGTTTTCGAATTCACAGAGTTGTTTCGGATCTATGAACATTTCCTTACAAATTCGTGAACCTTTTTCAAAACCTGTGAACTTTTTTTCAAATATGTGACCTTTCATTCAAGTTTAAAATCTTTTTTTAGATTTATGAACTATTTTCAGTTTCGCATTTTTTTTCTTCAAAATAACAATTTTTATCAAGTCGTGAACTTTTTTCAATTTTTCCTTGGTCTTTTACGAAGTTTTTTCAAATTCAATAACTTTTTTTTGACATTTCTCAGTTTTTTGAACTTTATTTAATTTTTTGAACCTTTTTCAGATCCATGATTTTTTTAAAAAAAAATTGTGAACTTCTTTTCAACTTTGGCAACTTTTCTCAAATATATGAACTTTGTCAAATTTATGATCCCTTTTGGAATTCGGGAGCATTTTTTTGTGAACTTTTGAATTTTTAGATTTTTTTAAGTGCATCAAACTTTAAAAAAAACAGCCGGCCTTTTCCCTACTAGACCAACGGAAAACAGAAAACTGGTGGGTGAAACATGAGAGCGAGCGAGCTGGCTTATAAGCCTGAAAAGATTTTTCTTCTGTCTTTTGATAAGCTTTTTTTAAACAAAGTTATTTTGCTTGTTTATATTTATTTTAAAAATAAAATTTTGGAAAATATCAAAGATTTGGATTTTAAAAATGTTCCTTTTTTCAAAAAAATAAATATTATTTTATAAAATTATTCCAAAATTCATAAAATGTTCGATAATTTCAAAAAAGGTTCCTGCTTTATAAAATTTGTTCACAAATTAAAAAAATAGGGTTTCAGAAAATGTTTCGAAATTTTAAAAAATGTTTAGTTTTTCAAAGATTGATCACAGATTCAAAAATGTTCGACTTTTGAAAAAAAGGTCTGAAAACTTTTAAAATTTTGTTCACAATTTAAAAAATGTCCAATTTATTTAAAAAAATGTTTGTGTTTCAAAAAGAGTTTGAAATTTCAAAATATGTTCACATTTCAGAAATACTCTCGAATCTCAAAATGATCCGATGTAGTAACCTAGATCGCTGCATTAACACGGTTCCCTATAGTAGCCAATTCTTATGGCCAAAAAAAGGACGTGCGACATGGGCCAACCCACTGACTCTCGCACCAAGGAATCACTTGTTAAGGGTTACTCTGCAAAGGTCACTTCCAACTTCTCGGGGCTTACAGCTGGCACATTGCATATGCGTCACTTGTCTCAACCTGACAGCTTTTCCTTTTTTTAGATCCATTCATTCAAAATATTTTTATCTCTTGAACTGTATGTTTAAGTAGCGAACCATTTTCCCCGTTCGATTTCTCGTGTTGAGACTTTCTAAAGTAGATCTCATGTCAATATATTTCAATGATTTTTTTCACAAAAAAACAGAAAATATCGAAGACCAGATAATAATTAAAAAACGAGAAAGAAACACATGAAGAAATAAATGAAAGATCAAACCTGGAGCTGGAAGCACGGTATTTTTTTCATTTTCAAGAAGCACAATTGTATTTCATGCGAAAGCAAATCTATGCCTCCATGTGCTTCTCGTGGAAGCACAATTTTTTTTGCTTCCGAGAGGAATGATTGTGCTCCCGTGAAAGCAAATCGGTGCCTCGACGAGAAGCAAATATGTGCTTCTCCGCAGACTAAGGCATAGCCTAGTGGTGGGAAGGGGCTGATGCCTTCCCACCCACCCAGGTTCAAGGCACTGCACTTGCAATTTGGGCTGTTGCACCAATTATACTGTAGGGAGTTCCCTTACAGTCCTTCTGTCAAAAAAAATATGTGCTTCTCGTGGGAGCATAGATTTTTTCTCTTTCTGATATGCTTCTCACGAAAGCAAATCTGTGACTCCAAAAGAACCAAATATATGCTTCTCGTGGAAGCACTTTTTTTCTCTTTTCGAGAAGTGCGGTTGTGCTCCTCAGAGAAGCGAATTTGTGCTTCCATGAGAATCAAATTTGTGTTTCTCGTGGAAGCGCAAATTATTATTTTTTCATGCAAAAAAATCATGAACCCCCCTCCCCCCCTCGAAAATCTAGAAAAAAACTGTGCAAAAACCAAAAATCCCAATAAAACACGAAAAAACATCTGAATCCCGAAAACACGTGTAGAAAAATAAAAATAAAGAATTTCGGAGGAAGCGGCCAGCATGCGACATGTGGCACCGGCTGGACGCACCACTTGATGTGCTTCTAGGGCACCAAAACCGACCCCTACATGTCCCTACAAGGGGTAACCTCCTATTAGTTGCTATGCCGCACCTATCTACGGGTTGTTCGTTTTTTTTGCTCCTTCACTGGTCAGTTGCCGGTCCAAGCAGAAAAAATGAGGTATTTCTTTTAGTTTTACAAAATTCAGTAAAATAAAAATTGTTCACTGGTTTGAAAAAAGTCCACAAATTTGATTTCTTTTGTGGATTTAAAATGTTCATGAAATTCAAAAGGTTTGAGAACTAAAAAAACTTTATGCATTTGCACAAAATCCATGAATTTGGAAAAGTTCACTAAACGAATTTAAAAATGCTCATGGACTTGAAAAATGTTCACGGACTTGAAAAAAGGTTTGCAAACCAAATAGAGAAAACAAACCAAAACGCAAAAAGAAACAAAAAAGATAAAAGAAAACGCAGTCCGAACAAAGTGAATAAGGTTGTAACTAGCACCTTCAGCGTTGTATAGGGTTTGCGTATGTCATCTGCCACTTTTGTTCGCTACCATCCGGGTGATGGAAACTCCTATCCCACGCTTCTTGTGGCAGAATGTCGCTATATCGCCTACGGTTGGGTATATAGGCGTGACCCAATAACTCTAATTGCTCTGCTCCGCTCGCTCGTCTTGTTCCATTCTCTTTTTTGTGGTCACTCAAATAAAGCAGCAACTGTCGGTTCCTCTCGAGGAGAAAAATCCACTCCGGTTTTTCATGGATATAAAAAACTTCACAAATTCAAAAAAGTTAACGGATTTTAAATGATGTTCATAAATTTTGAAAATAATCATGAACTAAAACAATTCATGAATACAACAAAATACTCATTGATTAAAAAATATACATAGATTTTAAAAAGTGTTTATGAATTTGAAAAATATTAATGTATTTTAAGGGAGTTAAAAATTGTACAGAAATAAATCATGAATTGGAAATGGAGAAATGAAAAGAAACATAAAAATAAGACAAGAAGGGGAAATGGGGTGATAAAAATAAAAAAGAACATGAAAAGAAAGTAGTTAATTAAAAAGAAAAACCAGTAAAAGTAATCAAGAAATATAAAAACTCAGAGGAAACATTCCAAAGAGCCGAAAAAACTTGTCACATATATGGGCCGGCCCATTTCCGCGAGGGTGCACCTTTCCTATTGAAACACTACTAAATGCAATCAGTGTGGAATAGGAAATTCCCCGGGTGATTTGGTATAAGCAAATCATGCAAAAACTATATATCATCTATTATTAGTTAGAATTAGTGCACGACTACACGCACACCCGTGGACCGAATGCCATCAAGTATTTCTTCCCTCAATTTTGGTTGGATGACTTGGTTTTTGCTCTGTGAAAGTTCATCTTTAACCATCCACCCAAGGTGGTGACATGGGGTTGGTACAATATCATATACATGACTTGGTCCGTCTTGCCGGCCCTTAGTACGACGTTATCCAAGGAGCTTGGAAGTTATTGTCATCTATGTTTCTCATGTATGAAGGGTTGGTTAATTTGCTATTTGTCAACGTGGCTTCATAGGCATAGTCGACAACACCATTATCTTCTATGACATTCTCTTCTTTCAAGACATTTCTCGGCTTGGTCTGATGGTGTGATACCCAACTAGATCGAGTTGATGCCTCACCTACATGCTTGGCGTTATTGCCAATCTTTGTCGTACACAACGATCTGCAATTGCAGTGGTTCAATGAGGTTTGGTCCTCTATGAGCAGTGGCGGAGCTTAATTAGTGCAAGTCTGAGGGGGGCGTGCCCCCCCAGCCAAAACAGTGAAGAAAATTTGCCGTGCGAGTATCAGATAAGGAAAAGATCATTTTGACTTTTGGACAAGGGCTATAATGGCGCAACGATGACCAGTTTTATTGTTGCTTTGGCAAGAATTTTGTGACATTGGGTCCAGTGGCGGAGCTTCCTTAGGGCCAAGGTGGGCTATGGCCCGCCCTAACTCTAGACAAATCCTCTAGGGTACTCTTAATTGTTAGGCTTAAATCTTGAAAAATACTTAAAGTGTAAGTACAATTTCTCATTTTGCCCCCCTCAACTCTCCTTTGCCCCATCAACAATCTCGGCCAAGCTCCGCCACTGGTTAGGTCACAGTTGTAATCTTCATTTATTTGGGGCCGTTAATGTGTTTGTGGGTTTAGTTAACCTGTTATCCAGTTATATCTAAGGTTCTCTCTATGTAATATTGTCCAAAGCTGATTTAGAAGGAAGAAAAATGCAACTTCAGATAAACAATGCTATGGTAAAAACACCACTTATGTCAGAAGCCTATGAAACCATTTTGTTCCACCTCAAACACATGGTAAAAAACAGGATGGGCCAGGATGAGGCAGCAGAAGTGAAACCTTTTCAACCGACCAAGCAAAGAAAAGTCACAGGACACACCACGAGTTACTCCTGGCCACCATGCCCGTCCAGGCAGCTTTCAAGAACTCCACACCACAGCTATGCACAAGAGACAGTCCATCATACACAGAACACAGGTTCCACTGAAGGTTTACAAGCAAAAAAGCAAAACTCACACAGGAAGAAGAACAAGCCAATGATTCTTTGACCACGGTCAGAGCACAGTGTGCGTGATGAATGGCTAGGCTGGCTGGCCGGCTGGCCATCCCCATGTATTTTCTTTTGTTCGCTCCCTTGTCCGCGTGTGCAGCAGTTGGTCCTTGCAGTGCAGCTCGTGGAGTCCGGCAGGCAGGCAGAGTGTGCTCCTTGGCAGGGAGGGCCACGCCCCTGACCTGTGACCCTGCTGCCATTGATGCAAGCAAGCAAGCAGCCATCCTTTGCTTTCAGTTGGGCTCTAGACCACAGCATAGTATTCCAACCACCATCTCATTCATGCCCCATGAGCTGGCTCGCATCTGTTCTACGCTTTTTAGTACTCCTACTTACTACATGAAATGAAGCCAACTGATTCAGAAACTGATCATCTTACAAACATTGTGACAGTAATGTTCATTCATAATCTTCTCTGTCGGTCTTATCAGACGTTAAAAACATTTCTCTGACGGTCTTACCGAACTGATCATGTGCGGGGCTTCAGAGGCTTCTGATCGCGGCACTCGCGAGAGCGAGAAGGCTGCATGCATTGTTTATTTAACCCCGTGGCTCCGCTTTACTAGAGGCAGCGGCAGAGCTGCAGGCCACCTCACCTCACTCACTCACTTCTAGGTGGTATGGCACCCTCTTTGAACAAACAAATTTCAACAAACTTTGTCCCCAAGATTGGTTTTGACTGGCTGCGTTGGTGACCGGGCTGCTCACGTTCCTGGCAGCTGGATGCATGCATGGTCCCTCCCGCCCTTCCAACAACCATACGCAGCAGCAGCATCTCCCAATATTCAAACCTGGCTAGCAGGTTAGCTAGGGATATGCAATACCACCCATGTTTCTCAATGTCCCTTGTGTACTTTTGATTAGTTCTGAAAATACACATTTGGTCGATCTTTAGCCCAACATGTTAAGAATGCGTGCTGCACAGGAAATATTTCATTTCGTCCGCACGCTCAAAAAGAGGCAACCTCTCCATTTGGTTCCTAGTTAAGGTGTCATTGTGTCTGGCGCTGATTAGGTTGCAGTGGGGCAACGATCAACACGAACATTCTGCAGGAAATATTAGTTTCCCTCTGTGGTATCCATCCATATGCACCTACAAATTACTAGTAATTACACTCTCTGTAAAAAAACATAAGAGCCTTTAGATCACTAAAGTATTGATCTAAACACTCTATTTTTTTTTACGGATGGAGTACTAGCACATTTGCGACGAAAAAGAATGCATATTGGCAGATCAAAACCACTTGGCTAATAAAGGAAGTTGCAGCATTCAGATAGTTCCATATGGATTGCAACGAGGAGTGAGCCGCAGTTAGGAGCTTCGGATCGTGCGACATTGCAAGTTCCCATATGTGCGTGTGGTGAGTGGCGAGTGAGAGTCAGGGGAGGGGAGGCAGAGGCTGCGGTGCCGCAGAAAGTGGCTCTCGCTCGATTGAGCATTCTACCCATGGCATGCGGCAGTGCGTGCAGCCGTGCAGCGCAGGACGGAAAGAAAAAGCTTCTCCTTTTTACCAGCTGTAAGGTAGAACCTGCACCTGAACCGCATGCATGGATTCACACAGTTCGGTGTAGGTAAAGCCAGACCACGCAGGAGAGGGAGGGCCAGCATTAGGGTTTTAGTTTATCTTCGAGATGAATGCAGTGATAATGTACTCACAATCATATTTCTTTTTAACAGATTTATGAAGTGAACACAGTAGGCAGAGCAGCCTAGCAAGAACCTAGCAAACTGTTTTTTTAAAGGAGAATTACCTCCGATCTCTACATTATTAATTATTCACCAGAGCCTGACAAAATGAATATAAGGATCAACCCAAAGCCACCTTCTAGCCGAACAAAGTCGCCACACCTACACGTATATAGATATGCCCTTTCCGCATAACAGTCACAATCTAATCCGGTGGCCTAAAGCCCAGTCGATCTAGGGGTCCCATAACATGCACGGCATGCGCACGCTCTAGGATCCGTCGCCGCCATCTTCCGCCATCCCGTCTTAAGGAAGAATCACTGCATAGATCTTGCTAGACACATCTATCGTCGACGTCACCATGAAGCCAGACAGTGCCACCACCCTGCGCCCGTCCATCAACACACGTCCATCACCGTGACCCCGCCGCGCCACGCCGCCGAGACCCGCCATCGCAGATGCGGTAAATGGCACACCACCACCACCTCCGGCAGTAGGAACCATCCGCGCTCGCCGCACACACCCTCCATCTCAATGCCCAAGACGGCGCCTCCAAGAAGGCGACGACGCCATGGCGGCGCCGCCGCCCATTTGCGTGGAACCATGGTTTTCACCTAGGCAAAGAGGGAGGAGGGAGCAGGGTGGGGTTGACCTCGTCGTCGCCACCAAAGGGGGGAATGACGCCGGAGCGCCATCGACGATGTGGCCGCCACCATCGTCCAGAGGTTTCCCTGGACAAGCTCCCGCCCCGGCACCCATCAAGCCCGCCTCCAACACTTCCGAGCACGGACGCCGGAGATCTGGACCACCTGATGGGGAGATCCACGTGCTAGGTTGGCCCGCCTCAGATATAATGAGAGGGGCATGGGGACCACCTCACGCTAGGAACGCCGTCCACCGGTACCCTGCTGCCCAAGCAGCCAAGGAAGTCCGGCCTACTGCGCTGACGAACGCCCACCGCCGGCGAATGGATGCCGTCCTCACCAATGGAGGCCGCCGCCTCAAATCCAGGCCCTCACCCGAGGCATGGGATCAGCCGAAGGCCTCGCCGCCCCCTTCACTGGCAGGTGCACGGCAAGCCGGCGACCCCTTCCAAAGATGACGAAGGGAGAAGGAGCCGCCGGAGGGCAAGGCTTCGTTGCCGCCTGAGTCGCCCGTGATGGAGCGACGCGGGGCGATCCGTTTTTTGTGGGGAGTCTCCCCCTTCTTCACAAGGGCCTAGCAAACTGGTGCTGCACGAGGTACTTCAGATGCAAAAGCCATGAGAGTATTCTCTTTCTAGATACATCCGTTTTGAGCGACAAGTATTTCCGGACCAAGTGAGTAGTTGTATTACTTGACGACCAAAACATTTGAGGCAATGCTACATGGATCCTGTGACTCCAATCACGTCATAACAAGAATGATCATCTTATATCCGCTTCGAAAGAAAAAAGAGAACGATTGTCTTATCTTGGACAAGATTGTTGCATGCCACACTTCATTGTCTCTGCTCGAATGATATCGAAAACGATGCTACATTTCTGTACCGAGATTAAAATCATCCGCTCTTGTCCTTAAACCTTTTGTAACCCTTTGTAATCGTCTGCTCTTGTCCTTAAACCCTTTGTAAGTCTCGACGCGTGTCTTACATTCTGTTCTTAATAATTAAAAAGCCATAAGGGGAGGTGCCCCTACAATGAAGAAGCCCCTAGGGAAGGAGCCCCTACAATACTACTCCGTACCAGAAGAAATACACCAATGTTGCGTTTCACATTTCATTACCTTCACATATCTAAATAACCCCAAATCTAATTCCATGGAGGTGGATATATACTCATAGGCTTGTCCCAGGGATGATTCTAACGGACCATGGCATATGCATGCATGCAATGCACAAGTAGTGGATCACATCAATAGTTCTTCTCAGTGTTGAGCATATGGTGCCCACAAATCAAAGCATACAAGACCTGTGGAGCCTCACCACAAACCCATAGAGTTGTTCCAACATGTCTTTAATTATCCAACGCTCCACTTCCTCTGCTTGCACCGTCCATCCAGTTTCAGTCTTCAACTGAGCTTTGCCCCCACTAGCTAGGCTAGAGATCTAAACCTCAATGTGCAGAAAATCACAAGAAAGACTGATAAAAAGTCACACCCTCCGCTGGTAATCTACTGCTGATTATTGACCTAACATAATCTGCCACCATATGTCAATGCGTCCAATCATCTTGTACTCCTACAGTTCACTGTACTTGAAAGTTGAAAACCTCCAAGCTCGCTAGCTCCAACCAGTCTAGATTTTGAGTTTTGGCTCCTAGCCGCCCGATTCTCTCTCGAAGAATCCACTCATCATCGGGCCTCGCGCTCCATGCGGCAGCTCTCCCACGTGAGGCCGGGCCGGCCGGCCGGTCGCCCCCACCGGAACCGAAAGCGAGCTGCAGAGGGGAGGGCAGCGCGCCACTGTGGTCGACGTGGTGGGAGAGGCGAGTTGTCAAGTGCTCCATCGGGTCGCATCGCATGTAACAGCAGTCGGCCAGTCAGTCTAGAGAGAGGAGAGGAAACGTGGGGGGCTCATCAGGCCCGAGCGGAAAAGTCGCCTCGGATCCTGCCTGCCAAAGCGCCCAGCGGGGGATGGGAGGAAGCAGCAGGCAGCAGCTCGAGCCTCGATAACGTACACTGGCCGACGCTGCGTGTCACTGCACCACGATCACCTTCCTCCTCCTCCCCCTGCGGCCGCCGGCGAGTGGCCACGGCATCTTTGGCTCCACGATGTGCCCTGCTGGCGTGCGTTGACGGGTCATCTCCTCTGATCACCCGGGAGGCCGGGACTCCAATCAGGTGTTGGCGTGGCAACATCAACAAAGAGTCTTTTCTTTTAAAAGTAGCATCAACATAGAGTGGTAAAGAGTACTTCCTCCTTTTGAAAATGTAGTGCATATAGATTTTCTTTATCAACGTAGAGCGAGAGTTTTCACGCCAACATCTGAGGACACACGAGGATTTCATCTGGTCACTTTCATCAATATTCATTGAGTTGCGGTTAATTGTTTTAATAGTTTGCTGTGCGGTGAAACCCATGATAAGGTGTTGTTCTTATTTGAAAAAGGAACCCACCTACTTATGATTATACCTCTATGCAAGCATCCGCAAATATAAGAGTGATTAAGATAACAATCTAATCATAGATCCATCCATGTTCGTTCTTTCCATTTGAACCGTGGACCATCAACGGGGAATCATGGCAATTATGAGAGTAATATGCATTCATTGACTATTACTAATCACAATGCGGGATCTCAACACTTTCAAAATGGTCAAGAGGCTTTCTATGTTTCGATGTTTGCCCCGGGCCACTACAGGCCCAAATGCAAGAATTGGATTAAATGTCGAGCATGTAAAAGATGGGGCCATATTGCAAGGGACCGCTTCTCCACAACCTAGCCCAACATCTCAAATGAGCCCAACAATCGCCCAAATCCGCCGATTGGCATTTCAAGGCAAGTGGCCACTGTTCCCGCGAGCGAGACGACAGGTGCTGTCAATCAGCCGATTGGTAAAGGAAATTATGGTAATTCCTCGACATCACCTTCCCGAGTTGGTGGCCTCCATTACCCTGCCTCTCCGCATTCCGCCACCTATCGCCTCCAAGTTGCCGTCATTCGCACCACTGACACAAACCACCGCTTGTCGACGACTAGCCATCTCATCGCCACTTCGACCCTGGTTTCTTTCCCATTTGACCCCACTCCTTTCCTTCCCCCAAACCACCACAACATTGAAGTTGAGGGGAGGCCGGCTAGGGTTCGGGTGCTATCTGGTGCGGCTCCGCCCATGCACGAAGATTGGGCGATTGTGACGATCATCCCAATACCAAATCTACTAGTGGAGTTCAACATAGTTCGTGAGGTGCTCTTCGATTTTTTCACTAACAAGAGATTGGGGTTTTTTGAGATGGTTCCATGCCCTTTTGGTCAAGCATATGTCAAGTTGAATAGCATTTTCGACCAGGATGATCTAGTATCCAATAGCCCCCATCTTTACATGGATGTGCATGTTATTTTCGAGAGACATAATAGAGGATTGAACTGGAGGAAGTTAGTTCTGAACTGAGAAGTATGGATTTTACTTTGTGGCAATCTATTGGTGCAATATTTGACCTCTTGTGTTTTGGACATTGTTGACAGAAACAGGCATGGACTGATTTGTTTGCTAGTGCATATAGAGAGAAATAACTCAGGCAGAACCGAAGAGAATGTTGTCTCCGATGTCAAGTTCGAGGAACTTCGTCGAAGAATGTCTGCGTTGCAGAGAAGAATGAGCTACATCTGTTGAAGACATGTAGACGAGAAGATTGATGTGAAGGAGTTAATCCCTCGAAGATTTATTGCTGAAGTGAAGCAATTAGTTCAGAGATTCTGTCCGAAGAAATTGACTACAGCGAATGGAAGTTGAAGACAAAGTGAAGACGTAGTATTCATTTCATTCTTCTTCTTTCATTCTTTCGAGTCATAGGATCTCCGTACTATTAAGAGGGGTATAGGTTCTCGAAGCTTAGATCTGATGTGATGCTTAGCCCAAAACCTATGCAAGACTGAGAGAAATCTCTTTATGTTTCAAATGATTACCTGACAGTAGTAGACATTGTTCTCCGTGCTGCAGGAGATATCCTTCGAACTGAGGAGTTAGCATTACTTGCTCCACAAGGAATGTTACAGTTGTGCTCAAATTTCCGACTGTTGGACTCGTGTCGTTCGGCCATTAGCTGCTCCACATGTCCAATTTGGTCTATTCCCTTTAGGGAAGGCTGCAACTATAAATAGCCACCCGCTCCAATGTTGCCCGTTGGTTGCTCCGCTTAAGATTTTTGAGAAGATTGATTGAGCATCCCCTCTCTGAGTGATTTGAGTTTAAGATCCACCGGGAGAAAAATCAAGAGCCGAAACTTAGACAGTGGTTGAGCATCATAGTAGTTCTGAGTTAGAGTTCTTGTACCTATTACTCTTGAGAGCTGCGCACTCTCTAGACGGATAGGTCTCGGCTCGATTGTTGAAGAGTTGTTGTCTTCATCGAGCAAGATCTTTAGCAACCAAGAGTCATTGTGGTTCATGAAAAGGTCCATCGAAGGTTTGGAGATCGCCGACAAGTATCTACCAGGAGTGAAATCAACTGGAGTCTGATCAGCTCCGAGTTGAAGGAGAATAGGGCGAAGAGAGTTTATCTTTTGTGTTAAATCACAACCCCTCCAACCAGATGTAGTCCTTTGGCAGAAGGGCGAATTGGTCTACCAAATCTCTCTGTCGCCATCTAGCACCACTGGTCAAATTTACTTTACTGCATTACATTCAGCCACTTACTTTAGTGCTATGTGACGATAGTTTATCTGATCTTTCATTGACTGTTGCATATCATTTGTGTCTATCATCTCTGTCGTTATCGTTCGCTGCTCACCTGCTTTCTACTCATTCAGTGTAGTCATTTCAGTCGTATTCATTTCTATTCACACTTGATAAGACTGGCGTGGTTTCCTCGTGTCATCTTTCATTATCCTCGCCTTAGTTCTTACTTATGTGTTTCCCTCGTAGTGCATACCTTGTTTTCTCTCATGCTACTGTATGTGTTCGCATATTGCATTACCATCATTATTGTGAAACCTGTGATAACCTATGCTCGTACCATTATTGCTTCCTACATCGATAGATATGTTCATCAACAACATGCTTGATTAAGTTCTTTTCTACCGAACCTTATTTCCGCTGCTGTGTTTGGGATCAGTTCAAAACATTCACAAGAATTTTTGAATCTCCCATTCACCCCCCTCCGGTCGATATATTCTCGGTCCTAACGCTATCCATTTGACAGGAGGGATATACAAGAGATAAATGATGTTGTTAGTAAATTTGGTAAATTTATCATGTGGGATTGAGTGAGAAGCATGAGAGAAAATCAAATGGTCAAAGTCAAGGTGGAGGAATTAAGAGATATTTCATCAAGCATAGTATTTGGTGATGGTGAGCACTCAGATCCTCTGACAGTCCCAATAGTGATTCTCTAGCAACAAATCCTTGGGGTGGAGCCACATGATGAAGATCCTATTCATCCTAATAGAAATCCTCATACCATGCCCATGCAGGCAAACTTCCACCCCAATCAGCATAACCACTTTCTTGGCCCTTTGCAGTAGCATGAGCATGGAGGAGTTCAAGCAATAGCCAATCAACAACAGGCTGCACAGCTGAATCTGAACTTGCCACTAAATAATGTTGATAATGCAGATATGGAGGATGAGGAAGGTCAAGAACATGATTTACCCGACTGGGGTCATTGGGAAATGCCAAATGATAACCCTAACATTGATCTAGAGAATAGTCAAAGTGAATTCCTGGAATTAAATGACCTCATGGCGCTATTGGATGAGGAAGAGCAACAAGCAGAGGAAAATATTGACCATAGTAGTCTTACCTTATCAATGGGACAGTCCAATAATAGTGGTAATACATGGGCATCTGCTAGTGGTACATTAGCACCTATACTGCCAGATTTGAATGTAGCCGATGGGCTTTATCTAGAGCCAGTCATGGCCCAACAGCCACCAGGTGTGGCTATTGTTGTTATGGGCACTGCTATTCCTATGCAATCCATTATTTATATGGTCCTCCCTTAATTTAACAATGTTATATAGAAGTGATTATGCAACAACCTAGCAATACTGAAACTAATAGAATGGATGATCCTATGCAGTATGAACCCCTTGCTATCTCGCAACAACTTCATACTCTAGATAACACTGTTAAATTAAGGGAGGAACTGAGGACAGAAACAAAGGAGCAGAGGAATGTAACGGAGCAGTAGGGGAAAGGTAAGGAGGACATTGATCCACAAATTTCTAGTATCATGGCTCAAGGTACTATTGACCCTATCTTTCAGGGGGCTAATGTGGCTGCAAGCGAAAACTCTCCGCCTGATATGTTAGCTCCACATGGTTTCCCTCTTCATGCTTTCATTAATGAAAGGCATACCATTCATGCAGGATTTATACAAATCAATAATCAGGAGGTGGACCCTATTATTGTTGGTGCTATGACTGAGAAGACCCAGAAGATTGAATTCCTTGGGAAAGAAGGAGCAATGATTTGGCAGAAGCAGTTTGCACCATCTAAGGGGGACAAGAATCTCATATAGGTACCTATTGATTGGGTCAATTTTTTGTCAGTTACACTCCTTTCAACAGATAAATTTGAATGGGCTAATTTTTTTTATTACTTCCAATGTTTGGGAGATCATCACTCAAGGGTCTAAATGCAACACTACTCTGCCTTTTGCTATCCCTAATGTCTGCCTTGCTACTGATACACTTTTGTCATATGCCATTATGATTGAACAGGTGACCCAGGACCAAGAGGTCACTTCTCCCATGGTTTCTGCTTCCATGGCGTCAGTATCGGCCTCTTTTACTTCTGCTCCACAAAACAACAAAAAAGGAAGGGTAACCCTTTGGTTGAAACTGAGGTAAGGAGGAGCTACAGATTTCAAAAACTTACTAAATGATACAAAAAGAGCATATGTGTTGATAGAAATTGCCTTGATTGTCATGCAGTACCACTCCCTATCCTTGCAGAAGTAGTTAAAAAATTCTTAATACTACTTTTTGCAAGTATCTGCCAGCAAGCCTAAGAAGATCAAGAGTACTACTGCAGGCAAAGATAACTCCAAGGTCAATCAGGCAAGCAAGGAGAGCTCAAAAGTCCACAGGGAGCAGAGCAAATAAGAAGTCAAGTTCATATTACTAGACAAAAGTTTATTTTGGTTGCATGGGCTGTAAACATTATGTTATCAATTTATGATGCCAGGTCATGTCAGTCACGAGTATCTGTCAACTTGTAGTATCATTGCCCTTCATAGGGAGAATAGTGTTCATCCTTTGGCTCCATGATTTGTAAAACTTATACTTCCAGAACTTGCTATGCTATCATGCCTAAGTATCAGAACTTTATGCTACTTATGATCTTGGTTAATAGGACTGCCAATGTCTCCTGCCATGCATACATCCTTCTGAGGTGGGATATCAGGCACAACAGAATCAGTTAACTTATAGTACACCATTTTTATGACGGCTATGGAATGGGAAATTCTGAATTGGAATATTAGAGGGGATCAACGATCCTAACAAGTGGACTATTATCAGAAATAAATTTGAAGAATCCCAATGTGCCATTTTATGCTCACATGAGACTAAGAGAGACCACTTTGACAGGTGGTACATTAAATTTTTTACCCCAGAAGATTCAATAAATTTGAATATCTGCCATCTGTGGGGGCCTCTGGTGGGCTTTTGGTAGCCTGGAATGAGCAGGCTTTCAGTGGTCACCTATTTCACACTAATGATTACTCCCTATCTATCACTTTCACATCCAATCACAATGGGGAATCATGGATCTTATCCAATATCTATGGACCTTGTCAACACAAGGATAGAAATAACTTCATAGACTGGTTCAAGATTCAGGATGGCATCAATTGGCTGGTTCTTGGTTATCTTAATTATGTCAGGTATCCTGACAACAGAAACAGGGATGGAGGCAACATCATTGACATGCTTGCTTTTAGTGAAGCAATCAGTAATCACACGTTAATTGAAATACCTCTGAAAGGCAAAAATTACACCTGGAGTAACATGCAGGATGCTTCACTATTAGAGAAGCTGGATTGGTGTTTCACATCAGAAGCATGGACACTGAATTTTCCATCTACCTTTGCAGATCCACTTGATAAAACCACCTCTGGCCATGTACCTATCATGATAAAAATTTGTACATCTATCCCAGGATCTAATAGCTTTAGATTTGAGAATGTCTGGTTGGAACATAATGAATTCCAAGAGGTAGTTAAGATAAGTTGGTGCCAAGATGTAGCAGAAATGGATAGTGCCAAGACTATAGCAACAAAATTCAAGAGATTAAGGGAAGGATTGAAGATTGGGCAGGAAATATTTCTGATCTCAAGAAAACCATTGGGAACACCAACTTCATGATTCTCTGCTATGATAACATTGAAGAGTCCTGAGATTTAACCCTAGTGGACGAAAATGGCAGGAATATACTAAAATCACATTCAGAAAATATACTGAAACAACAGAGGTTGTACTAGAAACAAAGAACCACCATGATGTGTACTACGCAACCTTCTTCTTGTAGACGTTGTTGGGCCTCCAAGTGCAGAGGTTTGTAGGACAGTAGCAAATTTCCCTCAAGTGGATGACCTAAGGTTTATCAATCCGTGGGAGGCATAGGATGAAGATGGTCTCTCTCAAACAACCCTGCAACCAAATAACGAAGAGTCTCTTGTGTCCCCAACACACCCAATACAATGGTAAATTGTAGAGGTGCACTAGTTCAGCGGAGAGATGGTGATACAAGTGCAATATGGATGGTAGATATAGGTTTTTGTAATATGCAAATATAAAAACAGAAAGGTAGCAAGTGGTAAATTGAGCTAAAACGGTATTTTAATGGTTGGGAACAAGGCCTAGGGTTCATACTTTCACTAATGCAAGTTCTCTCAACAATGATAACATAATTATATCATATGACAATCCCTCAACGTGCAACAAAAGAGTCACTCCAAAGTCGCTAATAGCGGAGAACAAACGAAGAGATTATTGTAGGGTACGAAACCGCCTCAAAGTTATTCTTTCTGATCGATCTATTGGGATATTCCTTTAAGTGTCACAAAAAGCCCTAGAGTTCGTACTAAAATAACACCTTAAGACACACATCAACCAAAACCCTAATGTCACCTAGACACTCCAATGTCACCACAAGTATCTGCGGGTTTGATTATCCGATATGCATCACACAATCTCAGATTCATCTATTCAAACCAACACAAAGAACTTCAAAGAGTGCTCCAAAGTTTCTACCGGAGAGTCAAGACGAAAACATGTGCCAACCCCTATGCATAAGTTCACAAGGTCACAGAACCCGCAAGTTGATCACCAAAACATACATCAAGTAGATCACGTGAATATCCCATTGTCACCACAGATAAGCACATGCAAGACATACATCAAGTGTTCTCAAATCCTTCAAGACTCAATCCGACAAGATAACTTCGAAGGGAAAAGTCAATCCATTACAAGAAAGTAGAGGGGGAGAAACATCATAAGATCCAACTATAATAGCAAAGCTCGCGGTACATCAAGATCGTGCCAAATCAAGAACACGAGAGAGAGAGAGATCAAACACATAGCTACTGGTACATACCCTCAGCCCCGAGCGTGAACTACTCCCTCCTCGTCATGGAGAGTGCCGGGATGATGAATATGGCCACCGGATAGGGATTCCCCCCTCCGACAGGGTGCCAGAACGGGTCTAGATTGGTTTTCAGTGGCTACAGAGGCTTGCGGCGGCGGAACTCCCGATCTAGGTTGTGTTCTGGAAGTTTGGGTATATATAAGAGGTGTTGGCATCGGGGACAAGTCAGGGGGGTCTCCGAGGCAGCCACGAGGCAGGGGGGCACGCCCAGGGGGTAGGGCGCGCCCCTACTCCGTGGGCATCTTCTGGTCCAAAAATGATCTCCGTGAAATTTCAAGCCAATTGGACTCCGTTTGGTTTTCCTTTTCTGCGATACTCAAAAACAAGGAAAAAAATAGAAACTGGCACTAGGCTCTAGGTTAATAGGTTAGTCCCAAAAATCATATAAAATAGCATATAAGTGCATATAAAACATCCAAGGTTGATAATATAATAGCATGGAACAATCAAAAATTATAGATACGTTGGAGACGTATCAAGCATCCCCAAGCTTAATTCCTGCTCGTCCTCGAGTAGGTAAATGATAAAAACAGAATTTTTGATGTGGAATGCTACCTAACATACTTATCAATGTAATCTTCTTTATTGTGGCAAGAATATTCAGATCCATAAGATTCAAGACAAAAGTTTAATGTTGACATAAAAATAATAATACTTCAAGCATACTAACTAAGCAATTATGTCTTCTCAAAATAACATGGCCAAAGAAAGCTTATCCCTACAAAATCATATAGTTTGGCTATGCTTCATTTTCGTCACACAAAAATGCTCTCATCATGCACAACCCCGATGACAAGCCAAGCAATTGTTTCATACTTTAGTAATCTCAAACTTTTTTCAACTTTCACGCAATACATGAGCGTGAGCCATGGACATAACACTATGGGTGAAATAGAATATGATGATGAGAGTTGTGTGGAGATGACAAAAAAGGACAAAGTCTCACATTGACGCGGCTAATCAATGGGCTATGGAGATGCCCATCAATTAATGTCAATGCGAGGAGTAGGGATTGCCATGCAATGGATGCACTAGAGCTATAAATGTATGAAAGCTCAACAAAAGAAACTAAGTGGGTGTGCATCCAACTTGCTTGCTCACGAAGACCTAGGGCATTTGAGGAAGCCCATTGTTGGAATATACAAGCCAAGTTCTATAATGAAAAATTCCCACTAGTATATGAAAGTGACAATATAAGAGACTCTCTATCACGAAGATCATGGTGCTAGTTTGAAGCACAAGTGTGGAAAAAGATAGTAGCATTGTCCCTTTTATTTTATTTTATTTATTTTTATTTTTGGCCTTCTTTTTTTTGCCTTTCTCTTATTTCCCCCCTTTTTTCTTTTTTTTTCTTTTTTTGGGACAATGCTCTATTAATGATGACCATTGAGGGAGTCCTGGATTAGGGGGTCTCCGGACAACCGCACTATATCCTTTGGCCGGACTGTTGGACTATGAAGATACGAGATTGAAGACTTTGTCCCATGTCCGAATGGGACTCTACTTGGCGTGGAAGGCAAGCTAGGCAATACAGATATGTATATCTCCTCCTTTGTAACCGACCTTGTGTAACCCTATCCCCCTCCGGTGCCTATATAAACCGGATGGTTTTAGTCCGTAGGACAACATACAATCATACCATGGGCTAGCTTTTAGGGTTTAGCCTCTCTGATCTCGTGGTAGATCGACTCTTGTAATACTCATATCATCAAGAACAATCAAGAAGGGCGTAGGGTATTACCTCCATCAAGAGGGCCCGAACCTGGGTAAACATCGTCTCCCTTGCCTCCTGTTACCATCCGCCTTAGACGCACAGTTCGGGACCCCCTACCCGAGATCCGCCGGTTTTGACACCGACATTGGTGCTTTCATTGAGAGTTCCTCCGTGTCGTCATCATAAGGCTTGATGTCTCCTTCGATCATCGCTAGCGATGCGGTCCAGGGCGAGGCTTTCCTCCCTGGACAGATCTTCGTATTCGGCGGCTTCGCACTGCGGGCCAATTTGCTTGGCCATGTGGAGCAGATCGAAAGCTACACCCCTGGCCATCAGTTCAGATTTGGAAACTTGAACTACACGGTCGACATACGCGGAGACTTGATCTTCGATGGATTCGAGCCCATGCCGGACGCACCGCACAGTCGCGATGAGCAAGACGTAACTCTGCCGTCGGACAGTGTTCGGGAGATCGCATCCGCAGCTACTCCGCCTTTTACCCGGAGCAAATCGCGCCATCCGAAAGCGGAGGGATGGACCCCACCATGGAGGCCGCACTCTCAGTGGCGATAGAACCAGATACTGACTTCACCCCTTATGAGAGCCGTGTCACCGAACCACTAGATTTATCCCCGGCCATGGACTCCGAGCCGCCTACATCCGTGCCTGTCGAATCGACGGGGCACCCACAATGGAGTTCACCTCCACGGATATCTTTCAGCACTCACCTTTCGGAGGTGTGCTAAATTCATTAAGGTCTCTCTCCCTGTCGGGAGAACCTTGGCCGAACTATGTCCGGCTAGAATGGGATGTGGACGACGAAGAAATTCGCTGCCCACCCACCACCCACTTAGTAGCCACTGTCGATGACTTAACCGACATGATTGACTTCGACTCCGAAGACATCAACGGTATGGACGACGATGCAGGAGACAAACCAGAACCACCGCCCACAGGACGCTGGACCGCTACTTCATCACATAACGTATACATGGTGGATGCACCTAGAGAGGGCAATGGCGAAGAGACAGCGGAGGATGCACCCTCCAAGCAACCCAAGCGCCAACGTCAACAGCGCCGCTCTAAGTCCCGCCATAGCAACAACAACGATAATAATAGTCCATGTGACTCTGGAAGAAACGACAACTGCACCACCCCGGTGGCAGAACACGATCAAGATGCAAACTGCACACATAGTACGGATCCGACATCCGAACACGATGACGCCAAAGATAAGCCTCATCAATCCCCGTCTAGGGAAGAAAATAGTCCGGACGAAGATGCACACATCATCCCGAAAACGCACTTGGAGCAAGAAAACCTCCACAGAAGGCTTATTGCCACAGTGAGGAGCCTGAAGAAACAGAAGCAAAGGCTCAAGGTCGCACAAGATACGCTCAACAACAAGTGGAACAAAGTAATGAAGTATGGTGGAAGTTACCATCAAAATAGCTATCCAAAGCGCAAACTATTACCGGAATTCGACGATGAGGCCTTAGAGCCCATACAGCCGAAAGGTGATACAGCCAACCAGCCGGATCCACCACTCTGGGAACGCGATAGAGCGGCTAACAAAGTCACGCATAAGTAAACACAGGATTCACGTGAGAACTTGCGTTAAAAATCCGGCGCGACCAGATCTATCTATGGATCTAGGAAGCATGCTACGGTACGCAACCAACGCCGAATACTACAACCGTATGAACACCATGGCGCATCCCAATACAGGGGTGCCACACACCCCTTATGTTTCACTGATGAGGTGCTGGATCAGGAATTCCCAGAGGGATTCAAACCGGTGAACATAGAGGCGTACGACGGAACCACAGACCCTGGAGTCTGGATAGAGGACTTCATCCTCCATATTCATATGGCTCGTGGAGACGATCTCCATGCCATTAAATACTTGCCCCTCAAGCTTAAAGGGCCAGCTAGGCACTGGCTGAAAAGCCTCCCCGAAAACTCAATTGGAAGTTGGGAGGAGCTCGAGGACGCTTTCTGGGCCAATTTTCAAGGGACTTATGTCCAACCTCCGGATGCAGACGATTTAAGTCATATAATCCAATAATCCGGAGAGTCCGCCCAAAAGCTTTGGAATAGGTTCCTCACCAAGAAGAATCAAATCGTCGACTGTCCGGACGCCGAAGCCTTAGCAGCTTTTAAACACAGTGTCCGAGACGAATGGCTCGCCAGACACCTCGGTCAATAAAAACCGAGAACAATGGCAACCCTAACAAGCCTCACGACCCGCTTTTGTGCGGGCAAGGACAGCTGGTTGGCCCGTAGCAGCACCAGCGACCCAAGCACATCCGAAGTCAGGGATGGCAATGGTAAACCACGACGCAACAAAAACAAGCATCGAAATAAAGAAGGTAGCCCAGATAACACGGCAGTAAATGCCGGATTCAGGGGCTCCCGACCAGGTCAGCGGAAAAAGCCTTTCAAAGGCAGCAGAGAAGGACAACCTGGCCTAAAAAAAATTCTTGACAAACTCTGTCAGATTCACGACACCCAAGACAAACCTGCAAATCATACCCACAGAGAATGTTGGGTCTTCAAGCAGGCCGGTAAGCTAAACGCCGAATACAAAGGGGAAGAGACACCAAGCGAAGACGAGGATGAACCTCGCCAGCAAAGCACCGGAGGACAGAAAAAGTTCCCACCAGAGGTTAAAACAGTAAACGTAATCCATGTGACAAAGAGGAGAAGCAATCATGCACTCCGATGCACACGCGCCATAGAGCCCGTCACCCCTAGGTTCAACCACTGGTTTGCATGCCCGATCACTTTTGATCATCGGGATCACGTTACGAATATCCGGCGCGAAGGACTGATGGCCTTGGTACTAGACCCAATAGTAAATGGGTACCATTTCACACGGGTCCTTATGGACGGTGGCAGTGACCTAAATCTGATATATCAGGACACAGTCCGCAAAATGGGGATAGACCCGACACAAATAAGCCACAGTAATACTACCTTCAAGGGAGTAATACCAGGCCAAGAGGCACGCTGTACGGGCTCTCTACCACTAGAGGTGGTATTCGGTTCTCCCGATAACTTCCGAAGCGAAATGTTAACTTTTTACATCGCTCCATTCCGAAGTGATTATCAAGCACTACTCGGAAGGGCGGCTTTCGCTCGTTTTAACGCAGTACCGCATTATGCTTTTCTCAAGCTCAAGATGCCCGGTCCATGTGGCATCATCACAGTTAGCAGAAATACCGAACATTTTTTTACATACGGAAGAGGATGCGGCGGCTCTAGCAGCCGCAAACTAAAACGGCCTCACCAACCAGAAAAATGGCAGGTCGTCAAGACCACAGACACGGTTAGACGAATCCGGCGTTCCATCATATATACATGAGATTGGTTTTCAAACCCTCATAAAATGACACCAGGGGCTTCCCGCGTGTAATCAGGGCCAGCCCGGCTCAACTTGGTTTCTCTTGAATTTCGATAGTTCATTGATAATAACCAACTCTTCTCTTTTTTGGCACGGCAACCTTCACCTAAGTTCTTTCCTTTTGCAGATGACAATTGTGTTGCACCCGTCTAGGACACGGCACAGCGGAGACACAGGCGCAGACGTGCAGCAGGGACCCGCCCAAAGGTTTCTTTTTAGATTAAGACCATGCGTAAACCTTTTTTACTGTCTCTTGTTGCTCACATCCTCCGGATACTCCACACAACCGAGAAGGGTGCTGGCGTTATTGGCATGTGGCCATGCCAGGATTTTGCACGTACCTGGACACATGGGGTTTCTTATAAAGGGAATTGTTTAGCCCGGTATATGTTATAAAGGCCGAACACCTTAGGGAGTGTTCGGCGTCGCGCGTTTGGACCTATATGCATCTGCTCTGAATCATGTCTTTGGTCAAATGTTGGGTTTTCCCAGCTCCCACGTTTTGGTACCTTACGTTCCATTATATCGGCTAAGGTAGCACTGGGAGAACTACTGCGATTGTGCCCTGGTTCATCCAGATGAGCACCTCGGTAGAGAAAGCCGAAAACTGACTGTCATGATATAGCGAGAGACTGGTCAACCACTCGATGACTCATCGGAATCTTCGGGATTCCTCCACATTAATGAAGGGCCGTTTCCCGGTCACGTACGTACGCGCCCCGTATTCAGACGAGCGCAGAAGTACCAGGGGCTACATAGTAGCCACACTGTCAAACTCCTATGGCTAAGTGAAAGTGTTAAAGCAATATAGTCCGATTGCCTAGTTCGCCACGCTATCACCTCCTTAACGGACCAAGACGTTGGATCAAGTGTGAATGTGCATCTTTTGCGAACACCCCCGCATTATATGCGTGGGGGCGGAAGCCGACGACTGCAAACTTTCAGGTTATACACATATATACATAAACGGCCGCACAGGAGGCACCATAGTACTTTCAGGCAAAAGTATAAATACAGCCTTGACAATTCAATAAAACATTGTTTTTACAATGGGAATACATGTCACTTGAACATAACATTCTTCGAGCACTGAGCCTCTATCGAACGAGCGCCTTCAAGAACTTCTTCAAAGTAGTGCTCGGCAGCCACTCGGCCTACGACCGAACCCTGTGTCGCAACAGTGGTAGCCTCCATCTCCACCCAGTATGTCTTGACATGGCAAAGGCCATCCGCGCACCCTCTATGCACGCCGATCTCTTTACATCATCGATGCGTGGCACATCACCAAGGAATTGTTGCACTAAGCTAAAGTAGCTATTTGGCCTTGGCCCTCCCGGTCACAGGTGATCCACAACGGACCTCATGGCAAGTCCGGACAACCTATGGAGCTCGGCCCACTCAGCCAATCGCTCATTCAACAGCAGCAGACGGACTGGAGCATGGAGCTATGACCAGAACAACTTTTCCACTTCGGGACCTTTCTGATCCTTGAAGTACTCGGCCGCATCAGCAGCACTTGCAGCCAAATCTATGTACGCGTCCGCAGAACTCTATAGCCGGTCCAGAGGAGCATACTTTGGATCTCCGAACTTAGTCCGCAACAAGAAGGGCTTCCCAGACACGATATCTGCAGCTTGGTTCAGCTCCTCATTCATCGCTCTAATTTTGGAGCAGGCTTCCTTGGCAGTCACCCAGGCCTTCTCTAGGTCCGTCACCTTCGCTTGGTTCTCTTCTTCAAGAAGCTGGTAACGGTCAGCGACATCTTTTAACTCTACAGCCATCTTGGCTATTTTTTCCTTGCTCTCGCAATGCGTGGCCTATTCGGCCCCTTCTTCGGCCGCCTTTAAAGCGACCGCATTGCTACTCCTTGCTTGCTCCTTGGCTCGGGCAAGCTCCGCTTGAAGGGTCTCCACGGTGGCAGCTCCATCTGCAGTCACAACACATTAAAGATACTGGCATCATGCTACTCTTATTATGTGACGACCACCAGAAAAATCACTCACCCCGTGCCTCATCAAGCCGCTTGCTGATAAGCACGATGTCGGCATCTGCCGCATCCAGTTGCCACTTTAGCTCGGCAAACCCATCAGTCCGGCTAGCCACCGGAGCTTTAGCCACCTGCACATAAAGGTGGTCTGGTTGTTACCTGGGTCTACGATCCTCTGTTTGCCGCCGTTTTTGACGACAACCAAAGTCTCAGGGGCTACTATCTGCATAGGGCATACCTAACATATGCAGTACTGTTAAAAACATACACTAGTTTACGTACCTCGAAGCCTTTCAGCAGACTCATAAAGGCCTCATGCAAACCGCTTTCAGCGGATGAAATCCTTTCAATTACCATACCCATTAGCGTATGATGCACTTCCGAGACGGCAGCTTGCCCCAGAAGATCCTTCGGCGCGTCCGACCGCACACTGTACGGACCCTTGCTGTTGCTCTCCTTAGGAGCCGGATACTGGGAACTCCGGGCAGCCAAAGGGTTATCCTCTGGCCCTAGTGGATCTGGAGATACCCTTCGCGAAGACACTTCAAGGTCGCCCGCTTCTTGAGCCGGGGTGTCCGGGGAGGCGTTTCGCTCTCCATCATCTCCGGAAGAAGATCCCCCGAAGATGTGCTCTGTTGAGAAGTGTTGCGATCCGGACTACAATTTATAAGCATCAGTTATTGTCTTCGGAAGTAAGGTAGGATGTTTTCACTATTAAGTACTTTTTGATTACTTACAGCTCGGTAGAGGGCTGATCCCTGTGCGGACATTGTGTGGCAAGAATACCCTCCGAGGCAGGACCCTTTGCTAGAGATTTCTTCTCCCGTTTGGAAACCTTAGTTTCCGGATCTTCAGAGGTAGTCCTCTTCCTTCCCCGGGGAGAGAGAATGTCAGATTCTTCCCCTTGGTTATCCTCCCTCGCGGAGGCACTCATTCCCTCGGTTGGAATAAATAGCAAAGGAGGCCCGCTTTTGCCCTCTTTTCCCCCCCTTCATCTTCCTTTGAGGGCGCCAGATAAGGTGCTGGCTCAAGCATCTTTTCCAGCCCCGGATTGTCCAAGCCCTCAGGAAGGGGGGCCGAACACCGGATCATCTTCGCCTTTGTTATCCAGTCTTGGTCAAAGAGCGATCCTTCAGAATGATGTCATGATAAATAAAAGGACATTGTGTTCGGCCACGAGATTACTTACTTGGGCAGCGGGGCGGTTGCAGCTCAGTCCCGTGTCCTCGGTGGTGTCCGGACACTCTATTTGGGATCCGAAAATGATTTGTACATCTCCTCGTGCGTCATGCCGAGGAAATGCTGAATAGTACGCGGTCCTTCTGGGTTGAATTCCCACATGCGGAGGGGCCGACGTTTGCAAGGTTGGACTCGACGAACCAGCATAACTTGCATTGCCATAACTAGACTGAAATCTCCCTCGAAGAGATCTCGGATATGGCTCTGCAGCATTGGCACGTCCTTGGCTGGACCCCAGCTTAGCCCCCTGCTAATCCATGACATCAGTTGTGGTGGGGGGCCCGAGCGAAAGGTAGGGGCAGTTACCCACTTGACACTTCAGGGAGCTGTGATGTAGAACCACTCCCGCTGCCACAATTCGGACACCTCTGGGAAGGAACCCTCTGGCCATGGAGCATCAGCGATTTTGCTTATCAAAGCACTTCCGCACGCTGCGTGCTGCCCCTCGATCATCTTCGGCTTCATATCGAAGGTCTTGAGCCACAGGCCGAAGTGAGGGGTAATGCGGAGGAAGGCCTCACATACGACAATAAATGACGAGATGTGAAGAAGGGAATCCGGGGCCAGATCATGAAAATCCAGCCCGTAATAGAACATAAGACCCCTAACAAAAGGATCCAGAGCGAGGCCTAGTCCTCGGAGGAAGTGGGAGATGAACACAACACTCTCGTTGGGTTCGGGAGTAGGGACGACCTGCCCTCGGGCAGGCAGCCTGTGCAAAATTTCGGCCGTCAGATATCTGGCATCTCTCAACTTCTTGATGTCCTCCTCTATGACGGGGGAAGGCATCCACCGACCTTGAAGGTTGGATCCGGACATAGTTAAAGGTCCGAAGCACCTGACCTAAGCTTTGTGTGTTAGAACTCGAGGCGGGGGAAGGATTCGATTGAACGCGGGAGGGAAAAAAAGAAAAAGCCTTGTCGCCTTTATAAAGAGGGTGAATATTAGGCGTCCTCCTCATGGACGTTTGAGACTTACCTAAGATCTAGGAGTCATACCAATAGGAACGGTTGGGTTACCCACGTCTGTATTGATGAGAATCCCGTGATAAGGGGAACACAATCTCTGCTTTGACAAGACGTGTCGAGGAAACCGCCTCGCGTTATGTGCGGGGCTGGTTAAAGAAAAACGGTCCAAATAATGACCGGGCCATGACGTGATGTCATGTTGTCAAAACGTGTCAGCAGATTAGATTTGTGGAAATATTATTCTCTCTACGGTGGTATGTGGAACTTATTGTGTAGGGTCGGACACTATCCTCATATTCAAACTCTTCCATGGTGTATCCGGAGGAGGAACCCGCCTTGCAATGCCGAAGACAATACTGCACGACAAACTCATCGTCATTGAAGCCTGGTTCAGGGGCTACTGAGGGAGTCCTGGATTAGGGGGTCTCCAGACAGCCGAACTATATCCTTTGGCCAGACTGTTGGACTATGAAGATACGAGATTGAAGACTTCGTCCCGTGTCCGGATGGGACTCTACTTGGCGTGGAAGGCAAGCTAGGCAATACAGATATGTATATCTCCTCCTTTGTAACCGACCTTGTGTAACCCTAGCCCCCTCCGGCGCCTATATAAACCGGAGGGTTTTAGTCCGTAGGACAACATACAATCATACCATAGGCTAGCTTTTAGGGTTTAGTCTCTCTGATCTCGTGGTAGATCGACTCTTGTAATACTCATATCATCAAGAACAATTAAGCAGGACGTAGGGTATTACCTCCATCAAGAGGGCCTGAACCTAGGTAAACATCGTGTCCCCTGCCTCCTGTTACCATCCGCCTTAGACGCACATTTCGGGACGCCCTACCCGAGATCCGCCGGTTTTGACACCGACAACCATCACACTTCTATTTATTTACAACTCAAAGATTACAACTCGATACTAGAACAAATCATGACTCTATATGAATGCCTCCGGCGGTGTACTGGGATATGCAATGAATCAAGAGTGACCTGTATGAAATTATGCATGGTGGCTTTGCCACAAATACGATGTCAACTACATGATCATGCATGGCAATATGACAATGATAAAGCGTGTCATAATAAACGTAATGGTGGAAAGTTGCATGGCAATATATCTCGAATGGCTATGGAAATGCCATAATAGGTAGGTATGGTGGCTGTTTTGAGGAAGATATAAGGAGGTTTATGTGTAATAGAGCGTATCATATCACGGGGTTTGGATGCACCAGCGAAGTTTGCACCGACTATCAAGGTGAGAAAGGGCAATGCACGGTACCGAAGAGGCTTGCAATGATGGAAGGGTGAGAGTGCGTATAATCCATGGACTCAACATTAGTCATAAAGAACTCACATACTTATTGCAAAAATCTACAAGTCATGAAAAACCAAGCATTACGCGCATGCTCCTAGGGGGATAGATTGGTAGGAAAAGACCATCGCTCGTCTCTGACCGCCACTCATAAGGAAGGCAATCAAAGAACACCTCATGCTTCAAACTTGTCACACAACGGTTACCATATGTGCATGCTACGGGACTTGCAAACCTCAACACAAGTATTTCTCAATTTCACGATTACTCAAGTAGCACAACTCTAATATCACCATCTTTATATCTCAAAACAATTATCAAGTATCAAACTTCTCATAGTATTCAATGCACTCTATATGAAAGTTTTTATTATATCCCTCTTGGATGCCTATCATATCAGGACTAAATTCATAACCAAAGCAAACTACCATGTTGTTCTAAAGACTCTCAAAATAATATAAGTGAAGCACGAGAGTTCATCTATTTCTTCAAAATAAAACCACCGCCGTGCTCTAAAAGGATATAAGTGAAGCACTAGAGCAAATGACAAACTATTCCGAAAGATATAAGTGAAGATCAATGAGTAGTCGAATAATTATGCAACTATGTGAAGACTCTCAAACATTTAATAATTTCAGATCTTGGCATTTTATTCAAAAAACAAGCAAAATAAAATAAAATAAAATTACATTCCAAGCAAAACACATATCATGTGGTGAATAAAAATATAGCCTCAAGTAAAGTTACCGATGAACGAAGACGAAAGAGGGGATGCCATCTGGGGCATCCCCAAGCTTAGGCTCTTGGTTGTCCTTGAATATTACCTTGTGGTGCCTTGGACATCCCCAAGCTTAGGCTCTTGCCACTCCTTATTCCATATTTTATCGAATCTTTACCCAAAACTTGAAAACTTCACAACACAAAACTCAACAGAAAACTCGTAAGCTCCATTAGTATAAGAAAATAAATCACCACTTAGGTACTGTTGTGAACTCATTCTAAATTCATATTGGTGTAATATCTAGTGTATTCCAACTTCTCTATGGTTCATACCCTCTGATTTGGCATGATCTTGATGGACCGTGAGCTTTGCTATTATAGTTGGATCTTATGATGTTTCTCCCCCTCTACCTTCTTGTAGTGGATTGACTTTTCCCTTCGAAGTTATCTTATCGGATTGAGTCTTTAAGGATTTGAAAACACTTGATGTATGTCTTGCATGTGCTTATCTATGGTGAAAATGGGATATTCACGTGATCTACTTGATGTATGTTTTGGTGATCAACTTGCGGGTTCTGTGACCTTGTGAACTTATGCATAGGGGTTGGCACATGTTTTCGTCTTGACTCTCCGGTAGAAACTTTGGGGCACTCTTTGAAATTCTTTATGTTGGTTTGAATAGATGAATCTGAGATTGTGTGATGCATATCATATAATCAAACCCGCGGATACTTGTGGTGACATTGGAGTATCTAGGTGACATTAGGGTTTTGGTTGATGTGTGTGTTAAGGTGTTATTTTAGTATGAACTATAGGGCTGTTTGTGACACTTAAAGGAATATCCCAATAGATTGATTAGAAAGTATAACTTTGAGGTGGTTTCATACCCTACAATAATCTCTTCGTTTGTTCTCTGCTATTAGCGACTTTGGAGTGACTCTTTGTTGCATGTTGGGATTGTCATATGATCTAATTATGTTATCATTGTTGAGAGAACTTGCACTACTGAAAGTATGAACCCTAGGCCTTGTTTCCAACCATTAAAATACCATTTTTGCTCAATTTGACCACTTGCTACCTTGCTGTTTTTATATTTTCATATTACAAAAACCTATATCTACCATCCATATCGCACTTGATTTGGCACGATCTTGATGTACCGCGAGCTTTGCTATTATAGTTGGATCTTATGATGTTTCTCCCCCTCTACCTTCTTGTAATGGATTGAATTTTCCCTTCGAAGTTATCTTATCAGATTGAGTCTTTAAGGATTTGAGAACACTTGATGTATGTCTTGCATGTGCTTATCTGTGGTGACAATGGGATATTCACGTGATCCACTTGATGTATGTTTTGGTGATCAACTTGCAGGTTCCGTGACTTCGTGAACTTATGCATAGGGGTTGGCACATGTTTTCGTCTTGACTCTCCGGTAGAAACTTTGGGGCACTCTTTAAAGTTCTTTGTGTTGGTTTGAATAGATGAATCTGAGATTGTGTGATGCATATCATATAATCAAACCCGCGGATACTTGTGGTGACATTGGAGTATCTAGGTGACATTAGGGTTTTGGTTGATCTGTGTCTTAAGGTGTTATTCTAGTACGAACTCTAGGACAGATTGAACAGAAAGAATAGCTTCATGTTATTTTACTACAGACTCTTGAATAGATCGATCAGAAATAATAACTTTGAGGTGGTTTCATACCCTACAATAATCTCTTCATTTGTTCTACGCTATTAGTGACTTTGGAGTGAATCTTTCTTGCATGTTGAGGGATAGTTATATGATCCAATTATGTTATTATTGTTGAGAGAACTTGCACTAGTGAAAGTATGAACCCTAGGCCTTGTTTCCTAGCATTGCAATACCGTTTACCCTCACTTTTACCACTTGCTACCTTGCTGTTTTTATATTTTTCAGATTACAAAAACCTATATCTACCATCCATATTGCACTTGTATCACCATCTCTTCACCGAACGAGTGCACCTATACAATTTACCATTGTATTGGGTGTGTTGGGGACACAAGAGACTCTTTATTATTTGGTTGCAGGGTTGTTTGAGAGAGACCATCTTCATCCTATGCCTCCCACGGATTGATAAACCTTAGGTCATCCACTTGAGGGAAGTTTGCTACTGTCCTACGAACCTCTGTACTTGGAGGCCCAACAACGTTTACAAGAAGAAGGTTGTGTAGTAGACATCAGGGCGTCACCTGAGCTTGTGGCTCTCTGGTGGCCCCCCTCCGGTAGATCTTTTCGCCAATATTTTTATATATCCCAGAAAAATTCTTCATAAAGTTTTAGCCCAATCCAAGAACTTTCATTTCTGCACAAAAATAAGACCATGGTAGTTCTGCTGAAAACAACGTCAGTCCGGGTTAGTTTCATTCAAATCATGCAAATTAGAGTCCAAAACAAGAGCAAAAGTGTTTGGAAAAGTAGATACGTCTGAGAGGTATCACCCCGCTCCGAGATCGAATCTGGTTCACGAGGAGCCCACAAGGGTGGGGGGCGCACCCTACCCCCTGGGCGCGCCTCGCGACCTTGTGGCTACCTCGTGGCTTTCCTGACGTGCACTCCAAGCCCTCTGGATGTCTTCTGGTCCAAGAAAAATCATCACGAAAGTTTCATTCCGTCTGGACTCTGTTTGGTATTCCTTTTCCGCGAAACTCTAAAACAAGGAAAAACAGGAACTGGCACGGGTCTCTAGGTTAATAGGTTAGTCCCAAAAATCATATAAAATAGCATATTAATGCACTATTGCAGGATGCTGCTAACGCGACACTACGATCAGAGACCCTTTGAGAAACTGTGTGCAATGCAATAATCGCAAATGGTGTTGTATGAAAACTGTCAAAAATGTGTAAAACGTTTGCGATCACGGATGCATCAAACACGGTTCAGGTTTTAGTTGCGTGTGTGATGAAGGGCATACGGCTCAGTTCACACTACTGCAGAATGCTGCTAACGCGACACTACGATCAGAGACCCTTCGAGAAACTGTGTGCGATGCAATAATCACAGACGGTGGTGTATGAAAACCTTCAAAAAAGGTGCAAAGCGTTTGCATCAAACACGGTTCAGATTTTAGTTGCGTGTGCGATTCAGGCCACACGGTTAACCCATCCGAACTGTTTGCGGTGAGGCAGAACAACAGAAACGGGCAGCCATATCAATGTGTGTGCGATATACGGCATACAGTTCGCTCCGATGAACCATTTGCAATTAGGGAGTGCAACATAAACGATTAGCCAGATCAAGGTGTGTGTGATATAGGGCATAGGGTTCACTCGGACGAACTGTTTTTGGTTAGTGAACGCAACAGAAATGGTTCAACTTAACAAGATGTGTGTGATACATGGCAAAGAGACGACTCGGATGAACTGTTTGTGATGAGAAATTACAACACAAACGGTTAATACAGTTAGTTCGTGTGCGATTCTGTGTGTACAAAAAACTTTGAAAAATGCAAACTAGTTGCTTGCGGTGGCTAGGAGTATCGCACACGATGCGTATGCGAGTACTCGTGTGCGATGCTTAGTAAGTTACACATATGTTTCCTTATGTTAACACTTGTGTGATAAATAACACGTGGCTCCGGAAACAATATTCGGGTTGTCTATGTGCTCCACTTAGTCTTCCCGCGCTCCAACGAATGCTTCCTGTCATGGAATTGTCATGACAGATGTCCTAGTGAAAGGACTTAGTCGTGGATCCATCGCAACTAGGAAGCTTGAAGGGGTTAATCGGGACAAAGGAAATGAGAGGTTTATACTGGTTCGGCCCCTTGCGGTGAAGGTAAAGCCTAGTCCAGTTGTTGTGGTATTGCTAGGTTTCGATGACCAAGGAGCGAAATACGCTAGCTTGGCTCTCAATCTGTTGTTTCTTGGCCTAAGCCGCCGCCGGGTCGTCCCCTTATATACACGGGTTGACGCGTGGCGGCCTACAGAGTCCCAACCAGCTCGTACAACGTGTCCGGCTCGGTGACTTCTTTTACATGCCTTACTTTACAAGTCTTATTCATACATGGCGGTTTATAATTACAGGCCTTAAGCCGTCTCTCTGCCGTTCGAGCTCCGCCGCCGCCGCCGCAGCACTCACCGTCGTCCTCAACTTTGGCCGCTGCATCACCCTGAGCTCGTCCATAGAACGGCGGCGATCCTCCGCAGTAGATCTGCATCCGTAAGCTCTTGCTTTCTCACACCTTAGATCTGCATTAGGGTTCGCGAGTTTCCTTGTTTGTGTTCTTCGCTATTCATCGCAGATTCCTTGTAGTTTCTCCACCGCACCCTCCTTTGATCTAAAAGAAGTATAAAACCTATGCAGCAGTTGTTTTGCATCCATTTCATATGCTGGCAGATCCCTTTCTCTTGTACAAAGGCCCCCTTAGAACCGATGAACTCCTCTATGCTAGTTTTTTAGGTCTAGATTTCTTTTTCTTTTTTGAACCATCTTGATCCAAAATAATAGCAATAGCTTGTGAAACTTGTTTGCCTTGGTACTTAGTCAATTCTGTCTCAGACAATCTTTAAATATCTTTCGCCATGGCGGCTTATCATACCGGCTCATTTCTCCTTCATATATCATTAGCCCTTACTTAAGCCACCATTACTCATCTGTACTATAATCATTTAACCTATAATTCCACCAATTAATTTGAACTGGCAAATTACTTCTTTTCAGCTTGTCCTTTTTCATCATGCCATCAAAAGCGCCAACAGTCTGCAACTGGGTCCCTTCCACAGTTACTGATGACACCTTGAAAGATTTTGTCACCATCGGATATTTGGCGGAGAAGAATATTATGTCCTATCGTGCTCCTGACCCGTCCGAAGAACGACCTCAACTCAAAGACGGTGAAGTCATCATCTTTACTGATCACATGAATCGGGGTTTTCTCCACCCGGCTCAAAGTTCTTCAGAGACGTTTTGCATTTTTTCAAGCTTCATCCACAAGATCTAGGACCCAACTCCATATCCAACATCTGCAACTTTCAAGTTCTCTGTGAGGTTTATCTTCAAGAAGAACCTACTGTTGAACTCTTCAGAGAGTACTTCTATTTGAACCGCTAGAATGAGAGCACCAACGGCCTTAGCTTAGAACTTGGTGGAATCTCGATTCAGCGCCGAGAGGGTGCTGTTTTTCCCTTAATAGTCTTACCAAGCCATCCCAAGGATTGGAACCAAACTTGGTTTTATTGCAAAGACACGTCGCCAGCTGATGAAAGAACACTGTCGGGTTATCGCGCGGAGCGCCTTGATTCTAAATTTATGCTCCCTGACAAGCTTACTACTGCTGAACGCAAGAAGCTTATTCCGTCTATCAAAAGGATTCAAGCCTTATTGGGAAACGGCCTAACCGGAGTTGATCTGATCCATTGCTGGATCGCATGGCGGGTCATCCCTCTGAGCCGCCGTTCTGCCTTGATGCATACCTATGTCGGAGGACCAGATGACCCTCTGTGTCATAGCCCTCTGCAACTGACTGAAGAGGCCATTGTGGAGATGTCAACCACCCTCGTAAACAGTAAATACGAGGACTATAGTAAGGTTGGATTAAATCCTTTCTGCAAACTTAACCCGGCACCAGAGGTGAACCCCCTTGACCTCCTTTTTTCTTCAGTAGTTAAATACTTGCATGAATTTTAACTTGTTATTTGCCTATAGGCCAAATCTGACTTCTGGAAGGCCAAATATGATCATGATGCCGCCAAGAAGGCTAGAGCCGCTGCCATAGTCGCCAGGAAGACAACCCGAAAGTCCAAGAAGAAAAAGACTGCTTCTGATATGTTCAAGCTAGATGATGTTTCTGAGTCGGAGGTAGCCCTTGACTCCCTTGGCATGTTTTTTAACAACCTTATTGACACTGACTATTGCTAGGATGACACGGGGGCCAGCCAGGCAGTAGAAGAAGAGGTAACTATTTCCTCCGACTCATAACCTTCGCCAAGACCGAAACCTCGACTGGTAACCTGGAAAGCAAGGTTTTCACACCCTTTGGCTTATTTGGATCCTCATTTTCTTTTGAAAAAGCAGCAACATGAGAGCCGCCGTCAGGCCCGGACCAATGACGACAATGAACTGTCCTCCGGCTTACCAAAAACTCCTCGAAAACGCCAGAATGAGGTTTCTTTCACCTTTGTCTCTTGCTTTTATCAATGAATCTATTTTCTTACTCTCTTAACTTTATTTTACTTTTGCAGGAGGTTTCTCGCTCTTCTGGTGATTCTTCACAAACTCAATTCCCGGCTTTCAAGACTGCCCCTGGGTAAGGATAATTATCTTTCTTCTGCATCTTTAAGTCTGCATCATTATACTAACTCATGAAATCCTTCTTAGCAGTCAAGCAAAGTCCAAGAAAGCAAGGTGGCTAAGCCGGCGGAAGACCCAAAAGACCCTACTCCTGAACCGACAATACCAACTCCTCCTGAACAATCTGAAGCACCAGAAGACCCTACTGTCCACGTTCAATCAGGCCCTCCTGAGCCGTCAGTTGATGAGACCATTCTCAATCCATCTACCGCTGAGCCATCTAGCTCAGCTAACCCGCCGATGACTTCTGATAATGTTGTCTTAATTACTGGTAGTCTATTCATTGAGCCGGGCAACCCAACTGTACTGGTCCAGCACTCTGCCAAGCAAGAGGCTTTAGAAAGGCAGAAGGTGCGGTTTGATGTCTCTCACTATGCTCACCTGAATGTTAGTGACGTGCTGTCTGGATACCTCAGTCATGTGCATTCCAGCCGTGACTCGGAAATTGAGATGGTCAAGCAACTGCAACTGAAATATGAGGTACATTCTCCGGCTTTCACTAACTTACATATGCTCTGCCAGCCCCCCAAGTCTCCGATTATGATGAACCTGAATGATCTGTAGACTTGTGATATAGTTTGATGTTCTATATTTAGATTTTCCTTAAGTCCAGCATAAATTTCACCTGTAGTCCCGAAGGGCCAGCTCAATTTATCATGAATAAGCCGGTACTTGACCTCATAACTGTCTTGAATCAGTCCAAACAAATAGTTTGATCCGGCTCAACATGAAAAACTTTCTTAATAGCATGCATTAGCCCCCAAGTGCCAAGCGTTGTTACTTGTAAAACACTTGGGACTTTAAGCATAGAAGAGCTATTTTGCATTTAAAAAATTGCTTTGGCAGACATTAGCCCCCAACTACCGAGTGGTGTTGCGTTGCAAAGCACTTGGGACTTTAATCATTATAACCTTTATTGAAATAAATTTTAACACATCTGTGCATGTTTGTAGACCGCCCTAACTGAATTGGGCTCTCAATTGACTGATGCAAAAACCCGGCTGGAGGATCAAGAAGTGGAGATAAAGAACACTAACTCCAAACTCCAGTTGAGCCTCTCTGAAGCTGAAAAACTGAAGACCAGTTTTGATGCGGAGAAGAAATCCTGGGCCGATGAGAAAACCTTGCTGATACAGCATGCTGAGACAGCGGAGGTGGCTCTCAAGGAGGTTACCACGGAGCTCACCGGCTTAAAAAACCGTTGTCTCATATGGTCTCAGCAATCTTTGGTGAGTCATTTGCATTAGTTACTTGCACTCTATTTTTGCCAGAAATATAAGCCTCCTGCTTAACCTTTTTAAAATACTCATAGGTCCACGGAGCAACAATCTGAGTCAAAACAGCGTGACCAAACTCAAGGCGGTTTACACCTTGGTGGAGCAACTGTATACTGGGGCTCAACGGGCGCTTGCTATTATCTCCCCAGCCAACCAAGGACCCAACCTCTTGAGCGACGTTTTAAAGAAGCTATCTATTTTACCCGCCACATTCCAAGAGGTCAAGCGGTCTTGTGCAAGAGCCGGAGCCCTAACTGCCCTAAGCCGCTCCAAAGCCTGGGTGCCGGAGCTAGACCCGGCGGACGTAGCCAAGGGGTATCCCCCTTTGAAGGAAGACGGGACTTTGTTTGATCAAGATGACTTTGTTGCCTGTGTGAGGGGAGTTCGTCCTCATGCTACCATCCTTGGCGAGGAAACCAACATTGATAAATATCAGCCGGGTTTTGATGTTGATAATAAGAAGATGGCGACTCCCTCGTATAAAGCGACAGATCTTATCCTGCCGGTTCGCCAACACACCTTTGCCCCAGAAATTGACCCGGCTAGTCTAATCGACGATGAAGCTGAGTTCGTTGCTCCGAATGGCTTTGATTGGTCCAAGCCCAGCTTCCAACCAGCGGAGGGAGGTGAACCGGCGAGGGAGGAGTCATAACCGTCCGAATAATCCGGCCTTAGCTTGACATCTGTTTAGGAGAGAAAACAATTTTAACCTTTTGGGCTCTCGATGCCTTGTAATAGGTTAGCTTGAAAACTGCATGTTTTGCCTATGTCGTCGTGCATATGATGTTGCATATGACTGTTTTACCCGTCATGTCAATGTATGCATTATATCCTTTATCACATCTGTAGTGTTTAAATATGTTCCTATATGCAAAAGATGAAAAAATTGTCTTGGCAGTTTATCGCTAGACGGGTCAAAACACCCGATACATAACTATGAAATTATCATATTGGAATAATCAGGACTAGATGTAAAGATAAACAACGGTGAAAAAGCCTTTGATTAACGAAAAAACACAGATAAGTCTGTTTATGAACGACAATGTCATACCTGTGTTCTTTGATTCTGAACTGCCGGCTTATATGACCCGGACAGTAAGGTTGACAACCCAATATTTGTAGAAGTCAATACCTCCATATGCCTGATGATTGTTATACCTTGGCAACTCATTGTCAAATAACTGAGCTGGTTTAAATTGAAACCATACTTATAGTTAGATTTGAGACAACAAAAAACCAGTAAAACAAAATAGTATGTTTCAAATGATGTAAATCAAGCATTAAGAATAATTTGGAGGCTTATGATTCGAATACGATCAGTAAACCGGACCAAAGGGGTTAAGCTAGGATTCAAATACGATCATGTAGCCCCCAATGGCTTTGGCGTTGCGCTGATCAAGAGGGTACCGACAGCTATGTTCTCTTTGGTTCAAATACGACCTATGTTTGAACAAGAAGCCCCCAAATGACCTTGAGAGGTTTTTAACGACCCTGATTCGAATACGATCCAAGTCGGACCCAAAAGGGGTTAAGCTATGATTCGGATACGATCAAGAAGCCCCCTAGTGAGTTTAGCTTTGCGCCGATCAAAAAGGATTACGACATCTATGTTCTCTTTGGTTCGAATACAACCTATGTTTGAACAGGAAGCCCCCTGGTGACCATGAGGTTTAACGGCTAGATTCAAATACGATCATGAGCCGGACCAAAAGGGTTAATCTAGATTTGAATACGATCAGCCCCCAACTGGTCGTTTTGAATAATTAGAATGATAAAGATATATGATCAAAAAAAGGACAGAGGTCCTACTTTATTACTTATCATAATATATACAACGTCAAAGTATATACAACTGCCATCTTGATCTGATGATAGCCAGAATAAGCATCCAAAAAGCTCAAACGCTCACAACCCGCCGTAGCATCAATGATTTGATCAATACGAGGGAGATCAAAAGGATCAGATGAACAAGCTTTGTTTAAATCTGTGTAATCCACACACATACGCCAAGTGCCGTTATTTTTGAGCACAAGCACCGGGTTAGCCAACCACTCTGGGTGAAAAACTTCAACAATAAATCCGGCCGCCAAGAGCTGGGCCACCTCTTCTCCAATAGACTTACACCTTTCCTCGTTGAACCGCCGAACAAACTGCCTGACCGGCTTAAACTTGGGGTCAATATTGAGAGTGTGCTCAGCGAGTTCTCTCGGTACACCCGACATGTCAGAAGGCTTCCATGCAAAGATGTCCTGGTTCTCACGGATGAACTCGATGAGCGCGCTTTCCTATTTGGGATCCAAGTTAGCACTGATAATGAATTGTTTGGATGAGTCGCCAGACACAAAATCAATCATCTTGATATCATCAGCGGACTTAAACTTCAGCGCCGACTCATGTTCTGCGGTTGGCTTTTTCAAAGACGTCATGTCCGCCGGGTCGACATTATCCTTGTAAAACTTCAATTCCTCTGTCGCACAAACAGATTTAGCGTAAGCAGCGTCACCTTCTTCACATTCCAAAGCTATCTTCCGACTTCCATGCACTGTGATAGTGCCCTTATAACCCGACATCTTGAGCTGCAGATAAACATAACATGGCCGTCCCATGAATTTTGCATAAGTCGGCCGTCCAAACAGGGCGTGATACGGGCTTTTGATTTTCACCACTTCAAAAGTTAACTTCTCCTCCCTAGAATCATGCTCATCTACAAAGGCTACTTCCAGCTCAATCTTACCAACTGGATATGCCAAATTACCAGGCACTACTCCATGGAAAACGGCGTTGGATGTCTTGAGACTTTTGTCAGTCAACCCCATGCGACAGAACATCTCATAATAGAGAATGTTGATACTGTCGGCGTTCTGGGAATGGGGGTCCCAAGACTTGCCTTCCTGCGGCCTGCGGCGTGGCTCAAGCGGGGGCCCAGCGCGGCCCATCTTCATCAGCTCAAACTCAAGACCCTCACGAGGGGCCAGGCCTCGCGGGGCGGGCGGAAGGAAGCTTGCTCAGAGGCAGCCTCGTCAGGCAGGCTCGCGAGGAGGCGGAGAGATCAAGGCAGGGGTACCTCACGAGGAACCTGTGACGCAAGCCATGACGATCGAGGCCAGGCGGGTGTCAGGCGGGCGCCTGCCTGCGCAGTGTCCTTGTTTCCCCTTTGGTGCAAAGGGGGCAAGCACAGGCCAAGGCATCGGGCAAAGGTTACCATTCCGGTGCAACGAGACCAAGACCAGCAGAGCGGCAGGATGGAGGTCACCGTGGAGCCCAAGACGACGTCATCACTAGTACTTTTGGCAGCCGAAGTCCACCTTTGGTCAGGATAACTTGTACTATATGTTCCCCTTCAAAATGGCCAATTGTTGGCACCCTTCCCGCTTATTATTTGGGGAGAGGCCCAGGGCCTCTATAAATAGAGCTAGCCACCACAGAGGGAGGGGACATCTAGAAATCTGGTAGAACCCTAGCAGAGAGAGAGGGAGAGGCGACTGAACTCACCCTAGCAGTTCATTGCACCAGCTTAAGAACACCTCTCGCGAGGCTGTTCTTCCTTTGTACTGATCCTCATCAGCCCCTGAGGCAATCCACCACACCACACACAGGAGTAGGGTATTACACCACAACGGTGGCCCGAACCAGTATAAACATTGTGTCCCTTGTGTTGTTCGTTGTTTCCAGCTCAAATCACACGAGGAGATTGGGCGTAGATCGGTAGGGGAGAGATCTCCGCGCGCACCCTAGTGTTCGAACCTCAAGGGTCTGCCGGAACCCGAATCCGACATTTGGCGCGCCAGGTAGGGGTGCGTCGGAGTCCTCCCTCCTGACGACCCGCTCTCCCCCGACATCGCATCCCGCCCTCATGGCGGACAACGCGCCGCCCGCTCCAGCAACGGATGCCGACACTGGGGCCAGGGGCTCCGGGCCTTGGCCCCCGCCTTGCGACAGGTGCAGTGGCCACGCAAGTTTAGGCCCGAGATGCCGCCGCGCTACGACGGCGCGACGGACCCGATGATTTTCCTGCTGGCGTACGAGGAGGCCGTCCTCGGAGCCGAGGGCGACGATCGGGTGATGGCCAACTGGTTACCCATGGCCCTCACCGGCATCCCGCGCGCGTGGCTCCTCCACCTACCGACGACCTCTGTCACCTCCTGGGAGGAGCTGCGCGACCTCTTCCTCGCCCGTTTCACTGCACTAGCGCCGCCCGTCGTTGCAGCTATCCTGGGTGGCTCCCAGGCACCACCCTCGAGTCATCACGTCAAGCCGTTCGCCCGCCGGATCAGCATCGCCTCCAAGCGTCGAGAAGCCCCCCCGGGCTGGGTGGCGCCCGAGGCCGATCTAACCTTCGACTCGGAGGACCACCCCTTCAACCCCATTGGTTCGGGCGCGCTCCCGATGCTGTGCACCCCCACCATCGGCCAGGTGGCCGTCACCAGGACCCTCATTGACAGTGGTGCCGGCCTCAACGTGCTCTCGGTGGAGGCCTTCAGCCTCCTCCACGTGCCGCTGGAGTGGCTCCAACCCAGCAGGCCTTTCTTGGGCGTCGGAGCCGGTTCCGCCGCCTCCTTGGGACAGATCCGCCTCCCAGTGACCTTCGGCACCTGCGACAACTTCCGCACGGAGTTGATCGACTTCGACATCGCCCCCATCGGCCTCCCCTACAACGCCACCCTTGGCTATCCGGCCTTGGCTCGGTTCATGGTAGCAACTCACCCGGCGTACAACCTGATGAAGATGCCCGGGAGCAGTGGCGTCCTCACCGTGTCAGGAGACACAAGGCTGCAGGTGCTCTGGCTTGTTTTCAGGGCGGCCGCGGTGGCGCAGCCCGCTAGCACTGACGCCCTTGAGCCCAAGGGGGCTGCGCTGGCTAAAAAGAAGCAGCTATTCACCCAAGACAAGGCGGAAACCAAGCAGGTACCAGTCGACGAGGACGGGTCCACTGGCGCCACCTTCACCATAGGGGCCAACCTCGAGCCCGAGCAGGAGAAGGCCCTGATCAGGTTCCTGTGCGCGAACAAGAAGGTGTTCACGTGGGAACCAGATCAGTTAGCGGGGGTCCCAAGGGAAGTGATTGAGAATCACCTCAACGTGTGCCCCAATGTGCGCCCCGTGAAGTAGAAGGCAAGGCGGCAGTCTGAGAAACAGGCTTTCATCATTCAAGAGACCCGGAAGCTAGAGGCGGTAGGGGTTATTCGCGAGGTCTGCTACCCTGATTGGCTGGCTAATCTGGTCGTTGTGCCTAAGAAGGGAGGAAAAGAGCGCATGTGCGTCGACTTCACCAACCTCAACAAGGCCTGCCCGCAGGATCCATTTCTGCTCCCCCGCATCGACCAGATAGTCGACTCCACCGCAGAGTGTGACCTATTGTGCTTCCTGGATGCCTTCTCGGGCTATCACTAGATCAAGATGGCGGTAGAAGTCGTGGAGAAGATTTGGGCTGCGCAACGCAGGCGCGACCTTTCAGCGGCTGATGCACATCGCCTTAGGCTGGCAGCTCGGGAGGAATGCTGAAGCTTACGTCGATGACATTGTGGTGAAGTCTCGTGAGGCAAGAACCCTGATACAGGACCTGGAAGAAACCTTTGCAAGCCTCAATGAAGTGGACCCATGGCTCAACCTGGAGAAGTGCGTATTTGGAGTCCTCTCGGGCAAGCTCCTGGGTTTCCTCGTATCCCACAGGGGCATCGAGGCCAACCCAGAAAAGGTCAAGGCAGTTGTCGGTGTCAAAACCGGTGGATCTCGGGTAGGGGGTCCCGAACTGTGCGTCTAGGCCAGATGGTAACAGGAGGCAAGGAACACGAAGTTTTACCCAGGTTCGGGCCCTCTCGATGGAGGTAAAACCCTACGTCCTGCTTGATTAATATTGATGATATGGGTAGTACAAGAGTAGATCTACCACGAGATCGGAGAGGCTAAACCCTAGAAGCTAGCCTATGGTATGATTGTTGTTGTCTATGTTGTCCTACGGACTAAAACCCTCCAGTTTATATAGACACCGGAGAGGGTTAGGGTTACACAAAGTCGGTTACAATGGTAGGAGATCTGCATATCCGTATCGCCAAGCTTGCCTTCCACGCCAAGGAAAGTCCCTTCCGGACACGGGACGAAGTCTTCAATCTTGTATCTTCGTAGTCCAGGAGTCCGGCTGAAGGTATAGTCCGGCCATCCGGACACCCCCTAATCCAGGACTCCCTCAGTAGCCCCTGAACCAGGCTTCAATGACGACGAGTCCGGCGTGCAGATTGTCTTCGGCATTGCAAGGCGGGTTCCTCCTCCAAGTACTTCATAGAAGATTTTGAACACAAAGATAGTGTCCGGCTCTACAAAATAAGTTTCCACATATTGCCATAGAGAGAATAATATTTACACATATCTAATCTACTGACGTATTCCATAGTGTGACCCACCACGACCACGCCTTTATCCGAGTCGTTTTATTATCCCACCTCAGCACGCAATGCGAGGCGGTTTCCTTGACACGTCTTGTTCAAGCAAAGATCGTGTCCCCTTATTTCGGGATTCTCATCAATACGGGCGTGGGTAACCCAACCGCTTCTAGGACTCCTAGATTATAGGCAAGTCCAAACGGACACGGAGAGGACGCTTGATATTCACCCTCTTTATAAAGGGACAAGGCTTTTATTTTTCCCTCCCATGCTCAATCGAATCCTTCCCCCGCCTCAAGCTCAAACGCCCAAAGTTCAGGTCAGGTGCTCCGAACCTTCAGTCATGTCCGGATCTAGCCTTCAAGGCCGATGGGTGCCTTCCTCCGTCACGGAAGAAGACATCAAAAAGTTGAGGGAGGCCAGATATCTGACCGCCGAGATTTTGCATCGGCTGCCTCCCCGGGGGCAGGCCGTCCCCTCCCCCGAACCCAACGAGAGCGTCGTGTTCGTCTCCCACTTCCTCCAAGGTCTAGGCCTTGCTCTGGATCCTTTCGTCAGGGGCTTGATGTTTTACTACGGGCTAGATTTCCATGACCTAGCTCCGGACTCCTTTCTTCATATCACGACATTTATTGTCGTGTGCGAGGCCTTCCTCCGGGTTACCCCTCACTTTGGCCTGTGGCTCATGACCTTCGAAGTAAAGCCGAAGATGATCGAGGGGCAACATGCGGTGTGTGGAGGTGCCTCAATACGCAAGATGACGGGAGCCTCATGGCCCAAAGGTTCCATTCCAGAGGTGTCTGAATTGTGGCAACAGGAGTGGTTCTACATCACGGCTCCTGGAAGTGCCAAGTGGGTGGCCGCCCCCGTTTTCCACTCGGGCCCTCCACCACAACTGATGTCGTCGATTAGCAGAGGACTGAGCTAGGGTCCAGCCAAGGACGTGCCTATGCTGCAAAGCCGCATTCGAGATCTCTTTAATGGAGATTTTAGTTTGGTTGCGGTAATACAAGTTATGCTGGTCCGTCAAGTCCAGCCTTGCAAACGCCGGCCCCTTCGCTTGTGGGAGTTCAATCCCGAGGGACCGCGTGTCATTCAAAATTTCCTCGGCCTGACGCACGGGGAGATGTACAAGTCATTCTTCGGACCTCAGGTAGAGTGTCCGGAAATCACCGAGGACGTGGGCCTGAGTAGTAACCACGCCGCCAAACAGGTAAGGCATCTTCCGGCCGAACATACTATCTCTCCTTTGTTACGAAGTTATTTTTGAGAGTTCGCTTTTTGACCAGGACTGGCTAACAAAGGCGAAGTTGATTCGGTGTTCGGCCCCCTCCCTGAGGGTTTGGAAAATCAGGTATTGGAAAAGATGCTCCAGACCGCACCTTGCCCGGAGCCCTTGAAAGAAGATACCGTGGAGGATAATACGGGCGGACGTGGGCCCCCAACGCTGCCCATTCTAACCGAGGGAGTGAGCGTCTCCATGAAGGAAGACGACCAGAAGAGGAAAAGGAATGCGCCCGGAGATTCGGAAGCCGAAGCTTCCAAACAGGAGAAGAAGTCTCCCACAGAGGGTCCTACCTTGGGGGGTGCTGTTGCCGCACAAAGTCCGCGGGGGGATCAATTCTCCCGCGAGTCGTAAGTGACCCGAAATACTTTAATAGTACAAATATGCCATCTTTTTCTTCTGAGAAAATAACCACCGCATATATTTTTGCATTTCGGGCCTTAGCCCCTTCAAATGAGCTCGTCTTCAGGGGATCTTCTTCCAGAGATGATGGAGAGCGAAACGCCTCCTCCAGACTCCTCCGCTCTAGAAGCGGGCGACCCTGAAGTGTCGTCGCGGAGGGCCTCTCCGAGTCCGGTAAGGCCAGAAGATAATCCCATTGACCCCCGAAGCTCTCATTGTCCGACTCCCGAAGAGAGCAGACAAACGAGTCTGGCACCGTCTAGTGTGCGATCGGATGTTCTTAGGGAGTTGGTGAGGCGAGCGGCCATCTCAGATGAACATCGTGTGCTGATGAATACGGCGATGGAGAGAATCTCGTCCGCCGAAAGCAGATTGCATGAAGCTTTTATGAGTCTACTGACAGGCTTTGAGGTACGTAAAAGAATGTATGATAGTCCTGCACATGCTAGGTGTGCCCTATGTAGATAGTTGCCCCTGAGACTCTGGTTGTCGTCGGAAACGACGACGAACAGAGGATCATATTCCCAGGTAATAACCATATTGCCTCTATGTGCAGGTGATGGAAGCTCCGGTGGCTAGCCGGACTAGAGAGTTTGCCCATTTAGAGCGGCAGTTGGATGCGGCAGACGCCGACATCGAGCTTGTTAACAAAAGGCTTGACGAGGCACATGGTAAGTGTCATAATCTGGTAAACGCCACATAGGAAGAGCAGCATGATGCCAGTATCTTTAATATGTTGTGACTGCAGATGGAGCTGCCACTGTTGAGGCCTTGCGGGCAGAACTTCCCCGAGCCAAGGAACAAGCGAGGTTGGGTAATGCGGCTAATTTGAAGGCGGCCGAAGAGTTGCAAGCCGAGAAGGCCGTGCATGGAGAGAGCCGAGACAAGATGGCCAAGATGGCCATAGAATTAGAAGCCGCCGCCGACCGTTGCCGGGTTCTTAAAAAGGAAAACCAAGCGAAGGCATCAGACCTTGAGAAGGCTGCTGCAATGAGAAAAGACCTCCGCTCTTCTATGAGGGCAAAGAAGAGGAGCTGCGGGAAGCCGGGGATATTGTGGCTGGGAAATCCTTTATGTTGCGGAGGAAGTTTGGAGATCCACGGTATGCCCCTCTGGATCGGCTATGGAGTTCGGAGGATGTGTATATGGATTTGGCGGCGAGCGCTGCCGATGCGGCCAAGTACTTCCAGGGTCAGACGGACCGTAAAGTAGACCAGCTGTTTTGGAGACAATTCCATTCTCCCGAGCATCCGCTTTGATTGACTGACCAATTAGCCGAATGGGCCGAACTAAATAGGTTGTCCGGACTCTCCATGAGGTCTATTGTGGATCAGCTATGGTCGAAAAGGTCAAAACCAAACAGCTATTTCAGCTTGGTGCAGCAGTTCCTTGACGTGGTGCCGCGTATTAATGCGATGAAGAGGTCGGCGTGCATAGAGGGCGCCCGGATGGCCTTTGCCCGTGTTAAAGCATACTGGGCGGAGATGGATGCTACCACTGTTGCAGCGCGGGATTCGGCCATAGGTCGAAGGGCTGCTGAGCACTACTTTGAAGAAGTTCTTGAGGGTGCTTGTTTGATAGAGACCCAGTGCTCAAAAGATATTATGTTTGAGTGATATGCAATCTCATTGTAAGCGAAATGCCTTTATAAATTTTCATAAGGCTATTTTTTACTTTTGCCTGAAAGTAATATGATGCCTCCTGGGCGGCCGTTTATGTATACATGTGTATAACCTGAAAGATTGCAGTCGTCGGCTTCAACCCCCACGCATATAATGCAGAGGTGCTTGCAAAAACACGCGTTCACACTTAACCCAACGTCTTGGTCCTATTAAGGAGGTGATAGCGGAGCGATCGAGGCGACTGGACTATAATGCTTTAGCACTTTCACTTAGCCATAGGAGTTTGACAGTGGGGCTACTAGATAGCCCCTGGTGGCTCCGCACTCTCCCGATCTTGGGGTGCGTACATGCCTGGCCGGAAAATGGCCCTTCATTAAGGCGGAGGAATTCTAACATTCCCACAGGTCATCGAGTGGTTGACCAGTCTCACGCTATATCATGACAGTCAGTTTTCGGCTTTCTCTACTGAGGTGCTCGTCCGGATGAACCAGGGCACAATCGCAGTAGTTCTCCTGGTGCTACCTTAGCCGGTAAAGCAGAACGTAAGGCACCAAAACACAGGAGCCGGGCAAATCCAACATTTGACCAAAGACAATGATTCGGAGCTGATGCATATAGGGCCAAACTCGCGACGCTGAACACTCCCTAAGGTATTCGGTCTTTATGGTATAAACCGGGCCTAAATAATGGCCTTTGTAAGAAGCCCCTTGTGTCCAAGTACGTGCATTGTTCTGGCGTGGCCACATGCCAAGACGTCAGCATCCTTCTCAACGGTGGATATGTATCAACAAGAGACAATAAAAAAGGTTTACGCAGGGTCTTAATCTAAAAAGAATCCTTGGAGCGGGTCCCTGCTGCACGTCTGCGCCTGTGTCTCGGTTGTGCCATATCCTGGACAGGTGTAGCACGATGATCGTCTATAAAAGAGAGGAATTTAGGTGAAAAAGTTGTCATGCAAAAAGATAGTTTTTTAAAGAAACCATGTATAATTCAAGATGAGAAGAAATTGCCACTTGTCTGCGCGTGTTGAGCCCCTTGTATTGACAAATAGGGGTGTGACCATTTATTCGCTATAAGTAGCGGCGCCGGACTCGATTAGTTGTGTCTGAGGTCTTGACGACCTATTGGATGCTTTCGCTGGTCCGGGCGCCTTTAGTGTGCGGCTGCCAAGGCAGCCTCACTCTCTTCAGCGTGCAGAGATCGCTTGATATTTCCGTGCACTGTGATGATGCCACGTGGACCGGGCATCTTGAGTGTGAGGGAGGCGTAGTGTGGTATTGCATTAAAGCGAGTGAAAGCTTCGCGTCCGAGCAGTGCTTGATAGCCACCTTGAACCGGAGCAATGTGGAAAGTTAAATGCTCGCGATGGAAGTTATCGGGGGAGCCGAATATAACTTTTAGTAGGAGGGACCCCGTACAACGAGCCCCTGGGCCTGGTGTTACTCCTTTAAAGGTAGTATTGCTATGGCGAATTTGTGTTGGGTCTAACCCCATCCCGCGGATTGTATCCTGATATATTAGGTTTAGGCTACTGCCGCCATTCATCAAGAACCGTGTGAAGTGATATCCGCCAATTACTGGGTCTAATACCAGGGCAGCCCATCCCGCGTGTCGGATACTTGCTGAGTAATCGCGATGGTCGAAAGTGATCGGTTGAGACGACCAGTGGCAGGACTTCGCGGTGACAGGCACTTGGGTATATTTTTCTGGGAGTGCCGCGTTGTTTTTTCCCTTGATCACGTGTAACACGTTTACTGTTTTGACTTCTGGTGGAAATTTCTTTTGTTCCCCCGTGTCTTGCTTGGGGGGCTCGTCCTCGTCTTCACTTAGTGTATCCTCCCCCTTGTGTACGGCATTGAGCTTGCCGGACTGCTTGAAGACCCAACATTCTCTATGGGTATGATTAGCAGGTTTACCAGGGGTGCTATGGATCTGACATACTTGGTCCAGAATTTTGTTGAGGCTGGACAGTTCATCCCTGGTGCCTTTAGGGGGCGGCTTTTGACCTGGCCGAGAGCTTTTGAATCCGGCATTTACTGCTGTGCCCTTTGTGCTGTCTTCTTTATTCTGGCGTTTGTTATTGCTGTTGCGCCGTGATTTCCCGTTTCCATCTCTAACTTCAGATGTACTGGGGTCGCTGGTGCTGCATCTGGCTAGCCAGCTGTCCTCACCCGCGCAAAAGCGGGTCATGAGGTTTGTTAATGCGGCCAACGTTCAAGGCTTATTTTGGCCGAGGTGTCTGGCGAGCCATTCGTCACGGACGCTATGCTTGAAAGTTGCCAAGGCTTCAACGTCCGGACAGTCGACAATCTGGTTCTTTTTAGTAAGAAACCTGTTCCAAAGCTTTCGGGCTGACTCTCCGGGCTGTTGAGTTATATGACTCAAATCGTCCGCATCCGAAGGTCGGACATAAGTCCCTTGAAAATTTGCCCGAAAGGCGTCTTTGAGCTCTTCCCAACTTCCAATGGAGCTTTCGGGGAGGCCTTTGAGCCAGTGACGAGCTGACCCTTTGAGCTTGAGGGGTAAGTACTTGATGGCATGGAGATCATCTCCTCGAGCCATATGGATATGAAGGATGTAGTCCTCAATCCAGACTCCAGGGTCTGTTGTTCCGTCGTATGCCTCTATGTTTACGGGCTTGAATCCCTCTGGAAATTCATGGTCCAGCACCTCATCGGTGAAACATAGGGGGTGTGCGGCACCCCTGTAGCTGGGTGTACCGCGTTGTTCGGATGTTTGTTGTGTTGCATTGTATGCTGGGGCGCGCTTGCGTTGTCCACAGATGGATCTTGTTGCGCCGTCCTTTGGGTGCGAGCCCTCGCATGGGTCATGTGTTGTATTGTGAGCGGCGTTGTATGCCGCTCTGTGTTGGTAGAGGGGTCATCTATCCGAGCAGGTGGCTGCTTTGATATTTGGTTGTGGGGGGTCTGAGGCCTCCTCATCGAATTTGGGTAGCAGCTTCCGCTTTGGGTAGCTCTTGGAGGGGCGATTGTCACCGTACCTTGCTGCAGTGTTGAGTATTTTACTCCATCTGATTTGGAGTGTGTCTTGCGTGGCCTTGAGCCTTTGCTTCTGCTTTTCAAGACTCCTCGCGGTGGCAACAAGCCTTTTGTGGGCATTCTGCTGCTCCGGGTGCCTGTCCGGCGTTATGTCGTCCGGACCATTATCCTTGATAGAATTTGTTTGTTCGGTTTGATTATCCGGATTGCTGTTGTCCGGCAGCGGTTCGCCCTGCTCCAGCGCTGGGTCTGTGTGATCGCTATTTCTGTCGAGGCGGGATTTGGGGCGGCGCTTGCGTCGCCGCTTTGACTGCTTTTCGAGGGAACAAGCTTTCTGTGCGTCCTTCCGCTCCTCGTTGTCATCTTTTGGTGCGTCCACCATGTATACGTCATATGACGAGGTGGCATTCCAGGGCCCAATAGGCGCTGGTTCTTCATTGTCTCCTTCATCAGCGTCCATATCATTGATGTCTTCGGAGTCAGAGTCGAGCATGTCGGTTAAATCGTCGATTGTAGCTACAAAGTGGGTGGTGGGTGGGCTTTGAATTTCTTCATCGTCCGTATCCCAATCTTGCTGACCGTAGTCCGGCCAGGGCTCTCCTGATAAAGAGAGAGACTTTAGTGATTTCATAATATCGCCGAAGGGCGAGTGCTGAAAGATGTCCGCGGTAGTAAACTCCATGATCGGCGCCCAGTCGGATTCGATCGGTAGAGGCGCGAATGGTTCGGAGTCCGGGGAGGAGTCCGGTTCCTTGGAATCACGAGTCTCGCGGAGTGCGGGGCTGGTGTCCAGCTCGATCGCCGTTAGGATCGCAGCCCCCGAGGCGGCGTCCAACCACCCATCCTCGATCGACGCAGTTGGCTCCGAATCAAGGGTCGAAGCCGATGCGGGTGTGGCCTTTAGGGCACTGTTAGGCGGCAGAGCTAGATCATGCTCGTCGTGACAGTGCGGCGCGCTCGGCAGTGGCTCGAATCCGTCGAAGATCAAATCCCCGCGGATGTCAGCAGTGTAGTTTAAACTTCCAAATCTGACCTGACGGCCAGGGGAATAGCTTTCGATCTGCTCCAGATGGCCAAGGGAATTGGCCCGCAGTGCGAAGCCGTCGAAGACGAAGATCTGTTTGGGGAGGAAGGTCTCACCCTGGACTGCATCGCTATTGATGATCGTAGGAGCCATTGAGCCTGACGGTGACGACACAGAGGAACTCCCAATGAAAGCACCAATGTCGGTGTCAAAACCGGCGGATCTCGGGTAGGGGGTCCCGAACTGTGCGTCTAGGCCGGATGGTAACAGGAGGCAAGGAACGCGAAGTTTTACCCAGGTTCGGGCCCTCTCGATGGAGGTAAAACCCTACGTCCTGCTTGATTAATATTGATGATATGGGTAGTACAAGAGTAGATCTACCACGAGATCGGAGAGGCTAAACCCTAGAAGCTAGCCTATGGTATGATTGTTGTTGTCTATGTTGTCCTACGGACTAAAACCCTCCAGTTTATATAGACACCGGAGAGGGTTAGGGTTACACAAAGTCGGTTACAATGGTAGGAGATCTGCATATCCGTATCGCCAAGCTTGCCTTCCACGCCAAGGAAAGTCCCTTCAGGACACGGGACAAAGTCTTCAATCTCGTATCTTCGTAGTCCAGGAGTCCGGCTGAAGGTATAGTCCGGCCATCCGGACACCCCCTAATCCAGGACTCCCTCAGCAGTCAAAGACATGAGCCCGCCGAGGACTCTCAAAGAAATGAAGAAGCTCACCGGGTGTGTGACTGCGCTGGGGTGCTTCATCTCCAAGCTAGGGGAACGAGCGCTGCCCTTCTTCAAGCTGATGAAGAAAAAGGGCCCCTTCGAATGGACTGAAGAGGCCGACAAGGAATTCCAAGACCTCAAGAGATACCTTACCAATTCGCCAGTGATGGTAGCTCCGCGTCCTCGGGAGCCCCTGGTGCTCTACCTTGCGGCCACCCCCTACTCCGCCAGCACAGCCCTGGTGGCGGTCAGGGAGGAGCGCTGTGCCAAGGCCAGATCGACCGTCTGAACTGAAGCAAAGCAGAGCCAGGAGGGCCTCGTGAAGGCCGCAACCACATCCAGAAAGGAACAACCGCAGCAGGAGAACGCACCCGGAGCAGGAGAGGCCTCTTCAGGTGACCAAGCACTGGGAGCTCCGTTGTCTCAAGAGACGTCTCGACCTCTGGAGGACGCAAGCTGCGCCAACACCCTCAACCTCGTCGAGCATCCCGTGTACTTCGTCAGCATGGTGCTATGGGACGCAAGGGCACGGTATCCCATGCCTCAAAAACTCCTCCTCGCGCTACTAGTGGCCTCACGCAAGCTGCGCCACTACTTCCAAGGACATCCCATCAAAGTCGTCTCAACATATCCCTTGGAAAGAGTGCTCAGGAGCCCCAACTCAGTTGGAAGGGTCGCTAAGTGGAACATTGAGCTACAGGCATTTCAGCTAGAATTCAGCACGACCAGAGTTATCAAGGGAGCCGCACTTGCAGATTTCGTGGCAGAATGGGCCGAAGCGCCAGGTCTCGAGGCAGGCAAAGACCGATCACTTTCCCCGGGAAGTGAAGCATCGGACGGCTGGGTCATGTACTTCGATGGGGCTTTCTCCCGACACGGTGCGGGAGCTGGTGTAGTGCTTGTGTCCCCTACCCAGGGCAAACTCTATTACGCCATACAACTCTGCTTCCAGCACGGAGAAAAGGTCTCCAACAACATAGCGGAGTACGAAGGCCTAATAGCAGGCTTGAAGGCCGCAATTGCCTTAGGTGTAAAGTGCCTCGCCATCAAGGGCGATTCGCAGCTCCTCATCAACTTCTCCAACAAGATATACAAGCCAAAGGATGAGCACATGGAAGCCTACCTCGTTGAGGTTCGCAAGATGGAGAAACAGTTCTGGGGGCTGGAGTTGCAGCATGTGCCACACGGCACCAATCAGGAGGCCGATGACATTGCCAAGAGGGCGTCCAGGCGGCTTCCTCAGGAGCCTGGCTTCTTCGAGGAGCGGCTCTTCAAACCCTCGGTGGTGCCGCCATTATCGAGCACGACGCAACCAAGGGAGGGGCTCCCTCAGCCGCCTGCCTCAGGAGCCCCGGTCTGCGGCCCAGCCTCAAGGGCACGCCTGCTCCTGGCATTAGAGCCTCAGGAAGGGTGTTGGATCCCGGAGCTCAAGAACTACCTAATGCAAGGGACTCTGCCGGAGAATGAGGAGGAAGAGGAGCGTGTGGCGCGGCAGGCCACGGCTTATTGCATCAGGGATGGAGAGCTCTACAGGAAGCAACCAAATGACATGTCCCTACGCTGCATCTCCCGTGAGCAAGGGAAGGAGCTATTGGCGGACATACACAGCGGAGACTGCGGGCACCACTCGTCGTCGCGGACCCTCGTCGGCAAGGTGTTCCGCAGTGGATTCTACTGGCCCACGGCGCTTAACGACGCCGTTGAGCTTGTGAAGGCTTGCGAGGCCTGCCAGTTTCACGCTAGGCAGATCCATCAGCCTGCGGGGGGTCTACAGACTATACCCCTCTCATGGTCGTTCGTAGTTTGGGGGCTAGACATTCTGGGCCCGTTTCCTCGGGCGCCAGGGGCTATCGCTACCTCTACGTCGCCGTGGACAAATTCACCAAGTGGGTTGAGGTGGGAGCCGTCCGCACAATCCCGGCAGGCTCTGCGGTCAAATTCATCAAGGGCCTCGTGAGCCGATTTGGGGTGCCCAACCGCATCATCACCGACAACGGTTCACAATTCACCAGTAATCTCTTCAAAACGTACTGTGCTAACCTTGGAACGCAGATATGCTACGCCTCGGTAGCACACCCTCGGAGGAACGACCAGGCCGAGCGGGCCAACGCGGAGGTCCTGAGGGGCCTCAAAGCTAGGACCTTCAAGAAGAAGCTGGAGGCCTGCGGCAGGGGCTAGTACGACGAGCTCCAGTCCGTGCTGTGGTCAATCCGCACAACTGCGACCAAGCCGACTGGCAAGACCCCATTCTTCCTCGTCTACAGAGCAGAGGCTGTCCTCCCTCACGAGGTCAGGCATCGCTCCGCACGGGTCCTGGCGTTCGACGAGACGCAGCAGGACGCCATGCAGGGGATGGATCTTGTGCTGGGGGAGGAACACCGTCGAGAAGCCGCGCTATGAGCGGCAAGGTATCAACAGGCGCTGCAACGATACCACTGCTGCAACATCCGCCCCAGAACTCTTGAGGTAGGGGATCTCGTGCTCAGACGGGTTCTCTCTAGGGAGGGGCTGCACAAGCTCTCTCCCATGTGGGAGGGCCCGTTCAAGGTTGTTCATGTCTCCAGGCCTGGCTTCGCATGCTTGGAGACCACGGAGGGGGTACCCATCCAGAACGCGTGGAACATTCAACATCTCCGGAGGTTCTATCCCTGAGCGAGGCCTAGCGCCTAGCAAAGGCCCGGTGCCTGTGAAGAAGGCGAATGCCTGTGAAGCCGCTGCGTTTTGGAAAAGGCCCGGTGCCTGTGAAGAAGGCGAATGCCTGTGAAGCCGCTGCGTTTTGGAAAAGGCCCGGTGCCCGTGAAGAAGACGAATGCTTGTGAAGCCGCTGTGTTTTGGAAAAGGCTCGGTGCCTGTGAAGAAGGCGAATGCCTGTGAAGTTGCGTTTTGGGAAAGGCCCAGTGCCTGTGAAGAAGGCAAATGCCTGTGAAGCTGCCGCATTTCGAGAAAGGCCCGGAGCCTGTGAAGCTCGCCGCCCGTGACACCCTCATGTAATAATGATTGGGGCTGTACACGACCCGGAGTCTCCGGAGTGCCGCCCTCGGGCCTCGGGGGCTCCCGCCCACGCCCAGTGGCAGCACTTAGCTCCGCGCTGGTGAGAAGACGTCGAAGACTAGAATAGGTGCCGGACGCGGCTTTCCCATTTGCTTTCTGCAGTTGGCTTGTTTATTCCCATTTAAAGTTTTATTGGAGTTGCTGACGTTCCTGGCTTGTGACTCTTTGCCTTTCTCGCTCGCTCGCCTCATTTTCTCTCGCACAAGTCTCGCGAGGGAGGTTCGCGGGCGCCCTCGCGAGTGTTTTCTGCCCCGATCATTTGGGGCTTTCCTATCCGAGTCCTCTGCGGGAGCACCCCTCCCAGTCCGTGCCCCACGGGCATCACGACACGAGCGCAGGACCTGGGCCGATCGCCCCCACAACTAAGACCGTAAGTTACCCCTCCTACTGATCCTTGCAGGGCACGAAGTGCACGAGGAGGCCACAGCCTCGGGAAGCGTGGACCGCACCAAGCCCCACCGAGCTAAAATAGTTCCCACACATGGGTGCTCGGCGCAAAAACACGACGCAGAAATAGCGGAAACAGTGCGATGGTTAAATAGCAGCAGTTCTAATACGCCCCCCCGGGGCCCTACATTACTTTCTATTTTTGTGCAGGATAAGAAAGAAAACAAAACGGGCGCGATTCGTCCTGCGCCAACCCACAGCGAAGGCTCGAGCTGCTCCTGGGGCTCAGGTGGATCCCTCCTCTCGCTTCACCGAGGCGCGACGGTGGGCTGACCCGCTACCTTCACCCAGGCGGGCGCGACGGCGAGGAGGCTGGTCGCGTCCCCCGCTGGAGGAGCTGCTGCCTGAGAGGGGGTCGCCGAAGGTCGGCGAACCCCGAGCACCGCCGCCTGTACGCCAGTTGCCATCTTCATCCTGGTCAGTGCCGGGGCTGGGCAGGCGGCCGCGGTCGTTGTCTTCAGGGCAGCACCCGCACGGTGACCGTCTTCCCCGAACACTCTCACGTAGAGGGTGGCGTCGCCATCAAACTTGAAGTATAGGGTGCACCATCGGCTCAGGCCGCGCGCGTGGAGAAACGTTTGCCAGCCGCGTGTCAGAGCCCCATTCCCAGAAACGGAGACCTCTAGCGATGCCCAGGAGGCCCTGCTGCAGCATCCGTCTGCCTGGAGCCAGAAGCCGCACCGGGCGCTGGCCGGTAGTTCATCTACGAAGAAACGAGGGAGCTGGAGCCTGGTGCTGGATGGGTCCGTCGACCACACGACGAACTCCGGCTGCACCTCCGCAGAGCGAAAGCGTGGCCTAGGGGGGGCGCACACCCATGGCGTGCCCCCCGTCGGCAACCGGGCGCTCACCACCGCGCCGGGTACCGCCTCCATGGCCGCAGGAGGCCACCATGGGGACCGTGGTATACTTGCGAGGGCGGCCTCGGCCGTGCTTGGCCGGGGGGGGGGGGAGTCAGGCCCAGTCTAAGGGGCCTTTCCTTTCTCCGCAGCCGAGAGTCTCTTTGGAGCCATGGGAGCGGCGAGTAATCGAGAAGAAGGAAAGGAGCAGCAAGAAGGGACGGGCCGAAGGGGCTCGCCCAGCCCCGTGCTTATAGCCGGAGGAGGCCAACCGCCGTGCACCACGATCGCAGGTAATCATGACCGGTTTCTCTGCATGCAGGGACTTATCAAGTCGTGCGGTCGCCGAGGCGTCGTGGGGAAGCGCATTCGCCCACGTCCAATCAATCGCCACGCGGCGCCCAAGGCCGTAGGCTGTTAGGGCCTGCGGCGCTTCACGCTTGCCCCTTCGCTTTCCTGCTAGGCCAAGCCCGGGCGCACCTTGGGCCCGGGGGCTACTGTTGGCGTTCTGGGAATGGGGGTCCCCAGACTTGTCCGCCTGCGGCCTGCGGCGTGGCTCAAGCGGGGGCCCATCGCGCCCATCTTCATCAGCTCAAGCTCAGGACCCTCGCGAGGGGCCAGGCCTCGCGGGGCGGGCGGCATGAAGCTTCCTCAGAGGCAGCCTCGTCAGGCAGGCTCGCGAGGAGGCAGAGAGATCAAGGCAGGGGTACCTCGCGAGGAACCTGTGACGCAAGCAATGACGATCGAGGCCAGGCGGGCGTCAGGTGGGCGCCTGCCTGCGCAGTGTCCTTGTTTCCCCTTTGGTTCAAAGGGGGCAAGTACAGGCCAAGGCATCGGGCAAAGGTTACCATTCCGATGCAACGAGACCAAGACCAGCAGAGCGGCAGGACGGAGGTCACCGTGGAGCCCAAGACGGCGTCATCACCAGTACTTTTGGCAGCCGAAGACCACCTTTGGTCAGGATAACTTGTACTATATGTTCTCCTTCAAAATGGCCAATTGTTGGCGCCCTTCCCGCTCATTATTTGGGGACAGGCCCAGGGCCTCTATAAATAGAGCTAGCCACCACAGAGGGAGGGGACATCTAGAAATCTGGTAGAACCCTAGTAGAGAGAGAGGGAGAGGCGACTGAACTCACCCTAGCAGTTCATCGCACCAGCTCAAGAACACCTCTCGCGAGGCTGTTCTTCCTTTGTACTGATCCTCATCAGCCCCTAAGGCAATCCACCACACCACACACTGGAGTAGGGTATTACACCACAACGGTGGCCCGAACATGTATAAACATGGTGTCCCTTGTGTTGTTCGTTGTTTCCATCTCAAATCACGCGAGGAGATTGGGCGTAGATCGGTAGGGGAGAAATCTCCGTGCGCACCCCAGTGTTCGAACCTCAAGGGTCTGCCGGAACCCGAATCCGACAGATACTACTGCCTCCATCCATGAGTACTTTAGTGAATTTGTATCCACCAACCTGAGGGGCCACCACCAAAGCCAGGTGACCCAGATTATCGACCCGGGGAGGGTGATCTTCCCTACTCCACACAATAGGCTGCTCAGACCATCTCAAATAACGTGGAACCACCGGTTCAACCGCATTCACAGCTCTCTTATGAAGTTTCTGGTCCCTTTTGCATAAACTGGTGGTGAACACGTGGTACTGCCCACTGTTTAGCTGCTTTGGGTTACTCTGATATCCGGATTGCTGCTGCTGTTGACTACCTTGGCCAGATTGCTGATTATAGCCGCCCTGATTGCCCTGAGGGCCCTGGACATGAAAACCTCCACCACTTGAGCCGCCGCCCAGGCCATGAAAACCGCCACCACTTGAGCTGCTGCCCGGGCCATGGAAACCGCCACCGCCTGAGCCACTGTTAGGTCCATGATTACCGTCGAACATGTTAGAATTCTTGAAAGCCTTCATGATCGTACAGTCTTTACATAGATGGGTGGCTGGCTTCTCCGGGGTGCCATGTCTCGGGCAGGGTTCATTTAGCACCTGTTCGAGGGTAGGACCTGACCCGCCTGACTGAGGAGGTGGCATCCCCTTGCGCCGTTGATTGTTGCCCTATGCGTTGGTGTTAGCCACAAACTCTAGACTACCATCAGCCTTACGTTTATTGTTACCTCCTTGATTTGCCGGGTTATGCTGGTGACCCTTGCTGTTGCCGTTCTTCTTTCCCTTCCCTGTCTTCTCTTCGTCAGACGCGGGATCCTTGGTACTATCAGAGTCAGCGTACTTGACCAGAGCCACCATCAGCTGGCCCATGTCATTACAATCACGCTTGAGCTGCCCCAGCTTCTGTTTTAGAGGTTCAAAACAACAATTTTTCTCCAACATTAAGACCGCGGAGCCGGCATCCATCTTATCAGATGAATGTATTATTTCCTTCACCCGGCGCACCCAATGGGTCGTGGATTCACCTTCCTCTTGCTTGCCATTAGTCAAATCCACAATCGACATGGGCTGCTTGCATGTATCTTTGAAGTTCTAAACGAACCGGGCTTTTAACTCTGCCTATGAGCCGATGGAATTGGGTGGCAACCCCTTTAACCAAGTGCGAGCTGTTCCATCTAGCATCATAGTGAAGTACTTGGCCATTGCTGCATTGCTGACCTCCAACAATTCCATCGCCATCTAGTAACTTTCAATCCATGCCCCAGGCTGTAAGTCGGCTGTGTAATTAGGCACCTTGCGAGGCCCCTTAAAGTCCTTTGGCAAATGCTCATTACGCAGAGCCGACACCAGACAAGGGACACCTCTATCCTTGTGGCCACACCTGCTTCAACAGAGGCCGTTGGATAAACCGGAAAAGCCCGGTGAGCCGCCTGCTCCGCTGCCTGTTGAACTGTCAGCTCAGCCTCTTGGCGGATCCTCTCCTGGTCCACCAAGTTAAGAGCTCCATCATGCGTCGGGTCATACCTGCGTGGCTGGTTACGGCGCTGAGCATTGCTTGGCATGGCCGCTGAATCCATATGCCTGCTATAGCTTGGGCTCCGGCTTGGGCGAGGGGTTGAATAGATCCTGTCTCGACTATAAGACTATGATCCTGCTGTGCCAGAGCTGTCTGAAGAAGATCTTTGACCCTTCGCGTTTCGATCGCCGTCAGGGAATCACCTTCCATTAGGAGAGCCGCCAGGCGTGCCGATGCAGCAATCAGATTCTCCAAAGGGTTAGAAAAATGACCCGGCGGTGTTGGTGTATGACGAGGCGGAGCCGTATTCACCCGAGGGGGTTCCATAGCTCGCGGCTGACCCGGTGTCCCAGCCTCGGGTGTTGTAATCCGGTTGGCCTCCGGCGGGTTACTAGGACTAGCCCCGGGTGTGTGGAAGAGATTCCTAGGATCATAAGTCAGGGGCAGACGTGATTGAGTCTTCTGGTGCCTTCTCCTCATGACCTCGTTTGACGTGTTTAGATTCGTCGAAAGCTGAAAAGCCTCTGATTGAAGCTGTTGAGCCCGGGCGTCCAAAGCCACCCGTTCCGCAGCCATCCGGATGTCCTCCGCCGCCAAGTTTTCCTTGGCTTGAGCTACCTCCCCACGTAACCGTGCCACCTCCGCATCATGCTGAGCTTTGTCCGCCGGTTCAACCACGACGGTCAGTAAGGTCGTCATCCAATCCATGAGATTCATCAGTACCTGAGCCGGCGGGAGCGCGGGGTCTCCTGACCCGGCTGCTACTGACCCAGAGGTTATCGCTGCTGCAGTCATAGAGTTTCGAACGGGCTGCGTACCAGCCATGAACATCCCGGCTCTGTTCGGCGGCTCAAAGGGGTCCGGAATTCTGCTGCCATCGGAACAGCCCCCAAGCCCGCCATCTTGTAGTTGATACAATGAATCTGTCTCACCTGTGGACGACTCGCCGCCAGAGTGGACAACTATCTCACCTCCATCCACAGATCCTTCAGAAAACTCCCCTCCATGGATGCAACCCACGAAGGCACGCCTCATGGCGGGCTGAGTCCGTGTGGGTCTCGCACGCTGAGCCATCTCGATGAGGTCGGTGCAGATGTCCGGCTCAGGACCCGGCTCGCCAATCAGGCCGATGAAGATGTGGATTCCGCCGAAAGGGACCCGGTACCTGTACTCAATTGAGCCAGCATCGGGGCCCCGGCCTGCATCGTCGATGTAGAGTTTGCCGCGGCGACTCTTGGTCATCCGGCCCACAGCGTATCCCTTGAGCCCTTCTAAGCTGCCCTTCAAGAACTCAAATCCATCGTGCGCTGGCCCCACGGTGGGCGCCAACTGTCGTGGAATTGTCACGACAGATGTCCTAGTGAAAGGACTTAGTTGTGGAGCTATCACAACTAGGAAGCTTGAAGGGGTTAATCGGGACAAAGGACACGAGAGGTTTATACTGGTTCGGCCCCTTGCGGTGAAGGTAAAGCCTAGTCCAGTTGTTGTGGTATTGCTAGGTTTCGATGACCAAGGAGCGAAATACGCTATCTTGGCTCTCGATCTGTTGTTTCTTGCCCTAAGCCGCCACCGGGTCATCCCCTTATATTCACGGGTTGACGCCTGGCGGCCTACAGAGTCTCGGCCGGCTCGTACAATGTGTCCGGCTCGGTGACTTCTTTTACATGCCTTACTTTACAAGTCTTATTCATACATGGCGGTTTATAATTAAGGGCCTTAAGCCGCCTCTAGGCTTGGGCCTATTACAAGCTTTATCATAAACCATCGCCTTGTATACTCGTCGGGCTTCTTTTAAGTAACCCGCCATGGCGATTGACCCGGCCCATCCTGGGCGGGTCATACCTGGTAGTTATATCTCCAACACTTCCTGCGCTCCATATGGATGAATTGTAAAATCCACGCCTATTCCCTCACTAGTTTCCCGCCACCAGCTAACGGCTTGTTGCATATAACCCAGGCGGCAATGCACCACCGCGACACTCTGGGAAGATCTAGTCCTGACCCATCTACCATTAGTTATTCCAAGCATGCCAGACAACGACCAAAGCTTCGACATCGACGCCTACCTGCGTTACATCTTCGGCGAGGAGAACGAGCCGGAGTAGGTCGGGGAGCAAGAGCTTCATCAGCCGGTGTAGGCACCATGGCCCATCGGCAGTGATATCGGTGTCACAGTCCTTGGGAGCACAATCAACATATTGCAGAGGAGGTGTGATGAGCAGTTTGCCATTCACCGTGCAAAAGATCCAAAGCTGCTCGGCGGCATGATCGACGACCCACCCGAAGAGCCACCAGTGCTCATTGAGAGCCTGATGCCCTGCAAGGAATGGGCAGCGGACCTCTGCGATTCAGTTAAGATAAAGGCAGCCTACGGCTTCATCATTGCCCGCTACGGCCGTGTCAACCTCGATCCTGATGATGTGGTGGCCAGGCTCGAGCGCATCCTTGGCGGAGTTGACGTCCCCAACAAAGTAGAACATCGCCAACGTGATATCTTGAGGATGCAGGTGATCGACGGAATTTGCTACCAGGCCAGAGACATGGAAATGGAGCGGTTCCGTGGAGTTGTCATGTGCGTGATTGCACGTTGTCAAGCTCTTTTAGAAGAGGCCTAGCAGCCCCAAGAGCCTCCCAGCGCCAGCAGCTCCGTAGGCGAAGGCTGGTCGGGACACTCGGAGTGAACGACCACAAGGGTGCTATGCTGATCATGGAGTCCGAGAAGACCATCATCGGAAGGCCGCCAGCTCAGCCTTTTAGCTTATTTTTTATTATAATTGTATGCATATGTAGGTCGTGAGTGTTCTGGGCCTTGCGGCATTTGGCATTTTAAATTATCCTGAATATGTAAGACAATTATTAAGAATTATTAACAGTTGCCATTGTAACTTTGCCTCAATGGTGAGCAACCATGTGGTCAACCTTCTACCATCAATAAATTTTGACCTTGTTTCTCGTCACATTGCTGATTACAACGCAATAAGTAATTGCAAATCTGTTCACACCTATCAAACTAATATGTATTCACACTTAGCAACAGGCTATAAAAACTACTCACTCGAAAATTACTTCACAGTTCCTCTCCTCATCACCCACAAAACTGGTTTTCTCTGTCAAGTCGTTCCGCCATGACCGGTAGGAGGAGTTTAGGGTGGACATATAACCAGGAAGCAAAGACCAAGGCTGTGAAAGCACTAGAGAGGTCCCGTCGCGAAGCCGCCGCCGCAGCAGAGATGTCCGAGCGTGCCGTGGAGCCCTCGAATGAGCTCTCACGGGCACGCGAGGGCTCTCACAAGCGCATTCACAGCGTCGGCCATCGCGACGATCCGGCATTCCTAAAGTCCTTCACCGGCGATGACGACATTCTTGTTGGCGTCACTACACAGCAGGAGCTGGTCGACGTCTTGATGAAGCTGCTCAAGATCAGCGATGCCTCGGTTGACAAGGCGACCGGCCTCGTCGAGCAACTCATGGATGCCAATGCGAAGCTCCTCAAGTTGGTCGCCGAGAAGGAGGAGGAGGCCGCCGGCTAGAAGATTCTGCATGAGCTGATCAGTGCCTCGGAGATGACGCTGAAAGTGGTCCTCGAGGAACTGATGGGTGGCTTGAGGAAGCTCCGGATCGAGCGTGAGCAAGAGGTGGAGGAATCCATGGATGCTTTCAAGCAAAGTCGTGAGGAATTGAAGAAGGAGCTGGAAGATTTCGCCGCCCAGCGATCCATCGACGAGTAGAGACAGTAGCGACCCAGATCGTTGTCTGCAATTTCCTTCTTCTCTTGCCCCCGTGTCTTCCGGGCTTTGCCGCATGTGGCATTTTAAATTATTTGGAATATGTAAGACAATTATTATGTTCGCCATTGTAAATTTTTCGTCGTATTATTCGTTGCCATTTTATTTGTGGTCGTATTATCCGTTGCCCTATGTGGCAATTTAAATTAGGGCGGTATACTAGTTGAAAACACGAACAAAGAAATGCTGCCATGGGATCACAAGCAAACACCCTCCATCCAGGTGCTGTAATTAACCCATTAATGGAGAAGTTGTGAGTGAGGCGGGCGGCGGCTGGTGCAATGAGGTCAAAGAGCTCGCTTCCCGGTGAGCATGGGCGACCTTGCTGCTCGCACGTGCCCCGTCGAGCCTGCGAGGTGGATAGGATGCACGCGTCCCGTTGAACCTGCACGGCGGACTTCTCGCGCTCGTCCTGTCTAATCAAACAGCTGCGCGCACGCACGCCACCGAGTATGGTTAAATTTTGACACGGTAAATATAATATTACCGTTTGCAATATTAACGTGTCAGCTTTTTGTTTCGAAAAGGACTCGTTGGCTACTAATGTGTGCGCCTCTTCTCAAACTGGACGTTTTTTTACCACGGCATAGATGTGCCTTGTCATGAAACCATGCCAAGTTTCATATTTTTTGGGTGACTTTTGTATTTACTGGGATTTAAAAACCGAGATTCTCATTATTTCAGGTCGACGACGAGTTTGTAATTCATTCTCATTCCTTAAACGAGACCTAAACATGCACCCAATGACACATGTACGATTTCCCACCCATTTTGCTTCACTGGAGCATGTGGTTGTAGTTCAAATTTGATTGATGGACTACATTAAATGCATAGAAAACTTAGTAATTAGTAATATATGTACAATGGCCAAACGAACCCTGAACAGTTTTAAATTTCAGCCCGAGACTCCTGTTATTCTATGTTGCCTGTAGAAAACAAAGTTCAAGGCGAGAAGAGGCATCGATTATCGTTTCGCCCACAAGAGGGGCATGTTTCCCTACCGGAACCACGAGGGTTGCGACAGGCTCCGGTTTGTAAAAGGCTTGTAATATAGCTTCGCCCAAATTGGACAATTATATATACCATGTAGTGACACCATGCCAAGTTTCATGATTTCCTGGTGAGTTTTGGATTTACAGACATTTAAAAACCGAGATTCGCAATGTTTGTGGCCAGGCCAGGACGGCGAGACGGTTGAATTCGTTCCCATTCATTCCATGGGACCTAAACATGCACCCCAAGGAAACATGTACGTTTTTTCTAGCCATTTTGGTGCACTGGAGCATGTATTTGTAGTTCGGATTTGAATGATGGACATTAAATGCCTAGAAAACTCAATTAATGAATAAAAAGGTCAAACGAACCCTGAATAATTTCAAAGTTCAGCGCGAATCTCCAGTTGTTCCGTGTCGCGTGTAGAAGAAAATACGAGGCTAGAAGAGGGAGTGATTATCGTTTGGCCCACAAGGGGACACGTTTCCCTATCGAAACCACGAGGGTTCTTGCGACAGGCTCCGGTTTGTAAGGTTAATAAAGCTTGGCCCAAATTGGCAATGTTTTTACCACGACATATATGTGCCATGACATGACACCTTGCCACCTTTGATGACTTTCTGGTGAGTTTAGGATTTATGGGGACTTAAAAACCGAGATTCGAAATGTTTGAGGAAGAGCCAGGGACACCGGTACGGTTGTAATTCGTTCCCATTCCTGGCATGAGACCTAAACATGCACCCAAGGACACATGTATAATTTTTCTAGCCATTTTGGTGAACTGGAGCATGTATTTGTAGTTCAGATTTGAATTATGGACATTAAATGCCTAGGAAACTCAATTAGTGTATAAAAAGGCCAAACGAACCCTGAATAAGTTTAAATTTCAGCACGGATATCCTGTGGTTCCATGTTGCCCGTGGAAGAAAATACAAGGCGAAAAGAGGCAGTGATTACGTTTCGCCCACAAGGGGAACACGTTTCCCTATCAGAACCACGAGGCTTCTTTGAGAGAAGCTCCAGTTTTTGTAAGAGGTTTGTAATAAAGCTTGGCCCAAATTGGACAATGTTTTTACCACGACATATATGTGCCATGACGTGACACCATGCCACCTTTGATGACTTTCTGGTGAGTTTAGGATTTATGGGGACTTAAAAACCGAGATTCGAAATGTTTGAGTACGAGCCATGACACCAGTACGGTTGTAATTCGTTCCCATTCCTGGCATGGGACCTAAACATGCACCCAAGGACACATGTATAATTTTTCTAGCCATTTTGGTGAACTGGAGCATGTATTTGTAGTTCAGATTTGAATTATGGACATTAAATGCCTAGGAAACTCAATTAGTGTATAAAAAGGCCAAACGAACCCTGAATAAGTTTAAATTTCAGCACGGATATCCTGTCGTTCCATGTTGCCCGTAGAAGAAAATACAAGGTGAAAAGAGGCAGTGATTACGTTTCGCCCACAAGGGGGACACGTTTCCCTATCGGAACCACGAGGCTTCTTTGAGAGAAGCTCCGGTTTGTAAGAGGCTTGTAATAAAACTTGCGCCACAATGGACGAAAAAAATTCCTCGACATATAAGTGCGATGTCGTGACACCATGGCAGGTTTCACGATTTTCAGCTTAGTTTTGGATTTACGGGGATTTAAAAACCGAGATTCTTCTCACGAAATGTTTTCAAATAGCACACGGTTCACTCATGAAAGCCGATATTCAATGAAAACTTCGTGGAAACCATATTTTAAAGTTTCATAAAAATCTGAAAAAATGTGGGATGTTAAGAAGGTGATGTTTTATTGTGACACAAAATTTCAAGTTGAAAAACATTACGAGATGTGAGCTATGAAAAAGACAAATTCCGCCCTGAATAGTGACATTACTATTCGGCACTATTCAACACTGATTTTGTCTTTTTCATAGCTCACATCTCTTAATGTGTTTCAACTTGAAATTTTGTGTGCCAATAAAACATCATCCTCTTAACATCCCGCATTTTTTTGAATTTTTTTCAAACTTCAAAACATCTTTTTCTCGTGGTTTTCACCGGTTTCCACCGAATGTTGGTTTCCGTATGATATCCCCCCCCCCGCTGCGCGCGCGATCTGAGTCCTGCGTTCTGACTGGCCAGAACCCAAACCCCACGGATCGTAGGTGTGCACCGTTGGATGCTCCCAGATCGAACGGCAACCCTGAGCCCTTTCGACAGCACATGCAGTACATGGGTAAGCACTGTGCGCATGCGTCGTGTAGCTCACGCTTCCTTCTCTACTAGGTTTTCATTCAAAACAGGCTACCGTTTCTCGCCACTCCTCTCATCGGTTTCCCGCCTCTTCTCCCAGATATGCATGATGTAGATGTTCGTTTAATTCTTATAGTTCATCTCATCCAAAATCAATTAGTTTTGTAAAAAAACTATTTTAAGATTCATGGAATTGTGCATTGTAAAGGTAAAAACAAAAAGTGACAATTCATTAGAAAAAAGGTTTGGGCAATTAAGATATGGAAGATTCTAGAGAACAAAGGAGAAGTGCTTGTGTTTTAGAGGTTTGTGCATTATGCTTAAGTTCAACCATGGAGTCTTCTAGATTGTACATGTGGCAGAATCTGGTGGAATGTAGATGATATCCAACGGCCAGTAGTGCTCGGATTTGCCATCTCTGTACCGTCGGATTGGCTTCATCCAACGAGCAACTTTCATAGTTATTCGCACACTATATATGTGTATAGATGTATAGATATATATAGATGTGTCCCATGCTAGACAAAATAAAGTTTGAGCGCATGCGTGGGAGGACCCCCCCCCCCCCCCGCTGCCGCCTCGAAGTTGGGAAACTGACATCATAGGTATTGAACCAGGCTTGGAGTCGGGTACGGTGTTCGGTTTGTAATGTACTTGGCGTGGCCCATCGAAGTTTTGCATTTGGGGTTTAAACACATCATACACCATCGTACCCATACATATTTTCGGGCCGCATGCAGTGTATACGGGGTCTTCTGATCGACCACGTCTCCCTTGTGCGGTTTTTTGTGATGACACGGATATCTGTGGGCTCCCCGAGTGTATATATATCATCCCTTTGACCGATAATGAGGGGTATGTGTTGGCCATGAATGGATTCCTCCTAGTTCATGTTAGGGCCGGTCACCGTCAAATGTCGGTCAACCAAAGCTCGAGCTCATGCGTTGTCAGGATTCCCTCCCAGATGCTCGGATTGCTGGGTTCGACCTACATCAAACCCTGCGTACGTATCTCGTCCTTAACTACCTTGCCTTCATGGTTGTTGTCTGTATCGAGAGGTAGGCACCACATCTAAATTGTACATTATTCTATATTGAAAACACACATCACCCCTTCCCAACGTACATCATTTTGGGCCGCATGCAAGAGGTGCTGGTTTTGTGGTCCCTCTCGTGCGATGTTTATGATGGTTCAATCTATTGGCCCAAGCGGTTTATCGACAACAACAACTGTCATTTGACCAAACGAAAGATTCATTGGTCCGTCTTATGGTAGGTCATGGCGACATGCATGTATGACCAAAGTATCGATCATTACGTGCATCCGCCCCGCTGACACGAAGTGGGAGGTGGTGGGCCAAGCATCCTAGCTAGGTACGACATTATGTCATTATATATATCCTAGCTAGGTGGTTGTTAGGGTGCTTTCGGGTTTGCGAGGCAGGTGCCACCAAAGTTATGCATTGTGTATTTAAAGTTTTAAACATCCCCAATATTCATACATATATTTGGCCACTTCCAGGTGGTTCTTGACTTCTGGCCCCTCTCATCGATCTTCAATGACGCGCCCAACCGTGGGCCCGCGGGGTCAAAGTTGTGCATTGGAAGTTTGAACATCACATACCACCCTTTTCACTCATATATATTTGGGCCACATGCTGGTGTGGCTGTCTTTGACCCTCCCTAACGTTATTTTTTGCTGCAAAGACTCTGATGATCCTCAACAGACATGGGGTATAATATCTAAACCGTGTGCGATACAAGTGCGATGTGAATCACCACGACCGCGCAAGCGCGAGCAAATTAAGGTGGAGGTACTGGCTCAACCGTGTGCGATGCAAGTGCGCTGAAATCACCACGACCCGCAAGCGGGAGCAAAGGGTGGAGGTACTGGCTCAACCGTGTGCGATGCAAGTGCGCTGAAATCACCACGACCGCGCAAGCGCGAGCAAAGGGTGGAGGTACTGGCTTAACCGTGTGCAATGCAAGTGCGCTGTAAAACCACCACCTATGGAAGCTAAAGGCGGGTAAGTTTATTTGGAAATTAGGACGAACCGTGTGCGATAGACCAGCTAGCTAGAAATATAAAAAACAAACTACCCGCCTTGAGCGTTGCAAAAATCGGCGGATCCGTGCCACTTTTCCTTATTATCATACACACATATTATTATTGGACCGTGCGTGATCTTGGGCACTCCCGCCCCGCATCAATTCCTTTACCCAAATTTTAGTAGCCGCCGTACTTCAACCGTCGCCCACACTCCTCCAGCACCGACCTTATAGTAAAATTTTAGAAGCCGAGGCATTTGAACAGTTGCCCTCCCTCTGCCCTCGTCCACCACCATCTCCACCCACCATTACTAAAATTTTCAGTAGCCGTGGCGTATCCTCAAACACCACCCCTCCCCCTTCGAACCCTAGCTCGCGGGCGCCGCCGGCGCCGCCACCAACCCTGCCGGTCTGCCCATTCCTCCTAGCTTAGATAATAAAGTTCAGGTTATCCAGCGATTCCCATACTGTCGCCCCACTCCCCTGAGTTTTTAGATGAGGCCTGCAGTGTCCCTCCCCGCCAGATCCACATCCCCTGCTCCAGAATGTCGCAGCCTAAGCTCGACCACGTATCCCGGGGAGCTCGACGAGCGTTCGGCCAAGAAGAGGTTTATCATGGCCTCTCCGGCGGACGTTGGCGAGGTGGCCGCCATTCGCCCCGACCTGTCGATCCCGGAGCAACACGTCGCCGCGGAAGCCGGCGAAGACGTTGACTATGTTCCATGCCGAAGGCTTCATGTCAGCGGGCTAGCGTATTACTGTATCTCGGGAAAGCTGGCTACGACATCAAGCTCGTCCACACCGACGGCTTCACGCGGGCCATGTCACAGGTTAAGTGGTCCATCCCCAACCCCTCTGGTTCAACCGTCGTCGATCTCTTCGATGGCCCTGCCGCTGATCTCCTCCGCCAAGCGGTCAAGGATTTGCGAGCTTTATACGCCATCGAGCCCATTTTGTCACTTCTGAAGGACACGTTCTACGGCGGCGGCTTGGGATCCTCAATTGCCAAGTCAGATCTCATCGACCATGACCACGAGGAGGGCACCCACGAAGGTTCTTCCAAGGTGAAACAGCCCATCTGTGACATCAGAGAGCGCACCATGGGTCTGTGCTCTTCCAACTGGAAGGATCCCGTCCATGAAATGTGAGGCAACATTCTATCAGCAAATATTACCTTTTCTAGCTTGCCAACCTGTACCCTTTGTTGTAGTAGCATTTGCCGTGCGGTGCTTTAACTGTGCCGTGTTTAATTATTTCAGTTATGCAAAAATGTATTGTTCAATAGGTCTATGTGATGTTTAAGTATGAATTGTCCACTTTAGTTTCACGAATGGCTATATTTGGTTGTTTATAGTGAGTAGATGCCTTGTTTATCTGTATTTGGTTGTTAGGTTGGTTGGAGTGAGCATTTTTTCAGTTATCGAGCAGATGCCTTGTTTATCTGTATTTGGTTCTTAGTTTGGTTGCAGTGAGTATTTGTCCAGTTATCAAGCAGATGCCTTGTTTATCTGTATTTGGTTGTTAGGTTGCTTTTTTTAGCATTTGTCCAGTTATCAAGCAGATGCCTTGTTTATCTGTATTTGGTTGTTAGGTTGCTTTTTTAGCATTTCTCCAGTTATCAAGCAGATGCCTTGTTTATCTTTATCTGCTTGTTAGGTTGGTTGCAGTGAGCATTTGTCCAGTTTTCAAGCATATGCCCTGTTTATCTGTATTTGCTTGTTAGGTTGGTTGCAGTGAGACTCTGTCCAGTTTTCAATGGCTATATTTGGTTGTTATACTGGTCATTTATGCCTTGTTTATTTCAGTCATTCACAATGTGTGGTTCATTATGTGCAAGTCGGAACTGTGCCGCTCGACTACATCAATACCAGTTTGAACGGCTATATTTGGTTCCAGTTATTCCTGGTGTAGTTAACACATGCCCTTTATTTCGGTTTTACACATTTATCCAGTGTGATGTTTAAGCATTACCTACGTTCTATTCATTTTCAACAATACCAGTTTGAATTGCAATATTTGATGGCTGTTAAGCCTCCTGTCGGTAACATTGCCTTCCATTTTATATCTGCTTTAACAGCATGCTGAAACCAACACATTCAAGCTATCATTTGGAGATGATGTTGTTTACCTTTGCTATATTTGTTTGATGTTAAGATTGTGTACTTATCATGCCTTTCCACTACTTATGCAGGACAACAACGGGAGTGGCCACCATTTTCCGCCGAGGTTAGCTTCATCCCTCGGCTTGTACTCCCCCCATCGTTCCATAATGTAGTGCATATAGATCCAGGCCTGGACACTAGTTAGCTTCTAATATTGACTTGTTGCTTGTAGGTACATATGCCCTTGGCAAGGATCCACGCATCGACCCTTTTTGCGTATGGGGCAATGAGATATTGATGAACAAGCATCAAGTGAGGAAACTGATAAGGATTATTAGCAAAAAGATACGAATGGTGGCAAGCAAATTATTTGTTTATGCTCTATCCAACACAACAGTGAGCTGTACGATGGTAACTACAAACTCTGCATCCTTCTCTTTTTACTTCCCATAATGAGTTGTTAGACAACAATGTCTGAATCTTTTTCGTTCCCAATGGTTCCCGAAGCAGTTCACTCAAGATTACCTCGCAAAGTACACGATTGGTGGACACGCAATGAAGGTTAAAGTATTTCATCCAGACTACAATGAGCATCGATAAGTCCTAATGAAGACAGTGAAGGATGGATGGGTAGCCATCACAAGGGGTTGGCCTAGAGTCGTGCACGCCTTACGCATGGAGGAGGGCACAATATGAGCATTCTGCTTCACCTTCTCCAGCAACCAGAATGTCTATCGCCTCTCTCTTTACAGTCTTTAGTACAACTCTGGTTCATCATTCTTTACTTGGTGCTTCTGTAGTTCTTCAGTATATGTACATGTGCATTGAATTATGGATTCGTGGTTGAACCTATATTTGTAATAAACATGGTTGGATATGAAATAAGTGATTGTATACTTTCAAATTCATAACATGTGATTTTTAAATTAGGGATTAATTATGGATTAAATAGGGATTACACTGCACACAGTTTGCGAAAGCGAAACGTCTGCGATATACGTGCAGATCAGAAACGTTTCTGGGATCCACTACATGCGATCAATCTCCACTGCACACACGACTTTCTCTTGAAAACTGTTTGCGTTAGGACACCTTGCGCAAACGTTTATCACATGAAAACTGTGTGTGATGGACAGCCTTTGCCACACAGTTTCTTTCTATGCACCGTGTGTGATGCATTCAATACCACAAACAATAAAATTATTAATATCGTGTGCAATGGCAACGCTATCACAAACAATTTAATGGGAAAAATTGTGTGTGATGTACCTGTGAACGGAAATGTTTTCCTTGGAGCGACTGTGTGAGATGTACATACAAACGAAAAAGTTTAGCGGGGACTGACTGTGTGGGATGTACTTGCGACCAGAAACAATTTCGCCGTATAATTGTATTCGTTAGCTCTACTGTACGTATTTCCGTATTTGAGCGCTCGCCGGTCGCACACGACCTCATTTTGCCGAACATATGTGCCAGGAGGGCATATCCCTGATGGTTTCTCGTGTGGGAAGGACCCCCCTATCGCCCACACTCACTTGGTGACGGTTCCAGATGCCGTCGCGGAAAGGGGTTAAAAACCGTTTGTTTAGGACTGACGTGCACCAGTATCAATTAACTATTTGCGATGAGGAGGAACAAAAGAAATGGGTAGCCAGATGAAGGCATGTGCGATACACAACATACAGTTCACTCGGATGAACTGTTTGTGATTAGGCAACACAAAAGAAACGGTCAACCCGATCAAGGTGTGTCCGATGTACAACATATGGTTCACTCGGATGAACTATTTGTGATTAGGCAAGAGAACAGAACTGGTTCAATATAACAAGATGTGTGTGATAAGCGGCAAACATGTCTGTAATCAGAAATGTGTGTGAAGACTGATAATAACACAAACGATTGCTTCTAATAAGACGTATGTGATATGCTCTATCTATACAACATCTATTAGCCATTGTGGGACGGGCGGTCATCCGGATACGCCATAAGGATGTGAAGAGGCATTCCTATCAGCAAGGACTACCTGTTCCACCAGTAGCTCATGTAAGAAAAATATCAAGTTAAGTGTGCTCAGGCTGGAGCAGCCGGCGGATGCGTGACTGGATGGGAAGTTGTGTCGATGTAAAATTAGGTGATGGGATGGGTCATTTCGGTCAAATGATCGAAATTCCCAATTCCCTCAGCTAATTTAACCTCGAGGTCCTTGCTTTTTAACACATGTTAAAGAAGGTCTGCCGCATTACTTTTTGGCAATGTGCGATACGTGCCATACAGTTGATTCATCCGACCTATTTGTGATGGAATAGTCCGCGTGTGTTGTGGGCAAACGCTTGCTAGTATTCAACCGTTTGGGATTGATGAATTCATCACCGACGGGTTCCCTAGTGTGGTCCGTGTTCATTTGATCATCATCTACTTCTTGTGCTAGCTCGATGCTAAGTTTCTATTAACTGATGGTGTTTTATGAACACGCCACTGTTTCCCGCCATTTCCTCACCTGTTTCCCGCCACCCTGCTATATTGCGCATAGGGGGCGCATGATGCACGGAGGTGACAAGCGCAGCCTGTAGCGCATCCACCTTTTCCAAGCATGCCAACCCACCGAAGCGCTGCATCTGCCATCAACCTCGTCGACGAGGAAAACGAGCAGGCGCCACGGCCCGTCGAGGCCGAGGCGCTCCCTGGCAATGCGATGGACGACGTCGTGATGCGCGACATCGCCAGGGTTGGGCAGACCTTTGGCGCATGGCGCTTGAGCGCCGCAGATCAATATAGGCATGTCAGTGCCGACAGGCTGCAGCTCGCCACACAACATGATCGATGGCGCACCGCAGAGCAAGCTAGGCGCGTCCGCGCAGATAGGCTGCAGCTCGCCGCACGACGATACCGTTGGAGCACCGCAGAGCGAGAGGCGCGGCGCGCCGCACAGCAAGAGCAGATCAAGTGGCGCTTGCCTGCTGTCAACACGGCGTCGCAGCTGGGTACACGTCTCCTCAGTACCCCTATTCCTCGCCAGGAGTGGGAAGAGGCCCTCAGCGTCGTACTTGAACCAGAGGTCGGCTACGCCGTACTTGCACCGGACGCCCGCCGCGCCGTTCGCAAGGGTGCCGCCGTTTGCCTTGTCCGCGGCCCGCTGGATGCCAACGCGCTGGTCTGTAGGCTCGACCGCCTCCTTGGCCCAGGTGTCCACCTAGGTGCAGTAGAGGAACATGGCCGTCGCATCCTCGAGCTGGTGATCTCCGATGAAATAGCCAACTTGGAGCTCGAGATCGCGCTCTAGATGTACCGCGAGCGTGTCGACCGCTTGGACGAACGCCTGCACGAGTTCAGGCAGAGCCAAGAGCTACCTAGGCAAGGGCTACTGGCCATGGTCTCATGGACGCATTTTATTTTGAAAAGTCGTTTCGATGTGGATAGCTATGTATTCACAACAATCATAGTATTGTTTTGTTTATTGCTCTATTTCAACGTGTGTACTCTATTTTCCATTCTTATATGTTCCTTTCAATGTGTGTATATACGTTTTCCATTCTGTATATGTGGATGATAACAGCTAGATTCAAATTAGTATAAAAACAGATAGAAAATGGAATTCATAATATATATATATATATTAATTGTTCATTAGACCATCACATAATATATATATATATATAATATCATCACATATACGTGATGATACTTAACTACTAGGTACAGTGCATAAAATTGAAAACGATTAATACTAAAACTAATAATCCCTCCTGGGGCCAGTATTCCGGCAGCCCCTCGCCAGCAGCTCCTTGGTGCGCGGTGTCTTCCCAGTGCGGAGGTAGTACTCTGACTCCTCCGCCTCACAACGCTTGACGTACCGATCTGCCTTTTGCTGGCGGACGCGCGTGGCCGATCTTGCCATTTCGTTGGACGCCCACCGGAGCTCCTCGTCGGTGGCACGCTGGAGCTCATCGGCCAACCTCCACGCAGCAACGAGGTGCCCAGCGCCTATGACCTTCCTTGCGAAGTACCCGTCTTCGGACACCTCCTTGACACGATGACGCGCTCGCATCCAAAGCTCCGCTGGCTCCTTTTTCCAGGCGGCCTCACGAGGTTCACAGGCCGCCTGGTACCTGGCTTCCTCCTCCGCCATCTCCTTCTTGAACGCCACTTGCCTAGATTTCTCAACCGGTGGCAGCGACTTCCGCAGACAAAGATTATACTGGCCCCAAAACCAATCCAAAGTTGGGGGGTCCGACGCAACCTCGTCAGGCGGCACGTAGGGGTCCTCGTCGCTGCTAATCGAGTGAGCGTCCTCGAGGGGCGGCGACTCCTCGTTAGCACATGGGCAGACCGGCGGCGCCATGGTAGAGATTTGAGAGAGAGAGAGGGTGAGCGAGGGGAGGATGTAGATGAGAATGCAGTCGGGACGACGTGAGCAAGGTAGTATTTATTAGCGGCCGGAATATAGATCGATGGGGACAGTACAAACGTTGGTCGCCGTAATTTATGAGTACTGTATTTTGAATTACACACGATTCCCGCAGCAAAATCCATGTGTGAACATAATAGCCAAAATCCGTGTGTGAACATAATAGCTGACGGTTTCCAATGCAGAACTGTGTCAGATTAATGATCCCCGGCAATCACCTACCGAACCTCGACCCGCGAGATAGACTGCCAATCGTGTGGGGGCCGGTTATCTTGCCAGATCTTTACATTTTCTTTTTTGAACACCAGATATTTACATCGTATGATGATTTTTTAACTCACACACAAGTACACAAAAATATGATATTTCAAACCGTTTTGGTTAGGCATTGCATGTAGATGTAGTTCAAATTTGAATTACGACCATTAAATGGTTAGAAAATCACTTAAATGTCTTTAAAAGGTCCAATGACCCTTGACAATTTCCAAATTTTCACATGACAGTTGTATTAGTGCACGTTAAACATAGGAAAAAATTTAAAGACCGTAAGAGGAAGCTATCTCCCGTCCGTCAACAAACATGCATTGTTCCCTCTCAGAACCAAGAACCTTCTAGTGAGTTGCTCTAGTTTGTGAGTTGTGTGTGTCCAAACTTTCGTCAAACATGCCAATTTTTTACCACATCATCTTGGTGGCATGACATTAAGGGGCTGTTTGGTTCTAGGCCTAGCCATGCCACACTTTGCCATACAATGTTGCCACACTTGCCTAATGTTAGTTCTTCAAAATGAGAGCCACAAGTTGGCAAGCCTAAGGGAATCTTGCCACACATTTTGAGAGTATGTGATGTGGGACCCTAGTGTGGCTTGCCAAAAGTGTGGCTTGAACCAAACACCCACCCAAGTTGGTCAAACTTGCCAAACCTTAGATGTGGCAACCTTAGGCAAACTTAGTCTCAAACCAAACAGCCCCTAAATCAAGCAAGGTTTCATGTTTTTCTTATCATTTTTAAAATTTTGGAATTAAAATGCCATGGCATGCGCTCCATGCATGTGCCCATGCCTTGACACCAATATGTTTGAAATTTTCTTATAATTTACTGCACATGGAATTAATTCGCACACAAGTACACACAAATATGATTTTTCAAACCGTTTTGGTTAGGCGTTGCATGTAGATGTAGTTCAAATTTGAATTATAGTCATTAAATGGTTAGAAAATCACTTAAATGTCTTTAGAAGGTCAAATGACCCCTGAAATTACCAAATTTTCACATGACAGTTGCATGTTAAACATAGGAAAAAGTTCGAAGGCCATAAGAGGAAGCTATCTCCTGTTCGTCATCAAACATGCATTGTTCCCTCTCAGAACCACGAACCTTCTAGCAAGTTGCTCCGGTTTGAGAGGGGTGTGTGTCGAAACGTTCGTCAAATATGCCAATTTCTTTACCACATCATCTTGGTGGCATGACATTACATCAACCAAGGTTTCATGTGTTTCTGATCATTTTTCTATTTTTTTGAATTAAAATGTCATGTCACTCCATGCATACGTATGCATGTGTCCACGTCGTGAGACCAATATGTTTGAAAATTCCTTCTAATTATTGCACATGGAATTAACTCGCACACAAGTACACAAATATGATTTTTCAAACCGTTTTGGTTAGGCGTTGCATGTAGATGTAGTTCAAATTTGAATTATGGTCATTAAATGGTTATAAAATCACTTAAATGTCTTTAAAAGGTCAAATGACCCCTAGAATTTTCCAAAATTACACATTACAGTTGTAGTAGTGCATGTTAGACGTAGAAAAAAATTGAAGGCCGTAAGAGGAAGCTATCTCCCGGTCGTCATCAACCATGCATTGTTCCCTCTCGGAACCACGAACTTTCTAGAGAGTTGCTCCGGTTTGTGAGGGGTGTGTGTCCAAACTTTCGTCAAACATGTCAATTTCTTTACCACATCATCTTGGTGGCATGACAATACATCAACCAAGGTTTCATGTGTTTCTGATCATTTTTCTATTTTTTGAATTAAAATGCCATGTCACTCCATGCATACGTATGCATGTGTCCATGTCGTGAGACCAATATGTTTGAAAATTCTTTCTAATTCACTACACATAGAATTAACTCGCACACAAGTACACATATATAATTTTTCAAACCGTTTTGGTTAGGCGTTGCATGTAGATGTAGTTCAAATTTGAATTACGGTCATTAAATGGTTATAAAATCACTTAAATGTCTTTAAAAGGTCAAATGACCCCTAGAATTTTCCAAAATTTCACATTTCAGTTGTAGTAGTGCATGTTAGACGTAGGAAAAATTTGGAGGTCGTAAGAGGAAGCTATCTCCCGTTCATCATCAAACATACATTGTTCTCTCTCGGAACCACGAACCTTCTAGCGAGTTGCTCCGATTTGTGAGCGGTGTGTGTCCAAACTTTCGTCAAACATGCCAATTTCTTTACCAAATCATCTTGGTGGCATAACATTACATCAACCAAGGTTTCATGTGTTTCTGATTTTTTCGGAATTAAAATGCCATGCCACTCCATGCATACATATTCACGCATATGTGTCCATGTCGTGATACAAATATGTTTGGAAATTCCTTCTAGTTTACTGCACATGGAATTAACTCACACACAAGTAGACAAATACGATTTTTCAAACCGTTTTGGTTAGGCGTTGCATGTAGATGTAGTTCAAATTTGAATTACGGCCATTAAATAGCTAGAAAATCACTTAAATGTCTTTAAAAGGACAAATGACCCCTATAATTTTCAAAATTTTCACATTACAGTTGTAATAGTGCATGTTAGTGTTGGGGAACGTAGTAATTTCAAAAAATCCTACGCACACGCAAGATCATGGTGATGCATAGCGACGAGAGGGGAAGAGTGTTGTCCACGTACCCTCGTAGACCGTAAGCGGAAGCGTTATGACAACGCGGTTGATGTAGTCGTACGTCTTCACGGTCCGACCAATCCTAGTTCCGAAAGTACGACACCTCCATGATCTGCACACGTTCAGCTCGGTGACGTCCCATGAACTCTCGATTTAGCTGAGTGTCGAGTGAGAGCTTTGTCAGCATGACGGCGTGATGACAGTGATGATGATGCTAGCAGAGCAGGGCTTCTCCTAAGCATCGCTACGATATGACCGAGGTGGATTATGGCGGAGGGGCACCCCACACGGCTAAGGGATCAATGATCAACTTGTGTGCCTATAGGGTGCCCCCAGGCCACGTATATATAGGATGAAGGGAGGAGGAGGCCGGCCCTCATAGGACGCGCCCAAAGTGTGGAGTCCTACTAGGACTCTCTAGTCCTAGTAGGATTCCACCTCCCACATGGAATAAGAAAAAGGGAAGGGAGAAGGAGAAGGAAGGAAGGGGGCACCCCCTTTTCCTAGTCCAATTCGGACCAGTCCATGGGGAAGGGGCGCGGCCACCCTTGAGGCCTTTCTCTCCTTTCCCGTATGGCCCATTAAGGCCCAATATGAACTCCCGTAACTCTCCAGTACTCCAAAAAATACCCGAATCACTCGGAACCTTTCCGATGTCCGAATATAGCCTTCCAATATATCGATCTTTACGTCTCGACCATTTCAGGACTCCTCGTCATGTCCCTGATCTCATTCGGGACTCCGGACAAACTTCGGTCATCAAATCACATAACTCATAATACAAATCGTCACAGAATGTTTAAGCGTGCGGACCTATGGGTTCGAGAACTATGTAGACATGACCGAGGCGCATCTCCGGTCAATAACCAATAGCGGGACCTGGATGCTCATATTGGTTCCTACATATTCTATGAACATCTTTATCGGTCAAACTGCATAACAACGTATGTTTTTCCCTTTGTCAACAGTACGTTACTTGTCTGAGATACGATTGTCGGTATCTCAATACCTAGTTCAATCTCATTACTGGCAAGTCTCTTTACTCGTTTCATAATGAATCATCCCGCAACTAACTCATTAGTCACATTGCTTGCAAGGCTTAAATTGATATGCATTACCGAGAGGGCCTAGAGATACCTCTCCGACAGTCGAAGTGACAAATCCTATTCTCGATCAATGCCAAGTCAACAAACACCATCGGAGACACCTGTAGAGCACCTTTATAATCACCCAATTACGTTGTGACGTTTGATAGCACACAAAGTGTTCCTCCGGTATTCGGGAGTTGCATGATCTCATAGTCATAGGAACATGTATAAGTTATGGAGAAAGCAATAGTAACAAACTAAATGATCACCGTGCTAAGCTAACAGATGGGTCAAGTCAATCACATCATTCTCTAATGATATGATCTCGTTAATCAAATGACAACTCTTTGTCCATGGCTAGGAAACTTAACCATCTTTCATTAACGAGCTAGTCAAGTAGAGGCATACTAGTGACACTCTGTTTGTCTATGTATTCACACATGTACTAAGTTTCTGGTTAATACAATTCTAGCATGAATAATAAACATTTATCATGATATAAGGAAATATAAATATCAACTTTTTTATTGCCTCTAGGGCATATTTCCTTCAGTCTCCCACTTGCACTAGAGTCAATAATCTAGTTCACATCGTCATGTGATCAACACCAATAGTTCACATCTTTATGTGATTAGTTCACATCTCCATGTGACTAATACCCAAAGGATTTACTAGAGTCAATAATTTAGTTCACATCGCTATGTGATTAACACCCAAAGAGTGATCATGTTTTGCTTGTGAGAGAAGTATAGTCTACGGGTGTGCAACATTCAGATCCGTATGTATTTTGCAAATTTCTATGTCTACAATACTCTGCACTGAGCTACTCTAGCTAATTGCTCCCACTTTCAATATGTATCTAGATCGAGACTTAGAGTCATCCAGATTAGTGTAAAAGATTGCATCGGTGTAACTCTTTACGACAAACTATTTTATCACCTCCATAACCGAGAAATATTTCCTTAGTCCTCTAAGGATAATTTTGACTGCTGTCCAGTGATCCACTCCTGGATCACTATTGTACCCTCTTGCCAAACTCTTGGTGAGGTACATAATAGATCTGGTACACATTGAAGGAAATATGCCTAGAGGCAATAATAATGTTATTATTTTATTTCCTTATATCATGATAAATGTTTATTATTCATGCTAGAATTGTATTATCCGGAAACATAATACTTGTGTGAATACATAGACAAACTAAACTTCACTGGCATGCCTCTACTTGACTAGCTCGTTAATCAAAGATGGTTATGTTTCCTAACCATAGACATGTGTTGTCATTTGATTAACGGGATCACATTATTAAGAGAATGATGTGATTGACATGACCCATTCCATTAGCTTAGCACCCGATCGTTTAGTATGTTTCTATTGCTTTCTTCATGACTTATACATGCTCCTATGACTATGAGATTATGCAACTCCCATTTGTCAGAGGAACACTTTGTGTGCTACCAAACGTCACAACGTAACTGGGTGATTATAAAGGAGCTCTACAGGTGTCTCCAAAGGTAAATGTTGGGTTGGCATATTTCGAGATTAGGATTTGTCACTCCGATTGTCGGAGAGGTATCTCTGGGCCCTCTCGGTAATGCACATCACATAAGCCTTGCAAGCTTGCAACTAATAAGTTAGTTGCGAGATGATGTATTACGAAACGAGTAAAGAGACTTGCCGGTAATGAGATTGAACTAGGTATTGAGATACCGACGATCAAATCTCAGGCAAGTAACATACCGATGACGAAGGGAACAACATATGTTGTTATGCGGTCTGACCGATAAAGATCTTCGTAGAATATGTGGGCGCCAATATGAGCATCCAGGTTCCGCTATTGGTTATTGACCGGAGACGTGTCTCGGTCATGTCTACATTGTTCTCGAACTCGTAGGGTCCGCACGCTTAAGGTTTCGATGATAGTTACATTATGAGTTTATGAGTTTTGATGTACCAAAGTTAGTTCGGAGTCCCGGATGTGATCACGGACATGACGAGGAGTCTCAAAATGCTCGAGACATAAAGATTGATATATTGGACGGCTATATTCGGACACCGGAAGTGTTCCGGGTGATTTCAGAGAAAACCGGAGTGCCAGAGGGTTACCGGAACTCCCCCCGGGAGAAGTAATGGGCCTTATGGGCCCTAGTGGAGAGAGAGAGGAGCGGCCAGGGTGGGCCACGCGCCCCCTCCCCCTCTGGTCCGAATTGGACTAGGAGAGGGGGGGCGGCGCCCCCCTTTCCTTCTCCCTCCCCCCCTTCCTTTCCCCCTCCTAGTAGGAGTAGGAAAGAGGGGAGTCCTACTCCTACTAGGAGGACTCCTCCTCCTTGGTGCGCCCTAGGGCCATCCGGCCTCCTCCCCTTGCTCCTTTATATACGGGGGCAGGGGGCACCCCTAGACACAAGTTGATCCGCGTGATCATTTTCTTAGCCGTGTGCGGTGCCCCCTTCCACCATACTCCTCGATAATATTGTAGAGGTGCTTAGGCGAAGCCCTGCGATGGTAGAACATCAAGATCGTCACCACGCCGTCGTGCTGACGGAACTCTTCCCCGACACTTTGCTGGATCGGAGTCCGGGGATCGTCATCGAGCTGAACGTGTGCTAGAACTCGGAGGTGCCGTAGTTTCGGTGCTTGATCGGTCGGGTCGTGAAGACGTACGACTACATCAACCGCGTTGTTATAACACTTCCGCTTCCGGTCTACGAGGGTACGTGGACAACACTCTCCCCTCTCGTTGTTATGCATCACCATGATCTTGCGTGTGCGTAGGATTTTTTTTGAAATTACTACGTTCCCCAACACACATCATAACATACTTTATAGAACCTATGGCCGAGGCATAGGGGAATGACTTTTCATTCTTTTTCTATTTTCTGCCGTGGTCGGGTTTTGAGTCTTTACTCAACTTCACACCTTGCAACACAGGCAAGAACTCCTTCTTTGACTGTTGCATTTTGAATTACTTCAAAATCTTGTGAAGGCATGTACTCATTGAAAAATATATCAACTTCTTGATCTATCTCTATAGATCTTGATGCTCTACATGTAAGTAGCTTCAGCGAGCCCTTTTTGAAAAACTTCTTTCAAACACTCCTTTATGCTTTCCATAAAATTCTACATCATTTCTGATCAACAATATGTCATTCACATATACTTATCAGAAAGACTGTAGTGCTCCCACTCACTTTCTTATAAATACAGGCTTCACCGCAAGTCTGTATAGAACCATATGCTTTGATCACTTTATCAAAGCATATATTCCAACTCCGAGATGCTGGCACCAATCCATAGATGGATCGTTGGAGCTTGCACACTTTGTTAGCAACTTTAGGATTGATAAAACCTTCTGGTTGCATCGTAAATGTGGCAACTTCTAACATGATTCAGACAGACTTTTAAGAAGTGACACAAGTGAGAAAATCTCATCGTAGTCAACACCTTGAACTTGTCGAAAACCTTTTGTGACAATTCGAGCTTTGTAGATAGTAAGACTACTATTAGCGACCGTCTTCCTCTTGAAGATCCATTTATTCTGAATGGCTCACCGATCATCGGGCAAGTCAATTAAAGTCCATACTTTGTTCTCATACATGGATCCCATCTCGGGTTTCATGGCCTTAAGCCATTTCGCCGAATCTAGGCTCATCATCGCTTCCTCATAGTTCATGGGTTCGTCATGGTCAAGTAACATGACCTCCAGAACAGGATTACCGTACCACTCTGGTGCGGATCTTACTCTGGTTGACCTATGATGTTCGGTAGTAACTTGATCTGAAGTTGTGATCATCATCATTAACTTCCTCACTAATTGGTGTAAGCATCACTTGAACTGATTTCAGTGAAGAAATACTTTCCAATTCGGGAGAAGGTACAATTACCTCATCAAGTTCTATGTTCCTCCAACTCACTTCTTTCGAGAGAAACTCCTTCTCTAGAAAGGATCCATTCTTAGCAACGAATGTCTTGCCTTCGAATCTATGATACAAGGTGTACCCAACAGTCTCCTTTGGGTATCCTATGAAGACACATTTTTTCGATTTGGGTTCGAGCTTATCAGGTTAAAGCTTTTTCACATAAGCATCCCAGCCCCAAATTTTAAGAAACGACAACTTGGGTTTCTTGCCAAACCACAGTTCATAAGGTGTTGTCTCAACGGATTTATATGATGCCCTATTTAAGGTGAATGCAGCTATCTCTAATGCATAACCCCAAAACGATAGTGGTAAGTCGGTAAGAGACATCATAGATCTCACCATATCTAATAAAGTGCGGTTACGACGTTTGTACACACCATTACGCTGCGGTGTTCCAGGTGGCGTGAGTTGCGAAACTATTCCGCATTGTTTCAAATGAAGACCAAACTCGTAACTCAAATATTCTCCTCCGCGATCAGATCATAGAAACTTTATTTTCTTGTTACGATGATTTTCTACTTCACTCTAAAATTCTTTGAACATTTCAAATGTTTCAGACTTATGTTTCATCAAGTAGATATACCTATATTTGCTCAAATCGTCTATGAAGGTTACAAAATAATGATACCCGCCGCGAGCATCAACACTCATTGGACTTCATACATCAGTATGTATTATTTCCAACAAGTCTATTGCTCGCTCCATAGTTCCGGAGAACGGAGTCTTAGTCATCTTGCCCATGAGGCATGGTTCGCAAGCATCAAGTGATTCCAAAAGCCCATCAGCATGGAGTTTCTTCATGCGCTTTATACCAATATGACCCAAACGGCAGTGCCACAAATAAGTTGCACTATCATTATTAACTTTGCATCTTTTGGCTTCAATATTATGAATATGTGTATCACTACGATCGAGATCCAACAAACCATTTTCATTGGGTGTATAACCATAGAAGGTTTTATTCGTGTAAACAGAACAACAATTATTCTCTAACTTAACTGAATAATCGTATTGCAATAAACATGTTCAAATCATATTCATGCTCAACGCAAACACCAAATAACATTTATTTAGGTTCAACACTAATCTCGAAAGTATAGGGAGTGTGCGATGATGATCATATCATTCTTGGAACCACTTCCAACACACATTGTCACTTCACCCTTGACTAGTCTCTGTTCATTCTGCAACTCCTGTTTCAAGTTACTACTCTTAGCAATTGAACTAGTATCAAATACCGAGGGGTTGCTATAAACACTAGTAAAGTACACATCAATAACATGTATATCAAATATACCTTTGTTCATTTTGCCATCCTTCTTATCCGCCAAGTATCTAGGGGCAGTTCCACTTCCAGTGACCATTTCCTTTGTAGTAGAAGCACTCAGTTTCAGGCTTGAGTCTAGCTTTGGGTTTCTTCACGGGAGTGAGAACTTTATTGTCATTATTCTTGATGTTCCCTTTCTATTCTTTTGCCCTTTTTCTTGAAACTAGTGGTATTGTAAACCATCAACACTTGATGCTCTTTCTTGATTTCTACCTTCGCCAATTTCAACATCGTGAAGAGCTCGAGAATTACTTTCGGCATCCCTTGTGTATTATAGTTCATCATGAAGTTCTAGTAACTTGGTGATAGTGACTAGAGAAATTTGTCAATTACTATCTTATCTGGAAGATTAACTCCCACTTGATTCAAGCAATTGTAGTACCCAGACAGTCCGAGCACATGCTCACTGGTTGAGCCATTCTCCTCCATTTTGCAGGCAAAGTACTGTCAGAGGTCTCATACCTCTCGACACGGGCATGAGTATGAAATACCAATTTCAACTCTTGGAACATCTTATATGCTTTGTGGCATTCAAAACATTTTTGAAGTCCCGGTTCTAAGCCGTAAAGCATGGTGCACTAAACTATCAAGTAGTCATCATATTGAGCTTTTGTCAAAACGTTCATAGCGTCTGCATCTGCTCCTGCAATAGGTCTGTCACCTAGCGATGCATCAAGGACATAATTCTTCTGTGCAGCACTGAGGAAAATCCTCGGATCATGGACCAAGTCCGCATCATTGCTACTAACATCTTTCAACATAGTTTTTCTCTAGGAACATATCAAAATAAACGGGGAGCAACATCGCGAGCTATTGATCTACAACATAGTTATGCAAATACTATCAGGACTAAGTTCATGATAAATTAAAGTTCAATTTAATCATATTACTTAAGAACTCCCACTTAGATAGACATCCCTCTAGTCATCTAAATGATCATGTGATCCAAATCAACTAAACCATGTCCGGTCATCACGTGAGATGGAGTAGTTTTCAATGGTGAATATCACTATGTTGATCATATCTACTATATGATTCACGCTCGACCTTTCGGTCTCTAGTGTTCCGAGGCCATATCTGCATATGCTAGGCTCGTCAAGTTTAACCCGAGTATTCTGCATGTGCAAAACTGGCTTGCACCCATTTTATGTGTACGTAGAGCTTATCACACCCGATCATCACCTGGTGTCTCGGCACGAAGAATTGTCCCAATGGTGCATACTCAGGGAGAACACTTGTACCTTGAAATTTAGTGAGGATCATATTATAATGCTATCGCCGAACTAAGCAAACTAATATGCATAAAGGATAAACATCACATGCAATCAAATATAAGTGATATGATATGGCCATCATCATCTTGTGCCTTTGATCTCCATATCCAAAGCACCGTCATGATCACCGTCGTCACCGGCATGACACCATGATCTCCATCATCTTGATCTTTATCAACGTGTCGTCACATGGTTGTCTCGCCAACTATTGCTATCGCATAGCGATAAAGTAAAGCAATAATATGGCACTTGCATCTTATGCAATAAAGAGACAACCATAAGGCTCCTGCCAGTTGCCGATAACATTAACAAAACATGATCATCTCATACAAAAATTTATATCTCATCACGTCTTGACCATATCACATCACAACATGACCTGCAAAAACAAGTTACACGTCCTCTACTTTGTTGTTGCAAGTTTTACATGGCTGCTACGGGCTTTGCAAGAACTGTTCTTACCTACGCATCAAAAACCACAACGCAGTATAGTGATTGCTTTTTGATCTTCAGAAAGAACCTTGTTCACTGAATCATACTCAACTAAAGTTGGAGAAACTGGCACCCACCAGCCACATGTGTGCGAAAAACGTCAATAGAACCAGTCTCGCATAAGCGTACGCGTAATGTCGGTCCGAGCCGCTTCATCCAACAATACCACCGAATCAAGAAACAACTAGTGACCACAAGCAATATGTATATACCCACGCCCACAACTCGTTTGTGTTCTACTCGTACATATAACATTTACGCATAGACTTGGCTCGGATGCCACTATTGGGGAACGTAGTAATTTCAAACAATTTCCGACGCACACGCAAGATCATGGTGATGCATAGCGACGAGAGGGGAAGAGTGGTGTCCACGTACCCTCGTAGACCGTAAGCGGAAGCGTTATGACAACGCGGTTGATGTAGTCGTACGACTTCACGATCCGACCAATCCTAGTACCGAAAGTACGGCACCTCCGTAATCTGCACACGTTCAGCTCGGTGACGTCCCACGAACTCTCGATCTAGATGAGTGTCGAGGGAGAGCTTCGTCAACACGACGACATGATGACGGTGATGATGATGCTACCAGAACAGGGCTTCGCCTAAGCATTGCTACAATATGACTGAGGTGGATTATGGTGGAGGGGGGCACCGCACATGGCTAAGGGATCAATGATCAACTTGTGTGTCTATGGGGTGCCCCCTGGCCACGTATATAAAGGATGGAGGGAGGAGGAGGCCGACCCTCATAGGGGTCGCCCAAAGTGTGGAGTCCTACTAGGACTCCCTAGTCCTAGTAGGATTCCACCTCCCACATGGAATAGGAAAAAGGGAAGGGAGAAGGAGAAGGAAGGAAGGGTGCGCCCCTTTCCCTAGTCCAATTCGGAGCAGTCCATGGAGAAGGGGCGGGGCCACCCTTGAGGCCTTTCTCTCTTTTCCCGTATGGCCCATTAAGGCCCAATACGAATTCCCGTAACTCTCTGGTACTCCGAAAAATACCCGAATCACTCGGAACTTTTCCGATTTCCGAATGTAGCCTTCCAATATATCGATCTTTACGTCTCGACCATTTAGAGACTCCTCGTCATGTCCCCGATTTCATCTGGGATTCCGAACAAACTTCGGTCATCAAATCACATAACTCATAATACAAATCGTCACAGAATGTTTAAGCATGCGGACCCTACGGGTTCGAGAACTATGTAGACATTACCGAGACTCATCTCCGGTCAATTACCAATAGCGGAGCCTGGATGCTCATATTGGTTCCTACATATTCTACGAAGATCTTTATCGCTCAAACCGCATAACAACATACATTGTTCCCTTTGTCATCGGTATGTTACTTGCCCGAGATCCGATCGTCGGTATCTCAATACCTAGTTCAAGCTCGTTACTGGCAAGAATCTTTACTCGTTCCGTAATGCATCATCCCGCAACTAACTCATTAGTCACATTGCTTGCAAGGCTTAAATTGATGTGCATTACCAAGAGGGCCCAGAGATACCTCACCGACAATCAGAGTGACAAATCCTAATCTCGATCTATGCCAACTCAACAAACACCATCGAAGACACCTGTAGAGCATGTTTATAATCACCCAGTTACGTTGTGACGTTTGGTAGAACACAAAGTGTTCCTCCGGTATTCGGGAGTTACATGATCTCATAGCATAGGAATATGTATAAGTTATGGAGAAAGCAATAGCAACAAGCTAAACGATCATCATGCTAAGCTAACAGATGCGTCAAGTCAATCTCATCATTCTCTAATAATGTGATCCCGTTAATCAAATGACAACTCTTTGTCCATGGCTAGGAAACTTAACCATCTTTCATTAACGAGCTAGTCAAGTAGAGGCATAGTAGTGGCACTCTGTTTGTCTATGTATTCAACATGTACTAAGTTTCCGATTAATACAATTCTAGCATGAATAATAAACATTTATCATGATATAAGGAAACATAAATAACAACTTTATTATTGCCTCTAGGGCATATTTCCTTCAGTCTCCCACTTGCACTAGAGTCAATAATCTAGTTCACATCGTCATGTGATCAACACAAATAGTTCACATCTTTATGTGATTAGTTCACATCTCCATGTGACTAATACTCAAAGGATTTACTAGAGTCAATAATCCAGTTCACATCGCTATGTTATTAACACCCAAAGAGTGATCATGTATTGCTTGTGAGAGAAGATTAGTCAATAGGTCTGCAACATTCAGATCCGTATGTATTTTGCATATTTCTATGTCTACAATACTCTGCACGGAGCTACTCTGGCTAATTGCTCCCACTTTCAATATGTATCTAGATCGAGACTTAGAGTCATCTAGATCGGTGTAAAAGATTGCATCAGCGTAATTCTTTACGACAAACTCTTTTATCACGTCCATAACCGAGAAACATTTCCTTAGTCCTCTATGGATAATTTTGACTGTTGTCCAGTGATCCACTCCTGGATCACTATTGTACCCTCTTGCCAAACTCGTGGTGAGGTACACAATAGGTCTGGTACACAACATAACATACTTTCTAGAACCTATGGTTGAGGCATAGGGAATGACTTTTCATTCTCTTTCTATTTTCTGCCGTGGTCGGGTTTTGAGTCTTTACTCAACTTCACACCTTGCAACACAGGAAAGAACTCCTTTTTTGACTGTTCCATTTTGAATTACTTCAAAATCTTGTGAAGGTATGTACCCATTGAAAAATATATCAAGCGTCTTGATCTATCTCTATAAATCTTGATGCTCTATATGTAAGTAGCTTCAGCGAAGCCTTTTTGAAAAACTTCTTTATGCTTTCCAGAAAATTCTACATCATTTCCAATCAACAATATGTCATTCACATATACTTATCAGAAAGGCTGTAGTGCTCCCACTCACTTTCTTGTAAATACAGGCTTCACCGCAAGTCTGTATAGAACCATATGCTTTGATCACTTTATGAAAGCATATATTCCAATTCTGAGATGCTTGCACCAGTCCATAGATGGATCGTTGGAGCTTGCACACTTTGTTAGCATCTTTACGATTAATAAAACCTTCTGGTTGCATCATAAATGCGGCAACTCATAACATGATTCGGACAGAGTTTTAGGCATCGATACGAGTGAGAAAATCTCATCGTAGTCAACACCTTGAACTTGTCGAAAACCTTTTGCGACAATTCAAGCTTTGTAGATAGTAACACTACTATCAACGTCCGTCTTCCTCTTGAAGATCCATTTATTCTGAATGGCTCACCGATCATCGGGAAAGTCAATCAAAGTCCATACTTTGTTCTCATACATGGATCCCATCTCAGATTTCATGGCCTTAAGCCATTTCGCGGAATTTGGGCTCATCATCGCTTCCTCATAGTTCGTAGGTTCATCAAGGTCAAGTAACATGACCTCCAGAACAGGATTACCGTACCACTCTGGTGCGGATCTTATTCGGGAGTTGCATGGTCTCATAGTCATAGGAACATGTATAAGTTATGGAGAAAGCAATAGCAACAAACTAAACGATCATCGTGCTAAGCTAACAGATGGGTCAAGTCAATCACATCATTCTCTAATAATGTGATCCCGTTAATCAAATGACAACTCTTTGTCCATGGCTAGGAAACTTAACCATCTTTGATTAACGAGCTAGTCAAGTAGAGGCATACTAGTGACACTTTTTTTGTCCATGTATTCACACATGTACTAAGTTTCCGGTTAATACAATTCTAACATGAATAATAAACATTTATCATGATATAAGGAAATATAAATAACAACTTTATTATTGCCTCTAGGGCATATTTCCTTCAGTTAGACGTAGAAAAAAAATTGAAGGCCGTAAGAGGAAGCTATCTCCCGTTCGTCATCAAACATGCATTGTTCCCTCTCGGAACCACGAGCCTTCTAGTGAGTTGCTCCGGTTTGTGAGGGGTGTGTGTCCAAACTTTGGTCAAACATGCCAATTTATTTACCACATCATCTTGGTGGCATGACATTACATCAACCAAGGTTTCATGTGTTTCTGATTTATTTTTTATTTTTTGGAATTAAAATGCCATGTCACTCCATGCTTAATTATGTCATAGCCGTTAGACCAATATGTTTGAAAATTCCTTCCAATTTACTGCACATGGAATTCAATCACACACAAGTACATGAAATATGAGTTTTCAAACCATTACGGTTAGCTGTTGCATGTACATGCAGTTCAAATTTCAATTACGGTCATTAAATGGCTAGAAAATCACTTAAATGCCTTAGAAGATCGAATGACCCCTGAAATTTTCCAAAATTTGACATGACAGTTGTATTAGTACTACAAAATTTCTCGTCCATTTAAAACACCATCCGTTGGCACTTTATTCCAAATTCGTGTTTCACTGCTAATAAAAAATATCTACAACATCACACACAGTTGTTTTCTAGGAACCGTTTGTGATGAAAATATCTGGGTCTATTTAAGTCTCCCTCCTTAAGCTTCGCCGACTCGTCTGCTCTAGTGCCGGCAACCCCCGAATCCACGAATCCCGATCCCCATTCTTGCTCCCCTTCTTGCAAAGATGACGCCATGGAAATGCTTCGTGAAGGCCCGTACGATGGCCGCGCCCCCCCTGATCCCCACTCCCTTCCTTCCTTTCTAAGCTATAGCCGCTTCCTCGCTCTCGCTGTCTCGTATCCTACCGTCGGGGTCGCCATGGTTGTCGGTGTCAAAACCGGCGGATCTCGGGTAGGGGGTCCCGAACTGTGCGCCTGAGGTTGATGGTAACAGGAGACAGGGAACACAATGTTTACCCAGGTTCGGGCCCTCTCGATGGAGGTAAAACCCTACGTCCTGCTTGATTTATATTGATGAGTATGTGGGTTACAAGAGTTGATCGACCACGAGATCATAATGGCTAAAACCTACAACTCTAGCCTATCTTATTATGATTGTCCTTATAGACTAAACCCTCCTGTTTATATAGACACCAGAGGGGACTAGGGTTGTACAAAGTAGGTTACATAGAAAGGAAACAGTATATCCGGCCGCCTGGCTTGCCGTCCACGCAAAGAAGAGTCCTATCCGGACATGGGAGAAAGTCTTCCATTTTGTATCTTCCTGGCCCAATAGTCCGGTCCATGTCCAACAGGCCAGACGCCCGAGGACCCCTTAGTCCAGAACTCCCTCAGTAGCCCCTGAACCAGGCTTCAATGATGAGGTGTCCGGCGCACAGATTGTCTTCGGCATTGCAAGGCGGGTTCCTCCTCCGAATACTCCGACACAATTTTCGAACACAAAGATCATGTCCGGATCTGCAAAACAAGTTCCAGACGCCACTGTAGTGAATGTAATATTTCACAAGTCCAATCTGCTGACAATTTTTCTATGACGTGATATCATGTCACCACCTGGTTATTATATCGTACATTTTTCTCTCTCTCGCCGTTCCACGTTCCGAGACGCGGTTTCATTGGCACGTCTTGTCGAAGCAGAGATCGTGTCCCCTTATTGCGGGATCCTCATCAACACGGGCGTGGGTATTCCAACCGTCCGGTTGCCATGATTCCTTATGAATAGGCAGGTTTCCAGGTTGAGGAGGAGGTGTTTGATATTTATTGCCTTTATAAAGGGACTAGGGCCTGTCTGGCTTCGTTAGGCCAACCCTTTCCCCATCCTCTCCAACCTCGAGCTCCAACGCCCAAGGTTTCGATTGTTTCAAGCTTCCCAGTCATGGCCGACCCCAGTCCTCAAGGTCGGTGGGTTCCCTCCTCCGTCACAAAGGAGGACATCGCGAAGCTCCGGGCAGCCAGATACCTGACCGCGGAAATCCCCCACAGGCTTCCTGCTCAAGGGCAGGTTATTCCTACTCCCAGATCCAGCGAGAGGGTCATATTCATCTCCCACTTCCTCTGAGGGCTAGGGTTCGCCCTACACCCCTTTGTTCAAGGGCTTATGTTCTATTACGGGCTAGATTTTCACGATCTAATTCTAGACTCCTGCCTTCACATCTCGGCGTTCATTATCACCTGCGAAGCTTTCCTCCGTATTCACCCACACTCCGGCTTATGGCTTAAGACCTTAATGTGAAGCCGAAGGTAATTGGCGGGGGACGATCAAAGTGCGGTGCTGCTACAATGGGCAAACTTATCAATGCTCCCTGGCTAAAAGGATCCTTCATAGAATCTTATGACTTATGGCAACGGGAATGGTTTTACATCACTGAACCCCGTGGCACCAAGTGGGAGGCTATACCTACATTACGATCTGGCCCTCCAATTCAACTCGCATCGTGGGTTAATAAAGGGTTGGACTGGGGATCATCCGATGAAGTGCAGACTCTATAGAGCCACATCCGGAGTCTCCTTGAGAAGAATGCCGAACTCATCGACATGATTCAAGTAATGCTAGTCTGCCGAGTCCTCCCGTGCCAAAGACGGCCCCTTCGTATGTGGGAGTTTAATCCAGAAGGACCACGAACCCTTCAGCACTTCTTCGGTGCGACGCACAAAGGAATGTGGAAGTTATTTTTCAGGAAACGAAAACAATGGCCGGACACTACACAGGACATCGACCTTGACTACAACCATACGGATACCTCGGTAAGCACTCTATCCTCGAACACAACTTAGATACGCATCTCATAATAAGATGCCAAGAAAACCATCTTCTTCCAGGCCTGGTTAAAGAAGGCGGAGTGAATCAGGTGTTCGGCTCCTCTTCCCGAAGACTCAGCTAGTCCCGTTCTAGCAAGGATGCTGGTCTCGGCGCCATACCAGGCGCCGGGGGAAGAGGAGAGCGAGAAGAGCGGGGGAGCCGAAGGCGGCTTCAATCCTGGAGGCAAACCACACACTGTGTCCGGGGAGACTAGGGCTCCCTCTTTCGAAGACAAAAGGGAATGAGAAGCTGACATCCCTTCTTTCTATGGTAAGAAAAGGGCCGCCTCCAAGAGTTGGGAGGTAAGGGCTCCTAAGCGGGGCAAAATGCCCCTACCGAGTGGTTCAGGTTAGGAAGGTGTTATTGTCGCACAATCCCTTCATAAGGACAAGCCTCCAGCCGAATCGTAAGTGAACAAAGATATTTCGAACACACCCTGTTCCTTCTTTCTTTGCAAAGGTAACATCTAGAATATGCGTTTTGTAGTCCGGCACGCAGTATTCCTCAACAATCCTCCTCCTCGGGGGACCTCTTACCCGAGATGATGGAAAGCGAAACGCCTCCACAAGCTTCCTCGCCCAACAGGGCGGACGACGTCGAGGTGTCGTCCCGGAGGGTCTCTCTCGATCGGGGGATAATAGAGCCAGCGCCCCAAGGTGAAACTCTGGCCGCCCAGAGTCCAAAGTGTGCGGTCCCTGTAAGGGTTAACAATAAAGGATCCGGACTATTCGGTTTACAGCCGGAGATGACTCTAGGGTCGAGTAAACATACCAGTCGAAGGGAGTCCATACTTCCACAACTGCTTCCAGGAATCCGGATGCGCCGGATACACTGACGGACATGTTACGGTATTCGTCAATCTCAGATGATCATCATACTTTGATGGGTACGGTGGTTGAGAGGATTCTGTCTGTGAAAAGCGGATTGAATGAAGCCTTCATGGGCCTTCTAAGAGGCTTTGAGGTACGTAATATTATATTTTCGATTGTGCTCTACACGTAAAAATGTACCTGTGTATAGATAGTAGCCCCTGAGACTCTGGTTGGCGCCCAAAGGTAGGCAATCAGAGGATCAAAAAAGATGTTCTCGGGTAATAATCTACTGACTGGAAACATGGGCTGTTACCTCCATGACGACTGCCCACGCTACGGAGGTTGCAGGTCTGGAGCATAAGATTGATGAGGCGGATAATGACATCATGCTTATTAATAGGCGACTCGACGAGGCGCAAGGTATGTGTTAGGATATGTATAATAACACAGGCACGAAGCTAGAATTATGTTCTGAGACATGCATACCTGCAGATGGTGCTGCTGTAGTTGAGACCCTTCGGGCTGAACTTTCCCAAGCCAAGGAGCAAGCCCGGATAAGTAATGTAGCTGCCAAGAAGGCAGCTGATGAGTTAGAAGCCGGATAGGCCGCGCAGCGCCAGTGGGAGGAGAGAACGGCCATTATGGCGTGCGAGCTGAAGGGAGCCACTGTCCGGTGCGAATTCCTCGAGAAGGATAACAAGGTCAAAGCAGCTAATCTTGACAAGGCATTACAAGAGGTAAGAGAAGCACGATCCGAGTCTAGAGCGACTCGGGAAGAGATTCGGCAAGCTGGGGAGATAGCGGTCTGTAAGCCTTTTTTTATTACAGACTAAGTTTGGCGATCCGAAGTATGCCCCGCTTAATCAGATGTGGAGCTCCCCAGGCGCCTTTTTGGACTTGCCGAAGAGTGCCTCCGATGCAGCACAGTTTTTACGAAGAGCAGGAAGGGCATGCAACGGAGAAGCTTTTTTGGTCACAGTTCGGCACGCCAAAGCGCGCACTATTACTGAACGAACATATGGCTTAGTGGGACGTGCTCCACAAGATATCCAGCTCTGCCATGAAGGACATCATAGTCCGGCTGTGGCCAACTGAGCTAATTCCGAAGAGTTATTTTGGTTTGGTACGACGACTAGGTGATACGGTGCCGCGTATCAACGCTGTTAAGCGGTCCACGTGCATTGAAGGTGCACGGATGGCCTTTGCCCGTGTGAAGACTTACTGGGCGAAGATGAAGGCCACTGATGTTGCAGCGAAAAGTCCACCCGAGGGCAAGGAGCATCATACGCCAGAGTATTATTTTGAGGGTGTCTTAAAGGGTGCCCGCTGATACGTCTCCAACGTATCTATAATTTTTTATTGCTCCATGCTATTATATATTCTGTTTTGGATGTTTAATGGGCTTATTTATATACTTTTATATTATTTTTGGGACTAACCTATTAACCAGAGGCCCAGCCCAAATTGCTGTTTTTTTGCCTATTTCAGTGTTTCGCAGAAAAAGAATATCAAACGGAGTCCAAACGGAATGAAACCTTCGGGAGCGTGATTTTTGGAACAAACGTGATCCAGAGGACTTGGAGTGGACGTCAAGCAACCAACGAGGAGGCCACGAGGCAGTGGGGCGCGCCTACCCCCTGGGTGCGCCATATACCCTCGTGGGCCCCTTGTGGCTCCACCGACCTACTTCTTCCTCCTATATATACCTACGTACCCTGAAAACATCGCAGAGCACCACGAAAACCTAATTCCACCGTCGCAACCTTCTGTACCCAAGAGATCCCATCTTGGGGCCTTTTTCGGAGCTCCGCCGGAGGGGGCATTGATCACGGAGGGCCTCTACATCAACTCCACGGCCCCTCCGATGATGTGTGAGTAGTTTACCTCAGACCTTCGGGTCCATAGTTATTAGCTAGATGGCTTCTTCTCTCTCTTTGGATCTCAATACAAAGTTCTCCTTGATTCTCTTGGAGATCTATTCAATGTAATCTTATTTTGCGGTGTGTTTGTCGAGATCCGATGAATTGTGGGTTTATGATCAAGATTATCTATGAACAATACTTGAATCTTCTCTGAATTCTTTTATGTATGATTGGTTATCTTTGCAAGTCTCTTCGAATTATCAGTTTGTTTTGGCCTACTAGATTGATCTTTCTTGCAATGGGAGAAGTGCTTAGCTTTGGGTTCAATCTTGCGGTGCTCGATCCTAGTGACAGAAAGGGAAATGACACGTATTGTATTGTTGCCATCGAGGATAAAAAGATGGGGTTTATATCATATTGCATGATTTTATCCCTCTACATCATGTCATCTTGCTTAAGGCGTTACTCCGTTCTTATGAACTTAATACTCTAGATGCATGCTGGATAGCGCTCGATGTGTTGAGTAATAGTAGTAGATGCAGGCAGGAGTCGGTCTACTTGTCACGGACGTGATGCCTATATACATGATCATACCTAGATATTCTCATAATTATTCCCTTTTCTATCAATTGCTCGACAGTAATTTCTTCACCCACCGTAATACTTGTGCTATCTTGAGAGAATCCACTAGTGAAACCTATGGCCCCCGGGTCTATTTTCCTTCATACAAGTTACCAATCTATTTTATTTTGCAATCTTTACTTTCAATCTATATCATAAAAATACCAAAAATATTTATCTTATTTTTATTATCTCTATCAGATCTCACTCTTGCAAGTGGCCGAGAAGGGATTGACAACTCCTTTATCGCGTTGGTTGCGAGGTTCTTATTTGTTTGTGTAGGTAGGAGGTGACTCGTGCGTGGTCTCCTACTGGATTGATACCTTGGTTCTCAAAACTGAGGGAAATACTTATGCTGCTTTGCTCCATCACCTTTTCCTCTTCAAGGGGAAACCAACGCATGCTCAAGAGGTAGCAAGAAGGATTTCTGGCGCTGTTGCCGGGGAGATCTAAGCCAAGTCAAGACATACCAAGTACCCATCACAAACTCTTATCCCTCGCATTACATTATTTGCCATTTGCCTCTCGTTTTCCTCTCCCCCACTTCACCTTTGTCGTTTTATTCACCCTTCTTCTGTTCGTCTTTTTGTTTGCTTTGATGTCTTATTTGGATCATTTGCTCGTTTGGTTGGAATAGTTGTTTATTTATTGCTAAATAGAGAACCTAAGATCTATGGATCCTCATTCGCTTGCTAATCTTTTTAAGAGATTCAATTATGATGAACCAATTGCTAGTGAGTTTTGTGCACTGGATTATCTTTATGAAGTTTTGCTTGAAATTTGTGAATCTGAAAATTGTGATGAAGTACTTTATGGAGTGATTCGCGATGGGAATGATGATAGTATAAATTCTATTAATGTCAATTGTGCTTATAATATGCAAAACCCTAAGCTTGGGGGTGCCAGTTTTGCTATGTCTACTACTTGTTGCAATGATCATGATTGGGGTGATTTTTCTTTTGATCTTGAAAATTTATTTAAGCCCCATGATGAATATGAGATTGATTATAATGTTTGCAATAATATTTAAAGTGGGTTTGGAAGAGTGTCAACTTTAGATCCCACATATTTGGAGAATGTTCAATCTTATGAATTTGTTGATAAAAGTGGGTTTGGAGAGGTCATGACTTTAGTTAATGTTAATCCCACTATTTTGGAAGAGTGTCAACTTTGCATACATGTGTATCGTGTTAAGAATATGTTTTGTGATAGCTATATTGTTGAATTTTCTTATGATCCTACATGTAATTATTATGAGATATGAAAATATGGTTGTAGAAATTTTCATGTTACTAAATTACCTCTCGTTATGTTGAGATTGCTATTGTTTCTTTCCGCTTCCTTGCATATGTTAGTTTTTGCTTGCCTTGATAATTTGTTTGCCTATAAGATTCCTATGCATAGGAAGTATGTTAGACTTAGATGTGTTTGTCATGTGTTTTATGATACTCTCTTCGTGCTTCAATTCTTGTCTTTCATGTGAGCATCATTGAAATCTTATGCCTAGCTATAAGGCTTTAAAGAAAAGCGCTTGTTGGGAGACAACCCAATATTTTTCCTTGCTTTTATTCAATAAATAATTTATCTAGCCTCTGTTTTGGTTGTGTTTTTCGTGTTTAATTAGTGTTTGTGCCAAGTAGAGCCGTTGGGAAGACTTGGGGAAAGTCTTTGCGATCTTGCTGTAAAAAACAGAAACTTTAGCGCTCACAAGAATTTCTGACATTTTTATTAGAGAGTGATATTTAGTTAATTCTTTTTGAAGATGATTAATAGATAAATTCCTCACGTCTAGAAATTTATTTTAGAATTTTGGGGTTCCAGAAGTTTGCGTTAGTTACAGATTACTACAGACTGTTCTGTTTTTGACAGATTCTATTTTTCGTGTGTTGTTTGCTTATTTTGATGAATCTATGGCTAGTAACAGAGTTTATAAACCATATAGAAGTTGGAATACAGTAGGTTTAACACCAATATAAATAAAGAATGAGTTCATTACAGTACCTTGAAGTGGCGTTTTGTTTTCTTTCACTAACGGAACTCACGAGATTTTTTGTAAGTTTTGTGTTGTGAAGTTTTCAAGTTTTGGGTAAAGATTTGATGGATTATGGAACAAGGAGTGGCAAGACCCTAAGCTTGGGGATGCCCAAGGCACCCAAAGGTAAAATCCAAGGACACCAAAAAGCCTAAGCTTGGGGATTCCCCGGAAGGCATCCCCTCTTTTGTCTTCGTCTATCGGTAACTTTACTTGGAGCTATATTTTTATTCACCACATGATATGTGTTTTGCTTGGAGTGTCTTGTATGATTTGAGTCTTTGATTTTTAGTTTACCGCAATAATCCTTGCTGTACTCACCTTTTGAGAGAGAGACACATGAATCGGAATTTATTAAAATACTCTATGTGCTTCACTTATATCTTTTGAGCTATATAGTTTTTGCTCTAGTGCTTCACTTATATCTTTTAGAGCATGGTGGTGGTTTCATTTTATAGAAATAATTGATCTCTCATGCTTCACTTATATTATTTAGAGAGTCCTTTAGAACAACATGGTAATTTGCCTTTGATACTATAAAAACTTTCATATAAGTGCATTGAATATTAAGAGAAGTTTGATACTTGATGATTGTTTTGAGATATGGACATTGTGATATTAAAGTTGTGCTAGTTGAGTAATTGTGAATTTGAGACATACTTGTGTTGAAGTTTGCAAGTCCCGTAGCATGCACCTATGGTAAACGTTGTGTAATAAATTTGAAACATGAGGTATTATTTGATTGTCTTCCTTATGAATGGCGGTCGGGGACGAGCGATGGTCTTTTCCTACCAATCTATCCCCCTAGGAGCATGCGTGTAATACTTGGTTTTTGATGACTTGTAGATTTTTGCAATAAGTATGTGAGTTCTTTATGACTAATGTTGAGTCCATGGATTATACGCACTCTCGCCCTTCCATCATTGCTAGCCTCTTCGGTACCGTGCATTGCCCTTTCTCACCTTGAGAGTTGGTGCAAACTTCGCCGGTACATCCAAACCCCATGATACGATATGCTCTATCACACATAAACCTCCTTATATCTTCCTCAAAACAACCACCATACCTACCTATTATGGCATTTTCATAGCCATTCCGAGATATATTGCCATGCAACTTTCCACCGTTCTGTTTATTATGACACGCATCATCATTTTCATATTGCTTTGCATGATCATGTAGTTGACATCGTATTTGTGGCAAAGCCACCATTCATAATTCTTTCATACATGTCACTCATGAGTCATTGCACATCCCAGTACACCACCGGAGGCATTCATATAGAGTCATATCTTGTTCTAGTATCGAGTTGTAATCATTGAGTTGTAAATAAATAAATAGAAGTAGCACCATGATAGAGCATTGTCCCAAAAATAAAAAAATAAAAGAAAGAGAAAGGCCAAATAAAAAAGGCCAAAAAAGGGGCAATGCCACTATCCTTTTTTTCCACACTTTTGCTTCAAAGTAGCACCATGATATTTACGATAGAGAGTCTCTTGTTTTGTCATCTTCATATACTAGTGGGAATTCTTCATTATAGAACTTGGCTTGTATATTCCAACAATGGGCCTCCTCAAGTGCCCTAGGTCTTTGTGAGCAAGCAAGTTGGATGCACACCCACTTAGTTTCTTTTGTTGAGCTTTCATACATTTATAGCTCTAGTGCATCCGTTGCATGGCAATCCCTACTCCTTGCATTGACATCAATTGATGGGCATCTCCCTAGCCCATTGATTAGCCGCGTTAATGTGAGACTTTCTCCTTTTTTGTCTTCTACACATAACCCCCTTCATTATATTCTATTCCACCCATAGTGCTATATCCATGGCTCACGCTCATGTATTGCGTGAAACTTGAAAAAGTTTGAGATTACTAAAGTATGAAACAATTGCTTGGCTTGTCATCGGGGTTGTGCATGATGAGAGCATTCTTGTGTTACGAAAATGGAGCATGACCAAACTATATAATTTTGTAGGGATGAACTTTATTTGGCCATGTTATTTTGAGAAGACATGATTGCTTAGTTAGTATGCTTGAAGTATTCTTATTTTTATGTCAATATTAAACTTTATCTCGAATCTCTCAGATCTGAACATTCATGCCACAATAAAGAAAAATTACATTGAGAAATGTGTTAGGAAGCATTCCACATAAAAAGTTCTGTTTTTGTCATTTACCTACTCGAGGACGAGTAGGAATTAAGCTTGGGGATGCTTGATAAGTCTCCAACGTATCTATAATTTTTTATTGCTCCATGCTATAATATATTCTATTTTGGATGTTTAATGGGCTTATTTATACACTTTTATATTATTTTTGGGACTAACCTATTAACTGGAGGCCCAGCCCAAATTGTTGTTTTTGCCTATTTCAGTGTTTCGCAGAAAAAGAATATCAAAGGGAGTCCAAATGGAATGAAACCTCTGGGAGCGTGATTTTTGGAACAAACATGATCCAGAGGACTTGGAGTGGACGTCCAGCAACCAATGAGGAGGCCACGAGGCAGCGGGGTGCACCTACCCCCCTGGGTGCGCCCTATAACCTCGTGGGCCCCTCGTGGCTCCACCGACCTACTTCTTCCTCCTATATATACCTATGTACCCTGAAAACATCGCTGAGCACCACGAAAACCTAATTCCACCGCCGCAACCTTCTGTACCCAAGAGATCCCATCTTGGAGCCTTTTCCGGAGCTCCACCGGAGGGGGCATTGATCACGGAGGGCCTCTAAATCAACTCCATGGCCCCTCCGATGATGTGTGAGTAGTTTACCTCAGACCTTCGGGTCCATAGTTATTAGCTAGATGGCTTCTTCTCTCTCTTTTGATCTCAATACAAAGTTCTCCGCAATTCTCTTGCAGATCTATTCGATGTAATCTTCTTTTGCGGTGTGTTTGTCGAGATCTGATGAATTGTGGGTTTATGATCACTATTATCTATGAACAATATTTGAATCTTCTCTGAATTATTTTATGTATGATTGGTTATCTTTGCAAGTCTCTTCGAATTATCAGTTTGGTTTGGCCTACTAGATTGATCTTTCTTGCAATGGGAGAAGTGCTTAGCTTTGGGTTCAATCTTGCGGTGCTCGATCCTAGTGACAGAAAGGGAAATGACACATATTGTATTGTTGCCATCGAGGATAAAAAGATGGGGTTTATATCATATTGCATGATTTTATCCCTCTACATCATGTCATCTTGCTTAAGGCGTTACTCCGTTCTTATGAACTTAATACTCTAGATGCATGCTGGATAGCGGTCGATGTGTGGAGTAATAGTAGTAGATGCAGGAAGGAGTCGGTCTACTTGTCACGGACGTGATGCCTATATACATGATCATACCTACATATTCTCATAATTATTCACTTTTCTATCAATTGCTCGACAGTAATTTGTTCACCCACCGTAATACTTATGCTATCTTGAGAGAAGCCACTAGTGAAACCTATGGCCCCCGGGTCTATTTTCCTTCATACAAGTTTCCAATCTATTTTATTTTGCAATCTTTACTTTCAATCTATATCATAAAAATAGCAAAAATATTTATCTTATTATTATTATCTCTATCAGATCTCACTCTTGCAAGTGGCCGAGAAGGGATTGACAACCCGTTTATCGCATTGGTTGCGAGGTTCTTATTTGTTTGTGTAGGTATGAGGTGACCCGCGCGTGGTCTCCTACTTGATTGATACCTTGGTTCTCAAAAACCGAGGGAAATACTTACGCTGCTTTGCTGCATCACCTTTTCCTCTTCAAGGGAAAACCAACGCATGCTCAAGAGGTAGCACCTGCTTAATAGAGGGTCAGTGCTCGAAATAGATGATGTTCGAGTGAAATGTATTGAGGTTGTAAAAACAAATTTATAATATTTTAAGATTATGCCTAGAACTTGTGGCTCCTCCTGTGCGGTCGTTTTTGTATAATCTAAAAGTTTTCCAGTCGTCGGCTTCAACCCCCTCACATAAAATACAGGGGTGTTCGGAAAAGCATTTGATCACTCTTGATCCAACGTCTTGGTCCGTGAAGGAGGTGTCAATGCGGCGAACTAGGCAATCGAACTATAGGGCTTTAGCATTTTCACTTAGCCATCGGAGTTTGACAGTGGGTCTACGATATAGCCCCTGGTATGTACGCAATTATCCGAATACGGTGCGTTACACGAGTGACCAGAAGAACGGTCCTTCATGCAATACGGGAGGAATCACGAAAGATTCTAATAAGTCATCGAGTGGTTGACCAGCTCTCGCCACATCATGACAATCAGTTTTCGGCTTTCTCTACTGTGGTGCTCATTCGGATAAACCGGGACACAATCATAGTAGTTCTGCCTTTACTACCCTAGCTGATATAGCGGAACGTAAGGTAGTAAGCACAGGAGCCGAGCAACCCAACTATTGACCAAAGACATGATTCGGAGCTGATGCATATAAGGCCAAACTCGCGACGCCGAAGTGTGCTATAAAGCTGTTCGGACTTGTCGGCAATTCAATTGTTCCCATATCGAGCCCCTGGCAACCCGTGCTGAGGTGCGAGTGTGAAACAACCGGAGAAATTCAACTTTTGTTTTTTTGGAAAAAACGAATGCTGGACATGGATTATGTTCACAGGGATCTGATTGATATGTCAATTGCCATTTTACAAATAATAATGCCACGACCCAGGCCATTTGTCATGCCGGTGGTCGAAGGCTAAGGGAGAAGGCATTACAGGATCAAAACACTACAAAATTACTTGGACCTCCTGCCGCACGTCTGCGCCGCCTTGCCTCGGTGAAAGAATGCCTTTAACAGGAACAACCTTGGGGTAAGTGTATGAAGCCGAACTCCGAAAGAGTCTGTGAGATGACCGATATTTTGCGTCACATGTGATAAGATAAAAAGGAATAGTTAGAGATGAGAAGGAGGAAATTGGAGTGCTTGTAGGCTTGCCCGTATTGTGCCTCCGCCGATGGCCAGGGTATCTTAAGTGCATAATTGCGCATGCGCGGTATAAACTTCGCGTGATTGTGAGGCGAATGACGGAGGCTGGACTACTAATTCTGCTCCGAGACAGATTGGTTCCATTTAATGGGAACCGCCGGCTTAATGGCTGATGAATTGTGCGGCTTTGACGAGGCCGCTTTGTGCTTCGGCTGTAATGGCCATAGTGCAATCCCCTGTACGGCAGGAGTGTCCCGTATTTTCGTTTATTGTTATGACGTCGCGCGGGGCGGGCATTTAAATTTTGCGAGGGCGTAGAGTATGACCACATTAAATTGAGCAAAAGTGGTATGCCCCATTAGTGTGTGGTAGTCGCTGTGGAACAGGGCAATATCAAAGGTCAAGCCCTTGCTTCGGAAGTTGTTTGGTGAACCGAAAACGACTTCCAGTGTGACGGAGCCCGTGCAGTGAGCTTCTACGCCGGGTACTGCTCCCTTGAGGATTGTTGTGGTGGGTTTGATTCTAGAAGGATCAATGCCCATTTTGTTGATAGTGTCTTGGTACAATAGATTAAGGCTACTACCGCCGTCCATAAGGACTTCCGTGAGATGGAACCCATCGACAACTGGATCGATGATCAGCTGCCGATCCTTCGGGACGGGTATGTCTAATTTTTGGGGGAACCCGCTCTATGGCGTATATGTCCCGTAGTGCGCGCGTGTGCTCCCCTGTAGGGGTGTGCATCGCATATATCATATTTACGGTTTTCACTTCGGGGGGAATTGCTTTTGAGCCCCGGTGTTCGGGTGGCGAGTCTCTTCGTCACCGTTGTCACTGGACGGTCCCTTCCCCTTGTGTTCGGCTTTTAGCTTGCCGGCTTGTTTGAAGACCCAGCATCTTTTGTTAGTATGCGTAGCTAGTTTATCGGGGGTGGCATGAATCTAGTTGGGCCGGTCCAATATCTTATTGAGGTTGGATGGTCCGTCTCTATTTGCCTTGGATGCCTTTTTCTGCTGACCGGGCTTAGAGCCGCTGAATCCGGCGTTAACTGCTGTGTCTTGCGTTATTTTGTCATTATTGCGACGCTTGTGTTTTTATTGCGTCGTGGCTTTCCGTTGCCGTCTCGGACATCGGAAGTGCCCGGGTCGCTGGCACCGTTGCTCCTACGAGTGAGTCAGCTGTCTTCTCTTCCGCGCAAAAGCGGGTCATTAGAGCGGTAAGGGCTGTCGTGGATTTTGGTTTTTCTTGACCGAGGTGGCGAGCGAGCCATTCATACTGGATGCTGTGTTTGAAGGCCGCGAGGGCTTCGGCGTCCGGACTGCTGGATGATGTGACTTAAGTCATCGACATCTGGTGGTCGGACATATGTACCTTGGAAGTTTATCGCGAAAGGCATCTTCCAGGTCTTCCCAGCTGCCAACGGAGTTCTCCAGCAGGCTGTTTAACCAGTGCCAAGCTGGTCCCTTTAGTTTTAGTGGTAGATATTTAATGGCGTGGAGATCATCGCCGCGAGCCATGTGGATATGGAGAAGAAAGTCCTCAATCCATACCGCGGGATCTGTTGTTCCATCGTATGATTCGATGTTTATGGGTTTAAACCCCTCTGGGAATTCGTGGTCCATTACTTCGTCAGTGAAGCAAAGTGGGTGAGCGGCGCGTCTGTATCGAGCCACATCGCGATGTAGCTCAGATGGAGTCCGTCTGCGATTTCTGGTCCGGACGTAACTATACTTTCCATGTTTGGCTCGATAGCCGTCATCGCGCGTCGAGGCATGCCCCCGTGATACATAGATCGATCTGGCCGGACCTGCTTTATTCTTCAGGCCCTGCCTGAGATCATATGTGTATCTCTGCGCAGTTTTGTCTTTATGGCGAGGTGGCACAGGCTGGTGTTCGGCTTGGGTTGCCGCTTTGTCCCGACCACGTAGTGGTCGGGCAGCCACATTGTGCGCTGATGGCATGGGCTCCAACACCACGTCATCGAATTGAGGTAATAATTTGTGCTTCGGGTAACTTTTGAATGGTCGCTTGAGGCCGTATTCCTCGGCTTCCAGGATGTTAGTCCATCTGTCATTGAGCAGGTCTTGATCAGCTTGAAGTTGTTGCTGCTTCTTTTTCAGGCTACTTCTAGTGGCTATTAGCTGGTGCTTGAAGCGCTCCTGCTCGAGAGGTTCCTCGGGCACGATAAAATTCTCAGTGCGGAGGCTTGCCTCATCCTCGGAGAGTGGAAGATAATTATTGTCCTCCAAGCCTTCGTGTGTGGCCTGTTCACCAGGGCTAACTTGCCCGTCTTCCCGTTCATTTTGTTCGGCAGTTGCCTCAACGGGGTCTTCATTGTCTTCGGCACCGTCCGGAGTGTTATCTTCTCCTGTGCCGGTGTTGTTGTCTTTGCTGCGGCGTGACTTAGAGCGGTGCCGCTGACGTCGGTGCTTTGTTTGTATCTCGGGAGGTTTATCCTCAACTGGATCTTCCTTGTCATCGCCGCTATTCTCTTTTGGTGCATCCACCATGTATATGTCATATGAGGAAGTGCCCGTCCAGCGTCCGGTAAACGGCAGGTTTTGGGCCTCTTCTTCTCCGGCATCGTCGTCCATACCGTCGATGTCGTCGATGTTGTAATCGAGCGTGTCAGTTAAGTCTTCGACTGTGGCTATTAAGTGGGCGGGGGTGGGAAGCAAAATTCATCATCAGCCTCTAGTTCGAACTGGATATAATTCGGTCGTGAGTCCACCGCTAAGGAGAGTGTTTTCAATGAGTTTAGCACATCGCCTAAGGGCGAGTGCCGGAAGACATCTGCGGAGCTAAATTCAATGATTGACACCCGATCAAGCTCATCATGCACGGACGCACATGCTTCGGAACCTATAGACGGAAACGTGTCCGAGGTTCTCGCAATACAGATCGTACTTGAGGTTGGGTCTGTGTGCGGCTCCAACGACGCTGAGTCTGCGGCCTCCATGGCGGGGTTGAGCCTCCTGTCCCCGGATGGCGTGACCTGCTCCGGATCTAGAGCCGAAGAAGTTGGAGGTTCTATCTCCTGGGTGTAGTTCGATGACAGATTTAGGCCATGTTGATCGTGGTGACAAGGAGCGGCTATTGCCGCGGTCTCGAATCCGTCGAAGATAAAGTCTCCGCGGATGTCCACGACGTAGTTCAAGTTTCCAAATCTGACCTGATGGCCAGGGTCGTAGCTATCGATCTGCTCTAGATGGCCAAGCAAGTTGGCCCGCAAAGCGAAGCCGCCGAACACGAAGATCTGTCCGGAAGGGAAGGTTTCTCCCTGGACAATGTTGTTGTTGATGATTGACGGGGTCATTGAACCTCTTGGCGATGACACAGCGGAACTCTCAATGAAAGCACCAATGTCGGTGTCAAAATCGGCGGATCTCGGGTAGGGGGTCCCGAACTGTGCGTCTGAGGTTGATGGTAACAGGAGACATGGAACACAATGTTTACCCAAGTTCGGGCCCTCTCGATGGAGGTAAAACCCTACGTCCTGCTTGATTAATATTGATGAGTATGGGGGTTACAAGAGTTGATCTACCACGAGATCGTAATGGATAAAACCCTAGAATTCTAGCCTATCTGTTTATAATTGTCCTTACAGACTAAACCCTCCAGTTTATATAGACACCGGAGGGGACTAGGGTTATACAAAGTCGGTTACATAGAAAGGAAACAGTATATCCGGCCGCCCAGCTTGCCATCCACGCAAGGAAGAGTCCTGTCCAGAGATGGGAGAAAGTCTTCCATTTTGTATCTTCATGGCCCAATAGTCCGGCCCATGTCCAACAGGCCAGACGCCCGAGCACCCCTTAGTCTAGGACTCCCTCAATGGTATTCTTCAAAGACATCTTCGGCGGTTCCTCCTCCGGCAACTACTCCTTCACCACCCGGTTATGCCTCTCTTCTCTCTCTCGGGCTATGACTTGGAATGAAGGGTTTTTACCCAAAGGTCGATTTGAGCCATTTCTTCCTCTTGTAGCTCCCTAAGACCGTTAGTGGCAACGAATGGAACGGGGTGGCTGAAGATCTATCTGCTCATTGTCACCATCAATCTCCATGCATGAAGCTAGTTGCGTTTGGTTTTGTGGACAGTGGGAGGAAGTTTCTGGCATGTGGTGAGAAGGTTAGACCCTCTTTCATTGTTACAAATCATTTGTTAGATGTGATTCAGACATTGTCACGGTCCCAACCCATTCATACCACACCTTCAACCAAACGCATCCTAAGATAGTGTCATAGTTTGTACCTAGTATCTTAAATTGTTGCCATCTCATCAGCGGTGCCATTTGAAAATTATTTGGCACCGCTTCAGCAGTTTGTGTAGCCAACTTTGTTCCACACATCCGAGCAACCAATCAGTAAAATACTAAATCTTTATGGCACGAAGGAACTGGGCATCGGAGCAACTACGTGCTCCGGAGTCCGGATCCCTGATTTTTTTCCGCTGCATCGGCTCGCTAGTGCAGGGCACCGGTGCGAGATGTAGGAAGTTGTCTTTACCCCAGTTTTGGCATACATAGTGGACGGCCTTAGTGCTATTAGTTCTATGTTACTAAATTTGTGCATGTACACACCTGTTAGTATCAATTTGCTGTCATCCAAACACTGTTGCTATGTTGTTGCAATTATTTTTACCTTCCTCATAAAATGTTCAATTTGTTATTTATTGTACATGAGTAAGAACTTGTAGCGTCGTTGTAGTTAATTATAGCTTCTGATGTTCCAGAATTTGGTCGTTGTCTTAGTACCATTTATTTCATTTGCACATTGTTCTTTTTGAGAAGATATGTCATAATTAACATGTTTCTTCAGTTTTTCAAAATAAGCATTGGTGATTTTCTATGTTGCTATAAACCCATTTCCCCTACAATTGTTGCTGATCTAGTTTTAAATATTATAGGATGAACGGAAGTATTCTTACTTGGAGTGGGTTGATCAAGAGTGGCCACAGTCTTTGAAGATGTGCCTATCGAAGCTCTAGAGCATGTATGAGGAACAGAACACGCGTAGGCTTAGATAAAGTCTTGTCAACGTTGAAGCATATTTCAAGATACGGGATAAAAAGTTGAAGGTGGAGAATGAGCTCAGATTTTTTATATCAGACTTTGCTAAGATGCTGTTGGCGAAGGAGGAGGCACTTTCCCAGTTGGCCCGTGCAAAACGGGTTCTTACTGAACTGAAAGCAGAGGTGGATAAGATGAGCCTGGATGATCTCGATTAGGGAAATGAATATATTGCTCTTATGAAGTTGAACTAGCTATATGTTGTATTGTGTTGTTTTCATGTAGCTACCGTACTGTGATGTTATAATATATTTATGTGCCTGATATGAAATTGGCAAACAGTTATTCGATATGAAATGTGAATCTGCGTAATACTGGAATTATTAATTGTAAACTAATAAACCTGCTAAATGTGTCATGGATCTTTGCAAACGGTTCTAGCAGTAAAAGCGCTTACAATGGATAGCCCAATGCCACATAGTTTTCTTCATCAAATCGTGTGTGATATAGTTGATAAAAGCAAACAGTTAACCAAGGAAGACCATGTGTGATAGTTACACCTTTCACACATGAGCCTACACATAAAACTGTGTGGGATGTACGTCCGAACGGAAACGTTTACCCTGGATTGACTGTGTGGGATGTACATAAGAACGGAAACGCATTGCTTGGATTGACTGTGTGTGATTCACCGTGTGGAAATGTTTTTCTGGAATTCACTGTGTGGGATGTACATACCTACAGAAATGATTTTCTCGGATTACCGTGTGGGATGTACATACCTACGGAAATGATTAGGTTTCGATGCCTCGCCTGATCACACGCGGCCCCAGCCTAGGTCCCAGGAGGGCCTATCCCCGATGATTTCTGGGTTGTGTGGGAAGGAGACCCTATCACACACACTCACTTTGCGACGGTTCCAAAAGCCGTCGCGGAAAGGGGTAAAAAACCATTTGTTTAGGACCGACGCGCACCAGTGATGCATATAAAACATCCAAAACAGATAATATAATAGCATGGAACAATAAAAAAATTATATATACATTGGAGACGTATCAGGGGTCCATAAGGAAACTAAGGGATATTAAGGTCTCCTTTTAGTAGAGAACCAGAACAAAGCATTCACACATCATGAATACATGAACTCCTCAAATTACGATAATCATCGAAAAGAATCCCAATTATTGTCACCTTGGGGTATGAGGACCATAACACATAATAGGTCCATACAACTTGCATGGTAGGATCAAGAACACAAATATATTGATGAAAACATAAACAGTTCAGATCTGAAATCATGGCACTCTGGCCCTAGTGACAAGCATTAAGTATAGAAAAGTCATAGCAACATGAATCTCAGAAATAGTGGATACTAGGGATCAAGCCCTAACAAAACTAACTCGATTACATGACGAATCTCATCCAACCCATTACTGTCTAGCAAGCCTACGATGAAATTACTCATTCCCAGCGGTGAGAATCATGAAATTGGTGATGGATGATGGTTCATGATGACGAAGATGGAAGATCCCCCTCTCTGGAGCCCCGAACGGACTACAGATCTGACCTCCCGATGAAGAACAGGAGGTGGCGGCGGCTCCGTATCATAAAACACGATGAAACTTCCTCTCCTATTTTTTTCTCGGGAAATAGGAATTTATAGTATCGAGATTAGGGTCAGGGGAGCCTCATGGGGCCCACTACCCACCAGGGTGCGCTAGAGGGGGTGGCTGATATGTCTCCAACGTATCTATAATTTACGGAGTAATCATGCCATGTTTGCAATAATTTTATATGGTCTTGGTATGATTTTCTTAGAACTAACCCGGACTGACGCTGTTTTCAGCAGAACTACCATGGTGTCGTTTTTTTGTGCAGAAATAAAAGTTCTCAGAGTGGGCTAAAAATTTACGGTGATTTTTTATGGACCAAAAGAGACCCCCGAAGCACCGGAGCTAGACCAGAAGAGTCCCGACGAGTCCACAAGCTAGGGGCGCGCCCTAAGGGCTTGTGGGCCCCTCGGGCACCCTTCTGACTTGTTTCCAACGCCAAAAATTCTTATAAATATAGAAACCTCCGAAAGAACCCTAGATCGGAAGTTCCGCTGCCGCAAGCCTCTGTATACATGAAAAACCAATCGGGAGCCCGTTCCGGCACCCTGCCGGAGGGGGAAATCATCACCGGAGGCCGTCTTCATCATCCTGGCGGTCTCCATGATGAGGAGGGAGTAGTTCACCCTCGGGGCTGAGGGTATCTACCAGTAGCTATGTTCTTGATCTCTCTCTCTCTCTCTCGTGTTCTTGATTTGGCATGATCTTGATGTACCGCGAGCTTTGTTACTATAGTCGAATCATATGGTGTTTCTCCTCCTCTACCTTCTTGTGATGAATTGAGTCTTTCTCTTTGAGGTTTCATTATGTTGGATTGAGTATTGGATTTGAGAACACTTCATGTATGTCTTGTGATGGTTATCTGTGGTGGCAATGGGATGTTCTATTGATTCACTTGATGTATGTTTTGGCGGTCAACTCACGAATTCCTGAGGTGACATTGGGGTAATCTATGCATAGGGGCTCATGCATGTTTTCGTCCTACGTTCTTTGATAGAAACTTTGGAGTGATTCTTTGTCGCACATTGAGGGATTGCTAGATGATTTAATTATGTTATCATTGTTGAGACTTTGCACTAGTGAAAGTATGAACCCCAAGCATTGTTTTCAAGCATTGCAATATCGTTTTTGCTCACTTTTGCTACTAGTTACCTTGCTATTTTATATTTTCAGATTACAAAAACTTATATCTACCATCCATATTACACTTGTATCACCATCTCTTCGCCGAACTAGTGCACCTATACAATTTACCATTGTATTGGGTGTGTTGGGGACACATGAGACTCTTTGCTATTTGGTTGCGGGGTTGTTTGAGAGATACCATCTTCATCCTATGCCTCCCATGGATTGAGAAACCTTAGGTCATCCACTTGAGGGAAAATTGCTACTGTCCTACAAAACTCCGCGCTTGGAGGGCTAACACGAGTCTACAAAAAGAAGGTTGTGTAGTAGACGGTAGACATCAAGCTCTTTTCTGGCGCCGTTGCCGGGGAGGTGAGTGCTTGAAGGTATATCTTTAGATCTTGCAATTGAATCTTTTAGTTTCTTGTTTTATCACTAGTTTAGTTAATAAAAAAACTACAAAAAATGGAATTGAGGTTGCCTAATATGCTTCATCTTTTTAATGTCTTTCGTGAAAATGATGGAAAGGAAAATTGTGCTCAAGTGTTAGAAGAAGAAGTCAATAAAATGTTTGGCTCTAAATCTTTGAATGATAAACATGATTGCAATGTTGTTAGTGTGCTTGCTGTGAATATTCATGATACTAATGATGATTGCACCAGTCATGATAAAGAAGTTTCTTATAAGAGTGTCAATTTTTGTGGAGTGAATAGAGTTTGTGAAGACATGCCTTATAGGGATGATAGATTTTGTAAGAAGCATAAACATGATGAAACCAATCGGTGGCTTAAGGTGATAGATAAATTTGCTACAAAATTATGCTCTCTTCATCCCATTACTTGTGAACTTTGTAATAGAGTTGGTCATCTTAATTTCCAATGCACACTTTTTATGATCGAATCGTGGCTAAAAACAGCAATAACTTTATCACCCCTGAACTTTATAATGAAATTTGTTTATTTTGGGGGTGTGAATAATTGTCACATAAAAATATTTGGTTTGAAGCATCCATATTCACCGACCATGTTGAAACTACTCTTAAAGAAATATATGTGTTTTGCATGGTAAATTGCAAGGAAAATGCTTATATTTCCAACTATAGAAAGATGGGAAAGACAATAGAATATAAAAGTACTAATGATGTGAAACATGTTACGAGAATGAGCTCCCTATGCAACCAATCTCATCAATAAGGAGCTCCAAAAAGTTGTTTAAACCCACACATGATGTGGACAAGAAAAAGAAAAGACGGAGAAGCAAAGGTAAAAAGGTATCACTCCCAAATGATGTTGCTCCCACTATTGTTATTCCTCATGAGAATGAACCAAAAATAAATGTGGAAGATGATATACTTGATGATGATATTGATTCTTTGTCTTATGGTACAATGTTCGAAGAAACTATTGAGGATGATTTTGTTATGCCTATTACTCATTGTGATGATTATAATTGGGAAAATAATGATACCTCTAATAATCTTGAAAATCTTTTGGCACCAACTTAGAAAATTGTGACGATAATACTTGCTATACTATTGGTGCTATTCATACTATTAATGCTGAGAGTGAATATGCTTATGATATGCAAAGCCACAAGCTTGGGGATGCTATGTTTTATGAGAATGACATGTTTGAGAATTTATTTGCTGCAATTAATGTTTGTCCCAAGCTTGTGGATGCTATGCTTGACGAAGATTATATTTTTAGTACCCCAAGTTTTGATGTGCAAATTTATTATGATGATAGCATGCCTCCTATTTATGATGATTGCAATATTTATGAAAGTGAGTTTGGAAGAGTGTAAACTTTAGATAATAATTATCCCACTGTTTTGGAGGGGTTTGAATTTTACTATAATGGTAAAAGTGGATTTGGAGAGGTCATGACTTTATTTAGTAATGAGTCCACTATCTTGGAAGAGGTTTCAATTGATTTTGATGAGAACAAAGTTGCTACTTATGATGATTATTGTGATGACACTTATGTTATAAAAAGTAGTGATGATTATATTTATAAAACTTGTCATAATTATGATTACCTTTTTTCTGAACATTACTCTTTTAATGTGGAAACAATTTATAGTATTCGAGTTTCTTATGATACTCCCACTATTCCGAGTGAGAAGAATTTTACTTATGTGGAGAGTAGTAAAATTTCTATACTTGTGCATCATAAAAATAATGCTTTATGTGATGGTTATATTGTTGAATTCATTCATGATGCCACTGAAAATTATTATGATAGAGGAACATACGCTTTTATATATTGCAATAATATCGAGTTTCCTCTCTATGTGATGAAAATCTTGAAGTTTTGCTTGTTTTGCCTTCCTATGCTAGTTGATTCTTGTTCCCATAATTTGTTTGCTCACAAAATCCCTATGCATAGGAAGTGGGTTAGGCTTAAATGTGCTAGTCATATGCTTCATGATGCTCTCTTTGTGTTTCAATTCTTATCTTTTATGTGAGCATCATTGAAATCATCATGCCTAGCTAGAAAGGCATTAAAGAAAAGCGCTTGTTGGGGGACAACCCAACATTTACCCCTACTATTTTTGTGTGTACACATGATTAAGATATTGGTGTAATCATTTTTATAGCTTTTATTTCAATAAAGTGCCAAGTAAAGCCTTTGGGTAGTGAGGGTGATAGTTGACTTGATATTGTGCAAAAACAGAAACATTTGCTTCCAGTAACAGAATTGTTTATTCACTAGAGCGTGATAAAATTCTGAATTACACATGATTGATATGCAAATTGCCTATGTTTTCCTAATTTTTCAGAATGTTTGGAGTCACAGAAGTATACGAAGTTTCCAGATTGCTACGGACAGTTCTGTTTTTGACATATTCTATTTTCATTGTATTGTTTGCTTATTTTGATGAATCTATGGGTAGTATCGGAGTGTATGAACCATGGAGAAGTTGGAATACATTAGATATAACACCAATGTAAATTTAGAATGAGTTCACAACAGTACCAAAGTGGTGATTTACTTTATTATACTAACGGAGCTTACGCGTTTTCTGTTGAGTTTTGTGTGATTGAAGTTTTCAAGTTTTGGGTGAGATACGGATACGAGGAGAATAAGGAGTGTGAATACCGTAATCTTGGGGATGCCCAAGGCACCCCAAGATAATTCAATGAATACCCAAGCAACTAAGCTTGGGGATGCCCAGGAAGGTATCCCCTCTTTCATCTCCAACATTATCGGTAACCTCACTTGGAGCTATATTTTTATTCGTCACATGATATGAGTTTTGCTTGGTGCGTCATTTTATTTTATTAGTATTTTCTTACTATTATTTAGAGTAATGTTTTTCATCTTTTAGTTCAATAGAAAGGTCAAGTATAGCCTTTACCATGCTTATTATATGTTGTTGTTTTGAAAACAGAAAGAATTCTATCATTGTCTGAATATTCGTGAATACTCAGAACATGATAAAATCTTGAGATTTTTACACAATGAGTAACAACAAATTGTGTACAGTGGGGTAATTTTTCAGAATTTTTGGAGTTAGGGAAGTATGATTCCTCTTGCATACTTTACAGACTGTTCTGTTTAGATAGATTGCTGTTATGTTTGCATTGTTTGCTTATGTTTGCTCGTTCAATGATTATATTTGAGGATAGGAGTATTATATATGCAGAGGCATTTTGTATGCAATGTCAAATTATAATTTTTGTGATTTTCTATAGTAGAGAATGATAAGGTTTTGCATTGATTTATACTAACTTATCTCACGAGTTCTTGTTGAGTTTTGTGTGGATGAAGTAGGGTAACCGTGGTATAAAAGGAACTAAGGAGACACGAGAGCTCAAGCTTGGGGATGCCCAAGGCATCCCAAAATAATATTTCAAGAAGTCACAAGCATGTAAGCTTGGGGATGCCCTGGTTGGCATCCCGCCTTTCTTCTTCAACAATGTCGGTCAGTTTTGGTTGAGCCTAAGTTTTTGCTTCTTCACATGATATGTGCTATCCTTAGAATGTCATTTTATTTTATTTTGCTTGCTGTTTGAATAAAATATTAAGATCTAAAATTTTAAATGAGAGAGAGTCCTCACATAGCTACATAATTATTTGACTACTCATTGATCTTCACTCATATCTTTTTGGAGCAGTTTGTCATTTACTCTCATGCTTCACTTATATCTTTTTGAGAGTCTTATAAATAGTAATGGTAACATGCATGTGTTATAAAATTTGTCTCAATATGATGGGTATTCAAGAGGGATATAATAAAAACTTTCATTTAAGAGCATTGAATAATATGAGAAGTTTGATTCCTTGCATTTTTTTGAGATATAAAGATGGTGATATTAGAGTCATGCTAGTGAGTAATTGTGGATTGGTAAAAATACTTGTGTTAAGGTTTGTGATTCCCGAAGCATGCACGTATGGTGAACCATTATGTGATGAAGTCGGAGCATGATTTATTTTTTGATTGTCTTCCTTATGAGTGGCGGTCGGGGACGAGCGATGGTCTTTTCCTACCAATCTACCCCCTAGGAGCATGCGTGTAGTACTTTGTTTCAATGGCTAATAAATTTTTGCAATAATTATGTGAGTTCTTTATGACTAATGTTGAGTCCATGGATTATACGCCCTCTCACCCTTCCGCCATTGCTAGCCTCTCTAGTACTGCACAACTTTCGTAGGTGCATTAAACCCACCATATACCCTTCCTCAAAACAGCCACCATACCTACCTATTATGGCATTTCCATAGCCATTCCGAGATATATTGCCATGCAACTTCCATCGTTCCATTTTGTTATGACACATACCATCATTATCATATTGCTTTGCATGATCATATAGTCGACATAGTATTTGTGGCTTGGCCACCGCTCATATTTTTTTATACATGTCACACTTGATCATTGCACTCCAGGTACACCGCCAGAGGCATTCATATAGAATCATATTTTGTTCTAGTATCGAGTTGTAATTCTTGAGTTGTAAGTAAATAAAAGTGTGATGACCATCATTATTAGAGCATTGTCCCATGTGAGGAAAGGATGATGGAAGCTATGATTCCCTCACAAGTTGGGATGAGTCTCCGGACTTTATAAAAAAATAAAAGAGGTCAAAGAAGCCCACAAAAAATAAAAGAGGCCAAAGAAGCCCACCAAAAAATGAGAGAAAAAGAAAGAAGGGACAATGTTAATATCCTTTTACCACACTTGTGCTTCATAGTAGCACCATGTTCTTCATGATAGAGAGTCTCCTTATTTATCACTTTCATATACTAGTGGGAATTTTTCATTATAGAACTTGGCTTGTATATTCCAATGATGGGCTTCCTCAAATTGCCCTAGGTCTTCGTGAGCAAGCAATTGGATGCACACCCACTTAGTTTCTTTTTGAGATTTCATAAACTTATAGCTCTAGTGCATCTATTGCATGACAATCCCTACTCACTTGCATCGATATCAATTGATGGGCATCTCCATAGCCCATTAATTTTCCTAGCTGATGTGAGACTTTCTCCTTTTAGTCTTCTCCTCACAACCTCTATCATACTCTATTCCACCTATAGTGCTATATCCATGGCTCACGCTCATGTATTGCGTGAAAATTGAAAAAGCTTGAGAACATTAAAAGTATGAAACAATTGGTTAGCTTGTCATCGGGGTTGTGCATGATGAAATACTTTGTGTGATGAAGATAGAGCAGAGCCAGACTATATGAGTTTGTAGGGATAACTTTCTTTGGCCATGATACTTTGAGAAGACATGATTGCTTTATTAGTATGCTTGAAGTATTATTGTTTTTATGTCAATATTAAACTTTTGTTTTGAATCTCATGGATCTGAACATTCATGCCACAATAAAGAAGATTACATTGATAAATATGTTAGGTAGCATCCACACTTCATAAATTCTTTCTTTTATCATTTACCTACTCAAGGACGAGCGGGAATTAAGCTTGCTTATGCTGATACGTCTCCAAAGTATCTATAATTTATGAAGTATTCATGCCATGTTCGCCACAATTTTATATGGTTTTGCTATGATTTTATTAGAACTAACCCGGACTGACGCTGTTTTCAGCAAAACTACCGTGGTGTCATTTTTTGTGCAGAAATAAAAGTTCTCAGAATGGGCTGAAAATTTATGGTGTTTTTATGGACCAAAAGAGACCCCTGAAGTACCGGAGCTGGACCGGAAGAGTCCCGAGGAGTCCACAAGTAAGGGGTGCGCCCTACACCCAGAGCGTGCCTTGAGGGATTGTGGGCCCCTTGGGCACCCTGCTGACTTGTTTCCGACGCCACAAATTCTTATAAATATAGAAACCACTAGAAAGAAACCTAGATCGGAAGTTCCGCTGCCGCAAGCCTATGTAGACAAGAAAAACCAATCGGGAGCCCGTTCTGACACCGTGCCGGAGCGGTAAATCATCACCGGAGGCCATCTTCATCATCCCGGCGGTCTCCATGACGAGGAGGGAGTAGTTCACCCTCGGGGCTGAGGGTATGTACCAGTAGCTATGTGCTTGATCTCTCTCTCTCTCTCTCTCTCTCTCTCTCTCTCTCTCTCGTGTTCTTGATTTGGCACGATCTTGATGTACCGTGAGCTTTGTTACTATAGTTGAATCATATGGTGTTTCTCCCCCTCTACCTTCTTGTGATGAATTGAGTCTTGCTCTCTGAGGTTTCGTTATGTTGGATTGAGTATTGGATTTGAGAACACTTGATGTATATATGTCTTGCGATGGGATATCTGTGTTGACAATGGGATGTTCTATTGATTCACTTGATGTATGTTTTGGTACTCAACTCGCAGATCCTCGAGGTGACATTGGGGTAATCTATGCATAGGGGTTGATGCATGTTTTCGTCCCACGTTCTCCGATAGAAACTTTGGAGCGATTCTTTGTCTCATGTTGAGGGATTTCCATATAATTTAATTATGTTATCATTGTTGAGAGACTTTGCACTAGTGAAAGTATGAACCCTAGGCCTTGTTTCCAAGCATTGCAATACCGTTTTTGCTCACTTTTGCCACTAGTTACCTTGCTATTTTGATATTTTCATATTACAAAAACCTATATCTACTATCCATATTACATTTGTATCATCACCATCTCTTTGCCGAACTAGTGGACCTATACAATTTACCATTGTATTGGGTGTGTTGGGGACACAAGAGACTCTTTGTTATTTGGTTGCAGGGTTGTTTGAGAGAGACCATCTTCATCACACGCCTCCTACAGATTGATAAACCTTAAGTCATCCACTTGAGAGAAAATTGCTAGTCCTAGAAAACTCTCCGGTTGGAGGCCCAACACGAGTCTACAAGAAGAAGGTTGTGTAGTAGACATCAGTGGCGCGCCCTGGTGCCTAGTGGGCAGCAGGCCCCCCACCAGTGGGTGTTTGCTCCAGTATTTTATTTTGTTCCAAAATGAATCTCCAAAAAGTTTTGTCCAATTCCGGAAACTTCTATTTCTGCACAAAAACAACACCATGGTAGTTCTGCTAAAAATAACGTCTGTTCGGGTTAGTTTCATTGAAATCATGCCAATTAGAGTTCAAAACAAGAGCAAAAGTGTTTGGAAAAGTAGATACGATGGATACGTATCAACTCCCCCAAGTTTAACTCATTGCTTGTCCTTAAGCAATTCAGTTGACAAACTTAAAGTGACAAAGAAAAACTTTGACGAACTCTTTTGTTCTTGTATCCATATATATGCTTAAATAATACCCAGGTATTCACCAAAGATTATAACTAACCATGCAAATGACAACTCTTATTAATTATATTCACTCATATCAATGGCATAATATACTAGCGAGCAATAATAAAAAAATTGATGATGATGGGGCAGAGAGTACAAATTGATCTACATCGAGATCATATGAGTATTGTGTAAGCTCTAAACCTTGCAAAGGTGAATGTGTATGCCTCTATGGACTAAACCCACGACTTATATAGACGCCAAGGGTACCTAGGGTTTACAATGCCGGTTACAATGGAGGGATAAACATGCCAACTATTAAAATATGCTTGAAGTACACGCCAAGCCTCCTAGAGATCTTCATCTTGATTACACCGAGTGCCAGGGCCAACATGGCTCATTCATCATTCTTCGGTGGGTCCTCGGCCCGGCCCATAGCTGGCGGACCGATGTGGCAAACACCTCCTAATTCAGGACACTAACACTTGGCATGTAGGGATGACAATGTTGGGGCTTTAGTTTTGATAATGATACCAAGCTATGGGTTCTTGAGCTTTGGGTTGTGAAAACCCTATGTGTGGTCTTTATTTGGTTGAACCAAGAAATGCCGACCTCCATACGACACTTGAACCTTCTATCTAGGTTGAGAGTTTCTAATTTGGCCTTCAGTGATTGAAATCGAAAACAAGACATGTGAAGGTTGTTCTCCAAATGTGAGGGCTCAAGACCGCTTCCCCATGGTGATACCCACCGCAGCAACGGAACTTGGTCACTGTGTTTTTTTTCAATAATAATTTGGTCGTGTGCATCCTCGACGTCTCTATTGGTTCATCCGTCATATTGTTATAAAATGTTGATATAAGGAAATTGCTAATGGAGCTCGAGCTCCATGGAGCCTGGAATTTCAAAATTTCAAAAATCAAATCTTGGTAATTTAAAAAATTCTGAAAAAATTACACCTCTAGGTATGTTTTCCACATCTGTGTAAAGTTTCATGGTGAAATACATTATGATGTGAGCTATACAAAAAAATCATGTATTTTAGCACATGTATCATTCACTAAAAAGTCCATGATTTTGTTATTTTTGTGTAGATCACATAACAACGCATTTCATAATGAAAACTTACACACTTGTAGACACCATCGCTACGTGCATGTGTATTTTTCCATATTTTTTCAAAACTTTGAAATGTGATTTTTGAACTGCTCGAAATTTCAGGTTCCGTGTCGTCGATACATCCTTGTTGTCTTAAAAAACGGAGGGTATACAAGATGTAGAGCTACGCACATACGAACAAAGAGAGAGGCGAAGAATTGCATGCGTGGATTATTCTCGTACCAGCCATCTTTCCAAAACGAACAGGGATTACAAAAGCCAGTTCAGTAAGCAGTACGTAGCAGAATGAACCGCTAAAAACCACATGCAAGTGCAGCGCTGCTCGCACCTCCACCACCACCACCACCACCACTGGTACATGTGTGCGCGCCCACTTTGAGCAGGGGTGGGGAAGGAAGCAAAAGGCCTAGCCCGCCTTTGAACCAAATCAGAATTTTCAAGGAGCAATGGACCATGGTACTTGCTTTGCTTGCAACTTGCAACAACAACAGCACCGCCCACCACCACCGTTCTACATCCTCCATATGAATTCAGAGATATTTATTCTCTATGCCTACACTACACCAGCCAGCTGCCGCCGCCGCCGCCTCCCGGGAAGTGGAGTGGAATCCGACGTGCAACTTTGCAGCCGGCCAGCCAAGCTTTCCCTCCGATCCTGCGCCGCTTTACGCTCTCCTCTCCGTAGGAAAGCTCGGGCATCATCGAGCTCGCCACCTTCTTGATTATTTTTTTGTTCTTTTCCTTCTTCTTGTCTCCACTCGATGGCACGCGGGAATCAAACCAATCCAATCCGGCCGCACTGCCAATAACCGGTTGTTTGGCGGTGCGCCGATCATCAAAGAACTAAAAAAATCTAGAGAAATGGGAAGGAAATCGTGGGTGAAAACGGCCGGAGTTGCAACTGCTGCGACGACCAACTAATGGATGAAGCTCCGGCCGCGCGGCTGGACACCTAGGGAAAAACAAGCGCGGGCTTGGATCACCGGTGGACGGCCGGCAGCTCCAGCCTCACCCTCTTGTTGTTGCTCATCGCCGCCGCGACGGAGAAGGAGGCGGCGTCCAGGCGCGCGTATGTACTGTCGGCGTCGCCCCGGTCGGACGCCGATCTCTTGGCCGCCTTGCTCGGCGACGACGGATCGCGCAGCATCATGGTGTAGCAGGCATATACATCCTCCTGCGCACAACAACATCGGCCGTCAGGCGAACTGGTTTGACGACCCACTGGAAGGAGCTTTGAGTATGGTGGACGAGGACGAGCAAGTCACCTTCTCGAGGAGGCAGGTCGGGGAGAGGCTGCTGATCTTGGATTCCAGTGGCTCCCTCGTGAGCGTGCCGTGGGTGGCCGCCAAGACGGCGACGGCGGCCACGGTGGACGGCCGGTGGTCGAGCACGCTCGCCACTGCAAGAACAGAGCACGGTCAGTTGATACAAGCAGAGCACGGTCCATGGATCGATGTGGTTGTCAAGTAACCAACCTTCGGCGGCGGAGAAGATGAGGGCGGCGGCCTTGACGGCGATGAGGCCGCCGCCACCTCCGCGGCCGCCGCCGTTGAATCGCCGGAGCCTGGAGGAGAGGCAGGGGAGATAGTCGAAGGGCGTGACCGCGCCCATCCGCCAGTCGAGCGTGGAGAGCACGAGCATCTCCATGCGGCGGATGGAGTCGCAGCTGAAATCGTAGTCGTCGTCGGCGCGGAACTCCGACAGCGCCGGCGCCTGGCACTCATCCATCTTCGCCGCCAGCGACACGCACGCGATGGCCAACAGCCGCGCCGCCCACGGCATCACCGACCTCTGCACGCACGCACGCACACGAACCAAAGAATCAGTGACCGGTCTCCGCGTGGTTCAAGAAACAGAGGAAGCTAAGTGGGATCAATGGATGGCGATTGTGGACGTACGTCGACGCATCGCCGGAGGGAGAAGCGGTCGAAGTAGGCAATCGCCACGTACGCCGTGCGGTGGGAGAACCCGAAGTGCCCGCGCGTCTGCAATGGCGCCGGCGAGAGATGTCAGGGGCTCTGTTTCACCATCAAAAAACCAACGGATGCAGATATATAGACGCGTCTGTTGGATCGATGGTTCACCTCAAGGATCCACCGGACGGTGTCGCGCCGCGCGCACTGGAACCAGTCCTCGGACGCCATGGAAGACGACGGATCGACGGAGCAGAAGCTGCTCTCCTTGGACACCAGGTGGTCCAAGTACCCCTCCTCGTCTTCCTCCTCGCCGCCGTTATCGTCGCCGGCACTGTACACCAGCAGCAGCTTGCCGGCGTCGTCGTCGGCGAGGCCGTCGCCGAGGTCGGCGCCGTCCTCTTGGCACATGAGGGAGAAGCAGCACCCGGCCGCGTAGTCCTCGGCTTCCATTCTCGATCCGCTCCGTGCTTCCGTTATGTACACTCCGCCGGACGGTAGCACTGGTGGGCTTTGTCAAAGTACCATGAGGGTTAGGATCCGGACGGGGAAAGGCCGCCGGAGCTGGCAGTGGGAGTGGAGAAGGGGGGAGAAGGCAGGGCGAGGTGGCCGCGCCTCAAGCGGTCAAGCCGCTGCCCTCTATTTAAGGAAAAAAAAATTATATGAGACCAGGTCTCATATAAAACAGGTGAGACCCGTCCTGATGGATGACACGTGGCATTCACAAATCACAAAGTATCTAATCTTTCCCCCCTGATTTCAGGTGGGGGGGTGAGGTAGATGCTTTGTGATTTGTGAATGTCACGTGTCATCCATCAGGATGGGTCTCACCTGCTAAACCGTGAGACCTGGTCTCATAGAATTATTTTCCCTATTTAAGTGGCTCTCGCAGGCTCGCCACACTGCACTGCGGCACGCACGACGCTCTTCTGATATTTCTGAATTTTCTCCCTCTTTGAATGACCTTAAGCCTTCTTGTTTGGTCAAGATGCATTCCTCAAGATTCGAGCAAATTCATAATGTCACCGTGACTAGCCTGCACTTTCCCGGTAGGTGCAGATTCGGTGCTGCAAAACCGGGCTTGCTACGGAAATTAAGGGCCTGTTTGGTTCTTGCCCTGAATCACCCTGCCAAATCGTTGGCGTCATAGGCGTGCCAAAATATTGGCGCCAAATTTGGGCGCCCCCGTTACGCCAGCGCGTTGGCGAAGATACAGAGGAGAGGCTAGGGTGTGGTGGCGTGACAAAATTTTGGTCCCCATCCAAATGCGATACAGTGTCTTCAGTCAACGCCAATATATTGGCAGGGCATGCAATGGCCCCAATCCAAATAGCCTCTAAATGTCGCGCACATTCTTTTTTTAACACAGTTGCTTGTAAATACGCATATATATATTTACCCCTATGAACGCACGGCACATCCTACCTCTGTGGACACCTCCAACGGACTAAGATTGATGAAGTCACCATTGACGTCTCGTAGTCGACGAGGACATCTTCTCCTACTAAACATGTATCGTCGGAAATTCTGAAATTAATTGAATGTCATACACATTCGAATCCTATGGAATTTCGTTCGTCTGATTGTGTCACACGGAAAACAAAGAATTGTTTCTCCATATGGCCTCTTCGATTCATAGGTTTTTTTTATAGGATATATGGGTAGCTTTCTGGTGTTTAATCAGGTGGGTGGATGTAAGGCCCTTCTGAGTGCTTCATCGTGGACAGGTGTTAAGCATGTCACATAAGCAAAAAAATGACATGACACAACAATTAGGCTGGTCATAGTGGGGAGTAACTTATACTAGTGTCATGCATATGACATTAGTCTAAATTACTACCTCCATAGTGCAAAATAATATAGTAGTAGTGTCATAGGTTGCTTCATTTATTAGCTCATAGACTCATTTTGCCACTGGAAGCGCTATGTTACGGTAACATATTATGTTACCACAAACACCTCTTTTCTCATTAAATACTTGCCACATAAGTAAAATTGTTTTGGGTGTGTTAAGTTACTACCTAAGTTACCCCCACTATGGCTAGCCTTAAGAAGGAGAGAGAGAGAGAAAGAGAGAGCACTTTGATGACCCCCAAAAAGAACCAGTGCCAAACATGTGAACCTAGGCAAATCACTTAAATGAAAGAAGTTGACCGATGCATGAAAAAAGTTTAGATGGTAAATCATTAAATAAATTGAGATTAACAACAACAAAAATTAAGCACCCATGCATTGAGAAATTGAGTTTTTTAAGTACATTGAGAAATTGAGTTGTTAAGCTATTTAATGCACTTAGCACCTCATCTAAGCACCTTTGCATTGAAAGTGGTCTAAAAGACTCGGGAGTTATAAATTAGGTGGACGTGGAGCATCATTTAGACGCATGTATGTTTAACTGTACGGTGGTGGTTTTTTTTTCACCCTCTCTTCTTTAATATATGATACTCACACTCGTGTGTATCAGAGAGAAAAGGCTTTCTAGGTTTTCCAAAATTAGGGGATTGAAGAAAATACATCATTAGGGTGGCATGTCCTCTTGGATCCTGCATGATTATAAAACAACAAGAATTTGGATCAAATATTGTAATGCCATAGAAAAAACAAAGGAATTGTAAACAGAAATTTGAGTGTATGAAAATTTTCTCCTAAATAGAGTGCAAAACAATCCGTATAGGGGATATTGATGACCTGCAAGGGCACATGGCTATTGCAATTCACGGTAAAGAGAGTATGTCGATCCTACATGGAGCGGTGGTTGCACTGATAACTACCAACCCCGTAGCTACGTCGTCATTTACGTGGCTACATTCACACCCAGAGCATTATCTGAAAATAGTCTATTAATTCTAAACCCAATTTCACCAAGTTGGAATATAAGGAAGACAATTCTTACTACCAAGAAAGACTCAAATGGATTTGTGAGTCCGGTTCATATTGGGACTGAGGGAGTCCTGGATTAGGGGGTGTTTGGATAGCCGAACTATACCTTCAGCCGGACTCCTGGACTATGAAGATACAAGATTGAAGACTCTGTCCCGTGTCCGGAAGAGACTTTCCTTGGCGTGGAAGGCAAGCTTGGCGATACGGATGTTCCGATCTCCTACCATTGTAACCGACTCTATGTAACCCTAACCCTATCCGGTGTCTATATAAACCGGAGGGTTTTAGTCCGTAGAACAACATACACATCAACAATCATACCATAGGCTAGCTTCTAGGGTTAACCTCTCTGATCTCGTGGTAGATCAACTCTTGTAATACCCATACCATCAATATTAATCAAGCAGGACGTAGGGTTTTACCTCCATCGAGAGGGCCCGAACCTGGGTAAAACTTCGTGTCCCCTGCCTCCTGTTACCATCCGGCCTAGACGCACAGTTCGGGACCCCCTACCCGAGATCCGCCGGTTTTGACACCGACATTGGTGCTTTCATTGAGAGTTCCTCTGTGTCGTCGCCATCAGGAAGGATGCCTCGCCCCGTCTTTAAAGACGGCACCGTTGCTAAGGGAGCTTTGGCTGTCGGCCAAACCCTCCGGCTAGGTGGTTTTCTTATGACCACCTGTTCGGCTTCTACACCAACGATGACCTCTCGAGCCATCGAAAACAATCTTCATGTCAACTAGGAACTTGCCGAGCAGTTAGATCCAATAGAGCTTTCCTCCATAAACGAGCTCTTGGATCGCTTCGCCGCCCTGGGAGTCGCTACGGATTACGACCAGATTGGGCCTAAAACCGATCTGAGAAAGATTAACTCTCCCCAAGCCACCCACCACGTTGCCGTGGTAGAGGGACAGTGCGGCGACCCTTCATCTATCCTAAGGACTCGCTACGTCCGGATTCCTGATCCCTCCAAGCCGGATGTCCGCGGAGGGGAGGATATCACTCAAGACCTGAACCTAGAATCAGGCGACGGACTGGATTCATTGGACGACATCCAGGAATCCAAATTTTCGAGTTCGGAAATTCCTCGGCCTCTGAGCCTCAGAAGGGGTAAGGCTTCGGATTTAATTCCACCCACCCACCCGAACATTAGCGATCTATCCCAAATCAGGCAAGAGCCCAACGAAACAGTACATCATTACTGGGCCAGATTCCTCCTGGTTATGCACAGGATAAAGGGCTGCCGCGAGGAAGACGCAATTCTATCCTTCTGCAATAATTGCACGGACAAGGGAATACTCAACGCCATAGGTCGCCGTGATATTACACGCTTCGCTGACTTAGCATCCATAGTACGAAAGTACTGTGCGATGGAAAGCGCCCGGAAAACCGAAACAAAATTTTGGGACAATCCGGCCCTTAATGCAAGCCCAGTCCGAAACAAGAGGGTGCATCATCGCCAGACACCCGGGTCAAACACCAAAAAGCAAAAACCCTCTACAGGGCATGGAACCATACTGGAAGGATGGCTCAATGGACCCTGTAAAATTCATAGCACAGAGGACGCCACACCAACTCACAGCCTTAGAGCATGTTGGATACTCTGGCAGGTGGCCAAGATCGGCGAGAACCTCCTAATCACGGAGACCACAGAAAGCCACCCCAGAGACTCCAATACGGTACTAACAGTCTTCGAGACCTTCGCATCAAATAATATGCGAAAAAGGACACTCCGCAGCCTTGCCGAAGTCTACCAAGTAGCAACAGTAAACCCGTGGAGTGACACGGCCATTACCTTCAATGCCAGTGATGAACCTAAATTCCGAACAGCCCGAGCACCAGCCGCATTGATCCTCAGTCCAATAGTGGACGGCTTTCGTCTCACCAAGGTACTCATGGACGGCAGCAGCGGATTGAACCTCATCTATGAGGAAACCCTCCAAAAAATGGATATAGACTGGAACCGCATCACGCGAAGCAGCACAACCTTTAGAGGAATAATCCCCAGTCGGGAAGCGCGCTGTACAGGAAAAATCACACTGGATGTGGTGTTCGGCACGCCAGACAATTACAGGTACGAAGAAGTCACGTTCCATGTGGCCCCGTTCAGCAGTGGTTATCACGCTTTGCTAGGGCGGGAAGCATTCACAATCTTCCAAGCAATACCCCATTACGGGTACATGAAGCTCAAGATGCCCGGGCCTAACGGGATCATCACTCTCGCTAGTGATCCGGATGTAGCACTCCGCGCCAAAAACAAGACAGCCGCACTGGCCCTCGAGGCACTATCCGAAGCCCTAGCAGCCGAGGAACTGACTGCGCTGCACTCTACTGTGAATAGGGACGACGTGGTACTCGACAAAAGATCCAAGTCCACCTCCTTTAAACCAGGGGACGAAATAGTCAAATTCCAAGTCCATCCAACGGACCCCAACAAAACAGCTTCCATCGGGGCACAGTTAAACCCTGATGTCGACGCCGCATTGCGAGAGTTCCTATGGGAGAACTGGGACATTTTCGCCTGGCATCCTTCAGACATGCCAGGAATCCCACGCCGGCTGGCCGAGCACAGCTTAAATATCCAAACAGGATTCAAACCTGTCAAACAGGCTCTTTGGTGTTTTTCCGAACCTAAGAGACATGCTATGGGAGAGGAGCTAGCAAAGCTATTGGAGGCCGGATTCATCAGAGATATAAAACATCCGGACTGGCTAGCAAACCTAGTGATGGTACCAAAGAAGGACAAATCCTGGCGCCTGTGTGTCGATTTTAAAGACCTCAACAAGGCTTGCCCAAAGGATCCCTTCCCTCTCCCCCGCATCGATCAAATTATCGATGCCACCGCAGGACACGATTCGTTGTGTTTCCTCGACGCATATTCTGGCTACCATCAAATCAAGATGGCAGAATCAGACCAAGCCGCAACGGCATTTATCACACCATACGGGCCATTCTGCTTCAACATGATGCCCTTCGGGCTCAAAAACGCCGGCGCAACATATCAGCGCATGATTCAGACATGTCTGGCAAGCCAGATCGGTAAAACAGTGGAGGCATACGTAGATGATGTGGTCGTCAAAACAAGACATGTTGAATCTCTAGTAGACGACTTGAGGCTCACATTTGATAATCTCCGAACATACGACATCAAGCTCAACCCAGAAAAATGCGTTTTCGTTGTCCCAGCCGAAAGCTCTTGGGCTTCATTGTATCCAGTAGAGGAATTGAAGCCAATCCAGCCAAGATCCGAGCTCTGTCACAATTGGATATCCCAAAGGACCTCAAACAAATACAAAAGTTAACCGGATGTGTGGCGGCTCTAAGCCGCTTTATCTCCCGCCTGGGAGAAAAGGCCCTCCCCCTTTACCGCCTCCTTCGGCGCACCGAACACTTCAAATGGACGGACGCAGCCACGGCCGGACTCGACGAAATAAAAGCCATACTGGCAACAAACCCAGTCCTGGCCACGCCAAACACCGGCGAACCAATGCTATTGTACATCGCAGCAACACATCAGGTTGTAAGCGCAGTGCTCGTCGTCGAACGAGAAGCGGACGGACACAAATTCCCCCTTCAAAGGCCTGTCTATTATGTGTCCACTGTCCTCACTCCCTGCAAATCACGGTACCCGCATTATCAAAAGATTGCGTACGCGGTATTCATGGCATCCCGGAAGCTACGACACTACTTCCAAGAGTGTTCAATAACAGTAGCCTCGGAAGTACCACTTAATGACATTATTAACAACCGTGACGCAACGGGCCGGATCGCGAAATGGGCCATCGAGCTCCTCCCGTTCGACATAACTTATAAGCCACGACGAGCCATCAAGTCACAAGTTTTGGCCGATTTCGTCGCAGAATGGACGGAGGCCGAACTCCCTAAAGAGTACGGCACATATTCAAATTGGATCATGCATTTCGACGGCTCCAAGATGTTGGCCGGACTGGGGGCTGGTGTCGTTTTGACGTCCCCCACAGGAGACACAGTTCAATACGTACTACAGATTATGTACACAGACTCCAACAATGCAGCCGAATATGAGGCCCTTTTACATGGTCTCCGGATGGCAGTATCCATGGGCATTCAACGCCTAGAGGTGCGCGGGGACTCGAACCTCACAATATCCCAAATAAATGGAGACTTCGACGCCAAAGATCCAAAGATGGCAGCTTACCGTAACGTCGTCCTAAAAATGTCAGCTCGGTTCGAAGGGCTTGAATTTCACCACATAGCCCGGGAAAATAATCAGGCGACAGATGTCCTGGCACGCATTGGCGCAAAACGCGATGTAGTCCCCCCCAACATCTTCTTGGAAAGGTTGTTCAAGCCATCCATAGTATGGGAAGGGGAGTCGCACAACAACAGCCCGGACCCAACCGCACTGCCCGACATCGAACATTCTGACACAATCGGCGGCTCTGCCAATGAAATAACACCCTCAGCCCACGTAATAATGGTCGTCATCGCCCCGTGGACAGAACCATTCCTCGCCTACCTTACTAGGCAGGAACTCCCCAAGGACCAAAATGAGGCACGCTGCATAGTGCGGTGATCCAAAGCCTACAAAGTCCATGAAGGAGAGCTTTATAAGAAAAGCACTACCGGAGTCCTTCAAAGGTGCATCTCCGAAGAGGAAGAGCGGAACCTCCTGGCTGAAATTCATGCCGGACTCGATGGTCATCACGCTGCAGCTTGGTCCCTTGTAAGCAAGGCCTTCCGTACAGGCTTTTATTGGCCGACGGCTCGGGCAGATGCCCAGGACTTAGTCCAAAAATGCACCGGTTGCCAGCTCTTTGCAAACCAAAGCCATATGCCACCTACTGCCCTCCAAACCATCCCCATCACTTGGCCTTTCGCGGTCTGGGGGCTTGACATGGTTGGACCGCTTAAAGGCGGAACCCACAAGCACAAATACTTACTGGTCATGGTGGATAAGTTCACCAAATGGATAGAAGCCAAGCCTGTTAAGACGGCTGAATCCAGACCTGTGATAGACTTTATATCCGGGGTTGTACACCGTTACGGCGTCCCCCGCAGCATCATCACTGATAACGGCACGAACTTCACGGCTGACGAGGTAAAACTCTGGTGCAAAAACATGGGCATCAAGCTCGATTATGCTTCCGTCTATCACCCACAAACCAACAGCCAGGTCGAACATGCAAATGGTCTTATCATGAGCGGCATCAAACCCAGGTTAGTGCGGTCCCTCAAGGAATCTAACACGCACTTGGTAGAGGAGCTCGACTCCGTGCTCTGGGGGCTGCGGACCACGCCGAATCGCACCACCGGATACACACCATTCTTCATGGTGTACGGCGCTGAGGCAGTTTTGCCTTGCGACATAATTCATGACTCACCTCGAGTGCGCATGTACGAAGAAAGAGAAGCCGAGCTCGATCGGCAGGACAGTTTGGACGCATTAGAGGAGGAGCGTGATGTGGCAAAGGCCCGTTCCGCATTTTATCAACAGCAGGCTCGAAGATACCAAAGCAGAGAAGTACGGGCCAAAAATTACAATGTTGGCGAACTAGTTCTACGCCTGCCGGACAAGAAAAAGGACAAACTTAAGCCCAAGTGGGAAGGTCCCTTCATCATCGACCAAGTCCTGACTGGTGGTGCGTACCGCCTGTGAAGTGCATCGGATAACCGACTCGAGCCGAACCCATGGAACGCCACCCGCCTCCGAAGATTCTATGCCTAGCGCCGGATCCCGTGTTCGTCTCCTTACTCTGTCCATTTTTTATATATACCTTCTGTCTTACATTTCTCTCCTTCTCTCTCTCTTCCCCTCTTATAGCCTTTAGAGGCTCACAAAGTGACGCGCTATCCGCGCTCAGCAAACCTGGGGGCTTCCTTCGACGGAAGCTTACTTCTACGGGCTTCACGCCCAACACATGTGTCAAACTTCCGCATGTACCTTTTATTCACCACTATATGCATCGATATGACTTAAGTTTTGGCCAAGCTAGGTTGCCTGACTCCTGTGCTTACCCCTACGTTCCCGATTGTTCGGCTAGGCGGTAAAGGGAGCACCTCTGCGATTGTTACTGCCGGGTCAGCCGGACATGTACCTCAGACTGGGTGAAGCCGAAAGCTAGCATTCTTAAGGGAATATTCAGTCGGTGAACTAAAGACGATCTTTTTTATTTTTTCCACGTGCCCCCAGATGTTTTTCCTGTGTTTCTCTTCGCAACATGGACATGCACTTTAGGGCATGCCTCCCAGGGAAAGGAACCCCTAACGGAACTATTCTCCCTGGAAGATGTTTCTTACTAACCATGTAATATAACATAACTAGTCGGGCACTTGTCTGTTCACGCCACAATGACCCCTACGCCTGGTCTCCACGCATTCCCCGGTTCCTATATAACCGCATGGGAATTCGGACACACTCCGGACCGTCAGGTCCCGAGGTTGAAGCGAAAAGGTCGGCCATGACAAATGATCTACAATCCGGCTAGAAGGCATTATAAATGTCAATTAAAATTACATAGTCATTTTGACTGACTGTACTCCTCTCTAACAGGCTGTCCAATTTACAGTCCTGCTGGGAATACTTTGCGGCCAACTCTACTTGGCCGTATACTAAGCTCACAGGGATCTCCTTCCCATCGGGCCCTACAGGACCAACCTCGGCCATATGGTTGGGGTCGGCCTGTGAATATCGCGTCTTCACCATGGCCCAGGCCTCCCTAGCGCCTTGACGGCAGGCTGATATCTTCCACAACTGTAATCGCCGCCGTGCTCCCCTCAGCTTCTCCGCAAGCTCTCCAAGACCTTCGGGTGTGGAGACGGATGGCCACAAGACTTGGGCGACGCCTCGCATCGCCTGCCGAACTCGATCGAGCAATTGCAAGAGCTCGGGAAGAAGGTCACCCGTAGAACCGGGCATCTCCTCTGCAGGACGACCTATTAACATACCTACGGATATTGCTCTGTTAGTCAACAGCACCGCCGAACTTTCTTTTAAAAGGTTCGTTCAAGCACTTACTAAATCTGCCACGCAGAAGCCGCTGATTCTCCTTCACGGAGTGTGACTGTTGGGCACAAACATCTTTTAGCTCGACGCCCAGCCAGGTGTTGGCATCTTGGAGAACGTTCTTCTCCCCCATCACCTTTAACAGCACCCTCTCACCAGCATTTAGTTAGCGTTCGAGGTGTTGCCTTTCCGGATTCAATCCGGCGCCATCTGCAATTTTATTTGTCATATTCGCACACAAGCCATGCTTCACCACATACTTATCTTTCGAAATGAATATTACCAGAGGGGGTCTCCTTAGGCTCCCCTGCCGCGGCTAGTGCGGCCTCTAGTTGGGCTTTGCACTCTTCCAGCTCTTGGGTCAGTAGGGAATTCTTTTCTGTAAGAACCTGCATTTCAAATGATCCTTAAACCATTTATTCTAACTGTTTTCAGCCTCGGGGGCTACTGCTACATATATATTTATCAAAATTTTCTTACCCGTATGTCTTTAACATATTGCTCCTTGGCTCTGGCTAGACCATTTTGAGCAGCACAGAGGTGTGCATCTCCTGAATTGAAGGCATCTAATGCCTCTTGGGAGAAGCAAGCGTCGCGAAGAATTGTCCGGCGATGCCTGTGGTTCATGGCACTTTCCATCTCTGAGTTAGTGGCAGATAACCCGTCCGCATCTTCCGTCGGAGGAACGTCTGGCACACGCCTTGCGTTCGCTTCCGCCCCCGGACCAGGCCTTGGAGCCTGGCTGGTGGAGGCGCGATTAACAGCCTCTCCGGATATAGCCCGGCGAGGTCTCTTCGTCCTGAAAAGGGCACGAGTGTCAAGTGTGCCTCGAAGGTATAACGACTGGGATAAAGGGGCGCGCCATACCTTCGCGTTGACGCCTGGTCCGGACTGCACCTCTTTTCTGCCCATGGGGCCCTGCGGCCCCTGGTTGGTTTGTCGCCACAGGTTCGGCCTTCTGCCTCAAACCCCCCCCCCCTACAAAGCCCATGATATGCAATACTGAGGCAGACGTGAGATGATGTAGCTGGAGGCCGTAGAACTCCAGTAGCCCCCGGAGAAACGGGTGGATGGGAAATCCGAGCCCCCTTATTAAGTAAGGAACAAGGTACACCCGCTCTCCTTTAGATGGATTAGGGGCATTCTCTGCTTGCTCTCCGCCATTGTAGACGGCGAGACCGGCTCGGACCGGGACCATATAGGCCGGGGGGAGAAATCCTTTGGTCTGAAGTGTCACTAGCTCGCTGTGCGGAGTAGAACATCTCTCCCAATATCCAGGCTTAGGGCTAGAAGGACGAGAGGAGGAGTTGCGGCGGCTGGCCATGGTGGAATGGACTTTTGTCGGATGCGCTCTGATGAACACTCGTGGAGGGGAGAAGGTGTGGATTGGATCTAAATCCTCGTCCCCTTAAAAAGGGCAACTCATTCACACGGCTAGGGGTGTGAACATAAAAACACTCAGACTTTTCATATTCGTTTGACACGTGGAAAACGGCCATTATTGGGCGTAGAAGCCAAGGAGCGCAACATCTACAAGAAACTGGACTTTATTCAAACAGGTACACGGAATTTGGAGGAGAACCCGCCTTGCAATGCCAAAGACAATCTGCGCGCCGGACTCATCATCATTGAAGCCTGGTTCGGGGGCTACTGAGAGAGTCCTGGATTAGGGGGTGTTCGGATAGCCGAACTATACCTTCAGCCGGACTCCTGGACTATGAAGATACAAGATTGAAGACTCCATCCCGTGTCCGGAAGGGACTTTCCTTGGTGTGGAAGGCAAGCTTGGCGATACGGATGTTCCGATCTCCTACCATTGTAACCGACTCTATGTAACCCTAACCCTATCCGGTGTCTATATAAACCAGAGGGTTTTAGTCCGTAGAACAACATACACATCAAAAATCATACCATAGGCTAGCTTCTAGGGTTTTGCCTCTCTGATCTCGTGGTAGATCAACTCTTGTAATACCCATACCATCAATATTAATCAAGCAGGACGTAGGGTTTTACCTCCATCGAGAGGGCCCGAACCTGGGTAAAACTTCGTGTCCCCTGCCTCCTGTTACCATCCGGCCTAGACGCACAGTTTGGGACCCCCTACCTGAGATCCGCCGGTTTTGACACCGACATGGACCAAGATACAAATAATTGTTCCTCCATGCATGCACCAAGTTACATTACAAAGTTCAAATTTGGGAAAGCATCTATAACAAGTAAGTGGGACCCATTTCCATGCTTTGGTATGCTAATGAGCTCCAATTATCTCTCGGCACATGGACAATGCCCATCAAATTTCAAATGATTTCATTGAACTGTATATTGTGAATGCAAGGTTGAAAAGTCAAATGTTGAACTATTGTTAAATCCTACATGGGACACACTTGCAAGGTTCGGTCTTCCTGTTGGAAATATGCCCTAGAGGCAATAATAAATTAGTTATTATTATATATTTCATTGTTCATGATAATCGTTTATTATCCATGCTAGAATTGTATTGATAGGAAACTCAGATACATGTGTGGATACATAGACAACACCATGTCCCTAGTAAGCCTCTAGTTGACTAGCTCGTTGATCAATAGATGGTTACGGTTTTCTGACCATGGACATTGGATGTCATTGATAACGGGATCACATCATTAGGAGAATGATGTGATGGACAAGACCCAATCCTAAGCCTAGCACAAAGATCGTGTAGTTCGTATGCTAAAGCTTTTCTAATGTCAAGTATCATTTCCTTAGACCATGAGATTGTGCAACTCCCGGATACCGTAGGAGTGCTTTGGGTGTGCCAAACGTCACAACGTAACTGGGTGGCTATAAAGGTACACTACAGGTATCTCCGAAAGTATCTGTTGGGTTGGCACGAATCGAGACTGGGATTTGTCACTCCGTGTAAACGGAGAGGTATCTCTGGGCCCACTCGGTAGGACATCATCATAATGTGCACAATGTGATCAAAGAGTTGATCACGGGATGATGTGTTACGGAACGAGTAAAGAGACTTGCCGGTAACGAGATTGAACAAGGTATCAGGATACCGACGATCGAATCTCGGGCAAGTATCGTACCGCTAGACAAAGGGAATTGTATACGGGATTGATTAAGTCCTTGACATCGTGGTTCATCCGATGAGATCATCGTGGAACATGTGGGAGCCAACATGGGTATCCAGATCCCGCTATTGGTTATTGACCGGAGAGTTGTCTCGGCCATGTCTTCATGACTCCCGAACCCGTAGGGTCTACACACTTAAGGTTCGATGACGCTAGGGTTATAGGGAAAGTATGTATGCGGTTACAGAATGTTGTTCAGAGTCCCGGATAAGATCCCGGACGTCACGAGGAGTTCCGGAATGGTCCGGAGGTAAAGATTGATATATAGGAAGTATGGTTTTGGCCACCGGAAGTGTTCCGGGCATCACCGGTAGTGTACCGGGACCACGGGAGGGGTTCGGGGGTCCACCGGGAGGGGCCACCAGCCCCGGAGGCCTACATGGGCCAATAGTGGGAAGGGACCAGCCCCTATGTGGGCTGGGGCGCCTCCCACCAAGGCCCAAGGCATCCTCAAGAGGAGAGGGGGCAAACCCTAGGCGCAGATGGGCCCTAAGGCCCACCCTAGGTGGGCCCCCTCTCTCTCCCCCTTGGCCGCCTCCCAGATGGGATCTGGGGGCTGCCGCCACCCCTAGGGAGGGAACCCTAGGTGGGGGCGCAGCCCCTCCCCTCCCCCTATATATACTTGAGCAAAGGGGCAGCCCAACACATGATTCAATCTCCCTGTTGGCGCAGCCCTACCCCTCTTCCTCCTCGTCTCTCGTAGTGCTTGGCGAAGCCCTGCTGGAGTCCCGCGCTCCTCCACCACCACCACGCCATCGCGCTGCTGCTGGATGGAGTCTTCCCAAACCTCTCCTTCTCCCCTTGCTGGATCAAGGCGTAGGAGACGTCACCGGGCTGTACGTGTGTTGAACACGGAGGTGTCGTCCGTTCGGCACTAGGATCATCGGTGATTTGAATCACGACGAGTACAACTCCATCAACCCCGTTCACTTGAACGCTTCCGCTTAGCGATCTACAAGGGTATGTAGATGCACTCTCCTTCCCCTCGTTGCTAGATTACTCCATAGATTGATCTTGGTGATGCGTAGAAAATTTTGAATTTCTGCTACGTTCCCCAACAGTGGCATCATGAGCTAGGTCTATGCATAGTTTCTATGCACGAGTAGAACACAAGTTGTTGTGGGCGTCGATTTTGTCAATTTGCTTGCCGTTACTAGTCTTATCTTGATTCGGCGGCATCGTGGGATGAAGCGGCCCGGACCGACCTTACACGTACTCTTACATGAGACTGGTTCCACCGACTGACATGCACTAGTTGCATAAGGTGGCTAGCGGGTGTCTGTCTCTCCCACTTTAGTCGGATCGGATTCGATGAAAAGGGTCCTTATGAAGGGTAAATAGAAATTGGCATATCACGTTGTGGTTTTCGCGTAGGTAAGAAACGTTCTTGCTAGAAACCTATAGCAGCCACGTAAAAACTTGCAACAACAATTAGAGGACGTCTAACTTGTTTTTGCAGCATATGCCTTGTGATGTGATATGGCCAAAAGGATGTGATGAATGATATATGTGATGTATGAGATTGATCATGTTCTTGTAATAGGAATCACGACTTGCATGTCGATGAGTATGACAACCGGCAGGAGCCATAGGAGTTGTCTTAATTTATTTATGACATGCGTGTCAACATAAACGTCATGTATTTACTTTACTTTATTGCTAAAGCGTTAGCCATAGTAGTAGAAGTAATAGATGACGAGACAACTTCAAGAAGACACGATGATGGAGATCATGATGATGGAGATCATGGTGTCATGCCGGTGACAACGATGATCATGGAGCCCCGAAGATGGAGATCAAAAGGAGCAAAATGATATTGGCCATATCATGTCACTATTTGATTGCATGTGATGTTTATCATGTTTTACATCTTATTTTCTTAGAACGACGGTAGCTTAAATAAGATGATCCCTCACTAAAATTTCAAGAAAAGTGTTCCCCCTAACTGTGCACCGTTGCGAAGGTTCGTCGTTTCGAAGCACCACGTGATGATCGGGTGTGATAGATTCTAACGTTCGAATACAACGGGTGTAAGCCAGATTTACACAGCAAAAACACTTAGGTTGACTTGACGAGCCTAGCATGTACAGACATGGCCTCGGAACACGGAAGACCGAAAGGTCGAGCATGAGTCGTATAGAAGATACAATCAACATGAAGATGTTCACCGATGTTGACTAGTCCGTCTCACGTGATGATCGGACACGGCCTAGTTGACTCGGATCATGTTTCACTCAGATGACTAGAGGGATGTCTATCTGAGTGGGAGTTCATTAGATGAACTCAATTATCATGAACATAGTCTAAATTGTCTTTGCAAATATGTTGTAGATAAATAGCTCACGTTGTAGCTCCCTGTTTCAATACGTTCCTAGAGAAAGACCAAGTTGAAGATATTGTAAGCACTGATGCGGACTAGGTCCATAGTCCGAGGAGTGTCCTCACTGCTACACAGAAGGCTTACGTCTTTGATGCACCGCTCGATGTGCAAACCCCTACAACGTCGTCTGTGGATGTTGTAAACACCTGACAGACACATCCTGATGACTACTTGATAGTTTAGTGCACCACACTTTACGGCTTAGAATCGGGATTCCAATGACGTTTTGAACGCCATAGAACATATGAGATGTTCCAAGAGCTGAAATTGGGATTTCAGGCTCATGCCCGTGTTGAGAGGTGTGAGACCTCTGACAAGTTCTTTTGCCAACAAGATGGAGGAGAATAGCTCAGCTAGTGAGCATGTGCTCAGAATGTCTGGGTGCAACAATCACTTAAATCAAGTGGGAGTTAAACTTCCGGATAAGATAGTGATTGATAGAGTTCTCTAGACACTATCACTAAGCTACTAGATCTTCGTGATGAACTATGACATGCAAGGGATGGAGTTGATCCCGGAGCTGTTCGCGGTGCTTAAGACCGCAAAAGGTAGAAATCAAGAAGGAGCATCAAGTGTTGATGGTTTAACAAGACCACTGGTTTCAAGAAGGGCAAGGGCTAGAAGGGAAACTTCATGGATGGCAAACCAGTTGCCGCTCCAGTGAAGGAACCCAAGGTTGAACCCAAACCCGAGACTAAGTGCTTCTATTGTAAGGGGAACGGTCACTGGTAGCGGAATTACCCCAAATGCATGGTAGATAAGAAGGCTGGCAACTTCAACAAAGTATATACGTGTTATTAATGTGTACCTCGCTAGTACTCCTGGTAGCACCTGGGTATTGGATACCGGTTTAGTTGCTATTACTGGTGACTTGAAGCAATAGCTACGGACTAAACGGAGACTGGCTAAGGGCGAGGTGACGATGTGTGTTGGAAGTGTTTCCAAAGTTGATGAGATCACCATCGCACGCTCCATCTGCCTTCGGGATTAGTATTGAACCTAGATAAATGTTATCAGGTGTCTACGTTGAGCATGAATATGATTAGATCATGTTCATTGCAATACGGTCATTCATTTAAGTTAGAGAATAATGGTTATTCTGTTTACATGAATGATACCTTTCATGGTCATGCACCCTATGTGAATGGTTCATTGAATCTCGGTCGTGGTAATACACATGTTCACGCCAAAAGATGTAGAGTTAATAATGATAGTACCACTTTCTCGTGGCACTGCCGCTTAGGTCATATTGGCGTAAGATGCATGAAGAAACTCCATGTCGATGGATGTTTGGAGTCACTTGATTTTGAATCGCTTGACACATGCGAGCCATGCCTCATGGGCAGGATGACTAAGACCCCGTTTTCAGGTACAATGAAACGGGCAAGTGACTTGTTGGAAATCATACATGCAGATGTGTGTGATCCAATGAGAATTGGAGCGTGCGGTGGATATCGCTATTTTCTCATCTTCACTGACGATTTGAGTAGATATAGGTATATTTACTTAATGAAGCACAAGTCTGAAACGTTTGAAAAGTTCAAGCGATTTCAGAGTGAAGTTAAGAATCATCATAACAAGAAGATAAAATTCCTACGATCTGATCAATGAGAATATCTGAGTTATGAGTTTGGCAAACACTTAAGACATTGTGGAATTGTTTCACAGTTGAAGCCACCTGGAACACCACTGGGTTATGGTGTGTCCAGACATCGTAATCGAACCTTATGAGATATGGTGCGATCTATGATGTCTCTTATCAATCTACCGTTTTCATTTTGAGGTTATGCGTTAGAGACAGCTGCATTCACTTTAGATAGGACACCATCTAAGTCCGTTGAGACGACGTCATAAGAACATTGGTTTGGCAAGAAACCAAAGTTGTCGTTTCTTAACGTTTGGGGATGCGATGCTTAAGGCTTCAGCCGGAGAAGCTCGAACCCAAAGCGGACAAACACATCTTCATAGGATACCCAAAGGTGACAGTAGGGTATACCTTCTATCTCAGATCCGAGGGCAAATTGTTTGTCGCTAAGAACGGGTCCTTTCTCGAGAAGGAGTTTCTCTCGAAAGAATTGAGTGGGAGGAAGATAGAACTTGATGAGGTTGTCGAACCTTCACTTCAACCAGAGAGTGATGCAACACAGAAAGATGTTTTCTGTGGCGCCTACGTCTGTTGAATAGGAAGTTAATGATAGTGATCATGAAGCTTCGGATCAAGTTGCTATCGAACCTCGTAGGTCGACAAGGATATGTACTACTCCTAAGTGGTACGGTAATCCTGTCTTAGATATCATGTTGTTAGACAACAATGAACCTACGAGCTATGGAGAAGCGATGGTGGGCCCGTATTCCGACAAATGGTTAGAAGCCATGAAATCCGAGATAGGATCCATATATCAGAACAAAGTATGGACTTTGGTGGACTTGCCCGATGATCGGCAAGCCATTGAGATAAATGGATCTTTAAGAAGAAGACGGACGTGGGCGGTAATGTTACCGTCTATGAAGCTCGACTTGTGGGAAAGAGTCTTTTCACAAGTTCAAGGAGTTGACTACGATGAGAATTTCTCACCCGTAGCGATGCTTAAGTCCGTCGGAATCATGTTAGCATTAGCTGTATTTTTCGATTATGAAATCTTACAGATGGATGTCAAAACAAGTTTTCTTACCAGTTTTCGTAAGAAAAGTTGTATGTGATACAATAAAAGGTTTTGACGATCCTAAGGATGCTAAAAGGTATGCTGGCTCCAGCAATCCTTCTATGGACTAGAGCAAGCATCTCGGAAGCGGAATATATGTTTGATGGAGTGATCAAAGCTTTTAGGTTTATACAATGTTTGCTAGAAACTTGTATTTACAAGAAATTGAGTGGGAGCACTACAACATTTCTGATAAGTATATGTGGATGACATATTGTTGATCTGAAAGAATGTAGAATTTTTGGAAAGCATAAACGATTGTTTGAAGAGTGATTTTCAAAGGAAGACCTGGATAAAGCTGCTTACAATTGGGCATCAAGATCTATAGAGATAGATCAAGACGCCTGATGATACTTTCAAAGAACGCACACCTTGACATGTTTTTGAAGAGTTCAAAATAGATCAGTCAAAGAAGGGGTTCTTACCTGAGTTGTAAGGTGTGAAGTTGAGTAAGACTCGAAGATTGACCACGACAGAAGAAAGAGGAAGGACGAAGGTCGTCCCCTATGCTTTTGTCATAGGCTCTATACGGTATGCCATGCTGAGTACCGCACCTGATGTGTGCCTTGCCACATGTCTGGCAAGAGGGTACAAAGGTGATCTAGGAGTAGATCACCAGATAGCGGTCAAAATTATCCTTAGAGGAATAAGGAAATGTTTCTCGGTTATGGAGGTGATAAAGAGTTCGACGTAAAGAGTTACGTCGATGCAAGCTTAACACCTATCCGGATAGCTCTGAGTAGAGATACCGGATACGTATAATGGAGCAACAATTTGGAATAGCTCCAAGTGGAACGTGGTAGCAGCATCTACGATATGACATAAAGTTTTGCGAAATACATAGGGATCTGAATATGGCAAGACCCGTTGACTACAACCTCTCTCACAAGCATAACATGATCAAACCCAGAACTCATTGAGTGTTAATCACATAGTGATGTGAACTAGATTATTGAGTCTAGTAAACTCTTTGGATGTTGGTCACATGGCGATGTGACCTGTGAGTGTTAATCACATGGCGATGTGAACTAGATTATTGACTCTAGTGCAAGTGGGAGACTGTTGGAAATATGCCCTAGAGGCAATAATAAATTAGTTATTATTATATATTTCATTGTTCATGATAATCGTTTATTATCCATGCTAGAATTGTATTGATAGGAAACTCAGATACATGTGTGGATACATAGACAACACCATGTCCCTAGTAAGCCTCTAGTTGACTAGCTCGTTGATCAATAGATGGTTACGGTTTCCTGACCATGGACATTGGATGTCGTTGATAACGGGATCACATCATTAGGAGAATGATGTGATGGACAAGACCCAATCCTAAGCCTAGCACAAAGATCGTGTAGTTCGTATGCTAAAGCTTTTCTAATGTCAAGTATCATTTCCTTAGACCATGAGATTGTGCAACTCCCGGATACCGTAGGAGTGCTTTGGGTGTGCCAAACGTCACAACGTAACTGGGTGGCTATAAAGGTACACTACAGGTATCTCCGAAAGTGTCTGTTGGGTTGGCACGAATCGAGACTGGGATTTGTCACTCCGTGTAAACGGAGAGGTATCTCTGGGCCCACTCGGTAGGACATCATCATAATGTGCACAATGTGACCAAGGAGTTGATCACGGGATGATGTGTTACGGAACGAGTAAAGAGACTTGCCGGTAACGAGATTGAACAAGGTATCGGGATACCGACGATCGAATCTCGGGCAAGTATCGTACCGCTAGACAAAGGGAATTGTATACGGGATTGATTAAGTCCTTGACATCGTGGTTCATCCGATGAGATCATCTTGAAACATGTGGGAGCCAACATGGGTATCCAGATCCCGCTGTTGGTTATTGACCGGAAAGTTGTCTCGGCCATGTCTGCATGACTCCCGAACCCGTAGGGTCTACACACTTAAGGTTCGATGACGCTAGGGTTATAGGGAAAGTATGTATGCGGTTACCGAATGTTGTTCGGAGTCCCGGATAAGATCCCGGACGTCACGAGGAGTTCCGGAATGGTCCGGAGGTAAAGATTGATATATAGGAAGTATGGTTTTGGCCACCGAAAGTGTTCCGGGCATCACCGGTAGTGTACCGGGACCACCGGAGGGGTCCGGGGGTCCACCGAGAGGGGCCACCAGCCCCGGAGGCCTACATGGTCCAATAGTGGGAAGGGACCAGCCCCTATGTGGGCTGGGGCGCCTCCCACCAAGGCCCAAGGCATCCTCAAGAGGAGAGGGGGCAAACCCTAGGCGCAGATGGGCCCTAAGGCCCACCCTAGGTGCGCCCCCTCTCTCTCCCCCTTGGCCGCCTCCCAGATGGGATCTAGGGGCTGCCGCCAACCCTAGGGAGGGAACCCTAGGTGGGGGCATGGCCCTTCCCCTTCCCCTATATATACTTGAGCAAAGGGGCAGCCCAACACACGATTCAATCTCCCTGTTGGCGCAGCCCTACCCCTCTTCCTCCTCGTCTCTCGTAGTGCTTGGCGAAGCCCTGCTGGAGTCCCGCGCTCCTCCACCACCACCACGCCGTCGTGCTGCTGCTGGATGGAGTCTTCCCAAACCTCTCCTTCTCCCCTTGCTGGATCAAGGCATAGGAGATATCACCGGGCTGTACGTGTGTTGAACACGGAGGTGCCGTCCGTTCGGCACTAGGATCATCGATGATTTGAATCACGACGAGTACGACTCCATCAACCCCGTTCACTTGAACGCTTCCGCTTAGCGATCTACAAGGGTATGTAGATGCACTCTCCTTCCCCTCGTTGCTAGATTACTCCATAGATTGATCTTGGTGATGCATAGAAAAATTTGAATTTCTGCTACGATCCCCAACACTTCCAATATGCTCAAAGTATCTCATTTTCCTGTTAACAATATTGATTGAACGTTAGCTGATTTCAAGCAAAGTATAAGTGTGGCCAAAACTTTCAAATTTCAAATGGTAAAAGTAAATAGAATAAATAACATTAATTTTCATGTGACATCACACCATAATGAAATTGGATCTTTCAAAGTCAAGTTTTTATTAGAACTGGATTTATTCTTAGAGATAAACAAGGTGTCAGATCTTCTATTTCATTTATGAAGCTCTACTAATCAAAAGTTAATGGAACGATGGATGAAATTGAAAATCCTTATCTCGTGATATGCATTGAATCACGGAGTTTCTAATCTCAAGCTCAAAGGCACCCTCGTGGACAGTAAAAAAAGGTCAAATGATTCAAAAAATTATGATAGTTTGGCAAGAAACATTTTTGAATGTTATATATGTATGCAAATTTTGGTGAAGGAAAAACCATTAATAAAGCTATGAAAAAACAATGCTCCAAAACAATTATTTTTAAAGCATTTTGGAGCACTAGTATCTTTTTGTTAGGAGCATCACATTTTTTTCTTCACGAAAACTTCCAGATATGTAGAACATTCAACAAAGTTTTCCACCAAAAGAAACATTTTGATTATTTTTACTATTTTTACTTCACTATTCATGTTGGGTGCATCTGAGGTCGGGAGCTGAAGAGTACTTTCATAGAATAATCTTTTTGCCGACAAAAAGGAGGAAACTTAAGTCCTTATGAATTGAAATGTAGGGAATTATCAAAGTGTTATATGCAAACTAGAAGTGGCCACTAAAAAAGGAGGCCTAAACCAAGCGCTATATATATTCGGTGTGGCTACCATTGCAGTAGAAACCTTTATTGGCTATCGTTGCAGTAGAAACCTATATTTGACAATTTAGCTCATTAAATTAAGGCATTTTGTTAACGAGCCTCTCCTCTGCTTTGAGAGAGAGTGCGACCCCCTTGAGGATTTAGGGTTTCCCCTGCCCCCGCCGCCGCCAGGAAAACACAAAGAGGTCGAGATGATGAACAGGGGAGCTGGAGGAAATCTAGGGGGGAGATTCAATAGAGGTGGTTGAGAGAACTTCCAATATAGAAAGAAAGAAGAGGAGACAGATAGATTTAGAGAGATCTACCCTAACAAGAGAGAAATGAGAGATATTTGGATCCAGAGAAGGAGCTGGGAATTCTAATCAGCAAATGGAGTTGGATGGAAGAGGGAGAGAAGATTTGAAGATTCCAATGGGTAACAAGGAAGACTCTGCGAAAAAGATGGAAGAATAGCAGATAACTGGAGTGTTGGAATCTACGGTAGGGTGCGTCGACTGCAAATTAAAATTTTCCTACGTGCAGAACAACCAAGAACATGCTATGGGAGACGGATCACAGTTCATTACCACTAGACGCGTAGTGCCGTGTAGTGGAAGAAGAGTTGGGGCAGCACGTCTGCATGGATCGTCTCCTCCTCCTCTTCGTCCGATCTCCCTCGTACAGCCGGTAGTCGGTTCCCACGTACAGGTTCGCCGGAGCGGCGCAAGTGCACCGCCTCTAACGGTATCTGCGCGTGCAGGAGGAACATCGTGTGGCGGACTGCTAGGTCCGATCACACAACCAGCGGCGAGTGGAGGTGTCTATTCGCAACACATGCAAACCCTAGTGACAACGCCGAAGCGATCAATCGCGTGAGTGTGCGGCACCTCCACTTTATATAGGCATCCATCGCGGGTTCAACACTTGGGCCTCGCACGGACCCTAAAGCCCATAAGTCTACATGGCCACAATCCGAATACAGCTCGGATCACATCCGACCAGTGTCCTCGGATCCGACCTCGTAGGTTCCTTCCCTTAAGCACGCGACCCCTTATGTTCAAGCCGGCTTGACCGCAGTTCAGATCACATCCGGACTACATGGTTGGTAGCGGCCTCTAGCAAGGCGTGCCGACCACCAAGCTGACGATGAAGTTGGTTAGGTGAACGAGTACATCACACGTCCATTCCTTTTGCCACACGATATATGTTGTCAGGCTCAAGGCGAGTCTGTCATCCTTGTGCTAGCCCGACCTCTTTCTCGTTCCAGTGATGCCGACCACAAACTGGATTATCTCATAATCCTTGTCGCATGGCCATGCTTATCCTGGTCGGATCACACAAGGGGCCTAGAGTATATCTCTCCTGATCGGAGGGGCAAATCCCATCTTGCTCGACCATGTCTTGCAACATGGGTCTGAACAAGCATGAAACCTACCTTTGTAACTACCCAGTCACGGAGTAGCGTTTGGTTGGCCCAAAGCAAGTCTGTTACCATCCCGAGTATATGCGCCAGCTCAGGTCTTAGGACATAGAACGTATGTTGTACTAGAGACTTATAGATTACGTATCGCCACGTCTCATAGTTGGGTCTGTCCGACTCGGACCTTATCTCGACTCGGATCCGACTACGTCAAATCTGACCAGATCCTTCCAAGTCCATATTATTCGATGAGCATCCAATGCTCCATGGCTAGTGAGACCAAGCCATCGACCGTGTCATATGCTAGTCTAGTCGGTTGTGCGTCCACACAATCCTTTCGACTAGGGACATTTTAGGATAGTCATCATACAATGCATAGTCCCACAAACAAGTCACGTACTTGCTGATACACATCATTGATAATGTCCAAGGACTATCTTTATTGATAAACATATAGGAAATATCATCATACATGATTGCCTCTAGGGCATATCTCCAACAGTCTCCCACTTGCACTAGAGTCAATCAAATAGACATCGAATGCCCATAGCTCTAACGTGCCCCTCATGCTTGGGTTGTGGAAGCGGCTTAGTCAACGGATCCACAACATTTGCATCCGTGTGAATTTTGCATAACTCTACACCACCACTCTTTACGATCTTTCGTATCAGGTGATATTTCCGATCTATGTGTCTGACCTTGTGGTGATTCCTCGGCTCCTTGGCTTGTGCGATGGCACCAGAATTATCACAATAAAGGTCCAACGGTTTTACCGAGGCTGGGAAAATACCAAGACCATCCAAAAAGTTCCGGATCCAAACACCTTCCTTTGCAGCTTCACAAGCCGTAGTGTATTCGGCTTCTGTAGTAGAATCGGCCACCGTATCTTGCTTGGAACTCATCCAGCTCACTGCTCCCCCATTCATGACGTACACGAATCCGGACTGTGATCGACAATCATCTCTATCGGTTTGGAAACTAGCATCGGCGTAACCCCTTACGATGAGCTCTTCCTCACCTCCATAAACTAGGAACATCTCTTTAGTCCTTTTCAGGTACTTCAAAATAGTCTTTACCGCTGCCCAGTGACTCTCACCTGGGTTGGCCTGGTACATATCATGGCATACATGATGGATCCAATTGCCGAGGCATACGGAATCCGACTCATCCTACTTCGCTAATCAGATGTCGAAGGACTCTGAGTCTCGCTTAGCCTTATACCATGTGAGACAGGCAAGAACCCTTTCTTGGCCTCACTCATGTTGAACCGCTTCAACACTTTATGTATGTACGTGCTTTGGCTCAAGCCGACCAGCCTCCTTGATCTATCTTTATAGATCTTGATGCCTAAAATGTAAACTGCCTCACCAACGTCCTTCATTGAAAACTTGCCATTCAATGATTCCTTGACCGAGTTCAGCATCGAAACATCATTTCCGATCAGTAGTATGTCATCCACATACAAGATCAAAAACACAATCGAGCTCCCACTTAACTGCTTGTATAAACAAGTGTCCTCATCGCTTTTGATGAAACCAAGACCATGACGACCTCATCAAAATGAATGTTCCAACTCTGAGATGCGTGCCTCAACCCATAAATGGATCTCTTGAGCTTGCATACCTTACTAGTGCTAGTCAGATCGACAAAACCCTCGGGCTGTATCATATACACGTCCTCGGTTAAATTTCCGTGAAGGAAAGCCGTCTTGACATCCATCTGCCATATCTCGTAATCGAAATATGCAGCTATATCTAGTACGATCCTCACCGACTTCAGCATCGCTACCGGCGAGTAAGTCTCGTCGTAGTCAATTCCTTGAACTTGTCCATAACCCTTAGCGACAAGCCAAGCTTTGTGGATCTGAACATTTCCATCCACATCGGTTTTCTTCTTAAAGACCCATTTGCAACCAATGGCTGTTACGCCAGGCGACGGATTAACCAAGTCCCAGACTTGATTTTCATCCATGGATTTTAACTCGGATCTCATGGCCTCTAGCCATGCCTTGGAATTCGGGCTCACCCTCGCTTCCGCATACGTGGCCGGCTCGTCACTTTCTAGCAACAATACATCACGCACTCTGCGCAATCTTTCCGACCTCTGTGGTTCCGGTGCCGCTTCCACTATGGGTTCCCTAACTGACTCCGGTATGATCTCATCACCAGCCGAGCCGTCCCCGAGTGGTCCTCGAATTTCTTCGAGTCGGACCGTCCTCCCACTGGCCTCCCGACTGAGAAACTCTTTCTCAAGGAAAACCCCGTTCCGAGCAACAAACACTTTGTTCTCTTCCCGGTTGTAGAAACTATATCCCAAGGTTTCCCTCGGATATCCCATGAATATGCATTTATCCGACTTGGGTGTAAGCTTGTCTGACATAAGTTTCTTGACAAATGCTTCACAACCCCAAATCTTTAGAAAAGACAAACTGGGACTCTTCCCGGTCCACATCTCATGTGGTGTCTTGTCTACGAATTTTGATGGTACCCTGTTAAGTGTGAAAGCTGCAGTTTCGAGAGCGTATCCCCAGAATGACAATGGTAAATCTGATTTGCTCATCATAGATCAAACCATGTCCAACAAGGTACGATTCCTCCATTCCGATACACCATTTATTTGTGGCATACCCAGAGGTGTGAGCTGAGGTACTATACCTCTGCTTTTCAGATGATCATCAAACTCCTGGCTCATGTACTCACCTCCACGATCAGATCGTAGAAGTTTTATAGTCTTGCCGAGCTGATTCTCAACCTCATTTTGAAACTCTTTGAACTTCTCAAAAGTCTCTGACTTGTGCCTCATCAAATAGATATATCCATATCTACTCAAGTTGTCGGTAAAAGGCACGATGTACTGATAGCCACCTCTAGCAGTTGTCCTCATTGGTCCACACACATCACTGTGTATCGGTTCCAACAGCTCAGATGCCCTCTCACAACTCTTTGCGAAAGGAGACTTAGTCATCTTGCCGAGCAAGCATGATTCACATGTCTCGAACGACCCAAAGTCGGTCGAAGTTAGGAGTCCATCATCATGGATCTTCTTCATGCATTTCAGACTAATGTGTCCAAGCCGGCAATGCCAGAAGTATGTCGGATTTATCTCATTAGGCTTATGCCTCTTAACATTCACGTTATAGACCGGTTCCTGTTCTAGATTCGATATAAATAACCCATCAATGATGGGTGCATAGCAGTGGAACATACCATTCAAATAAATCGAACAACCGTTGTCCTTTAAATTGAATTCATAACCCTGACTCATCAAGCATGAGGCAGAAATAATGTTCTGACTAAGTGCAGGAATGTAATAACAATTATTTAATTCCAAAATAAATCCAGAAGGAAGTTGGAGCTGCATCGTGCCGACCTCCAACGCAGCAACTCTTGCTTTGTTGCCGACCCTGATGTCAATCTCCCCTTGTGCCACACGCCTAGTTCTTACCAGCCCCTGCATTGAGTTGCAAATATGAACAACCGATCTGGTATCAAATACCCAAGAGCTAGTAGGTATGTCAGCAAGGTAAATGTCTATAACATATGCAACAAGTGTACCTTTGCCTGAAGCAGCATTCCCGGCCTTCTTGCCATGCTCTGCAAGCCACTTGCTACAGTTCCTCTTCCAGTGACCAGTTTCCTTGCAATGATAGCAAATGGTCTTTGAGTCCGGTCCAGACTTCGACGCAGCAGCGGAGGTTACCGTCTCCATGCCCTTTGCCTTAGCCTTTTTTCTTGGACCAACTCTTCTTGAACTTAGCCGATTTCTGCACCATCAACACTTGATGCGTGCCTTTCTTAATATCCCGCTCTGCCACTTTGAGCATCCCATGCAATTCAGTGAGCTTCTTATCCATGACATGCATATGATAGTTCAAGATGAACGTCCCATAGCTGGGCGGAAGAGAACCCAGAACTACATCAGTAGCCAGCTCATCCAAGAGCAGGAGGCCCAACCGATCCAAAGCTTGCACATATCCAATCATCTTGATCACATGCAGGCTCAGTGGATCACCTTACTTCAGCTTATAATCCATCAAGGCTCGCCAGACGTTGAACCTTTCGGTCCTAGCCTGCACCTGAAACATGCTCTTGAGACTCTCAATCATATCGAAAGCCCCAACGTCTTCGAAATGTTGCTGCAAATCAGGCTCCATACAAGCCAGCATGGGGCAACTGATCTTGTTTGATTCATCAACGAGTTTCTGGTAGGAATTCTTGGTTGTGGTACTAGCATTATCGGCAGGTTCCTCTGGAAGCGGATCCTCTAGAACATGTTCCTTTTTATCATGCTTGAGAACAATTCTCAAATTTCTATACCAGGTAGTAAAGTTTGTTCCATTTAGTTTATCCTTTTCCAGAATTGATTTCAATGCAAAGTTGGGTTGACCAGGTGGTGCCATTGATGTACAACAGAAAAGTATGCAATCAATAAGCAATGTGTTTATGTAGAGTAATTTTAGCCTTAAAGAGAAATACTCCCACTGAAGTCAGCATCCCTCCGCAAATTCTCAGTGATTCAGGATCCGACTAGCACATGCGGCTAGTGAGCTTTAGCATCACTTCTAGACAACATGTCTATCCGGTAAGCAACTCCTTGCTAATCCTATCTCTATACGACTCCTGTCGGTCGAGTAGGTATCTCATACCCCGGCTCCAGACCTCTTTTGCCACAAGGCCCAAAACCGTTTGATTGCCTTGTCAAGTTAACCTAATGCAGTGCATGTCCGTGTCCGACACGAACCCTTCAGTTCAAGGACACCTAGCAGCACCCCAATTTTATGAGCCCACTACTAGACGTACTTGACGTGCGAAGGTGCAACATCAGGAATGGAAATTTACTTGATATTCACGAGGGATCTTTCTACCATTCTAACATGCATAGAAACAAAGAAGCATAACAATCACAAGTAAAATATATATTGTGAAATAGTATGGCTCCTTCATGGATGTCCTTCTAGGTCGGCCCCAACTCCGATGACCATCTAGGAACTCCATCTTGTTTGTCACGCCGGGACGCCAAGCCACCAACCTGATCTCTGTTATCTAACTACTACAACTAGTAATGAATTTTACATAGAGTCACAAGTCGACACGCACGTTGTTATACAATATAATGACAACACTTTGGCTCCTGCCGGCTGACAAACATGACACGCAGGCCATGTATAATTTACACACATGCATCACATACACATGAGCCATACTATTCACATCAAACCTGTAAAACAAAGTTACACATAGAATCACATTCTACCAGTTTGAGTGATCGTGTACGAAATACAAGGCTATGCACACGGCGGTCCCATCAACGACAATAGATCTCATCTATCGCCTCCACATATCTAATATGCATACGATCTGAATCCAAATCCTATAGTAGAGGCTCTGATACTACTGTTGGAATCTACGTAGGGTGTGTCGACTGCAAATTAAAATTTTCCTACGCGCAGAACAACCAAGAACATGCTATGGGAGATGGATCACAGTTCGTTACCACTAGACGCGCAGTGCCGTGCAGCGGAAGAAGAGTTGGGGCAGCACGTCTGCGTGGATCGTTTCCTCCTCGTCCGATCTCCCTCATACAGCCGGTAGTCGGTTCCCACGTACAGGTTCGCCGGAGCGACGCAAGTGCACTGCCTCTAACAGTATCCGCGCGTGTAGGAGGAACTTCGTGTGGCGGACTGATAGGTCCGATCACACAACCGGCGGCGACTGGAGGTGTCTATTCGCAACACATGCAAACCCTAGTGACAACGCCGAAGCGATCAATCGCGTGAGTGTGTGGCACCTCCACTTTATATAGGCGTCCGTCGCGGGCTCAACACTTGGGCCTCGCATGGACCCTAAAGCCCATAAGTCTACTCGGCCACAATCCGAATACAGCTCGGATCACATCCGACCAGTGTCCTCGGATCCGACCTCGTAGGTTCCTTCCCTTAAGCGCGCAACCCCTTAGGTTCAAGCCGGCTTGGCCGCAGTTCGGATCACATCCGTACTACATGGCTAGTAGCGGCCTCTAGCAAGGCGTGCCGACCACCAAGCTGACGATGAAGCTGGTTAGGCGACCCTGTACATCACACTTCCATTCTTTTTGCCACACGATATATGTTGTCGGGCTCAAGGCGAGTCTGTCATCCTTGTGCTAGCCCGACCTCTTTCTCATTCTAGTGAGGCCGACCACAGACTGGATTATCTCATAATCCTTGTCGCATGGCCATGCTTATCCTGGTCGGATCACACGAGGGGCCCAGAGTATATCTCTCCTGATCGGAGGGGCAAATCCCATCTTGCTCGACCATGTCTCGCAGCATGGGTCTGGACAAGCCCGAAACCTACCTTTGTAACTACCCAGTCATGGAGTAGCGTTTGGTTGGACCAAAGCAAGTCTGTTACCATCCTGAGTATATGCGCCAGCTCAGGTCTTAGGACATAGAACGTATGTTGTACTAGAGACTCACATATGACATATCGCTGCGTCTCATAGTTGGGTCTGTCCGACTCGGACCTTATCTCGATTCGGATCCGACTATGTCGAATCTGACTAAATCCTTCCAAGTCCATATTATCCGATGAGCATCCAATGCTCCATGGCTAGTGAGACCAAGCCATCGGCCGTGTCATATGCTAGTCTAGTCGGTTGTGCGTCCACACAACCCTTTCGACTAGGGACCTTTTAGGACAGTCATCATACAATGCATAGTCCCACAAACAAGTCACGTACTTGCTGATACACATCATTGATAATGTCCAAGGACTATCTTTATTCATAAACACATAGGAAATATCATCATACATGATTGCCTCTATGGCATATCTCCAACATGGAGATCTCAAAGGTAAAGAAACTACTGCGGTTCTGGCTCCCTCCTTTGATTTGATCAAACAACGGCAGTGGTTTGGGGCCCTGTTGGCTCAGATGGCCCACCAAGGGTGGAAAGTTCATCTGGGGGGAGATGCTACTCTTACAGGAAGTAGCAGAAACAATGATTTTGATAAGAAAAAAGGAGATTATGGAGAAGGAAAAGACTACACAAGAAGGGGAGAGGCTGAAATAGGAATGGGAAAGAATCAAGGACATAATGGATGGGGACAGAATACCAGGTTTGGACAGATAGATAACATTGATCAGAGCAAAAATGGGGGCAATTTTAGAGTCATGTGCAACAAATGCAAAGATACTAGGCATATGGCAAGAGACTACAAGTTACCGCATTGTATCATATGTGACAAAAACTCTCACATTACTGAAGAGTGTGCATGGCTGAAGCAGATCAAGCCAACCCCAAAGTTTATAGGATATGTTGCCAGAGGACTAGGGGTGTTGTTGGTGCAAAATTCAAAAGAGGTGGTGAGCAATGAGCAGACAAACCCTATGTCCATAGTCAACATCACTTCAGGTGAGATCAATGAAACACAGTTCCTAGAGGGCTTCAACTATATGTTTAGTTGGAATTGGCAGTGGAGACGTAAGAAACATGGAGACAAAGCTTATCTGATGAGATTCCCTAGTAAAAGCATACTTACAAAACTACACAAATTTGGGAATTTTAACTTCCTGGGGACCAAGGTTGTGATTAATGTGGACAGTTGGACTTATGATACTCAAGCTATTGGCAAATTGCACACAGTGTGGGTTCAGTTTGGAAAAGTGTCTGAATGCTTCATACACTTCTTTGGGATGTGTGAGGTGGCTGCTACTGTGGGTCCTATATTGGAAATTGATATGACCACTATTCTAAAATAAAAAATCAGAGCTAAGGTGGGAGTTAGGGATTATGAAAAAAAACCATCACACTGAGGTGACTGACAAAGAGCTGATGATCTATACAGTGACTATGGAACTTGAGGAGGTGATTGAACAGGGGTAATATGAGGAAAAAATAAAGTTTCGAGCTATGGAAACTGTACTGAATCTAGAGGGAGTTGGTGGGCAGAAAAAAAATCAAATAGGAGACATGGAATCAGAAGGAAATAAGGAGAATATCTCCCTGGGCAGTGTGGGGCTCAAACAATTTGAGGAAATGAAGCAGAAAAATAAAGAGATCCTGAAGATGTAGAAAGAATATCTCGTGGAAGTAGGACTGAGGAAGAAAGTTGAGGCTGAATTAGAGAAAGCAATGATGAAATGTCAAGAAGTGGAAGAGAATAGATGCAGGCATGAGGCTTGGAGAGCAGTGGAGGAAAAAAGACTGCCACTTGGGAAATAGAGAAGAAAAACTGGTAGAGATGATTCAAGGTCAACAAGAGCTTATCAATAAATGCATGGAAAAGATTGATACATGGGAAGAGAAACAGATATATGGAGATGATATAGGAGAAAAAATGAGTTAGATTCTGAAATCCCTCAGGATCACACACCCGAAGATGCATATACAGAACATGTGGACTACTCCACAAGCCAAGACTCAGTGGAATCTTTGGGTGCTAAACTAGGGATAAATAAGAAGGAGGAAGGAGAAAAGGACAAGGATAAAGATGGCCCTACTAGAAGAAGTGATAGAAACCTGGACAAGAAGGATGCAAAAATTGAAGACCTGGCCAAGGAAAGGGTAGTCGAAAAAGACAATTATGGTAAGAGTACTAATCCTTTTAATGAAAAAAATCCTTATATGGTATGACAAGTAAAGTGGGGATTGATCTGGGGTGTGCTCTGGATATGGTTAACCAAAACCTAGACCTGATCTCTAACATGGAGCAGGCTAGAAGAGATATATATCTCCAAAGTTTAATTAACAAGAACATGGATGAGGTGAAAGATAGCTCTTCAAGTCTTATTGATATTGGAGATGCTGAGTTAGAAGATTTATGTTCAGAAGGAGATAACTCTGATGCAGAAGTAGAACTAGAACATTATGACAAATTTAAAAAGATTTTCTCTAGCAACAGAAAAATAAGAGGTGGAGTAATAGCCATTAGTGCTGGGAAAAAATCCATCTCGAGTGGGGGGGGCTAAGCATAAGAAAAAAGATGAGAGGCCTTTTTTGGAATGTTAGGGGAATATGGCAGGATATTAAAAGGAACTTTATTAGAGATACCATACTGGAGAAACAACTAGATTTTTTTGGTCTTCAGGAAACTATTAAGGGTGACTTTACAAAAAATGAGTTACATAACCTTTCTGGAGGGTGAAATTTCCTCTAGGAATGGATTGCCCCTAGAGGCAAATCTGGTGGAATTTTGGTAGGGGTTAATAGTGATTTACCTTGTCAAAATACATCTATTTGACAAGATAGCTAAATTTAGCTGGAATTTAGTCACAGTTTATGGAGATGCACAAAAAGATGGAAAGGCAACCTTTCTAGCTGAACTTTCCAGATTCTATCAGGATAATCCACAACCCTGTGTGTTTGGAGGTGACTTTAACCTAATTAGAAACAACTCGAAGAAAAACAAGCCTGGGGGAGTGGATCATTTTAGTTTTGTCTTTAATGCAATTATAGAACATGCTGGTCTCGGGGACCTCCCTTTGGATGGGAGGAGATATACTTGGTCAAATAATTTACCTAAGCCCACATATGAGAAATTGGACAGAATTTTTATCTTTCCAGATTGGGAAGATAAATATCCCCTAGCCATGGTAAATGCCATGGAAAGGGAAATTTTTGATCACACCCCTCTCCTCTTGGACACTGGAAATCATAAGAAAAGACAGCCTATTTTCAGATTTGAAAATGCCTAGATGCTTATGGAGGATTTTAGAGAATTTGTGGAAAAAATTGGAATATTAAATGTAGAGGTTCCAGCCTGGACATTTGGCAGAGTAAGTTGAGAAATATTAGACAAAAAAATCAAGGGTTGGATAATCAATGCTAATGTTGTATACAGGAAAAGGAAAAAAGAACTACTTGGATTATTAGATGAGCTAGATAAGAATGCCGAGATCAGAGGCCTTAGTGCCCAAGATAGAGAGATTCCGAAAGCCTTTAGAAGAGAACTGAAAGACATTCTTAAAATGGAGGAAATCAAATGGCTACAAAGATATAAAGACAGAGAAATTAGATAGGGAGACTCTAATACTAGATACTACCATGCCATGGTTAATGGGAGAAGAAGAAGAAACAAAATAACTACTTTGGAACATGAGGGAGAACCCATTGAGGGGGGTGTTAAACTCATGGAACACGTAACTGATTACAACAAAAAATTGTTTGGACAAGCTAAGAATTCTAGCATCAACCTTGACATCCAAAACCCTGAGGGAATTTCCCCTCAGGAAGAACTAGAACTGATCAAACCTTTTTAGTATGGAGGACATCAGAGAGGTAGGTCATAATATGGAAAATAAAAAAAGTCCAGGACCTGATGGATTTGATGTTGACTTCTACCAACATTTTTCGGAGTTGCTGAAAACAGATTTAAAAGCCATCCTGGAAGATTTTCATAGTGGAAAGATTGATTTGGCTAGGCTGAACTATGGGATTATCACTCTAGTCCCTAAAACCAAAGATGCTAGACAAATCCAAAAATTTAGACCCATCTCTCTCTTGAATGTTAGTTTCAAAATTATTACTAAGGTGTTGATGAAAAGATTAAGTAAAGTGGTAAATCCCATTATTTCCCCAATTCAAACTGCCTTTGTGAAAGGAAGATACATCATGGAGGGGGTTGTGATCTTACATGAGACTTTAAACTCCATTCACACCAAAAAATAGAGCAATATGCTGTTCAAAGTTGATTTTGAAAAAGCATATGATAAAATTAAATGGCATTTTGTACATAAGATGCTGAAACTTAAAAAATTCCCATATAAATGGTGTGATTGGGTGATGCACACTATGGGGGGGACATGTGGGAGTTAAAGTCAATGAGGATATTGGTCCTTACTTTAAAACTTTCAAAGGGCTCAGACAAGGAGATTCATTGTCTCCTCTGCTTTTTGACCTCGCAGTGGATGCTCTTGCCATTATATTAGACAAAGCTAGAACTGAAGGGTTTATTAAAGGGGTACTCACTGACTACCATGAAAATATGGTTAGCATGCTACAATATGCTGATGACACCATTTTCTTGATCCAAGATGATGAAAATTCTGCTAGAAATCTCAAATTTATCTTAACTGCTTTTGAGCAGATGTCTGGACTGACAATAAACTTTCATAAAAGTGAAATATTTCTGTTTGGGGGGCTAGAGAGAGAAAGGATTTGTATCAGGAAATATTCACATGCATCCTGGGGGAAACCCCCCTAAAATATCTTGGTTTGCCTGTGTCTAGTAAAAGAATCAGAAATAGTATGTGGAAGAATGTAACTGGGAAAATTGAGAAAAGATGTGCCTGTTGGCAAGGTAGATTACTTAGTATTGCAGGAAGAGTTACTTTGGTGCACTCTTGTCTTTCTAATATTCCTTTTATCCCCTCCCTTCTGCTGCTGTCAGAAAGAAGATGGATTTTTACAGAGCCAGGATGGTATGGCAAGCTGAGGAGGATAAAAAATACGACCTGGTGAACTGGAAAACCAGTTCTCTTCCAAAACAGCAAGGGGGCTTGGGGATTACAAACCTTGAAATGTTTAACATTGCTATATTAGCTAAGTGGCTGTGGAAATTAGAAAATGAAGATGGTTTCTGGCAGGGGATTATTAAGGAAAAATACGTTAAGAACAAATATCTTTTTGGGACCGAACATAGAAATGGAGACTCCCAATTTTGGTCTAACAATTTGGAAGTCAAAAAATACTTTTACCCCCATGATAAGAAAAAAATGGGGGATAGAAAAAATACCAGGTTTTGGGAAGACTGGTGGGTAGGAGATAAACCACTTAAAGATGCCCATTCCTCTCTATTCTTTATTAGCAATGACCATGGGATTTCAGTTAGAGAGGCTATTGATAAAGGTTGGGACGGCTTCACTTTCAGGAGATCTCTTTTTGGAGACACTCAACAGCTTTGGAATAGCCTGAGAAGGTGTGAGGAAGTCTTGATGTATGGGGGGAGTGATAAACCTATGTGGATGTTGTCTGCGGACAGAAAATTCTCTGTCAAATCATTGTACAAGCATCTGATTAGGATTGATGTGAAAAACTAAAGTCCCTGCCAAAATCAAGTTCTTTCTTTGGCTTATTGCTAGGAAAAGTATCCTTACTAGAGATAACCTATTAAGGAGAGGATGGAAGGGAGAAAAACATTGTATGCTGTGTGGCAAAGATGAAACAAATGATCACTTATTCTTTTCATGTTCTGTAGCCAGAATAATTTGGGCTTTAGTTAGCTATGCTTTTGATCTAAAAATACTCCTAGAGATCTCAATGACTGTCTTGGGAATTGGCTAAAAAAAATTTAGACAGATAACAAGAAGCTGATCTTGGTTGGCACTTCAACCCTTTTATGGCCATTCTGGAGATGTAGAAATGACATTGTCTTTGATAGAAAAGAGACAACTCAACCAATGGGGATTGTAAAAAATGATGTGTGGTTGGATTTCTGATTGGGCTATTTTGTAGAGAAATGACCCAGAGGAAAGAATGTTGACGCTGGGAGCAAGACTCATGGAGCAGGTAGCAAGAAATATTTACAAGGCGGCGCAAGGATGGCGTTTTGGCATGCTTCGAATTCAGCAGTGAAGGAAGCTTCTTTTGGTTCGGATCAGGACAATGAAGCCTGGGCGCGCTGCTCACCTGGAGCCTCTAATCTCTTAGACTTGTTCGAGTGCCTGCTGTTAGGCAGTGGCCTCCTGTTTTATTTTCTTGCTTGTCTTCGCGTTGAACTATGTCTGGGTTGTATTACGGTCAGATTATAACAGTAACCTATCGGATGCTTGATGGTTTCTCTAATGGAAATCGGAGGGGAAACCCTCTTTTGCTCAAAAAAACAATGACGATATGGTATGATACTCTCCATATTTTTTTCGTCATTTCGGGCTTCGAGTGGACTTTCGGGCCGGGTTGCTCATATATGATTGTGTGTTTACTCTAGCCCTCCCTAATTGGCCGAGTCAATCGAGCCAAGCTGTAGATGATTTGGGTAGGAATGTAGATAGTTGATGAATAATACACGTTCAAGTTTCACGATTTTCTCAGTAAACTTCGTCGATCGATGGATGTATATGCATGGTCCCTCGGACAGTCATACAATTTCAACATACTTCGGTATACACGTCATATTATGGACGCAAATTTTGTGGCCCTCAGGAAATCGCTGACCCCGAATTTGTAAGTTCACAAAAAATGGTTAGGTACCCACCAGTTGCACCCGGACTAGAGAAACACGCGCCATGGTAGCCCCTCTGGGATGTAAAATATACTCCTATCTTTCTCACCATTAGGTCGGGTCAGAGTTATCTTAATGCGCGGCGAAACCGTGATCCAAAGCTGCATCAAGGAGCAGGCTGCACAGCCTGCAGTCGCACATTTTTTGGTATAAAAGGAGATCAGTGAGAGTGTAATCCCAACCACTTCTTTTGTAGCATCTCGCCTAGTCCCATTCATCCGCTAGGGAACTCTTGGCGTGGCCAAGCACGCCTACGTTCCTTGTGCAAGCGTACTTAGCGTGAGACAAAGCCACTTATTGGCCGGGCTAACGTATCTATATAGGGACATAAAAACTTCGACCTGTCACTGCCGACAAGGAGACCTAATAAAAATGCATCTCAACACGTTGCAAATTAGTCAAAAGGAAACACATGGCCGGCGTATTCTGCATACGCGTTGATGTGCCGTTGGTTGTGCAAAATTGATCGAGTTGAAGTGCTATATATTGATACCGAAAGAGACATAAAGACATATTACGGACAATGAGACTTTATAAAAATGCATCTTAACTCGTTGCAAATAGTCAAAAAGAAACCCAACTCGTAGTAGGGTTGATGTGCCGTTGGTTGTGCAAAATTGGTCGAGTTGAACTGCTATATATGGACACCGAATCTGGACTAAGATTAACTAACACGTAGTAGGGTTGGGCTTATCCATGGAGCGCGCAGCAGCAGTAGGGTCACTTAAGATCGCGCAAGCAGTACGAGACAGTCATCTCTCGAGCGATCTGCAGTTACTGTGTGAGCGAATGAGCGATCTAAAGTTGATACTGTATGAGATGTAAATGACGGGACCGTCTCGAGCTGCCTGCGTCTGAGCGGTCAAAGTTACCAGCACTCTACTCCTACTCTAGCATTATTACCCAGGATCTAGCGACAGAAATGCGATCTCACGCGCGCAAAGCAAGCCCGTTACTCGCACTGATCCCGGACACACCATTACTGTACCGCCGTACGCCAAAGTAACTACAAAAAAAGGAGATCTCACCATGTCTCTCCAGATCTAGCAACGTATCGGTCCGGATGAGTACCATATTTAACCCGGGTTCATCCACGCATTGATCGCCGGAGGCCGTGGATGTCATGTCGCGGTATATAATGCTCGGTTACCTTTTGTACCTATATGTGCACTGTTGGTCTAGTGTTTAACCATATACTATACGAAACTATTCGACTGCTGTAGGCCATGTGAACTGATCGTTGTTTACGCGGAGCAGCCGATGGCACACACGGCAGAGACAGCTCCACATCACCGATGATCGAATTGGATTGGATCGGACCAGATCAAGTAACGGACGCCACGGTCGACGTATTTGTATCAAAGTACGCCCGTTCATAGTACCGTGCGGGCCGTCTTCGTCTACGTCCTCCCACCAACCCGTCCCCCTCCGTTCACAGTACGTCCGTTGCACGACGAGCAGTAGACTTACTACGAAGTACAACTACTGCTCACAGCGTTAGGGCTGGATAAGAGGATCAGGTACTAGCTGCTCACTGTTAGTTACTCCCTCTGTTCCGAATTACTCGTCATAGAAATGGATGTATCTAGATGTATTTTAGTTTTAGATACATTCACTTTTGCGACGAGTAATTTGAAACGAAGGAAATAGATAGTACTATCTCTGTAACTAAATAGAAGACGTTTTTGAACGCCAGTTACGGAGGGAGTAGTAGCAACAATGCAAAAGAAAAAAATGTGACTATCAATGTCCTAATTCTCCAATGTCCTGGTTTTTCAAGCAAATTCCTTGCTTCGGCAGCTTCAACCAATCTCCTACTATCAGAAAAGAAATTAAGTTACAGCCAAAAACCTTGACAGCCGAAGCAGCTAGAAGCAAGCCCATAGCTTCTGCATGCAAAACAGGAAACACATTCGGGACCGCCGCTTGAATGAAGATTGAGTGATTAGAATCTTCATTTTTTTCAGGAATACTCCAAATGAAGCTTCATTTCCAGCTACGGCAGGATTAAAGGTTGTATCAACATAAGCAAGAAGACCTGGGGTTCCAAAGACAGATTTGTTTTTATTTTATTTTATTTTGAAAAGGCGGCTCACCCCGGCCTCTGCATCTGAAAGATGCATGCAGCCATATTATTAAAAAGTACGAATAAAACAAAGTCTTAGCTCCATTACAGTTTCCAAACGGAGCAAACAAAAATAAAGGAAAACTCATTGCCACAACCGGCAGGATAAATAGGACTAGAACACTAGACGCCTATCCTATTATGAGACCGCCATCCAAATCGGTTGAATATAGCCCATGCTACAATCTTTTATTGGGTGCACCCAGTAATCAAAGGCTCCCTGGAGTCCGTAGGAGTAAGTAAGGACCACGTACGGATCCATGTCATAGCCCTGAAGATGACCTGCAAGAAATTTAAAGTATGTTGTCTGTTAAAAATCATATCATTTATGCAATTCCATATAGCCTAAATAAGCGCACATATTCCAACCCGAATACGAGACGTAGTAATATGATCTACTCCAGCTAGCCACGTTGCAAATAACGCTTCAATGCTAATCAGAGGAATAATGTGAAAGGCTATATGAACCGATTGCCAAATTAATTTCATGAGAGGGCAATCTATGAATAGGTGTTGTATTGTTTCGTCATGGTCACAAAAACCACACCGTGCACTACCTACCCAACGTCGCTTTATTAAATTATCTTTGCTGAGAATCACTTGCTTGTGAACAAACCACATGAAAATCTTGATACGCAAGGGAACCTTTATTTTCCAGATATGTAACGATCTTAGGATTGAGCCAAAATTAGTTAGATCTACATACATATATTTGACCGTGAAAACACCACCTCTAGTTAATTTCCAGTGGAAAGAATCAGGTTGGTCGAATAGTTGAATCCCCATTAACCTCCACACCAAGTGAAGCCCGGAGTTCTAGTGCTCTCCAAATAAGGATCTCCTAAACTGAATATTTAAGGACACCTCCTATAGCACAATAGTTATGTAAGCCTCTTTACGCTGTACAATATTATATAAGGTGGGGTACTATATGGCTAGAGGTGTCTCCGCTAACCATGTATCGTCCCGAAATCTTGTTGTCATCCCATTACCAACCAAGAATTTGGCCCTACGAAAGAATATATCTTTCATTCTCATAAGTCCCTTCCAGAACGGTGAATCGTTAGGTCTTACGGTAACTTGGGCCAGAGTTTTTGACTGTAAATATTTATTTCGTAGTATCTATGCCCACATGCCATCAGTCTCTACAGATAACCTATATAGCCATTTACTCATTAGGCATTTATTTTTAATCTCCAGGTTCTCAATACCAAGACCCCCTTGGTCCTTAGGTCAGCAAATGATATCCCATCTTGCCAGACTATATTTTGTCTTAATATCATCTGACTGCCAAAAAGTCAAGATCGATAAAAATCAAGTCTCTTCCGTACCCCTTTAGGTACTTCGAAGAAAGATAACAGGAACACCAGCATACTTGTTAGAACTTAATGAGTACCAACCGACCTTCATAAGACATCAACTTGCCCTTCCAGCAGCTTAGTTTCTTTTCAAATCGATGTAACATCCCAATTTTCAATTTAGATGTTATTTAGATCATTCATATGCATTCATCATTTGTGCATTTTTAAAATTTGTTTATTTTAATTTTGATCCTAGAAACCTTAAGCAACTCAAGGACCAATGGAGAGAGTTGGAGGTTTTCTCAAAAATCCTTTTTTGAAATTTCAAATTTGGCAAAGTGGATCAAAGTGGTTTATTCAAAATATTTTCTAATAATTTCAAATAAATAAAATAATAAAAGAAGATAATATGACTTCTTCAAAAACAGTAAAGAAATATTGGAAAATTATTTCTGAATAAAGATATATTTTATCTGATTTTATTCACGTGTTTAATTATTTTATTAGTGCTAAATGTTTATTTTATTTTTAGGCATTTAGGTTCAAAAAAATGTTCACATTAGTCCAAATATTAGGAGAGAATTATGTGATTTTTTCTGGAATTTGTTAAAATATTTTTGTTATGTTTTTCATATTTTTTCGTATCTTGAAAATTGTTTTAAAAAAATCTTTTGGACCAAACTGGGCCGAAGCCCAGCTGGCCCAACTCACCGCCGCCTTCCTCCTCTCATGGAGCTGGACTCCGGCAGGAGTCCGAGCCGCTGCCACCCCGGCCGCCCCTTCCCCAAGGCAGGCCCCCTGGCCCTTTATAAGTCGTCGCCCCACCGCCTCCTCGTCCTCACCGCCCACGCCGCCGCCAGCCATCGCTGCCGCCGACGCCACCTCGCCCCGCCGCCGCGGCCGCTTTAGCCGCCGGAGTTCGTCACCGATCTCGTTGGAAAAACCGGTAAAACCCTAGATCAGTTCTTTTGTTTTCCCGGTTTTCGTTTCGGTTTCTTGTCGGTTCGATCTATTAACGAACGTTCGTCAGTTTAGATCTATTAACGAATGGTTTCATTCGTTAGTCTCTTGTAGCGGACGTTCGTCCGATAGATTTTTCTTTTTATTTTAGTTTTTTTGCCAGGGACCTATCCGTTAGGTTTATTTTACATATTAGTCCATGGTGTTCAAACGGTCACAACTTTTTGCTCGTTTATCCAAATCCAATGAAACCAATGCCAAATTATTCGTTCTGATCCCCTCTATCTAGATAACCAACTTAAACACGATTTTGAAAGTTTAAAATTTGGTTTCACATAGATTCAAATTTGAACTTCTTTTGATCGTAACTTGAGTTTCGTATTTCCAATTTAGTTGATTCTTTTTGCATGTCGAAGTTCTTGACCTAAACTTTCTGTTAAGATCTTTTTCTTTGGCATTATTTGCATCTTCATGCTTGAGTGCTCATGTATGCTATTGTTTTTCTATGATAGATTTTCCGGAGTGCGAAGCTTGCTACTACGAATCTCTAGGGTTTTTCGATCGTCAGTAAGACAAGTTACACTTTGATCATACCCTTTTATTACCCAGTTTTTATGCATTAGCTACACCCTAAAACATTGCATGAGTAGGATTGGAAATTGAGGCATTGCTATGTAGTTGATTGATAACCCACAAGTATAGGGGATCGCAACAGTTTTCGAGGGTAGAGTATTCAACCCAAATTTATTGATTCGACACAAGGGGAGCCAAAGAATATTCTGAAGTATTAACAGTTGAGTTCTCAATACAACCGCACCTGAAAGACTTAGTATCTGCAGCAAAGTATTTAGTAGCAAAGTAATATGAAGTAACAGTAACGGTGGCAAAAGCAATAGTATTGGTTTTGTAGTGATTGTAACAGTGGCAACGGAAAAGTAACTAAGCAAAGATCAATATGTGAAAAGCTCGTAGGCAACGGATCAGTGATCGATAATTATGTCGGATGCGATTCTTCATGTAACAGTTATAACATAGGGTGACACAGAACTAGCTCCAGTTCATCAATGTAATGTAGGCATGTATTCCGAATATAGTCATACGTGCTTATGGAAAAGAACTTGCATAACATCTTTTGTCCTACCCTTCCGTGGCAGCGGGGTCCTATTGGAATCTAAGGGATATTAAGGCCTCCTTTTAATAGAGTACCAGAACAAAGCATTAACACTTAGTGAATACATGAACTCCTCAAACTATAGTCAGCGGGAGTTGTCCCGATTATTGTCACTTCAGGGTTACCGGATCATAACACATAGTAGGTGACTATTAACTTGCAAGATAGGATCAAGAACTCACATATATTCATGAAAACATAATAGGTTCAGATATAAAATCATGGCACTCGGGCCCCAGTGACAAGCATTAAGCATAGCAAAGTCATAGCAACATCAATCTCAGAACATAATGGATACTAGGGATCAAACCCTAACAAAACTGACTCGATTACATGATAAATATCATCCAACCCATCACCGTCCAGCAAGCCTATGATGGAATTACTCACACACGGCGGTGAGCATCATGAAATTGGTGATGGCGGAAGGTTGATGATGACGATGGCGACAGATTCCCCTCTCCGGAGCCTCGAACAGACTCCAGATCAGCCCTCCCGGGAGAGATTAGGGCTTGGCGGCGGTTCCGTATCGTAAAACGTGATGAATCCTTCTCCCTTATTTTTTTCTCCCCGAACGTGAATATATAGAGTCAGAGTTGAGGTCGGTGGAGCCTCAAGGAGCCCACGAGGCAGGGGGCGCGCCCCAGGGGGGTGGGCGCGCCCCCACCCTCGTGGACAGGGTGTGGGCCCCCTGGTGTTGATTCTTTCGCCAGTATTTTCTATATATTCCAAAAATATTCTCCGTGAAGTTTCAGGTCATTCCGAGAACTTTTATTTCTGCACAAAAATAACACCATGGCAATTCTGCTGAAAACAACGTCAGTCCGGGTTAGTTCCATTCAAGTCATGCAAGTTAGAGTCCAAAACAAGGTCAAAAGTGTTTGGAAAAGTAGATACGATGGAGACGTATCAACTCCCTAAGCTTAAACCTTTGCTTGTCCTCAAGCAATTCAGTTGACAAACTAAAAGTGATAAAGAAAAACTTTTACAAACTCTGTTTGATCTTATTGTTGTAAATATGTAAAGCCAACATTCAAGTTTTCAGCAAATATTATGAACTAACCATATTCACAATAACATTTAGGTCTCATGTTTACTCATATCAATGGCATAATTGACTAATGAGCAATAATAATAAATCTCGGATGACAACACTTTCTCAAAACAATCATAATATGATATTACAAGATGGTATCTCGCTAGCCTTTTCTGAGACCGCAAAACATAATTGCAGAGCACCTCTGAAGATCAAGGACTGACTAAACATTGTAATTCATGGTAAAAGAGATCCAGTCACAGTCATACTCAATGTAAACTAATAGTAATACATGCAAATGACAACGGTGCTCTCCAACTGGTGCGTTTTAATAAGAGGATGATGACTCAACATAAAAGTAAATAGATAGGCCCTTCATAGAGGGAAGCATGGATTTGTAGAGGTGCCAGAGCTCGATTTTGAAATAGAGATAAATAATTTTTTGAGTGCTATACTTTCATTGTCAACATAACAACCAAGAGATCTTGATATCTTCCATGCTACACACATTATAGGTGGTTCCCAAACAGAATGGTAAAGTTTATACTCCCCCACCACCAACAAACATCAATCCATGGCTTGTCCAAAACAACGGGTGCCTCCAACTAACAACAATCCCGGGGGAGTTTTGTTTGCAATTATTTTAATTTAAGCATGGGACTGGGCATCCCGGTTACCAGCCATTTTCTCGTGAATGAGGAGCGGAGTCCACTCCTCTTGAGAATAACCCGCCTAGCATGGAAGATATAGACACCCTAGTTGATACATGAGCTATTCGAGCATACAAAACAGAATTTCATTTGAAGGTTTAGAGTTTGGCACATACAAATTTACTTGGAACGGCAGGTAGATACCGCATATAGGAAGGTATGGTGGACTCATATGGAATAACTTTTGGGGTTTATGGAAGTGGATGCACAAGCAGCATTCCCGCTTAGTACAAGTGAAGGCTAGAAAGAGACTGGGAAGCGACCAACTAGAGAGCGACAACAGTCATGAACATGCATTAAAATTAATCAACACTGAGTGCAAGCATGAGTAGGATATAATTCACCATGAACATAAATATCGTGGAGGCTATGTTGATTTTGTTTCAACTACATGCGTGAACATGTGCCAAGTCAAGCCACTCAAATCGTTCAAAGGAGGATACCACCCTATCATACCACATCACAACCATTTTAATAGCATGTTGGCACGCAAGGTAAACCATTATAAATTCTTAGCTAATTAAGCATGGCATGAGCAACTATAATCTCTAATTGTCATTGCAAACATGTTCCATTCATAATAGGTTGAATCAAGAACGATGAACTAATCATACAAAAACAAGATAGGTCGAGTTCATACTAGCTTCTCTCATCTCAATCAGTCCATCATATATCGTCATTATTGCCTTTCACTTGCATGACCGAACGGTGTGGATAATAATAATAGCGCACGTGCATTGGACTAAGCTGGAATCTACAAGCATTCAATATACAGGAGAAAACTCTTTGTTAGATCAACAATAATGCATATGAGAGCCACTCAAGATTTTTATCATGGTCTTCTCCTCTCGACCCCCAAAGAAAAGAAAGGAAACAAAACTATTTACACGAGAAAGCTCCCAACAAGCAAAAGAAGAACGATAAATCTTTTTGGGTTTTATTTTAATTACTACTACTACGGGCGTGGAAAGTAAACTACCTAAAAGCTACAACTATTTTTTTTTGGTTTTTCTTAAGGTTTTTTAAACACACAAGAAGAATGCTGGAAAAGAAAATAAACTAGCATGGATAGTACAATGAAAAAGTATGAGCACCGACAACTGGCATGAGTGTGTGAACATGAATGTAATGTCGGTGAGAAATACGTACTCCCCCGAGATTAGGCTTTTTGCCTAAGTTGGTCTATGGCCACAGCTGGCCTGGTGGATATCCAAAGTTGTAACTGGGGCCGTACTGTGATGCAGCAGCTACTGCCTGACGAGCTGCAGCTTGGAGGCGAGTTGCCTCTGTCCTCCTCTCGTACTCGTTTGCCTCCTCCCTAGTTATAACATATCTCCTTTTTGCCTGAAAGTCAAAGAAAGTAGGAGCAGGGAGAGCAACATGGACGGTGCGCCGTCTGTCAAAGATTAGTCGGTACTAGAGGAATTGTTCATTCCTCTCAACAAACTGATGGCGAACCATGGCATTATAATCTAGGTAAGAAGGAGGCAACTCAATATCATTTCCACATATGGGTATATCAAGATAGTTAGCTACACGAGTTGCATAAATTCCACCAAACAAATCTCCACTTATACTGTTGTGATGCAACCTACGTGCAACAATAGCCCCCAAGTTATATTGTTTATCACCTAATACCGCACTCTTGAGGACACTAAGATCTGGAATGCACATGTGACAAGCCTCATCTTTACCATTAATGCATCTACCAATGAAGAGAGCAAAATAATGTATGGAAGGGAAATGAATGCTCCCTATGGTAGGTTGTGTGATTTCTCTAGATTCCCCCACAGTGATACTAGCAAGAAAGTCTTTATATTCAGATTTGAGAGGTTCACTAACATTGCCCCACCGCGGGAGTTTACAAGCAATATTAGAATCTTCTAGGTCCATGGTATATGATTTATCATAAAGATTAAATAAAACAGTGTGAGAATTGCGCGAGGATGTAAATTTAAACCTTCTCACAAAGGAATCAGTTAGATAGAGGTATTGCCGGCACTTATCTGACAAAAAGCCCTCAAGATCAGTGTTACGCACATACGCGTCAAATACATCCTTGATGCCTGCCCTGACCATGAACTCTTCTGACGGCCATTCACAGGGCCGCACCTAAGCTTCCCTTGGTAGTTCATTGTCCGGCTCACGTATCACGAGCCTCGGTTCTTGCTTCCTTGAGGAACCACCTTGGTACATTTTCCTAAACATATTTCTTCCTCTGAAAAATTTCTGAAATTTTTAGTGACTCAAAATAAAAGAGAAGCAAACTCAAAAAGATTGATAGCAACTACTCCTACAAGTTCCTAGAGGCCATATCATGCATTAAAACTACTTTCGACCACATAAATTTGACATGCAAGCTCAAGAACAGGGTCACCTAAGCAGCAAAAAATTGCAATAGATAAAAAGCACTAGAACAAAAACTAATTGGACCATTGGAGGAGTCACATACTGAAGAACAATCCCCCAAAGCAGTTTTGTGAATGGAGCTTTGAGCAAGGAGATCGAAAATGGTGGCAAGATGAGCTAGAACTCGGGTTTGAGCTGGTGTAGGATTTTCTTGAGGAAGACGAAGTGTGTGGGTGCAAGAATAAGTGGAGGGGGCCCACGTGGGGTCCATGAGGCAGGGGGCGCGCCCTGGACCCTCATGGCCAGGTGGTGGGTCCCCCTGGTGTGTTGTCAGTGCCAATAATTCTTAAATATTTTAGAAAATCATATAAAAATTTCAGGACATTTGAAGAACTTTTATTTTTGGGGTATTTTTTATTGCAAGGATAATTCAGAAAAATTACTATTTTTGCTTTATTTAATCTAAATAACAGAAAGTAAAAAGAGGGTACAGAGAGTTGTGCTTTCTAACTTCATCCATCTCATGCTCATCAAAAGGAATCCACTAACAAGGTTGATCAAGTCTTGTTAACAAACTATTTTCGAATAACATGAAACCGGAGAATTTTCGAATAACACTAAGTTACCTCAACGGGGATATGCATGTCCCCAACAATAAGAATATCATATTTCTTCTTGACATTAGGAAGAGGAAATTCAAAACCTCCAATAGTAATAGTTGAAGTTTTTCCAATAGAATTAATACTGTGGACTTGAGGTTGTTTCCTCGGAAAGTGTACCATATGCTCATTACCATTAACATGAAAAGTGACATTGCCTTTGTTGCAATCAATAACAGCCCCTGCAGTATTTAAAAAGGGTCTATCAAGAATAATAGACATACTATCGTCCTCGGGAATATGAAGAATAACAAAGTCCGTTAAAATAGTAACGTTTGCAACCACAACAGGCACATCCTCACAAATACCGATAGGTATAGCAGTTGATTTATCAGCCATTTGCAAAGATATTTCAGTAGGTGTCAACTTATTCGAATCAAGTCTACGATATAAAGAGAGAGGCATAAGACTAACACCGGCTCCAAGATCACATAAAGCAGTTTTAACATAGTTTCTTTTAATGGAGCATGGTATAGTTGGTACTCCTAGATCTCCAAGTTTCTTTGGTATTCCACCCTTAAAAGTATAATTAACAAGCATGGTGGAAATTTCAGCTTCAGATATCTTTTTTTATTTGTAACAATATCTTTCATATACTTAGTATATGGATTCATTTTAAGCATATCAATCAAATGCATACGCAAAAAGATAGGTCTAATCATTTCAGCAAAGCGCTCAAAATCCTCATCATCCTTTTTCTTGGATGGTTTAGGAGGAAAAGGCATGGGTTTCTGAACCCATGGTTCTCTTTCTTTACCATGCTTCCTAGAAACAAAGTCTCTCTTATCATAATGTTGATTCTTTCATTGTGGGTTATCAAGATCAACAACAGGTTCAATCTCTACATCATTGTTATTGCTAGGTTGAGCATCATCATTAATATTATCACTAGGTTCATGTTCATTACCAGACTGTGTTTTAGCATCGGAAATAGAAATATCATTGGGATTCTTAGGTGTGTCAACAACAGGTTCACTAGAAGCATGCAAAGTCCTATCATTTTTCTTTTTCTTCTTCTTAGAAGAACTAGGTGCATCGACATTAGTTCTCTGAGAATCTTGCTCAATTCTCCTAGGGTGGCCTTCAGGATACAAAGGTTCCTGAGACATTTTACCCCCTCTAGTCACAACTCTAATAGCATCATCTTTTTTCTTATTATTTAATTCATTGAGCAAATCATTCTGAGCTTTAAGTACTTGTTCTACTTGAGTGGTAACCATACAAGCATGTTTACTAATAAGTTTAAGTTCACCTTTAACTCTAGACATATAATCACTCAAGTGTTCAATCATATAAGCATTACATTTCAATTGTCTACTAACATAAGCATTGAAGTTTTCTTGTTTAACAATAAAACTATCAAACTCATCTAAGCATTGGCTAGCAGACTTATAACGAGGAATATCACCATCATCAAATCTATAGATAGAATTTACCTTTACTACCTATGTCGGGTTATCAAGACCATGTATTTCTTCAACAGGTGGTAAATTCTTAACATCTTAAGCTTTAATACCCTTTTCTTTCATAGATTTCTTTGCCTCTTGCATATCTTCAGGACTAAGAAATAGAATACCCCTTTTCTTCGGAGTTGGCTTAGGAGTTGGTGCAGGAAGTGTCCAATCGTTTTCATTACTCAACATATTATTCAATAGCAATTTAGCTTGATCAATAGTTCTTTCCCTGAAAACACAACCAACACAACTATCCAGGTGGTCTCTGGAAGCATCGGTTAGTCCATTATAAAATATATCAAGTATTTCATTTTTCTTGAGAGGATGACCAGGCAAACCATTAAGTAATCGGAGAAGCCTACCCCAAGCTTGTGGGAGACTCTCTTCTTCAATTTTCACAAAATTATATATTTCCCTTAAGGCAACTTGTTTCTTATGAGCGGGAAAATATTTAGCAGAGAAGTAATAAATCATATCCTGGGGACTACGCACACAACCATGATCAAGAGAATTAAACTATGTTTTAGCATCACCCTTTAATGATTACGGAAACAACTTAAGGATAAAGTAATAGCGAGTTTTCTCAACATTAATGAACAGGGTGGCTGTATCATTTAATTTAGTAAGATGTGCCACAACAGTTTCAGTTTCATAACCATGGAAAGGATCAGATTCAACCAAAGTAATTAACTCAGGATTGACAGAGAAATCATAATCCTTATCAGAGATACATATAGGTGAAGTAGCAAAAACAGGGTCATGTTTCATTCTAGCATTCAAGGATTTTTCTTTCAGCTTAGCTAACAATTTCTTAAGATCATATCTATCATTGCAAGCTAAAAAGTCTCTAGCAGTTTCTTCATCCATAACATAACCCTCAAGCACAACATGCAATTCATTTCTAGGGGGAGAATCTTCATCATCACTTTCATCAACATTATCAGTTTCAATAATTTCATTCTCCCTAACCCTAGCAAGTTGTTCATCAAGAAATTCACCTAGTGGCACAGTATTATCAAGCATAGAAGTAGTTTCATCATAAGCATCATGCATGGCAGAAGTGGCATCATCAATAACATACGGCATATCAGAATGAATAGCAAGAGTAGGTGTCGCAAGTTTACTCATAACAGAAGGTGACTCAAGTGCAGAGCTAGATGACAGTTCCTTACCTCTCCTCGTCATTCAAGTTCTTCATAGTGATCGGCAGATATAAATCCCAAGTGACTCAAAGAATAGAGCTATGCTCCCCGGCAACGGCGCCAGAAAATAGTCTTGATAACCCACGAGTATAGGGGATCGCAGCAATTTTCGAGGGTAGAGTATTCAACCCAAATTTATTGATTCGACACAAGGGGAGCCAAAGAATATTCTAAAGTATTAACAGTTGAGTTGTCAATTCAACTGCACCCGAAAGACTTAGTATCTGCAGCAAAGTATTTAGTAGCAAAGTAATATGGGAGTAACAGTAATAGTGGCAAAAGTAATAGTATTGGTTTTGTAGTGATTGTAACAGTGGCAACGGAAAAGTAACTAAGCAAAGATCAATATGTGAAAAGCTCATAGGCAACAGATCAGTGATAGATAATTATGTCGGATGCGATTCCTCATGTAACAGTTATAACATAGGGTGACACAGAACTAGCTCCAGTTCATCAATGTAATGTTGGCATGTATTCCGAATATAGTCATACGTGCTTATGGAAAAGAACTTGCATGACATCTTTTGTCCTACCCTCCCGTGGCAGTGGGGTCCTATTGGAAACTAAGGGATATTAAGGCCTCCTTTTAATAGAGTACCGGAACAAAGCATTAACACTTAGTGAATACAAGAAATCCTCAAACTATATTCATCACCGGGAGTGGTCCCGATTATTGTCACTTCGGGGTTACGGCATGATAACACATACTAGGTGACTATTGACTTGCAAGATAGGATCAAGAACTCACATATATTCATGAAAACATAATAGGTTAAGATCTGAAATCATGGCACTCAGGCCGTAGTGACAAGCATTAAGCATATCAAAGTCATAGCAACGTCAATCTCAGAATATAATGGATACTAGGGATCAAAGCCTAACAAAACTAACTCGATTACATGATAAATCTCATCCAACCCATCACCGTCCAGCAAGCCTATGATGGAATTACTCATGCATGGTAGTGAGCATCATGAAATTGGTGATGGAGGAAGGTTGATGATGACGATGGCGATGGATTCCCCTCTCCAGAGCCCTGAACGGACTCCAGATCAGCCCTCCCGAGAGAGATTAGGGCTTGGCGGTGGTTCCGTATAGTAAAATGCGATGAATCCTTCTCCTGATTTTTTTCTCCCCGAACGTGAATATATAGAGTCGGAGTTGAGGTCAGTGGAGCCTCGGGGGGCCCACGAGGTAGGGGGTGCGCCCCCACCCTCGTGGACAGGGTGTGGGCCCCCTGGTGTTGATTCTTTCACTAGTATTTTCTATATATTCCAAAAATATTCTCCATGAAGTTTCAGGCCATTCCGAGAACTTTTATTTCTGCACAAAAATAACACCATGGCAATTCTGCTTAAAACAGCGTCTGCCCGGTTAGTTCCATTCAAATCATGCAAGTTAGAGTCCAAAACAAGGTCAAAACTGTTTGGAAAAGTAGATACGATGGAGATGTATCATTGATGAGGTAGGAATCTAATACCTTTGATCACCCCGGGAATATATGTTATGCTTATATTGCTTAGCGATGCTCATAGACGGGGATTGGTATGTGAGAAGCATGCAAGTTGTGAGAGATAATAACTGAGGGAAACTTAAGGTGGCTACTTTAATACACATATGGGTGGATTGGTTGTGGGCACCTGGGGAATCCAGTGTTGTCCTAGGAGATCCCGGGTACCCGTGTGATCATCCTATGGAATGCCACCCAGGCTCAAAGGGATTATAAGATTATTCATGCTCAAAAACTTCCGTGTCCAGCCACAAGCCATTATGGGATCTGGCATAGTTATGTAAGTTGTGGGAAACCTTTCCATGATAGGCTAGCAGATGTAGGGGAATTGTAGGTCTACCGGCCTATCTATCGGTTAAGGGGACCTCTTCATAAAGACTATGTCTCGATCTTTCGATCATGGATGCGGTTGAGTCTTGTGTGGATAAGTGCGCAAACCTCTGCAGAGTGTACAAACTAATCATGATTAGCTGTGTCCCCGGTTATGGAGATTTTGAGTATCTGGTATTTGAGTTATTGGTTGATCTCATCACTTTACTTCATAAATTTGTTGGGTTATTATTATTGTTGTTACCTGAAAATTTTGGGATTGAGTTGGGGTTACCTTCTTAATAATGGCATAAACTTGGTAGTAAATAAAAAAATCTATTCCTTTGTTGTAGGGAAAAATTAGCTTTATGCAAATGTTAAACTTAGAGCCTCCACCAGCCAAATATGCATGTAGTCATAGCTATTGTTCATCATTGTTCCATAGTGTGATCTTGCCAGCATATTCCATGTACTGACCTACACGGCTGCAATGTCTCATGTTGCAGAATTTTCAGACGAGGATTAAGGTGCGATAGGTCATTGTCTCGCGCTCAGTTTTGCCGAGGAGTTGGATGGGCTCATTTATCTTAGAAGCTTCTGAAGTTATTTTTATTAGATGGCCTTCATCCATATTATTGTATTAAATACTCTTTATGAGGACCTCGATGTAATAAGTGTGTGATTGAACTCTGTTATAATTCCTCGAGTACTGTGTGTGTCAGCATACCGATCCAAGGATGACACTTAAGCACATCGACTTCGATCCATTGGGATCGGGTCGCTACAATGGATCTTCGATGCATTTCCACTCTTTAGTAGTAAGTTTACGATGATGAATCAGGATGCCCACATAACTGAAAGGCAGAGATCCCAATTCACATCCAAACAATTGTCTATACGCATCTTGTTCCTCTTTGGCCCTCCCAAAGCAGAACAATTCGCTCTTCTGAAAATTTATTTTTAGTCCGAACAACTATTCAAAAAGACACAACACCAGTTTCATATTCCGAGCCTGTGTGATATCATGCTCCATGAAAAGAATAGTGTCGTTGGCATATTGTAAGATGGATACTCCCCCGTCTCCCAGATGGGGAACGAGTCCACCAACTTGACCATTCTCCTTCGCCCGGCCTATAAGAACGACCAACATATCGGCTGATGCGGCTTGAACACGTCAGTATTTCCCCAAAGAGGAAGGGATGATACAACACGTCTACGGTAGGTATTTCCCTCAGTTATGAGACCAAGGTTATCGAACCAGTAGGAGAAGCACGCAACACTATGTAAATGGTACCTGCACACAAAGAACAAATACTTGCAACCCGATGTGAAAGTGGGGTTGTTAATCCCTCCCGCGTAAGAATATAGATAAATTTGTAGTAGATTGGATAAATAGATCTTGCGGAAATGCGAAATAAAATAATAATAAAATTGCAGCAAGGTATTATGTGGGTTTTTGGATTAATAGATCTGAAAATAAAAGCAAATAAAAATAGATCTCAAAGGAAAATATGATAAAGAAGAGACCCAGGGGCTGTAGATTTCACTAGTGCCTTCTCTCGAGAAAAATAGCATACGGCGGGTAAACAAATTACTGTTGGGCAATTGATAGAACTTCAAATAATTATGACGATATCCAGGCAATGATCATTATATAGGCATCACGTCCAAGATTAGTAGACCGACTCCTGCCTGCATCTACTACTATTACTTCACACATCGGCCGCTATCCAGCATGCATCTAGTATATTAAGTTCATGGGAAAACGGAGTAATGCAATAATAATGATGACATGATGTAGACAAGATCTATTCATGTAGGAATAGACCCCATCTTGTTATCCTTAATAGCAATGATACATGCGTGTCATGTCCCCTTCTGTCACTGGGATTGAGAACGGTAAGATCAAACCCATCACCCTATGCATATTCGAAGAAGAAATACGAGGCTATAAGCCATGGGAAGAGGTGCTTTGTGATGGGTTCGATCTTACGGTGCTTGATCCCAATGACAGAAGGGGAACCGACACGTATGCATCGTTGCCATTAAGGATAACAAGATGGGGTCTATTTCTACATAAATAGATCTTGTCTACATCATGTCATCATTCTTATTGCATTACTCCATTTCTCCATGAACTTAATACACTAGATGCATGCTGGATAGCGGTCGATGTGTGGAGTAATAGTAGTAGATGCAGGCAGGATTCGATCTACTAGCCTTGGACGTGGTGCCTATGTAATGATCGTTGCCTAGATATCGTCATGATTATTTGAAGTTCTATCAATTGCCCAACAGTAATTCTTTTACCCACCATTTGCTATTTTTCTCGAGAGAAGCCACTAGTGAAAACCAACGACCCCTAGGTCTCTTCCTTAATATATTTTCCTTTGCGATATATTTTTCTTTGCTTTTATTTTCAGATCTATTAAACCAAAAATACAAAAAATACCTTACTGCAATTTATTTTATTCGAGATCTATTTATCCCATCTATCATATTGTTATCACGTCCGTTTGCCAATTTCTGGCGCCGTTACCCGAAAGGGATTGCCAACCCTTTTAACACATCAGGTTGTGAGTATTTTTTATTTGTGTCCAGCTGTTATTTACGTAGTGTTGCTTGGTTCTCCTAATGGTTCGATAACCTTGGTCTCATCACTGAGGGAAATTGAAGGAAATATGCCCTAGAGGCAATAATAAAGTTATTATTTATTTCCTCATATCATGATAAATGCTTATTATTCATGCTAGAATTGTATTAACCGGAAACATAATACATGTGTGAATACATAGACAAACATAGTGTCACTAGTATGCCTCTACTTGACTAGCTCGTTGATCAAAGATGGTTGAGTTTCCTAGCCATAGACATGAGTTGTCATTTGATCAATGGGATCACATCATTAGGAGAATGATGTGATTGACTTGATCCATTCCGTTAGCTTAGCACTTGATCGTTTAGTTTACTGATATTGCTTTCTTCATGACTTATACATGTTCCTATGACTATGAGATTATGCAACTCCTGAATACCGGAGGAACACTTTGTGTGCTACCAAACATCACAACGTAACTGGGTGATTATAAAGGTGCTCTACAGGTGTCTCCGATGGTGTTCGTGGAGTTGACATAGATCAAGAATAGGATTTGTCATTCCGATTGCTGGAGAGGTATCTCTGGGCCCTCTGTGTAATGCACCTCACTATAAGCCTTGCAAGCAATGCAACTAATGAGTTAGTTGCGGGATAATGCATTATGGAAATGAGTAAAGAGACTTGCCGGTAACGAGATTGAACTAGGTATTGAGATACCGACGATGGAATCTCGGGCAAGTAACATACCGATGACAAAAAGAACAACATATGTTGTTATGCGGTTTGACCGACAAAGATCTTTGACGGTGTCCTGGACTAGGGGGTACTCACCACGTCGTCTCCCGATCTATTAGATTGGGCCGAGGACCCCCGTGGCCGTATACTCATGGGCCAGTTCGGACGGCTACCGCATACAAGGAAGATTCCACAAGACTTGGCGATCAAGACAAGGACTTCTCCCCACCGGCGTATTCTGCTAGGACTCTTGTTATCCTAGGCCTCCGGTGCATTATATAAACCGAGGCCAGGCTAGTCGATAGATAATCAACTCCATACACAACAATCATACCATAGGCTAGCTTCTAGGGTTTAGCCTCCTTGATCTCGTGGTAGATCTACTCTTGTACTACCCATATCATCAATATTAATCATGCAGGAGTAGGGTATTACCTCCATCGAGAGGCCCCGAACCTGGGTAAAACAAAGTGTTCCCTGCCTCCTGTTACCATCCGGCCTAGACGCACAGTTCGGGACCCCTACCCAAGATCCGCCGGTTTTGACACCGACAATCTTCATAGAATATGTAGGAACCAATATGAGCATCCATGTTCCGCTATTGGTTATTGACCGGAGACATGTCTCGGTCATGTCTACATAGTTCTCGAACCCGTAGGGTCCGCACGCTTAAAGTTCTGTGACGATAGGTATTATCAGTTTATATGTTTTGATGTACCGAAGGTAGTTCGGAGTCCCGGATATGATCACGGACATGACGAGGAGTCTCGAAATGGTCGAGACATAAAGTTTGATATATTGGAAGCCTGCATTTGGACATCGGAAGAGTTCCGGGTGAAATCGGGATTTTATCGGAGTGCCGGAGGGGTTACTGGAACCCCCCGGGGGTTGATGGTCCTTATTGGGCCCCAGTGGAGAGAGAGAGGGGCCGGCCAGGGCAGGCCACGCGCCCCTCCCCCTCTGGTCCGAATTGGACTAGGAAGGGGGGGGGGCGGCGCCCCCCTTTCCTTCTCCTTCTCCCCCTTCCTCCCCCCTCCTAGTAGGAGTAGGAAAGAGGGGAGTCCTACTCCTACTAGGAGGAGGACTCCTCCTCCTGGCGCGCCCTACAGGGCCAGCCGGCCTCCCCCTTTGCTCCTTTATATATAGGGGCAGGGGGCACCCTAGAACACACAAGTTGATCATTGATCTCTCCCAGCCGTGTGCGGTGCCCCCCTCCACCATAATCCACCTCGGTCATACTGTAGCAGTGCTTAGGCGAAGCCCTGCAACGGTAGCTTCATCAACATCGTCACCACGCCGTCGTGCTGACGAAACACTCCCTCGAGCTCTACTGGATCGTGAGTTCGCGGGACGTTACCGAGTTGAACGTGTGCTGAACGCAGAGGTGCCGTACGTTTGGTACTGAGGATCGGTCGATCGTGAAGACGTACGACTACATCAACCACGTTGTCATAACGCTTCCGCTTAACGGTCTATGAGGGTACGTGGACGACACTCTCCCCTCTCATTGCTATGCATCACCACGATCTTGTGTGTGCGTAGGATTTTTTTTGAAATTACTATGTTCCTCAACAGTGGCACGCTACCTCTTGAGCACTGCGTTGGTTTTGAAATTGGAATCTAATATTCCCTTCCTTCATATCAATAATTGCACCAATCATTCTAAGGAAAGGTCTACCAATGATAATAGGACATGAAGGATTGCAATCTATATCAAGAACAATGAAATCTATGGGCACATAATTCCTATTTGCAACAATAAGAACATCATTAATTCTTCCCATAGGTTTCTTAATAATGGAATCCGCAAGGTGCAAGTTTAAAGAACAATCATCAAATTCACGGAAACCTAGCAAATCACACAAAGTTTTCGGGATCATGGAAACACTAGCACCCAAATCACACAAAGCATAGCATTCATGATCTTTAATTTTTATTTTAATAGTAGGTTCCCACTCATCATAAAGTTTTCTAGGGATAGAAACTTCCAACTCAAGTTTTTCTTCATAAGATTGCATCAAAGCATCAACGATATGTTTAGTAAAAGCTTTATTTTGACTATAAGCATGAGGATAATTTAGCATGGATTGCAACAAGGAAATAAAATCTATCAAAGAGAAATTATCATAATTAAATTCCTTGAAATCCTAGATAGTGGGTTCGTTGTTATCTAAAGTTTTAACCTCTTCAATCCCACTTTTACCAATTTTTGCATCAAGATCTAAAAACTCTGAATTTTTGGGATGCCTTCTAACTAAAGTTGACTCATCTTCAGTCCCATCATTATCAAGATTCATATCGCCAAACAAAGATTTAAGACACATCAATCACTTTTAGATCTTCATCCTTATTCTCATAAAAACTAGAAGAACACGCCTTCACAAAGCAATCTTTCTTAGCACGCATCCTAGCGGCTCTTTCTTTGCACTCATCAATGGAAATTCTCATGGCTTTGAGAGACTCATTGATATCATGCTTAGGTGGAATAGATCTAAGTTTCAAAGAATCAACATCAAGAGAAATTCTATCCACGTTCCTAGCCAACTCATCAATCTTAAGCAATTTTTCTTCAATCAAAGCATTGGAACTCTTTTGCAAACTAATAAATTCTTTAATAATAGATTAAAAATCAGAGGGCATCTTATTATAATTTCCATAAGAATTCTTGTAGGAATTACCATAATTATTAGAGGAATTACTAGGAAACGGCCTAGAATTAAAATTACCTCTATACGCGGTGTTACCAAAATTGTTCCTACCAACAAAATTCACATCCATAGATTCATTATTATTCTCAATCAAAGTAGACAAAGGCATATCATTAGGATTAGTAGGAGCACTCTTATTAGCACACAATTTAATAAGTTCATCCATCTTTCCACTCAAAACATTAATCTCTTCAATCACATGAACTTTTTTACTAGTAGATCTTTCGGTGTGCCATTGAGAATGATTAACCATAATATTATCTAGGAGTTTAGTAGCTTCTCCTAAAGTGATTTCCGTAAAAGTGCCTCCTGCGGCCGAATCTAAAAGATTTCTAGAAGCAAAATTCAATCCAGCATAAATTTTTTGTATAATCATCCATAAATTCAAACCATGTGTAGGGCAATTACGTATCATTAATTTCATCCTCTCCCAAGATTGTGCAACATGCTCATGATCAAGTTGCTTAAAATTCATAATATCGTTTCTAAGGGAGATGATCTTAGCGGGAGGAAAATACTTAGAGATAAAAGCATCTTTGCATTTATTCCATGAATCAATACTATTTTTAGGCAAAGACGAAAACCAAGCTTTAGCACAATCTCTAAGCGAAAACAGAAATAGCTTAAGTTTAACAATATTATCCACATCTTTCTTATTTTGCATATCACACAAATCAAAAAAGTTGTTTAGATGGGTAGCGGCATCTTCACTAGGAAGGCCAAAAAACGGATCTTCCATGACAAGATTCAGCAAAGCAGTATTAATTTCACAAGATTCAGCATCGGTAAGAGGAGCGATCAGAGTGCTAATAAAATCATTATTGTTGGTGAGGGAGTCCTGGATTAGGGGGTCTCCGGACAGCCGTACTATATCCTTTAGCCAGACTGTTGGACTATGAAGATACAAGATTGAAGACTTCGTCTCGTGTCCGGATGGGACTCTACTTGGCGTGGAAGGCAAGCTAGGCAATACGGATATGTATATCTCCTCCTTTGTAACCGACGTTGTGTAACCCTAGCCCCCTCCGGTGTCTATATAAACTGGAGAGTTTTAGTCCGTAGGATAACATACAATCATACCATAGGCTAGCTTCTAGGGTTTAGCCTCTTTGATCTCGTGGTAGATCAACTCTTGTACTACTCATATTATCAAGAACAATCAAGAAGTACATAGGGTATTACCTCCATCAAGAGGGCCCGAACCTGGGTAAACATCATGTCCCCTGCCTCCTATTACCATCAGCCTTAGACGCACAGTTCGGGACCCCCTACCCGAGATCCGCCGGTTTTGACACTGACATTGGTGCTTTCATTGGGAGTTCCACTGTGTCGTCAACATAAGGTTTGATGGCTCCTTCGATCACCGCTAGCGATGCGGTCGAGGGTGAGGCTTTCCTCCCTGGACATATCTTCGTGTTCGGCGGCTTCGCACTATGGGCCAATTCACTTGGCCATCTGGAGCAGATCGAAAGCTATGCCCCTGGCCATCAGGTCAGATTTGGAAACTTGAACTACATGGCCGACATCCACGGAGACTTGATCTTCGACGGATTCGATCCTGCTACCTCTTGAGCACTGCGTTGGATTTCCCCGAAGAGGAGAGGATGATGCAGCAAAGTAGCGTAAGTATTTCCCTCAGTTTTTGAGAACCAAGGTACCAATCCAGTAGGAGGCTACGCGTGAGTCCCTCGTACCTACACAAAAACAATAGCTCAACGCAACCAACGCGCTTAGGGGTTGTCAATCCCTTCACGGTCACTTACGAAAGTGAGATCTGATAGAGATGATAAATAATATTTTTGGTATTTTTGGTATAGAGATGCAAAGTAAAAAGTAAAAGCAAAGTAAAAGCAAAGCAATAATAAAGTGATGGAGATTGATATGATGAGAAAGAGACCCGGGGGCCATAGGTTTCACTAGTGGCTTCTCTCAAGAGCATAAGTATTCGATGGTGGGTGAACAAATTACTGTTGAGCAATTGACAGAATTGAGCATAGTTATGAGAATATCTAGGTATGATCATGTATATAGGCATCACGTCCAAGACAAGTAGACCGACTCCTGCCTGCATCTACTACTATTACTCCACTCATCGACCGCTATCCAGCATGCATCTAGAGTATTAAGTTAAAAACAGAGTAATGCCTTAAGCAAGATGACATGATGTAGAGGGATAGTTTCATGCAATATGATAAAAAACCCCATCTTGTTATCCTCGATGGCAACAATACAATATGTGCCTTGCTGCCCCTTCTGTCACTGGGAAAGGGCACCGCAAGATCGAACCCAAAGCTAAGCACTTCTCCCATGGCAAGAACAACCAATCTAGTAGGCCAAACCAAACTGATAATTCGAAGAGACTTGCAAAGATAACCAATCATACATAAAAGAATCCATAGAAGATTCAAATATTATTCATAGATAGACTTGATCATAAACCCACAATTCATTGGTCTCAACAAACACACCGCAAAAAGAAGATTACATCGAATAGATCTCCATGAGAGAGAGGGGAGAACATTGCATTGAGATCCAAAAAGAGAGAAGAAGCCATCTAGCTACTAACTATGGACCCGTAGGTCTGAAGAAAAACTACTCACACTTCATCAGAGGGGCTTGGGTGATGATGTAGAAGCCCTCCGTGATCGATGCCCCCTCCGGCGGAGCTCCGGAATAGGCCCCAAGATGGGATCTCGTGGATATAGAAAGTTGCGGCCGTGGAATTAGGTTTTTGGCTCCGTCCCCGATCGTTTGGGGGTACATAGGTATATATAGGAGGAAGAAGTACGTCGGTGGAGCTTCGAGGGGCCCACGAAGCAGGGGGCACACCCTAGGGGTGGCGCCCTCCACCCTCGTGACCGCCTCGTGGCTTTCTTGACGGAGGGTCCAAGTCTCCTGGATCTTATCTGATGAGAAAATCACGTTTCCGAAGGTTTCATTCCGTTTCGACTCCGTTTGATATTCTGTTTCTCCGAAACACTGAAATAGGCAAAAAAAATAGCAATTCTGGGCTGGGCCTCCGGTTAATAGGTTAGTCCCAATAATAATATAAAAGTGGATAATAAAGCCCAATATAGTCCAAAACAGTAGATAATATAGCATGGAGCAATCAAAAATTATAGATACTTTGGAGACGTATCAGAGCCCATGTCGGACGCGCCGCACAGTCACGACGAGCATGACGTAACTCTGTCGTCGGACAATGTTCGGGAGATCGCATCTACAACTACTCCGGCCATCAAACCAGAGCAAGTCGCGCCATCCGAGAGCGGAGGGATGGACCCCGCCATGGAGGCCGCACTCTCAGTGGCGATAGAGCCGGATACTGACTTCACCCCTTTCGAGAGCTGCGTCGCCGAACCACTGGATTTACCTCCGGCCACGGACTCCGAGCCGCCCACATCCGTGCCTGTTGAATCCGATGGGGCACCGATCATGGAGTTCACCTCCGCGGATATCTTTCAGCACTCACCCTTCAGAGATGTGCTAAAGTCATTAAGGTCTCTCTCCCTGTCAGGAGAACCTTGGCCGAACTATGTCCGGCTAGAATGGGATACGGACGATGAAGAAATTTGCGGCCCACCCACCACCCACTTAATAGCCACTGTCGATGACTTAACCGACATGCTCGACTTCAACTCCGAAGACATCGACAGTATGGACGGCGATGTAGGAGATGAACAGGAACCACCGCCCACAGGGCACTAGACCGCCACTTCATCACATGACGTATACATGGTGGATACACCCAGAGAGGGCAATGGCAAAGAGATAGCGGAGGATGCCCCCTCCAAGCAACCCAAGAACCGACGTCAGCGGCCCGCTCTAAGTCCCGCCATAGCAAAAACAGCGATAACAACACAAGAGGAAACAACAGTCCAATCGCCTCTAGAAGAAACGACGACTGCACCACCCCGGTGGCAGAGCACGATCAAGATGCAAATTGCAAACATAGTATGGATCCAACGTCCGAACACGACGACGCCAAGGATGATCATCACACTTCTATTTATTTACAACTCAATGATTACAACTCGATACTAGAACAAAGATGACTCTATATGAATGCCTCCAGCGGTGTACCGGAATATGCAATGAACCAAGAGTGACATGTATGAAATAATTATGAATGGTGGCTTTGCCACAAATACTATGTCAACTACATGATCATGCTAAGCAATATGACAATGATGAATGTGTCATGATGAATGGAGTGATGGAAAGTTGCATGGCAATATATCTCGGAATGGCTATGGAAATGCCATAATAGGTAGGTATGGTGGCTATTTTGAGGAAGATATAAGGTGGTTTATGTGTGAAAGAGCGTATCATATCACGGGGTTTGGATGCACCGGCGAAGTTTGCGCCAACTCTCAATGTGAGAAAGGGCAATGCTCGGTACCGAAGAGGCTAACAAGGATGGAAGGGTGAGAGTGCGTATAATCCATGGACTCAACATTAGTCATAAAGAACTCACATACTTATTGCAAAAATCTACAATTCATCAAAAACCTCAGCACTACGCGCATGCTCCTAGGGGGATAGATTGGTAGGAAAAGACCATCGCTCGTCCCCGACCGCCACTCATAAGGAAGACAATCAAATAACACCTCATGTTTCAAATTTCTTGCATAACGTTTACCATACGTGCATGCTACGGGACTTGCAAACCTCAACACAAGTATTTCTCAATTTCACAACTACTCAACTAGCACGACTTTGATATTATTACCTCCATATCTCAAAACAATCATCAAGCATCAAACTTTTCTTAGTATTCAACACACTCATAAGAAAGTTTTATTATTAATCCTGCATACTCAGCATATTAGGATTTTAAGCAAATTACCATGCTATTAAGACTCTAAAAATAATCTAAGTGAAGCATGAGAGATCAATAGTTTCTATAAAACAAATTCACCACCATGCTCTAAAAGATATAAGTGAAGCAGTAGAGCAAAACTATAAAGCTCAAAAGATATAAGTGAAGCACATAGAGTATTCTATCAAATTCCAAATCATGTATGGCTCTCTCAAAAGGTGTGTACAGCAAGGATGATTGTGGTAAACTAACAAACAAAGACTCAAATCATAAAAGACGCTCCAAGCAAAACACATATCATGTGGTGAATAAAAATATAGCTCCACGTAAAGTTACCGACAGAAGTAGACGAAAGAGGGGATGCCTTCCGGGGCATCCCCAAGCTTTGGCTTTTAGGTGTCCTTAGATTATCTTGGGGGTGCCATGGGCATACCCAAGCTTAGGCTCTGGCCACTCCTTGTTCCATAATCCATCAAATCTTTACCCAAAACTTGAAAACTTCACAACACAAAACTTAAAGTAGAAAATCTCGTGAGCTCCGTTAGCGAAAAAAATAAAAGACCACTTCAAGGTACTGTAATGAACTCATTCTTTCTTTATATTGGTGTTAAAACTAATGTATTCCAACTTCTCTATGGATCATAAACTATTTTACTAGCCATAGATTCATCAAAATAAGCAAACAACACACGAAAAACAAAATCTGTCAAAAACAGAACAGTCTGTAGTAATCTGTAGCTAGCGCAAGATGTGGAACCCCAAAAATTCAAAAATAAATTGCTGGAAGTGAGGAATTTATATATTAATCATCTTAAAAAGAATTAACTAAATATCACTCTCCAAATAAAAATGACAGCAGTTCTCGTGAGTGCTCAAGTTTCTGTTTTTTTACAGCAAGTTCAACAAGACTTTCCCCAAGTCTTCCCAACGGTTCTACTTGGTACAAACACTAATTAAACACAAAAAACACAACCCAAACAGAGGCTAAATAATTTTTTATTACTAAACAGGAGCAAAAGTCAAGGAATAAAAATAAAATTGGGTTGCCTCCCAACAAGCGCTATCGTTTAACACCCCTAGCTAGGCATAACAAGCAAGAATAGATCTAGGTATTGCCATCTTTGGCAGGCAATTCTTCAATGAGGCATCTATCTCCCTTTGGAATTTCTTTCTTTCTAGTGATTATCAAACTCTTAGGCATAAGATCAAAAAATTCATTTGTAGCAATTGGTTCCTTAATGATAGCAAAAAGATTGGGATGAATACTTATAGATTTAAGATCCGCAGTTTCCTTACTAGATGATTCACCCTTATTTTTAGGAACATACATAAGCTTGGCAATTTTAGTAGGAGGACTTGGAGTATTCTTTACGGAAGAAAAAGCGGTTCCCAAGTTCATACTGATACCCTCAAGTTTATCGATTCTAGTGGAACCTAGATTTATTTTCTCATTAACTATGGGTTCTTTTTTCCTTAATATTTTTCAAAGTCATTCCTACCTTAGATCCATATTGGGAAATTTGATTGTGGATCTTTTTATCTAGATTTTCAATTAATTCAATGGTGGCAACTTTATTTTCAATAATTTCAAGTCTTTGCATAACATGCTCCAAAGTTAACATAGTTCCATTAACCAAAAGAGGTGGTGAGCCAAATAAATCTAACAAGCATTATAAGAATCAAAAGTATGGCTACCCAAGAAATTCCCTCCGGTAATGGTATCAAGGATATATCTATACCAAGGACTAGCACCTACATAAAAATTGCGGAGAAGAACTGAAGTAGATTGCTTCCTGGTAGATCTATTTTGAGCATTGCAAATTCTATACCAAGCATCTTTTAGATTTTCTCCCTCCCTTTGTTTAAAATTTAGAACTTCATTCTCAGGAGACAACGGAGAAGATATGAGACTAGCCATAACGGCAAGCAAGCAAACTAACACACGAGCAAACAAAAAGCAAACGGGCAAAAGAGGCAAATAGAGAAAGAGAGGGAGGATAGAGAGAGAGGGCGAATAAAACGGCAAGGGTGAAGTAGGGGAGAGGAAACCGAGAGGCAAATGGAAAATAATGTAATGCGGGAGATAGGGATTGTGATGGGTACTTGGTATGTTGACTTCTGCGCAGACTCCCAGGAAACGGCGCCAGAAATTCTTCTTGCTACCTCTTGAGCACAGCGTTGGATTTCCCCGAAGAGGAGAGGATGATGCAGCAAAGTACTGTAAGTATTTCCCTCAATTTTTGAGAACCAAGGTATCAATCCAATAGGAGGCTACACGCGAGTCCCTCGTACGTACACAAAAACAATAGCTCAACGCAACCAACGCGCTTAGGGGTTGTCAATCCCTTCACGGTCACTTACGAAAGTGAGATCTGATAGAGATGATAAATAATATTTTTGGTATTTTTGGTATAGAGATGCAAAGTAAAAAGTAAAAGCAAAGCAATAATAAAGTTATGGAGATTGATATGATGAGAAAGAGACCCGGGGGCCATAGGTTTCACTAGTGGCTTCTCTCAAGAGCATAAGTATTCTATGGTGGGTGAACAAATTACTGTTGAGCAATTGACAAAATTGAGCATATTATGAGAATATCTAGGTACGATCATGTATATAGGCATCACATCCAAGACAAGTAGACCGACTCCTGCCTGCATCTACTACTATTACTCCACTCATCGACCGCTATCCAGCATGCATCTAGAGTATTAAGTTAAAAACAGAGTAACACCTTAAGCAAGATGACATGATGTAGAGGGATAGTTTCATGCAATATGATAAAAAAACATCTTGTTATCCTCGATGGCAAAAATACAATACGTGACTTTCTACCCCTTCTGTCACTGGGAAAGGACACCGCAAGATCGAACCCAAAGCTAAGCACTTCTCCCATGGCAAGAACAACCAATCTAGTAGGCCAAACCAATCATGGAGTTCACCTCCGCGGATATCTTTCAGCACTCACCCTTCGGAGATGTGCTAAAGTCATTAAGGTCTCTCTCCCTGTCAGGAGAACCTTGGCCGAACTATGTCCGGCTAGAATGGGATACGGACGATGAAGAAATTTGCGGCCCACCCACCACCCACTTAATAGCCACTGTCGACGACTTAACTGACATGCTCGAATTCAACTCCGAAGACATAGACGGTATGGACGACGATGAAGGAGACGAACAGGAACCACTGCCCACACGGCACTGGACCGACACTTCATCACATGACATATACATGGTGGATACACCCAGAGATGGCAATGGCAAAGAGACAACGGAGGATGCCCCCTCCAAGCAACCCAAGCACCGACGTCAGCGGCACCGCTCTAAGTCCCGCCATAGCAAAAACAGCGATAACAACACAAGAGGAAACAACAGTCCAGTCGCCTCTAGAAGAAACGACGACTGCACCACCTCGGTGGCAGAGCACGATCAAGATGCAAACTGCGAACATAGTACGGATCCGACATCCGAACACGATGATGCCAAGGATAAGCCTCATCAAACCCCGTCTAGGGAAGAACACAGTCCGGACGAAGATGCACACATCATCTCGAAAACGCACTTGGAGCAAGAAAACCTCCGCAGAAGGCTTATGGCCACAGCGAGGAGCCTGAAGAAACAGAAGCAAAGGCTCAAGGTCGCACAAGATATGCTCAACAGCAAGTGGAACAAAGTAACAAAGTATGATGGAATTTACCATAAAAATAGCTATCCAAAGCGCAAGCTATTACTGGAATTCGACGATGAGGCCTTAGAGCCCATACAACCGAAGAGTGATACGGCCAACCGGACGGATCCACCACCTTGTGAACGCGATAGAGCGGCTAACAAAGTAGCGCATAAGTCAACACACGATCCACGTGAGAACTTGCGTCAAAAACCCGGCGCGACCAGATCCATCTATGGATCTAGGAAGCGCGCTACGGTACAAAACCAACACCAAAAACTACAACCGTCCGAACACCATGGCGCATCCCAATACAGGGGTGCCGCACACCTCTCATGTTTCACTGATGAGGTGCTGGATCATGAATTCTCAAACCGGTGAACATAGAGGCGTATGACGGGACCACAGACCCTGGAGTCTGGATAGAGGACTTTACCCTCCATATTCATATGGCTCGTGGAGACGATCTCCACGCCATTAAATACTTGCCCCTCAAGCTTAAAGGGCCAGCTAGGCACTGGCCGAAAATCCTTCTCGAAAACTCAATTGGAAGTTGGGAGGACCTCGAGGACGCTTTTCGGGCCAATTTTCAAGGGACTTATGTCCGACCTCCGGATGCAGACGATTTAAGTCATATAATCCAACAGTACGGAGAGTCCGCCCGAAAGCTTTGGAACAGGTTCCTCACCAAGAAGAACCAAATCGTCGACTGTCCGGATGCCGAAGCCTTAGCAGCTTTTAAACACAGCGTCCGAGACGAATGGCTCGCCAGACACCTCGGCCAAGAAAAACCGAGAACGATGGCAGCCCTAACAAGCCTCATGACCCGCTTTTGTGCGGGCGAGGACAGCTGGTTGGCCCATAGCAGCACCAGCGACCCAAGCACATCCGAAGTGAGGGATGGCAATGGTAAACCACGACGCAACAAAAACAAGCGTTGAAATAAAGAAGGTAGCACAGATAACACGGCGGTAAACGCCGGATTCAGGGGCTCCCGACCAGGTCAGCGGAAAAATCCTTTCAAAGGCAGTAGAGAAGGACAATCTGGCCTAAACAAATTTCTTGACAAACTCTGTCAGATTCATGGCACCCTACACAAACCTACAAATCATACCCACAGAGAATGTTGGGTCTTCAAGCAGGCCGGTAAGCTAAACGCGGAACACAAAGGGCAAGAGACACCAAGCGAAGACGAGGATGAGCCTCGCCAGCAAAGCGCCGGAGGACAGAAAAAGTTCCCACCAGAGGTTAAAACAGTAAACGCGATCCATGTGACAAAGAGGAGAAGCAAGCATGCACTCCGAGGCACACGCGCCATAGAGCTCGTCACCCCTAGGTTCAACCCCTGGTTGGCCTGCCCGATCACTTTTGATCGTAGGGATCACGATACAAATATCTGGCACGAAGGACTGACGGCCTTGGTGTTAGACCCAATAATAAATGGGTACCATTTCACACGAGTCCTCATGGATGGCGGCAGTGATCTAAATCTGATATATCAGGACACAATCCGCAAAATGGGGATAGATCTGACACAGATAAGCCACAGTAATACTACCTTCAAGGGAGTAATACCAGGCCAAGAGGCCCGTTGTACAGGCTCTCTACTACTAGAGGTGGTATTCGGTCCTCCCGATAACTTCCGGAGCGAAAGGTTAACTTTTCACATCGCCCCATTCCGTAGTGGTTATCAAGCACTACTCGGAAGAATGGCTTTCGCTCGTTTTAACGCAATACCGCATTATGCTTTTCTCAAGCTTAAGATGCCCAGTCCACGTGGCATCATCTCAGTTAGTGGACATACCGAACGTTTCTTACGTACGGAAGAGGATGCGGCGGCTCTAACAACCGCAAACTAGACGGCCTCACCAACCAGAAAAATGGCAGGTCGTCAAGACCACGGACACGGTCAAACAAATCTGACGTTCCATCATATATACATGAGATTGGTTTGATGATCAAACCCTCATAAATGATACCAGGGCTTCCCGCGTGTAATCAGGGCCAGCCCGGCTCAACTCGGCTTCTCTTGAATTTTGATAGTTCATTGATAATAACCAATTCTTCTTTTTGGCACGACAACTTTCACCTAAGTTATTTTCCTTTTGCAGATGACAATCGTGCTACACCCATCCAGGACACGGCACAACAGAGACAAAGGCGCAGACATGCAGCAGGGACCTGCCCAAAGGTTTCTTTTTAGATTAAGACCCTGCGTAAACCTTTTTTACTGTCTCTTGTTGCTCACATCCTCCGGATACTCCACACAATCGAGAAGGATGCCGACATTATTGGCATGTGGCCACGCCAGGATTTTGCATGTACTTGGACACATGGTTTTTCTTATTAAGGGCATTGTTTCGCCCGGTATATGTTATAAAGACCAAACACCTTAGGGAGTGTTCGGCGTCGCGAGTTTGCCCTACATGCATCAGCTCCGAATCATGTCTTTGGTCAAATGTTGGGTTTGCCCGGCTCCCACGTTTTGGTACCTTATGTTCCGTAGCACTGGGAGAACTACTGCAATTGTGCCCTGGTTCATCCGGACGAGCACCTCAGTAGAGAAAGCCAAAAACTGACTGTCATGATATAGCGAGAGACTGGTCGACCACTCGATGACTCAGCGGAATCTTCGGGATTCCTCCGCATTAACGAAGGGCCGTTTCTCGGTCATGTACGTACGCGCCCCGTATTCGGACGAGCGCAGAAGTACCAGGGGTTATATAGTAGCCCCACCGTCAAACTCCTATGGCTAAGTGAAAGTGTTAAAGCAATATAGTCCGATTGCCTCGTTCGCTGCGCTACCACCTCCTTAATGGACCAAGACGTTGGATCAAGTGTGGATATGCATTTTTGCGAACACCCCCGCATTATATGCGTGGGGGCGGAAGCCGATGACTGCAAACTTTCACGTTATATACATATATACATAAATAGCCGCACAGGAGGCATCATAGTACTTTTGGGCAAAAGTATAAATACAGCCTTGATAATTCAATAAAACATTGTTTTTACAATGGGAATACATGTCACTAGAACATAATATTCTTCGAGCACTGAGCCTCTATCAAACGAGCACCTTCAAGAACTTCCTCAAAGTAGTGTTCGGCAGCCACTCGGCCCACGGCCGAACCCCGTGTCACAACAGTGGTGGCCTCCATCTCCGCCCAATATGTCTTGACACGGGCAAAGGCCATCCGCGCACCCTCTATGCACGCCGATCTCTTTACAGCATCGATGAGTGGCACAACACCAAGGAATTGTTGCACTAAACTAAAGTAGCTATTCGGCCTTGGCCCTCCCGACCACAGGTGATCCACAACGGACATCATGGCAAGTCCGGACAACCTATGGAGCTCGGCCCACTCGGCCATTCGCTCATTTAACAGCAGCGGACGGACTGGAGCATGAAACTGTGACCAGAACAGTTTTTCCACTTCGTAATCTTTCTGATCCCTGAAGTACTCGGCCGCATCAGCAGCACTTGCAGCCAAACCCACATAGGCGTCCGCAGAACTCCATAGCCGGTCCAGAGGTGCATACTTCGGATCTCCAAACTTAGTCCGCAGCAAGAAGGGCTTCCCAGACACGATATCTGCAGCTTGATTCAGTTCCTCCTTCGTCGCTCTAATTTTGGAGCGGCCTTCCTTTGCAGCCAACAGGGCCTTCTCCAGGTCCGTCGCCTTTGCCCGGTTTTCTTCTTTAAGAATCCGGTAACGGTCAGCAACATCTTTTAACTCTACAGCCATCTTGGCTATTTTTTCCTTGCTCTCGCAATGCGCAGCCTACTCGGCCACCTTTAGAGCGGCCGCATTGCTACTCCTTGCTTGCTCCTTGGCTCGGGCAAGCTCCGACCGAAGGGTCTCTACGGTGGCAGCTCCATCTGCAGTCACAACATATTAATGATACTGGCATCATGCTCCTCTTAGTATGTGTTGATCACCAGAAAAATCACTTACCCTGTGCCTCGTCAAGCCGCTTGTTGACAAGCACGATGTCGGCGTCTGCCGCATCAAGTTGCCGCTTTAGCTCGGCAAACCCATCAGTCCGGCTAGCCACCGGAGCTTTAGCCACCTGCACATCAAGGCGGTCTGGTTATTACCTGGGACTATGATCCTCAGTTTGCCGCCGTTATCGATGACAACCAGAGTCTCAGGGGCTAGTATCTGCATAGGGCACACCTAACGATTGCGGTACTATAAAAACATACACTATTTCACGTACCTCGAAGCCTTTCAGCAGACTCATAAAGTCTTCATGCAAACCTCTTTCGGCGAATGAAATCGTTTCAATTACCGTACCCATTAGCATATGATACGCTTCCGAGACGACCGCTTGCCCCAGAAGATCCTTCAGCGTGTCCGACCGCACACTGTACGGACCCTTGCTGTCGCTCTCCTTAGGAGCCAGATACTGGGGATCCCGGGTAGCCAAAGGTTTATCCTCTGGCCTTAGTGGATCTGGAGATACCCTTCGCGACGACACTTCAAGGCCGCCTGCTTCATGAGGCGGGGTGTCAGGGGGAGGCGTTTCGCTCTCCATCATCTCTGGAAGAAGATCCCCCGAAGACGAACTCTGTCGAGAAGGGCTACGATTTGGACTACAATTCATAAGAATCGGTTATTGTCTTCGGAAGCAAGGTAGGATGTTTCCCCTATTAAGTACTTTTCGATTACTTACAGCTCAGTAGAGGGCTGAACCCCGCGCGGACATTGTGCAGCAAGAATACCCTCCGAGGCAGGACCCTCTGATGAAGATTTCTTCTCCCGCTTGGAAACCTTAGTTTCCAGATCTTCAGAGGTAGTCCTCTTCCTTCCCCGGGGAGAGAGAATGTCAGATTCTTCCCTTTGGTTGTCCTCCCTCACGGAGGCACTCATTACCCCGGCTGGAATAAGTAGCGAGTGAGGCCCGCTTTCGCCCTCTCTATTCCCCCATCATCTTCCTTTGAGGGCACTGGATAAGGGGCCGGCTCGAGCATCTTGTCTAGTACCGGATTGTCCAAGCCCTCAGGAAGGGGGGCCGAACACCTGATCATCATCGCTTTTGTTATCCAGTCCTGGTCAAAGAGCGGCTCTTTAGAATGATGCCATGATAAACAAAAGGATAGTAGGTTCGGCATGGGATTACTTACTTGGGCAGCGGGGTGGTTGCAGCTCAGGCCCACGTCCTTGGTGGTGTCCGGACACTCTATTTGGGGTCCGAAGAACGATTTGTACATCTCTTCATGCGTCATGCCGAGGAAATGTTGAATAGCTCGCTGTCCTTCCGTGTTGAATTCCCACATCCGGAGGGGCCGGTGTTTGCAAGGCTGGACTCGACGAACTAGCATAACTTGCATTACCATAACCAGACTGAAATCTCTCTCAAAGAGATCTCGGATACGGCTTTGTAGTATTGGCACGTCCTTGGCTGACCCCAGCTCAGCCCCCTGCTGATCCATGACATCAGTTGTGGTGGGGGCCCGAGCGAAAGGTGGGGCAGCTACCCACTTGGCACTTCGGGGAGCTATGATGTAAAACCACTCCCGCTGCCACAATCCGGACACCTCTGGGAAGGAACCCTCAAGCCATGGAGTGTCAACAATTTTGCTTATTAAAGCACCTCCGCACGCTGCGTGCCGCCCCTCGATCATCTTCGGCTTCACATCGAAGGTCTTGAGCCATAGGCCGAAGTGAGGGGTGGTGCGGAGGAAGGCCTCACATACGATGATAAATGACGAGATGTGAAGAAGGGAATCCGGGGCCAGATCGTAAAAATCTAGCCCATAATAGAACATAAGACCCATAACAAATGGATCCAGAGCGAGGCCTAGTCCTCGGAGGAAGTGGGAGATGAACACGACGCTCTCGTTGGGTTCGGGAGTAGGGACGACCTGCCCTCGGGCAGGCAGCCTATGCAAAATTTCGGCGGTCAGATATCTGGCCTCTCTCAACTTCTTCATGTCCTCCTTTGCAATGGAGGAAGGCATCCACCGACCTTGAAGGTTGGATCCGGACATAGTTGAAGGTCCGAAGCACCTGACCTGAGCTTTGGGTGTTAGAACTCGAGGCGGGGGAAGGATTCAATTGAGCACGGGAGGGAAAAAAGAAAAGGCCTTGTCCCCTTTATAAAGAGGGTGAATATCAGGCGTCCTCCTCATGGCCGTTTGGGACTTGCCTAAGATCTAGGAGTCATACCAGCAGGCACGGTTGGGTTACCCACGTCCATATTGATGAGAATCCCGTGATAAGGGGAACACGATCTCTGCTTTGACAAGACGTGTCAAGAAAACCGCCTCGTGTTATGTGCGGAGCTGGTTGAGAAAAACGGTTGGAATAATGACCGGGCCATGGCGTGATGTCATGCTGTCAAAACGTGTCAGCAGATTAGATTTGTGGAAATATTATTCTCTCTACGGTGGTATGTGGAACTTACTTTGCAGGGTCGGACACCGTCCTTGTATTCAAACTCTTCCATGGTGTATTCGGCGGAGGAACCCGCCTTGCAATGCCGAACACAATACTGCGCGCCAGACTCATCGTCATTGAAGCCTGGTTCAGGGGCTACTGAGGGAGTCCTGGATTAGGGGGTCTCCGGACAGCCAGACTATATCCTTTAGCCGGACTGTTGGACTATGAAGATACAAGATTGAGGACTTCGTCTCGTGTCCGGATGGGACTCTACTTGGCGTGGAAGGCAAGCTAGGCAATACGGATATGTATATCTCCTCCTTTGTAACCGACCTTGTGTAACCCTAGCCCCCTCCAGTGTCTATATAAACCGGAGGGTATTAGTCCATAGGACAACATACAATCATACCATAGGCTAGCTTCTAGGGTTTAGCCTCTTTGATCTCGTGGTAGATCAACTCTTATACTACTCATATTATCAAGAACAATGAAGCAGGACGTAGGGTATTACCTCCATCAAGAGGGCCCGAACCTGGGTAAACATCATGTCCCCTGCCTCCTGTTACCATCCACCTTAGACACACAATTCGGGACCCCCTACCCGAGATCCGCCGGTTTTGACACCGACAGTTGGTATTGGCAAAGTCACACAATTTAGTATTATCTTGAGCCATGGTGACAAACAAGCAATCCAAGACACAAGCAAACAAGCGAAGAAAAAGCGAACGGAAAGAGAGGGCGAAAGGAAAAGAGGGCGAATAAAACGGCAAGGGTGAAGTGGGGGAGAGGAAAATGGCAAATAATGTAATGCGAAGGATAAGAGTTGTGATGGGTACTTCGTATGTCTTGACTTGGCGTAGATCTCCCCGACAACGGCGCCAGAAATCCTTCTTTCTACCTCTTGAGCACTACGTTGGTTTTCCCTTGAAGAGGAAAGGGTGATGCAGCAAAGCAGCGTAAGTATTTCCCTTAGTTTTTGAGAACCAAGGTATCAGTCCAGTAGGATACCTCGCACGAGTCACCTCGTACTGATACGTCTCCAACGTATCTATAATTTTTGATTACTCCATGCTATGTTATCTTCTGTTTTGGACATTATTGGGCTTTATTATCAAATTTTATATTATTTTTGGGACTAACCTATTGACCCAGAGCCCAATGCCAGTTCCTGTTTTTCCCTTGTTTCAGTGTTTCTAAGAAAAGGCATATCAAACGGAGTCGAAACGGAATGAAACCTTCCGGAGAAGTTATTTTTGGAAGGAAAGCAACCTGATAGACTTGGAGTGCACGTCAGGAAAGAAACGAGGGAGCCACGAGGTAGGGGGCGCGCCCTCCACCCTCGTGGGCCCCTCGTGGCTCCCCGGACGTATTTCTTCTGCCTATATATATCCATATACCCTAAAACGATCAGAGACGGCAATAGATCAGGAGTTCCGCCGCCAGAAGCCTCCGTAGCCACCGAAAACCAATCTAGACCCGTTCTGGCACCCTGCCGGAGGGGGAATCCCTCTCCGGTGGCCATATTCATCATCCCGGTGCTCTCCATGACGAGGAGGGAGTAGTTCTCCCTCGGGGCTGAGGGTATGTACCAGTAGCTATGTGTTTGATCTCTCTCTCTCTCGTGTTCTTGAGGTGGTACGATCTTGATGTATCGCGAGCTTTGCTATTATAGTTGGATCTTATGATGTTTCTCCCCCTCTACTCTCATGTAATGGATTGAGTTTTCCCTTTGAAGTTATCTTATCGGATTGAGTCTTTAAAGATTTGAGAACACTTGATGTATGTCTTGTCGTGCGTATCTGTGGTGACAATGGGATATCACGTGATTCACTTGATGTATGTTTTGGTGATCAATTTGCGGGTTCCGCCCATGAACCTATGCATAGGGGTTGGCACATGTTTTCTTCGTGATTCTCTGGTAGAAACTTTGGGGCACTCTTTGAGGTTATATGTGTTGGTTGAATAGATGAATCTGAGATTGTGTGATGCATATCGTATAATCATACCCATGGATACTTGAGGTGACATTGGAGTATCTAGGTGACATTAGTGTTTTGGTTGATTTGTGTCTTAAGGTGTTATTCTAGTACGAACTCTAGGGTTGTTTGTGACACTTATAGGAATAGCCCAACGGATTGATTGGAAAGAATAACTTTGAGGTGGTTTCGTACCCTACCATAATCTCTTCGTTCGTTCTCCGCTATTAGTGTCTTTGGAGTGACTCTATGTTGCATGTTGAGGGATAGTTATGTGATCCAATTATGTTATTATTGTTGAGGGAACTTGCACTAGCGAAAGTATGAACCCTAGGCCTTATTTCAACGCATTTCAATACCGTTTACGCTCACTATTATCATTAGTTACCTTGCTGGTTTTATATTTTCAGATTATAAAAACCTTTATCTACCATCCATATACCACTTGTATCACCATCTCTTCGCCGAACTTGTGCACCTATACAATTTACCATTGTATCGGGTGTGTTAGGGAGACAAGAGACTCTTTGTTATTTGGTTGCAGGGTTGCTTGAGAGAGACCATCTTCATCCTATGCCTCCTACGGATTGATAAACCTTAGGTCATCAACTTGAGGGAAATTTGCTACTATCCTACAAACCTCTGCACTTGGAGGCCCAACAACGTCTACAAGAAGAAGGTTGTGTAGTAGACATCAAGATCTTTTCTGGCGCCGTTGCCGGGGAGGTGAGTGCTTGAAGGTATATCTTTAGATCTTGCAATTGAGTCTTTTAGTTTCTTGTTTGATCACTAGTTTAGTTTATAAAAGAAAACTACAAAAAAATGGAATTGAGTTTGCCTCATACGCTTCACCTTTTTAATATCTTTCGTGAGTATGATGGAAAGGAAAATTGTGCCAAAGTGTTAGAAGAAGAATGCATTAAAATGTTTGGCACTAAATATTTGAATGATGAGCATGATTGCAATGTTGTTAATATGAATTCCTTGAATATCCATGATGCTAATGATATGCAAAGCCACAAGCTTGGGGAAGCTATGTTTGATGAAGATGATATTTTTTGTCCCCCTTTGATGAACAAATTTATTATGATGAAAGCATGCCTCCTATTTACGATGATTATGTTGATGAAAGTGGATTTGGAGAGGTCATGACTTTATTTTGTGATGAATCCACTATTCCGGAAGAGGTTCCAATTGATTATGAGAACAAAGTTGCAATCTATGATGATTATTGTGATGACTTGTATGCTATAAAGAATAATGATATCCATGAAACTTTTCATCATGATTTTAGTTCTCAATTGGATTATGCCTCGCATGATAATTATTTTGTTGAGTTTGCTCCCACTATTATTCATGAGAAGAATTTTGCTTATGTGGAGAGTAATAAAATTTCTATGCTTGTAGATCATGAAAAGAATGCTCTATGTGATGGTTATATTGTTGAATTCATTCATGATGCTACTGAAAGTTATTATGAGGGAGGAATATATGCTTGTAGGAGTTGCAATAATATCAAGTTTCCTCTCTACATGTTGACAATCTTGAAGTGTTGCTTGCTTTACCTTCCTATGCAAGTTGATTCTTGTTCACATAAGTTGTTTGCTCACAAAATCTCTATGCATAGGAAGAGGGTTAGGCTTAAATGTGCTAGTCATATTCTTCATGATGCTCCCTTTATGTTACAATTCTTATCTTTTATGTGAGCATCATTGAAATCATCATGCCTAGCTAGCACTACAAAAAAAGACACATCCGTGACATTTTGGGCCAAACGAAATTTTTTTCTGTCATACATATGACACTTCTATGACGATAATTGTGACAAAACCCGGTATCATCATAGATGTGGTGGGCTCCTACTTCTATGACAAAAAATCATGACAGAAAATGGGTTTTTCGTCCTAGGCGGGCCGGAGACGTAGCTGCATGACATTCTTTGGGCCGTCCATGACGGAAAAAACCGTGGTAGAAGCGAGGGGGAGGAAAATTTCGGGGAGTTCCTGGTTACGGTGGGAGGTCGGGGGCCGAGCGATGCGCGCTTCTCTCGTACACGTACGCGCATGTGTGCGAGACATTGGATCTAACTGAACCCAAGCGAGGCGTTGGGCTCTAACTGAACCCGAGCGATTGCACTGCAGGCTACGCGTTACTGAACCCAAGCGATCGATCAATGGCTGTTAACTGAACCCGATCGAGCGATTCCTTCGCTACTGCTGCTAACTGAAGCCGATCGATGTTGCCTCTGGATGAACAGTGAGCGTTGCGGGAGGGTTTGGATGAACAGTTCCCAGTGGGGGTGGATGAACAGGACCTCGTGGTGTTGCCTCTGGATGAATAGGACCCCGATCGATCGAGCCGGTTGGGGCTGGATGAACAGGACCCCATGGAGGGCTGGATGAACAGGACCACCCCGTGGAGGGCAGGATGAACAGTAGACGGTGGAGGGCAGGATGAACAGTAGCCCGTGGAGGGATGGTTGAACAGGAGCCCGTGGAGAGGGCTGGTTGAACAGTAGCCGGTGGAGTAGCGTGCGGTGGAGGCTGGATGAACAGGAGCCCGTGGATGAACAGTCGCAGGTGGAGGCTGGAGGAGGTCGACGGTGGATGAACAGTAGCTCGTGGAGGCTGGAGGGGGTCGACGGTGGAGATGAACAGTATCCCGTGGAGTCCCGTTTTGCATTACGCCACACCCCTCCCGATGAATAGGACCCCCGTTTCGACCGCAGCGCTCCAACACAAGTCCGTTTCCTCTGTTTTGCGGTACGCCACACCCCTCCCGATGAATAGGACCCCCGTTTCGACCATAGGAGGTCTGTTTCCTCCGTTTTGCGGTAGCCAGACTCCTCCCGATGAACAGGATCCCATTTCGAACGTGGCCGGTCGAACACAAGGCCGTTTCCTTCATTCTGTGGTACGCCAGGCCTCGTTTCCATCGCCTGTTCCGTCCAAGCCCTCCCGACGAACACGACGTATTCCGTTGCCTCCCCATGAACACGACACATTCCGTTGCCTCCCCATGAACACGACAATGACGCTGTTTCTCCGTTCCGACCCAGCCATGTACACGAGCCCTGGTCGTACGTATGCGCGAGTAGGCGTTCGAGACCCCGCCCGTATGTACACATACGTGGCTGTATTTTCTTTCTTGCACCCTGGCCGCTGTACATACGTGTACATGCTACGTGTGCGCCTCTGCTACGAAACGTGCGCGCCTCTACATCCACCAGTATATATGTACGTACACGTTCGCGACCAGAATGACAACGCTACGTACGCTTCGACCAGGTGGGTCCCGACTGTCAGGCACTTCCTTGCGTGTGAAGATGTAGCTGGTGGGTCCCAGCAGTCAGGGGCAAACTTTTTTTCACGAAATACGGTGGCCCGTCTGGTGGGTCCCCGCTGTCAGGTGGAGGAATAATTATTTTGCACGTAATAAGGAGGCCCTTCCTTGCTGCGGCCATGGACCCAGCTGTCAGCCTCTCCACGTACAGTCCACGTCCGATGGAAGTCGTTCCTTGACCACGTTGACCACGCCGCGCCGAGAGCACCAGGGCGGTGGACGACGGCAAGGCCTAGGAAGGGGACGACACGGAGTCGGGAAAGACGCGGCAGTGGATGCCCACGCGTAGAGGAGTACGAGGGTTCACTGGTTCGTTGCGGTGTGAGGCTGCCGTCGCCGCAGAATAACAGGGGGTGTGGGTGAGTAGAGGGATGGCCTAGCCAGCGGTGGGAGTAGTAGGGGGCGGTGAGGCCTCCGCCGCATCGCAGCCGGCCACGGGAGGCAGGAGCATGAGGCACGACCAGCGCTGGTTTGGGCGGCTGGAGCAAGAAGACCAGAGGTTGAAGAAGCACTACGGCCGTTGGATGGACATCGTACGGTCACTGGAGCTAGAATCGTGCATATTGACTAAGTTGACAAAGCCCTCCGTCCCCGTCAACTTAGTAGGCCCACAAGTCAGCCTCCCACCAAGGTGGGTCCCAGCTAGCAGGGGGGTATTCATTTTTTTGTGCATAATAAGGAGGCACTTCCGGTGGGTCCGAGCTTACAGTGGCCCGTCGGGTGGGTCCCAGCAGTCAGGGGCAAACATTTTTTTTGCGATATACTGGTGGGCGTCCGGTGGGTCCCTGCTGTCAGGTGGAGGATTAATTATTTTCCGCGTAATAAGGAGGCACTTCCTTGCGGCTGCCGTGGACCCAGCTGTCAGCCTCTCCACGTACAGTATTCTTCCGATGGAATTCGGTCGTTGACCACATTGACCACGCCGCGCCGACAGCACCACGACGGTGGATGACGGCAAGGCCTAGGAAGGGGACGACGCGGAGCCGGGGAAGATGCGGTAGTGGATGCCCACGCGGAGAGGAGTACGAGGGTTCACTGGTTCAGCTGCGCTGCCGTCGCCGCAGAATAACAGGGGGTATGGGTGAGTGGAGTGGAGGGATGGCCTGGCCAGCGGTGGGAGTAGTATGGGGGCGGTGAGGCCTCCGCGGCAGCACAGCCGGCCACGGGAGGCAGGAGCAGGCGGCACGACCGGTGCTGCTTTGGGCGGCTGGAGCAAGAAGACGAGAGGTTGAAGAAGCACTACGGCCGTTGGATGGACATCGTACGGTCAGTCGAGCTAGAATCGTGCATATTGACTAAGTTGACAAAGCTCTTCGTCCCCGTCAACTTAGTAGGCCCACTATACTGGGTCCCAGCTAGCAGGGGGAGTATTCATTTTTTGTGCGTAATAAGGAGGCACTTCCTTGCGTGCGAAGATATAGCTGGTGGGTCCGAGCTGTCAGTGGCGGTAACTTTTTTTTGCGAAATACAGAGGCCGTTTCGGTGGGTCCCAGATGTCGGGTGGAGGAAATCATTATTTTGCGCGTAATAAGGAGGCATTTCCTTGCGTGCGGCCATGGACCCAGCTGTCAGCCTCTCCACGTACAGTCCACTTCAGATGCATGTCGGTCGTTGACCACGCTGACCACGCCACGCCGAGAGCACCAGGGCGGTGGACGACTGCGAGGCCTAGGAAGGGAACGACACGGAGGCAGGGAAGACTCAGCTGTTGTTTTTGTTTCCCACGCGGAGGGGAGTAAGGCTGTACGAGGGTTTACTGGTTTATCCACCGTCGCCGGAGAATAACAGCAGGTGCGGTTGAGTAAAGGGATGACTAGGCCAGTGATGGGAGTACGATGGGGCGGTGAGGCCTGCGCGGGAGCACAGCTAGCCGTGGGCAGGAGGGAGCAGGCAGTCCTGCCGGCGCTTGTTTGAGTCGCTGGAGCAGGAAGAGCAGAGATTGAAGAAGCACGACGGCCGTTGGATGGACATCCAACAGTATACAGGCCATCTGTGGAAAGCCTCAAATCTGTGGAAAATAGCATACATCCCATCTGCCATTATTTTAAATAATTTATAGCCCATTTGCTAATTCTTACAGGTTTTTTTGGAGCCCATATTTTTTATGTTAGCATTACAACCCATATTGTGGCCACGGTTAAAAAATTATACGAAATTTTGCATATGTCGGTGCGGTCTGAACTGTTTTTAATCCTGAAATTTTGAGCCACAGTTAGACTGATTTTAAAAATAAATATATATCAATAAAAAATCCAATAAATTGTCCACGCATAAAAATCAATACAATTTAAAATCTCGAAATGAAAAAAAGATATTTGAAAATAATTGCCGGTTTGATGTGTTTTAAAAATGTATAGCCCATTTCTCATTACTGATAGGCCATTTTCTTGGCCAGCCGTATGAAGCTCTCCTCGTCTTGAAAGATTTGCAGCCCAGCAGGCCTGATAAAGCAACTTACTTGACAAATCACAAAAGAACTGGGCTAGCTATTTTCAGAAAGAAAAAAACTACTGGGATAGTCTATGGTAAACATAAAAGAAAAGGCTGTCTAGATAGGTCAGAGTGTCCCGCACAGCCCAGTTGACACCCTGCTTCCGTCTCAAAAACAAATTAGATAAATGCCACTCCAATTATGATGATTCATAAAAATGCCACTGCAATTTCTAAACTTTGAAAAATGCCACTGCAATTTTTGCAAACTTTGAAAAATGCCACTGCAGTTTGCAAACTTTGAAAAACGCCACTGCAGTTTGCAAACTTGGAAAAACACCACTCCAGACTTCGAAAAATGCCACTAGAAATGACATAAAATGGCATTTTTCAAAGTTTGGAAATTGCAGTGGCATTTCTCGGATACACCAGATTTGGAGTGGCATTCATAAAATCAACTGGGCGAGCTGCTGGGTCCCTGGTGTCAGCCGCTTGTTGTGCAATTCTCTCGTTTATTGACTATGTTGACAATGGCATGGGACCCAGATGTCAGAAATCCACTAGGAGGAGCCATTTTTTTATTGGCTTGAAATAAGGATGCGCTTGCTTGCGTACTGCCATGACCTTGGCGAGTCCCTGCTGTCATCCTCTCCACGTACAATCATCTCCTGATTGTGTACGCGTCAACTTGCTAGGCCCACAAGTCAGCCTCTAAACCGTGGAGGACAAATACAACCCATTTAAAAAAATAACAGCCCATTCCATACGTCCAAACGGAAAGTTCAACATTCAGAGCAAAGTAACAGGTCTCATCCACATATAGAGTACTCAACTTCTACGTTGACAACCATCATAGCCAAGTTAACTATCTACTCCCACTAACACTCTAGTAGCGTACAAGTACTAACTTACTCTTAGCTAACTAGAAGATGCCGACCGCCATCTGCTGTCCATGCTAAATGCCGGCACCGGCGTCCTCCGCCTCGCTGATGACGGGAAAATGGCGGGCGTGAAAACACGCGTCCACGTCATTGATACAGAATGAATAATTTAAATGCGTAGATGCATACAATAAGAATAGGATCAAACATTGCAGGTACTTTATTTCCAGAATTCTTACATTTACATAAAAATTCTGTTAATTACATCTCCGAAGAGAAAACCCCTGATTAAGAATTCCAACTATCCTATTACATAGAATTGCAATACATGACTACTACAAAATGATAAAGAAAAGTCGCTCCTCCTCGCTGTCGTTGACGCCGGTGTGCTCGGGGGAGCATCCTCGATCTTCTTCAAGTTATCATGTGTCTTGTTCATTTATATTTTTACCCTTGTACTATTATGAGTAGTACGTAGAGTACGAGTGCAATGTGTGTTTTTTTGCATCGGACACCTAATTTGTGTAGTCGACTTAACCAACATATGCTAGTATGACCATGCGGCTATCTTAATCAACTTTCAGGTCATGTCATTTTAACGAGTGATAAGTCGACTAGCAGAGTATCTACTTAATACATGCATGCTACATCTTTTATTGATGCATATATGACCATGCATGAGATGATGATTTACTCCATGTTAGCCTATGCGCATGCATGGAAATTTAAGAAAAAAGGAGGGTTCCAATATCAGAACCATCCAATATGTTATCTTGTTTGATTTGATATGTTTGATGATAGCATCTACTAAAGCGAGCTAGATGCAATATCCTTTATTTTTTTATGGGTTACATGTATATACTCTAACCATCAGTGGGCAGTATATACGTGTTGCATAGAGTCTGTATGCTCTAGATTTCATATTTTAGATATGTAGGATTATACTTTTAACTTAACCTACACGCATTCATTTCTTTTTATGGGCATGCTATATTTTAGTGCAAAATGAGACAACTAACACTTTTATTATCTCACGTTTACCCGTTAGATTTCACTTAGCATATTCTATATGCATTAGAGTATGCTCATTTCATCATCTATATGACAGATGTATATGCCATTTGTACCTTCCTGTTTGTATTACTACTGACGTGGCATAGCATGTATGTCCGCAGTGTAACCAACAAGAGGCCTCAAATATAATTTAGCACACACCCGATTTATACATTTTTATGCACTAGGTATAGAGGTACATGCACAATTTACATTGTCTTATTTTGTGCAACTCAAACAAATGAAGAGTGCATTTTGTAGGCACATATTTATTCTATGATTTTATGTAGATGATCATCTAGGGTTTGGGTATGTTTCATATTTGTTTTTCCCCAAGCTTTACCTTTGCGTCACTCTCATCTACGATGGAAGGGAAAATATATCCTCCTTAGTTTTGGTTCGCCATGATCGACCAAGGAGTGTAATTTATCCTCTTTGACATAATCGCACTTTGGCTTGTATCACGATGATCAACCAAGGCAAAAAAAAATTACAAGAAGAAATTATATGTTGTATGCTCCTTGATTTGTATCACAATGATCCGTCAAGGAGTATTTTTGTTGTTGTTAAACATATTCGCACTTTGGCCTGTATCATGATGATCAACCAAGGCGAAATGTCAAGATGGGGCTATATGGAGAATGCTCCTTGGTTTGTATCACAATGATCAACCAAGGACAAATTTTCTTCTCTTAAATATAAGTGCTCTTTGGCTCGTATCACGATGATCAGCCAAGGCAAAATATCAAGGTGAAGATATATGGAGAATACTCCTTGGCTTGTGTCACAATGACCAACCAAGGGCAAATTTTCCTCTCCTAAACATATTCGCACTTTGGCTTGTATCATGATGATCAGGCAAGGCAAAAATGTCGAGATGAAAATACGTGAGATATGTTCCTTGGTTCGTATCGCGATGATCAACCAAGGACACATTTTCCTTTCCTGAACATAATTGCACTTTGGCTCGTATCGCGATGATCGGCCAAGGCAAGATGTCAAGATGAGGACACATGGGCGTGCTCCTTGGTTTGTATCACAATGATCAACCAAGGAGAAAGATGAACATGATGAGAGATATAGGGAGGAGCAAGAAGATTAGAGGAGAATCATGATGCCCACCTTATCTACCTTTCTCAGGCTTTTGACCGGACGACGGCCTTGCAGCAGCAGCAGCAGCAGCATGAGGCCAGAGATCAAGAATATGAGCAGGGAAAGTAGTAGCAGAGCAGCAGCGGCCGGCCGGGGAAAAAGAGAGCAGCAGTGTGCGGCAGCGCAGCGGAGCGATCAGGAAAAAAAGAGAGCAGCAGTGTGCGGCAGTGCAGCGGAGCGATCAGGGAAAAGAGAGCGCCAAGAGCAGGCCCTTTGGAGGTATTTATAGGAGGGAGCAACAGAGAAAATCAACGGAGAGACGCGCCCACGTTCTCTAGTTCGTGGGTGAGATCGTGTGAGCGTGGGGCTGCCTCCTTCTTTATTTATTTGTTTAATCACTAATTTCTCCAACTATGTGGTTTGGCTGGCAAGTTACGTACGTGGTTAGCTCATGTGGGCTAAACCCCTTCTTTTACTAATTAACCTATGGGCCTTGGCGTCATCCAGCATATTTTAATGGGCTAGGCTTAATCAACTATTAATGTGACATTGAGGATTATTTTCTTAGTGTGACATGCCGTATATAAATACATGAAAAATGTATTTTTTTATGTGGCGTTATATCCCTCATACCCATATTTCATTAGGAATGATGTGCCTCTCTTTTCCTATGTCGCCGTGATATTTTATTAGCGGTGATGAAATAATGCCCATGTATATTGCATGGTTTAATATTTCGGAAATAAGCGTCGCCCGCGATGATTTTATGTTGACATTTCACGCGGTCTAATATGTGAAGATATTAACGCCGTCTATAATCTTGCGTCTCATGGTTATTATTTCATCGAGAATAAAACCTTTTATGGAGATTTTATTCATTTTACCAACTTTGTGAATACCCGATATTTTCATATTCTAAGCCAATGTAAGTGCTCAACAATTATATATTGATATTTGGCTTATTCCTTTATTTCCGCGCCTGCTATTTTCTAGTAAGCGGTCAAAGTTAAACAAAGTCATTTGCTCTTCCCATTGGGTGATTCATCATTTTTGCCACTCGGATTAATTTATATTTTTATAATAGCTATTGCACCATACTTTACTTTGGTGAAATTCCGTGTCAACAGATGCCCCTCGAGTTTTGGAAGGGAATATTTCTCTGATTCACTTTCAGAACTCGAAAATATATGTAGACAAAAATATATGTAGACATATTCCGTTTCATATATATACTGCGAACGTTTTTCTTAGTGTGGGCGACACACCTATTTTGTTAAAATATCCAGCTAGATATTTATCTAGCCCTGCCTTTTGAAAGTTTATTAGTCCCTTCGTTGGATAAGGACTCAATCTTCAAAATTTGTTACAAGACGCTGGCCTTCCGCCATGTAGTTGTAGTTGCGTCCGGCCGGAGCGCATACCTTTCCTTATATATATCTTCTTCCTATCGTCTGGCAAGGGGACTCTATTTACCTGACGCATAACCCAAAGTCCAGATCTTTCTTATGATTGACCTGCTATTCTTTGGACTACTGGGTACGCAATGATGTGCACTCATTAATTGTCTTTTTCTCATCATTATTTCGGATGATTCTCATCTCTGATTCCCTTCCTTCCTTTGTATGAAAAAGATTAGCATCTGCCGCTGAAGCACAGATCTTACGTTGGTAAGTTTGTACTTAGTTCATTCAGATAGATATCTACATGCATGATTTACGTCTTCTGATTGCCCCTTAATTTTTGTTCCTTCAATATTGCAGGAAGGTTTAGTACAATCTGGCAAAACAACTATATTTTAGTTTCGGACGTATACCTGCTCTCTCTTTAGGTACTATACCTACTGTCTTTTTTTTCTTTTTATACACATACCAGCATCAGAGATTGGATGAATAATTTATAGATGAACCCATGCACGTAACCTCCTTTAGGCCATGAACGCCTGTGCATCTTGTCCCGTATATATGCGGAAATTTGGTCTCGCAATGACATGCCGACAAGTTATATACGAACTTGGTCCGACGTACAATTGTAGAGATCAATATTTTTTTATACTTAAAATTCTCGTTTTAAAGATCAAATGTATACCTTTCTCACAATTGGCATGCCGGCAAGTTGATATGAACTTGGTCCGACGTACAAATTGTGAGATATGTCATACAATCAACGAAACTCCCCTTTATTCATGCGGCAATTATCAACTCTTTCCAAGTTTATATAAGATGCTCGTTTAAAGATCACACGTATATTTTTTTCACAGTTGACGTGCCGGCAAGTTTATATGAACTTGGCCTGACGTACAAACTGTGAGATCAATATTTTATTTATTTATTTATTTAAAATATGGTCGTTTAAAGATGCAAACTTATATCTTCTTCACAGTTGGGGTGCCGACAAGTTTATATGAACCTGGTCCGACGTACAAACTGTAGAGCTCATTTTTAAGCTACACACATATATCTTTCTCGCAATTGACGTGCCGGCAAGTTTATATGAACTTGGTCCGACGTACAAACTGCGAGATCAATGAAGCCCCCCTTTATTTGATGCAAGAATTATCAACTCTTTCAAAGTTTTGCATATATAAACTTTTTTTTCAAAGTTTTGCATCTATCAACCCTTTCAAAGTTGACATTCCAGAAATCCTAGATTGGGCTTTATGCATGTATCTCTCTTTTTTTGGAGGATAATTCATTTTGCTGATATTTGACCTTTGCATAATTTTTTTAGCACTAACAATCATCATCCTTTTTTTGTAGAGTGCAAATCCTTTCTTCTTCATCAAGGGCTGGCTTCGCTCGGGCTATCGCCTCCGTGGTAAAATTTTCATTCATTCACCATGGTTCATTTATTTTGTTGTTTTGAACACAACTTGTACCTGTACCGACACACGTATATTCTTTTGTATAGAGATGGCGCAGAAATCGCCCACGGTTCCCTCACATCGACTATCCCTTGTCGAGCTAGCCAAGCAACAGAAACTATATGAACCTAGCTCCGATGACCAAGACTGCCCCATAGTTAAAGCTATAAGTATACCAAAGGGTGAACTCGACAACGGTCCTCGCGGTTGGCGAGCGAGACAGTCCAAACTAGCTTATTCATATTACCCATTGGCGGCTTCACCGCGAACTGATACCGCTTTATGTCTGGGTACTAGGATGGTATCCAAAGGTCTGACTTGGGAACGTCATGATATTGAGTATATGCCACGTCCTTCAGGCTATAATGAATGGGGGGCAAACATTTTACGAAATCATTCTTTTTCCCTAAAAGGGCTTGATGAAGGTTCAGATTACCTTTGTGGAGCTATTTACTGCTCTTTGGGTGATTATTCTATTTCACCTGCCTTGCTAAGATCTCTGTTAGAAAAATGGAATCCAAAAACCAACACGTTCCTATTCTCATGTAGTGAACGTACTATTACACTCCTTGATATGTATCAAATGGCTGGTCTTCCTCTAGATGGAGACTTATATGAAGAATTTATCCCACCAGAACATGCACTAGACCCCTCCCTTTGCCAATTCCCTGACTTCTTACCGGACCTATTATCCGCACATGATCAGCTTGCCAAGAACAATGGCGGCCACGTGACTTTCCAGGTCTGGTGTGACTATTTTCACAACCGGCGAGACCATTCCGTTCCTTTCGCGTCTCTTCGTGAGGTCCGCTTGTATGTCGCGGCGTACATTGCTGTTTGGGTGTGCTACTTTGTTGTCATTGGCGGGGGAGCCTACATTCGCGCTGGGGTCCTTGTGATGGCGTCCTGGATCGCTCTAGGGCGTCGAATTTCATTAGCTCCACCAGCACTTTGTTCTATCTATTTTTCGCTTCGTCGCATCAGCACCCATCCTTTAGGACCCTGCTACCGGATTAGGGGATGGCCCGTCCATTTCATTATCGGCTGGATGGGGGTTTATCTGAAGAATGTATTTGGTAAACGAGCAAAAGTGAGCAAATTTCCAACTCCTAAGCTTTGTCCAGGGAAATTATCTATGGTGGGGACTATGTTTAGGATTCCACACGATTTTAGCCCTGAAAAGGCGCACGATTTCTTCGAGAAACACAAGAGTATTGTGTGGTACCCCTCAAATTTCTCTGACTTGGCTAGCACTCGTTGGCTACAAAAAGCATTCACCATTTCCATCCGTCGAGGGATGCTACCGTGGAGAAGGTCCGATTATGATGACGACTTGTGCATTTCCATCCGACTTAAGAGGTTACCACTTGGATAACAATGCCCCGCCACCTTTGTTGCAACAGGTAATATATATACGTATACCTTTTTTTACTATTATGCACCAACACCACTATTTACTAACTGATATTATTTTTGCTATCTTTTAGAAGCAGAAAAATAATCCAAATGATGTTGCTGCAAGTTCCTCTTCCAATCCCCGGCCACTTATAAACGTGACAGTATCAGGCACACGTTTAAATGCAAGGAAGGAGGGTACTGACATTTTGGTTGATAGGAACTCAGAGGAACCTAGTCCAAATGCAACAATCTCTTCCGGTGGGGAGGAAAGACCTGCTGTAAAAAGAAAGATTGAAATTTCTCTTGGAGAAAGCCAATGTAATCTTGACGAGTTGGTTGATTTTATGCATGAACTTGATGATACAGGGACTGATGATAATGTCATAGGTTCTGATCTATCGTTTGAGGATTTTGATATATTAGAACCCTCTCTTAATCTTCCAACTCCCCCTACGTATCTATACTCAGGCGTGGCCTCGCAGGCTGATATTTCAAACATTTCGCCTATCTCCACGCACGGTAGCTTTATTCGTCCTTTGTATCTTTTTCTATTTATTAGCTTCATTGCAATATCATTTATCTTGCCCCTCCTTCTTATCGCCAGGTGATACGGAAGGAGCTTCTAATCTCGTCAGTGGCGAGGGAATAATGACACAGATTTCAGCGCCATCCATGGATATTTCCGCTATTACCAAGCCAGTTCTGGATGCTATCGATTTGTTGCTGCAGAATGCTTTTGAAGCTTTAGATGCCCCTACATTAACAGATTCTCAGTGCCATGAGATTTTCCAGGCAGTTCAGTCGATGCTCCCGGTTGGTGATATTGTTCCTCAAATTGCCCCTGTCCACGCGGCTTAGGAAAATTTTTGTCTCGGTCTCAGATACAGTGCAAGAAGCCCGCAGAACCATTGAGGGTCAGTCAAAGCAAAAGTCTGAATTTGTTACTGCAGCAGAGAGGAGGGCTGAATCCATTGAAGCGTCTCTGAAAACTTCAGCGGAAGAGATGTCATCCATGCTGGAGAAACAAGCTGAGAAGAAGGAACGTATGGAGGCCCTCTCCGCTCAACTACAAGAAGCTACCGTTGAGTTGTGTACAGCTGAAGAAAGGGTCAAGCAACTGGAGTCAGACCGTTCCGCCAAGCAAGCTAAAGCCAAGAAGTTGCATGAAGATTTGCTCGAAGCTAATGTGAAAGCTTCCGAGGAATTGGAGGCTCTTAAAGGGAAGACATCGACGCTGGAGGACGAAGCCAAGTCTATTATTAGAAGTCTGAAGGAGTGGCGCTCCATGTCCAATTGAGTTTCTTTGTTCTTAATAAATCAGACATGTTGTCTATTTACATTTTTTATTCAGACTTGCATAAGGCGGCCAATCGGCAAACCCATTTTCTTCGGTCTTCTCGCATGCCAGTAGCACCATTCGTGTATGTTTGCATGGGATCTATTCATGTGTACTGATGGACTATGCAATGTTATTCGTATAGCCCTGCTTTCTGTGTGGAACGGATACTCTGTGTTAATTGCATGAACTAGCTTGGGTAACCCCTTTATTTATTTACATTTTTTTGCTTGAAGCTTTATTACTTTATTTCATTGTTCATTTTTTATCTTTTACAAATTTATTTATATTTTTATATACACTGCCCTTTCGTACAACAGTTCAAGCTTATGAGAATTTAGAGTCTTTTTTACGCCATAGTTTAGACTCGTAGGATATCGGAGTAAAATTTTACATGCCCCAGTTTATACTCTTAAGGGTATGGAGTACGCTTGATGATTTCTTTTCTTTGCATCACAGTTTACACTCGTAAGTCGTTGGAGTAATTAGTTTTTTTTGTGCGCCCCAGTTTAGGCTCGTGAGGGTATGGAGTATATTTTTTCTATGTGCCCCAGTTTAGACTCGTGAGGGTCTGGAGTGTATTTTTTTTATGTGCCCCAGTTTAGACTCGTGAGGGTATGGAGTGTATTTTTTTTATGTGCCCCAGTTTAGACTCGTGAGGGTATGGAGTGTATTTTTTTTATGTGCCCCAGTTTAGACTCGTGAGGGTATGGAGTGTATTTTTTTTATGTGCCCCAGTTTAGACTCGTGAGGGTATGGAGTGTATTTTTCTATGTGCTCCAGTTTAGACTCGTGAGGGTATGGAGTGTATTTTTTTATGTGCCCCAATTTAGACTCGTGAGGGTATGGAGTGTATTTTTTTTATGTGCCCCAGTTTAGACTCGTGAGGATATGGAGTGTATTTTTTTATGTGCCCCAGTTTAGACTCGTGAGGGTATGGAGTGTATTTTTTTTATGTGCCCCAGTTTAGACTCGTGAGGGTATGGAGTGTATTTTTTTATGTGCCCCAGTTTAGACTCGTGAGGGTATGGAATGTATTTTTTTATGTGCCCCAGTTTAGACTCGTGAGGGTATGGAGTGTATTTTTTTTATGTGCCCCAGTTTAGACTCGTGAGGGTATGGAGTGTATTTTTTTTATGTGCCCCAGTTTAGACTCGTGAGGGTATGGAGTGTATTTTTTTATGTGCCCCAATTTAGATTCATGAGGGTATGGAGTGTATTTTTTTATGCATAGTAACGCTTAAGGAATTTCCCATTTACCGATGCCGGTGAGTATTTCCCATCTGGTGATACGATTCTATACGCGCCGCTAGAATAAACCTCTTTTATGATGAAGGGACCTTCCCATTTTCGTTCAAATTTTCCTTTCATCCGTCGCATGATATTCATGGGACGAATGACAGCCAGAACTAAATCTCCTTGTTTGAACGACCTTCGTTTGACTCGTTTGTCGAATGCTCGCGACATCCTAGCTTGATATGCCTCAAGATTTTGCAGAGCTTGAAGTCGTCTACCTTCTAGTCTCTCTAATTCATCGAGACGTAATTTTACTGATTTTCCTTCTGACAAATTTTTATGTGTAGCGACTCTCAATGATGTGATCTGTACCTCCAAAGGTAGAACGGCTTCTCCTCCAAATACTAAGGAATAAGGTGTCATTCCTGTCGGCATGCGTGTTGTGGTTTTGTAAGCCCACAAGGCTTCGAGAAGCTTTTCATGCCAGTCACGCTTATTTTTTGATACAACTTTCTTTAGCAACTTGCAGAGGGTTTTGTTGAAAGCTTCTGCTTGTCCATTGGCGGTTGGATTATATGCCGTGGAATAATGATGGTCTATCTTAAACTTGGAGCATAACTTATCCATTTGTTTGTTTTTAAAAGGAGTTCCATTATCAGACATGATCCGGGAAGGAACGCCAAAACGATATATGAGTTGTGTTCTTATAAAATGTTCTACATTCTTCGCTTTGTCTTCCTTTAGTGGTGTAAGTTCAGCCCACTTGGAGAAATAGTCTGTTGCTGCTAAAATGAATTTGTGACCTTTGGACGATGGTGGATGAATTGGCCCAACTATATCCATTCCCCACATTTCAAAAGGCCAAGACATATTTGTCGCATGGAGTGGTTCGTGCGGCTGATGTATAAAGTTAGCATGCACTTGGCATTCATGGCATTTCTTTGCAAATTTAGTGGCGTCTTCAAACATTGTAGGCCAGTAGTAGCCTAGACGCCTTAATTGGTAGTGCAATTTAGGACCTAATTGGTGCGAGCCACATATTCCAGCATGCAACTCGTTTAAGGCCTCCATAATTTCATTTCCAGTAAGGCAGCGCAATAATATGCCGTCATGGGAACGCCTATAGAGTATGTCATTGATGCATGTGTAATGGATTGATCTTTTGCGGATTCTAGATCTTTCGCTAGTATCAAGAGGTAGGTATCCATGAAGTAGATATTCGAGGAATGGTGCTCGCCAATCCCCTACCTCAATTTCACATATATCAGTTGTCATTGCAGAAGATATTACCGTTTCTTCTTCTTCTTCAACAAATATTGGCAATAACCTTCGTTCCTCTATGTGTACGTCCATCATTTCATGTGAGTCTAGTGACATACTTGCAGCTAAACCGGCTAAGGCGTCAGCCTTTTCGTTTTGATTTCTAACTATGTGCTGAATATTTAGATCTTTGAACATAGCTAGGAGCTCTTTTGCCCTTTTGAAATATGGCAACAATTCTTGTTTCTTTACCATGTAGGTCCCCATCAGTTGATTAATCACTAATTGTGAGTCCCCATCAACAGAGAGTGTATCGAGCCCCATGTTTATTGCTATTCCAAGCCCAATGATAAGAGCTTCATATTCGGCTGAATTATTTGACACCGCCAAAGTTAGGGTAAATGAGTACGGAATCACCCCTTCATTAGGTGTAATGAAAACGACTCCGGCACCTGACCCAGATTGCCGGCAAGCGCCATCAAAGTACATTTGCCATGTTGATTTTGTAACGGTCGTGGCGAATACATCCTCATCTGGCAAGTCATCATCTATAGGAAAATCATCTGGGATCGGATGTGCGCAAGGAAGTTAGCCAAAGCTTGGCCTTTTACGGCCTTTTGCGGTATATATGTGATGTCAAATTGTGACAAAAGCATCGCCCATTTAGCTAGTCTCCCTGAGAGTACCATTTTACTTAAGATATATCTGAATGGGTCTGCTCTTCAGACTAAATGTATAGTGTGTTCTAACATGTAGTGTCGCAATTTTTGTGCAGCGAACACCAGTGCGAGACATATTTCTTCCATGTCTGGATAGTTGCACTCGGCCCCTACCAAGGTGCGGCTAAGATAATACAGGGACGTTTCCTTTCCTGCATCATTATTTTGTGCCAGGAGTGCACCTAATGAAGTAGGCATTGCAGCAGTATAGAGAATTAATGGTCGGTCTTTAATCGGTGCGCCTAAAACAGGAGGATTTATCAAATATTTCTTAATTTCTAGGAATGCGTTTTGGCATGCTTGATCCCATTCAAAAGGGACTCCTTTCTTCATAAGTCACGAGAAAGGTTTGCATCTCCCAGATAAATTTGAGATAAACCTCCTAATATATGCTAGGTGGCCTTGGAAACTCTTCAGTTCATGTAAGTTAGTGGGTGGTGGCATCTTAACAATCGCCTTGATTTTACTTGGGTCGATCTGAATACCATTTTTTGTAACCACAAAACCGAGAAATTTTCCAGAGGAAACTCCGAATGCGCACTTCATGGGGTTTATTTTTAGATTATGTTGCCTAAGACGCTCAAAAACCATTTCAAGGTGTTTCAAGTGGTCTTGTTCATGCTTTGATTTCACAACTATGTCGTCTATATAGCATTCAACAATCACATATAAGAACCCGTCTAAGATGATTGTCATTGCTCGTTGATATGTCGCCCCAGCATTTTTTAATCCGAAAGGCATGACTTTATAACAATATATGCCTTTAGGTGTGCAGAATGTTGTTAACTCTTCATCTTTAGGTGCCATTTTAATTTGATTACAGCCGGAACAACCATCCATGAAACAAAATATTTCATGCCCCATAGTAGCATCGACTAGTATTTCAGAGATGGGTATTGGGAAATCATCTTTGGGGCATGCTTTATTCATATCCCTGAAATCTACACATATGCGTGTTTGAACATTCTTCTTTTTAAGGGGTACAATACTAGAGACCCATATGGGGTATTTGACTTCTCTAATGAACCCTGCGGCTATGAGTTTGTCGACCTCGGCTTCTATTTGTGGAAGTATTTCAGGCCGGTATTTTCTTTGAGCTTGCTTCACTGGTGTGGCGTCATCTCACACAGCAAGGCGATGGACGGCTATGTTTGGGTCCAACCCAGGCATTTCTTCATAAGTCCAAGCGAATACATCTCTATTTGCACGCAGGAACTCATGATATTTTAGTTTATTTTCTTGGGACAAATGTTTGCTAATAAAAATTGGACGAGGGTCATCAGCCGTACCAATATTTATTTCTTCCAAGTCATCCACGGTGCATTGGTTGCCATCCTCCATTTTTGGAGATGCTTCCGTCATGTCCGTATACTCAGCTGAGGCCATACAAACCTCATATCCTAACCCATGCTTCATTTCTTTTAAAACATGGTCTTCGTGCAGAGCTTCGAGTTGTTCTTGAGATAACACCTTTTCGAATGGTGCTAACTGTCCCCGGCCATCACATAGGGACGGGCCAGTGGCGATGTCATAACCCATTTGCTGCATCATGTACAAGACCCTGATATCATACAAAGAAATGGGTAAAGATTCATCATCTTTGTTAAGCATAGATATTTGTGTTATATTTTTATTTTCACTTTCACCAATGTTTGAATGACGCGGCTCTTTTTGGGATTGTTTTATTCTATATTGTACCAAAGGAGGTAAAGGCGTAGGGAAATTAGTACCTTTCATGTCATGGGATTTGTCTATGACACGAAATATTGGGTCACCCTTCTTCCTTTGGTTGCTTGGTATATACTGGTAGGTCTTTTTCTTTGACGAGGGTTCTGTGACCTCTTGTTCTACCACATTTGACTCGGGTATTTTCCAGGATTTTGGCTTTTGCACCTTATCAACAGGCTCGAAGTAGAACTTTGCATCAGCATAGAAAGATTCAGCTATTGTGAATGGCTTCTTATCAGCAAATATTCTGACTGTATCACCTGTCCGATCTATATATTTGATACACTGATGTAAAGTGGATGGCACAACTTGATTCTCATGTAACCATGGACGTCCAAGCAATGCATTATATGATGTGGCCGCATCAATCACGTGAAACTTCACGTATGTGGATAATGTATCCAATTTTAAAACCAACGAAATGGTACCCATAGCTTCTTGCCCTGATTGGTTAAATCCATGTATAACCACGTTAGACTTGCTCAAATCTCTCTTGGAATACCCAATCTTTTTGAGTGTACGCAATGGTAGCAAATTTATAGCTGACCCACCATCTATAATTATGCGATTTATCGGCAATACATCAATTTTGCCAAACATGAGAAGAGGTCTGTTGTGCTTCTTGGGGCCTAACAACATATCCTCATCTGTGAACGTCATATTTAGGACTTCAGATTCTTCTACCTCAGTTTGAGATACTTCTACTCTGTAGTCTTCTGGAAACGTGAGTGCCGTGACAAGAGCTTTACGCATATCAGATGAAAGACACAAAGCATCATACATAGAAAGCATAGCTGGTATTTTCTTCAAATGTGCGATTACATCATACTTGACTGGCACCCTACAGGCAGGGTCCGTCGAATCATTTGGAACTGCATCCTTGCTTTTTGGTTCCTTTCTAGGTGGGGGATGAGGGTCTGCTAATTGACGACCTGATCTAAGATGAACCTGATCAACTTCTAATGGTTCTTCGTCAGGGAAGCATAGAGACTCGCCATCATCCTCGAACACACCAATAGTTAGAACATTGAATTCTTCACTTCGTATTCTCTTGCGCTTCGTGGTGTGCTAATATATCTTTGGTGCGAAGCGCAGAGGAGGAGCTTCTTCCATCACTGGGGGTAGTACACAGCGTTTTGACCGCCGTGGCCCCCAACCTTGGGCTGCACCATTGCTGAAGGGAATGTAAGCCTCTCCTTTATGCTGATCTTGCGATTTGGCAAGGCCTGGAATTATCATAGGAGAACATCCACATTTGGAAATTAGTAATGCATCATCATAAGTATCCTTCATATTTGAAGACGCAGAACTCACCGCCTCATCCTGGAGGGTGGCGACATTTGCTGAAGCCTTTTTCTTTCCCTTTGTCATGCTTTTGAGGAGATCCGCATCAATAGTCCCCTCATCGATCATTTTCTGGATGATATTCTTCACAACAAAGCAATCTTTGAGTGTATGGCCCAAAATGCGATGGTAGTGACAGAAATTTGGGTCATTAAATTTTGAAGCTTCTTCTGGCCTTTTGGGCCTGGGAAGTTCTATTAGACTCAACTCCTTTAAACCAGTGAAAAGGTCATCAATTTCTTCTACAGGAAAAGAATACTCCCTGTTTTGCCGTTCGCTAAGAGTTGGCCTCCTACCAACCTGTGCATCTCGCTGCCCTTGATTCCCTATAGGTGATCTTCCGGGCTGAAACTGAGGTTTTACCGCCGTTGTCTCCATGGCTTGTGCAGACTTGGGTTTCATCGGCAACTTTTCACGCTGACCACCTTTGTCTGTAGGCTTGTTGAATGTCGTTTTTGTTCGACGTGCGACAAGCTGCATAAAATTTTCTATATCCGTGGATTTTGAAGCTAACTCTTCAAATGTGAGGGGTCTCACTCCTTGTAACTGGACAGCCACTTCCGAGCGGAGATTGTTCATGCACATACGCACTGCTTCTGGCTCAGTGATTGGTTGTGGGCAATGAAGACTTGGGTTTCTCCATCTATTTATGAAATCAGCCGCCCTCTCGTTGAACCCTTGTTCAGTTTGGGTCAACTCAGTTATGCCCACCGTCCTCTGCGTGCTATAAAACCGCTCGAGGAATGAGTTTTGCATTTGTTCCCACGTTTTTATAGATCTTGGAGGTAGCTTGCTGTACCAGGTGAAGGCAGGCCCAGACAATGTCTGTACAAACTGCCTAAGGAGAAGTGCTCCATTGTTAGCTGTATCCTGACAAGCAGCAAGGAAGTGTGCTATGTGCTCATGGGGAGATCCACTCCCGTTGAACTTACTAAACTGTGGCTGCCTGTAATTTGTCGGGAAAGGAACTAAATCCACATCAGGTGGGTATGGCTTAACATACCCTGGCCTCATCGAGTACTGAGTTTGCATCAACTGTGACTTTACCCCTTCAGCGATCATTCTTTGGATTGCCTCAAGGTTAAGCCCTGCTCCTCCATGTTGGCTGCTAGCACTTGTGCCACCATCCCCTTCATTTCCTTTATTCTGGTTATTGCTCATCTGAATTCGAAGGGCTGCGAGCTCATCTTCCTTTTGCTGAAGTGCTGCCGTAAGGTTGGCCAATTGCTCTTCAACCGAACGAGTTTCATTCGCGGCTAGGACTTGTTCTGTATGCTCTGCACCATGGTGGAGTTCTATCTCATTTTCAGAAGGACAAGGGGTACTGTCCGATAGGGGATTATAAGACCCACCACAGCTAGACCCAAGCTCTTCATGATCTGAACCTTTTTGGCTTCGTGTCTTACGACGAGGACCTTCTACAACAGTTTTGCGTGCCTTCTTCCTCTTGAAATGTGTTGATGTGGAGGATGTTTCGCTGGTCTTGTCCGACACCGCCCTGACACCAATTGGCATTGCTTGGAACACTTCGAATGATTTATTCTTGGTCTGCTTACGAGAGGGCCATGGAGACAAGCTCGTGGCCACCTCATTTGATGGATTTGATAGCCACTTGTTCACTTTAGCCCGACTGTCCTCATCTGATGGAGCGTGTTCTGCCCCTTGGACTCTGCTTGACCCAGACCTGACCCGTACTGCCCTTTCTCTTTCTTTGTACGCTGCCCTTCTTGAACGGACACGAGCAGCTTGGTTCACATATTCTTGATGTTCAGGATGTTGCTGAATGAATTCTTGGTACTCGGGTCGTTGGGCCAGGGCCTCCGCCAGTCGCATGATGGCGCCACCCTCATCGTTTTGTGATGTGGATGCACCGGGGAGCTGTGACCTTATTGCTTGACATATGCATTTAACAACATATGAGTCATCTGGATTCTGAACTTGGATCTTTGGACGAGTGTTTTTCCATCTCCCCTTGACAGACTTGCTCACATGAGAACGGTGTCGGCTCGCCGCATCTTGACCTACGGCAGCTGGAAGATCAATCCAAGATCGACGGACATTTCTCTGTCGCCGTTGATGCCGCACTGGATCAAACGAACCTTCAAAGGACTCTCGTAAGATGGGTGCTTCTTCACACAGAGGAACTGACGGTGCAGATGTTGGATCTACGTGGCCTGTTTTGAGGTCACTAGATGTAAGGCACACTCCCTTCCATTCCAGGGAACGTTTTTGCGTAATTCCCAAGCGTTCCTCACTAGGTTTATGGGCCAGTGAGGGGACAAACTCAGGAGCATCGGCTCGAAGTACATTTCGAGCGTTGGTGGGCCTTCCTGTTGAAGACGACGCTGACGGCAATATGACTGCAACGCCGCCTCTTTTCCCAGGTAGTTTGGAGTTGGGTGTCTCCACCATCTTCTCTTTTCCCTTGTAAACAAGTGGCGGAAACTCGGATTTCTCAAACACCACTTTCTTTCCCATTGTCCTTGGACTGCTGGCGGATGGATGGCCCTGCTTCAACAATCTTTCCTTTCATTACTGACACTGGAGCATGAGTAACCACTCTTGCAGAACTCTGAGCAACCCTCATTCTAGCAGCCCTCATTTTCCTCTTTGCAGACTTTGACAAAACAGGTGTGAACCCCTCCATTGGTGGAGAAGTGACCTCTTCTTGATCTGGTACAACTGGAGATGCAGCAGTAGTCTTCCAACTTTCACTTAGTGAGGTCACAATAGGACCAATTGGCACATCAAGCCAAAGGTCACCGAAGCGAAGGGTCACAAACTGCAGCACTTGGCCCTCCATACCTTCAAAACAAATAAAACCATATATTAGTTTTCTTTGACTTTTGTTTTGTATATGGTACATAATGTTTTATGCTTTATGTACTATGGGAATTCATATGTTGCAATCCAATATTGGAATTCAAAGATGAGGGGAGAAATATGTCCCACCGGGCGTGCCAGAATCTGATGACGGGAAAATGGCGGGCGTGAAAACACGCGTCCACGTCATTGATACAGAATGAAAAATTTAAATGCGTAGATGCATACAATAAGAATAGGATCAAACATTGCAGGTACTTTATTTCCAGAATTCTTATATTTACATAAAAATTCTGTTAATTACATCTCCGAAGAGAAAAACCGTGATTAAGAATTCCAACTATCCTATTACATAGAATTGCAACACATGACTACTACAAAATGATAAAGAAAAGTCGCTCCTCCTCGCTGTCGTTGACGCCGGTGTGCTCGGGGGAGCATCCTCGATCTTCTTCAAGTTATCATGTGTCTTGTTCATTTATATTTTTACCCTTGTACTATTATGAGTAGTACGTAGAGTACGAGTGCAATGTGTGTTTTTTTGCATCGGACACCTAATTTGTCTAGTCGACTTAACCAACATATGCTAGTATGACCATGCGGCTATCTTAATCAACTTTCAGGTCATTTCATTTTAACGAGTGATAAGTCGACTAGCAGAGTATCCACTTAATACATGCATGCTACATCTTTTATTGATGCATATATGACCATGCATGAGATGATGATTTACTCCATGTTAGCCTATGCGCATGCATGGAAATTTAAGAAAAAAGGAGGGTTCCAATATCAGAACCATCCAATATGTTATCTTGTTTGATTTGATATGTTTGATGATAGCATCTACTAAAGCGAGCTAGATGCAATATCCTTTGTTTTTTTATGGGTTACATGTATATACTCTAACCATCAGTGGGCAGTATATACGTGTTGCATAGAGTCTGTACTCTCTAGATTTCATATTTTAGATATGTAGGATTATACTTTTAACTTAACCTACACGCATTCATTTCTTTTTATGGGCATGCTATATTTTAGTGCAAAATGAGACAACTAACACTTTTATTATCTCATGTTTACCCGTTAGATTTCACTTAGCATATTCTATATGCATTAGAGTATGCTCATTTCATCATCTATATGACAGATGTATATGCCATTTGTACCTTCCTGTTTGTATTACTACTGACGTGGCATAGCATGTATGTCCGCAGTGTAACCAACAAGAGGCCTCAAATATAATTTAGCAAGCACCCGATTTATACATTTTTATGCACTAGGTATAGAGGTACATGCACAATTTACATTGTCTTATTTTGTGCAACTCAAACAAATGAAGAGTGCATTTTGTAGGCACATATTTATTTTATGATTTTATGTAGATGATCATCTAGGCTTTGGGTATGTTTCATATTTGTTTTTCCCCAAGCTTTACCTTTGTGTCACTCTCATCTACGATGGAAGGGAAAATATATCCTCCTTAGTTTTGGTTTGCCATGATCGACCAAGGAGTGAAATTTTTCCTCTTTGACATAATCGCACTTTGGCTTGTATCACGATGATCAACCAAGGCAAAAAAAATTACAAGAAGAAATTATATGTTGTATGCTCCTTGATTAGTATCAGAATGATCCGCCAAGGAGTATTTTTGTTGTTGTTAAACATATTCGCACTTTGTCCTGTATCATGATGATCAACCAAGGCGAAACGTCAAGATGGGGCTATATGGAGAATGCTCCTTGGTATGTATCACAATGATCAACCAAGGACAAATTTTCTTCTCTTAAATATAAGTGCTCTTTGGCTCGTATCACGATGATCAGCCAAGGCAAAATATCAAGGTGAAGATATATGGAGAATACTCCTTGGCTTGTGTCACAATGACCAACCAAGGGCAAATTTTCCTCTCCTAAACATATTCGCACTTTGGCTTGTATCATGATGATCAGGCAAGGCAAAAATGTCGAGATGAAAATACGTGAGATATGTTCCTTGGTTCGTATCGCGATGATCAACCAAGGACACATTTTCCTTTCCTGAACATAATTGCACTTTGGCTCGTATCGCGATGATCGGCCAAGGCAAGATGTCAAGATGAGGACACATGGGCATGCTCCTTGGTTTGTATCACAATGATCAACCAAGGAGAAAGATGAACATGATGAGAGATATAGGGAGGAGCAAGAAGATTAGAGGAGAATCATGATGCCCACCTTGTCTACCTTTCTCAGGCTTTTGATCGGACGACGGCCTTGCAGCAGCAGCAGCAGCGTGAGGCCAGAGATCAAGAATATGAGCAGGGAAAGTAGTAGCAGAGCAGCAGCGGCCGGCCGGGGAAAAAGAGAGCAGCAGTGTGCGGCAGCGCAGCGGAGCGATCAGGAAAAAAAGGAGCAGCAGTGTGCGGCAGCGCAGCGGAGCGATCAGGGAAAAGAGAGCGCCAAGAGCAGGCCCTTTGGAGGTATTTATAGGAGGGAGCAACGGAGGAAATCAACGGAGGGACGCGCCCATGTTCTCTAGTTTGTGGGTGAGATCGTGTGAGCGTGGGGCTGCCTCCTTCTTTGTTTATTTATTTAATCACTAATTTCTCCAACTGTGTGGTTTGGCTGGCAAGTTACGTACGTGGTTAGCTCATGTGGGCTAAACTCCTTCTTTTACTAATTAACCTATGGGCCTTGGCGTCATCCAGCATATTTTAATGGGCTAGGCTTAATCAACTATTAATGTGACATTGAGGATTATTTTCTTAGTGTGACATGCCGTATATAAATACATGGAAAATGTATTTTTTATGTGGCGTTATATCCCTCATACCCATATTTCATTAGGAATGACGTGCGTCTCTTTTCCTATGTCGCCGTGATATTTTATTAGCGGCAATGAAATAATGCCCATGTATATTGCATGGTTTAATATTTGGGAAATAAGCGTCGCCCGCGATGATTTTATGTTGACATTTCACGCGGTCTAATATGTGAAGATATTAGCGCCGTCTATAATCTTGCGTCTCATGGTTATTATTTCATCGAGAATAAAACCTTTTATGGAGATTTCATTCATTTTACCAACTTTATGAATACCCGATATTTTCATATTCTAAGCCAATGTAAGTGCTCAACAATTATATATTGATATTTGGCTCATTCCTTTATTTCCGCGCCTGCTATTTTCTAGTAAGCGGTCAAAGTTAAACAAAGTCATTTGCTCTTCCCATTGGGTGATTCATCATTTTTTCCACTCGGATTAATTTATATTTTTATAATAGCTATTGCACCATACTTTACTTTGGCGAAATTCCGTGTCAACACTCGCCTTGGACTTGCCAGAGGTGCGATAGGACGCGTTGCTCGCGCGCGTTGGCCCATTCCATGCCCGCGTGATCCACCAAAGCTTTGGCTTCCAAGCGGGAAACCCACTTGACGAGCTGGTAGTAAAAATCGGCGTCACGAACGCGTGCGTGCCCGATAGCCTCCAGGGCTATTTGCCGGGCGCCGGCCTCCACGTAGTCGGCCCAGTTGCGGGCGCTCTGCTCACGAATCAGAGCGTCGGTGCACTGTTGCTCCATGTCCCGCTGGTGGCGCAAATCGGTGATACACTGCTCCTCCGCCAGGCGGTCACGCTCCAACAACTCCTGCTCCTCCGCCATGCGGTCGCGCTCCAACAACTCCTCGATCTCCGCATTGCCATCTAAAGACAGATAGAATGCCTCCTCCCTCCGTCTACCTTCCGGTGAAAACCCGAACACTAGTTCCGGCGGTGACCGCCTCCGGCGTCGCCTACCACGGATGGGCGGGGGCATGGCGGACGTGGCGAGCAACGTCGGGCCGGTGGGGGCTTATGAGGATATGGCGAGTTGGTTCACGGTGGCACCTGAGAAGGCCGGGAAACAGTACTTATAGGCGGAAGGTATGCCTTGGTCTTGCTGCTTTGCTCACGGGACTAATAAATCCCGGACGGAGGGAGTACCTTGGTTGGTGAGGGGTTTGAATTAAGCCCTGCAAACCGGAAAGGAGGTACTAGTACGTGCGTGATCCGCTATTTATTCGTGTAGGATCGAGTAGGTCGTTTCTTGAATTGAGCCCTGCAAACCGGAAAGGAGGTAGTACGTGCGTGATCCGCTGTTTATCCGTGTAGGATCGATAGTGTAGCTTGTCAGTTTCTTCAGAGGTAGGCATTTTTATCCGTGTAGGATCGATAGTGTAGCCTGTCAGTTTCTTCAGAGGTATGCATTTTTATTCAAAAAACTGCCACTTTGCATCTTGCGTCGCAAATAAAACTGCCGGGAGCGCATTTGTAGGCTAGCTAGTGATTGATCAGTAACTTGTAAACACCGAGCGAACAGAAATAAGTAACTGTTAATGCATCCCAATGATTCACAGATCATATACAAATATGTAGCTCCAAAAGCAAAGATCATCCACTTCGGATCTTGCGTCGCAACTAAAACTAACTAGTACGATTCCCATACATAAGATCAACATGTTAATGCATCTCAATGATTCACAGATCATATTAAATATGTAGCTCCAAAAGCAAAGATCTAGAAAAAACATCTGTTCTTCCTACTAACATGGATGCTTCTCTTGGCCAACATTCAGTATAGACTGAAAGACAAATTTGTTTGTGAAGTCTACAATTCCTCTTGCAAACGTAAGTGGTTTCACCAGCAGCTGGAACCATGAGAATGAACCACACATGATGGAGGAACATCCACTGCAATATGATTTGGTCTTCTCTCGATCACACGGCAAGACTATTTTCGGAATACAAACTTTAACTTAGGCAAAATGATGCCCATTGTATAATCAAACCAAAGCAATGAAGCACCTAGTGTTGGCCAATAAATAGTACAGTACTACTTTTCCGCAGTCCATGAAGTGACTATCCAATCTTTCTGTGCCTATTTTCAAATGGCACTGCATGCAGTGACTATATTATTCTCTTGTGTAGTTCAACCAAAATTGCGGGCACTTTGTTTGTTTGCCAAATAGCAACGGGCAGACATCTCTGTCTGCACAAATATCAAGCAGCTAGTAAACATATAACACACCTTGTATTTTCGGTTTAAACATGTCTCTTCTGCTTAGCATCTGTCATGTTCTGCACTGGACAATCTGATGCAGTTATGTTTTGCCCTGGACAATTTCATATTGAATTGATTTGCTGGTTCAGAGCAGAAATATAGCGCCTATTCTTCATCAGACCAAGGATATCCATGTTCGCAGTGATGGAAGAGGTGAAATCGATACAACCGAAATTGAGCATCCAATCATTGAATCCTGTCCTGCACCTCCAATGTAGGTCCACCCTGCCAATAAATTTACATGCAAACCACTAGTATTACTATCTAATGACAGTACAAAAAGAGTAGCAAGATAGTTGCAAACCATGTACCTTCGTAATGAACAGCTCATAGTGCCACCAATTGGATATAAAGGTTTGGAAAAAAACATGCTCCTAATGTTGAACCAGTTGGACTTTTTGTGCAGTTCCACTAAAATCAAGCATCCCTGTTTGCATAGATATTGAAAGTGTGATTACTCTAAAAGTGGCACTAGTGTGATTTCTTAATGGGAAAAGGTAGCAAGACTGTTTCTAACCACCTGTTTGAAGGAATAAATAAAGCAACAACGGCTAATGTCAGGAAGGCATACATAGTTTTTTCTGGAAAAGTGAGCCATTCCTGACCTTTCCTCTTCTTTTAAGCAAATTTTGTGTAGTTCTACTAAAATAAAATGCCATCACCGCCTTGACAATTCAGTGACACTGTACAAAAGGAAATGACTTAACATTACATCATCATGTCAGGTATGTAGTCGACATGCATTAGAGACAAACATACATACCTCCTCAAGAGAACAACCGGAGGAGGAGGTGCCCACTCTTGACCTTTCCTCTTGTCTTCATAATTGTCTGTGCAGTTTAACCAGAATAAAATGACATCAGTGCCTTGGCATTTTGGTGACACTGTACAAAAAAATTAACTTATCTCATGAAAGTGAGGTATGTAATCTATAAGCATTAACAGTTTAAAAATCTGAAGGTAGTAATAAGTTTCATCGTTGGTATACTGGATGTGCAGCAGCATTAGAATGCCTTAGCTGAAAATTCTTTAATACATCCACAATCAACAGCTAACCCTAGAATAATCCAGTGACATTAAATGGCATTGCTTAAATTTATGGGTGGCATTAGACTGAGAGCGGCATTAGTTAAATGTGGCATCACTTTAGTAGTAGCATTGCTTGACTTGACTGCTGGCGTTATACTAACAGCAAAAAAGTGGCAATAAGAGCATGGGAGGCCCATTTGGATAGTGGGCGGACCAGTACGATGTACCTCCACGGACGCAGAGTGGTGAGGGAGGTATGGTTTCCCAGAGCAACAAATATCCACGCAGCATATGTGGATTGCGTCCCATTTTTGTTCTCTTTAGCCACCTTTTTCCTATGCGAAGACAACAAACCAATCGACCTGGTCATTCTCTATTGCGTTGTCATGCCTTTCTACCCTTCTTCAACCAAGAGACACAAGACTCGTTCCTTAGCTACTGATTTTCCCCTTTTCAACCTAGATGCGGGTTCGATGCCAACTCTCTTGGACAGTACAGTCTCCCTTCCTTTCCTTATTCAACCCAGACATGGATTAGTCTGCATGAAGTAGGGTTTTCTTTAATAGTGCAAATTACGGTTTTCGTCTGCGTGGCCAGCAGAGTAGAGGATAGCAAATTGGGAAGATGGTGGAGTGGGAAAAGATCCACATGCAACGATGTAGCAGATGGGGCAATAGAACAAGGTTATGGCTCGAAAAGAGGTAGCATACCTGAGGGTCGACGGGAATTGGCTTCGCTTGTGGTCATCGTCCTCCGCACACACTACGGCAGCGAGCTTGGGGACGGAGGCCATCCCGCGCGGGCGCTAGGTCTGAGAGGACGGCCTTGTCGTCAGTGCGTGACCTCGCTCGCCGACGACGAGTGTGTCAACGCTGCACGTCCTTTTCTTCCCCGGCGGATCTGTGACCACCGGTGAGGAGGGAGAGAGGGGTCGTCTTTTTAGATCTGGAGAGAGGGTGGTAGTGTGAGAAGCAAGTGGGCAGCCCTTAGCAAGAAAGCGTTGAAGCTCCAGCCTATATATATATTTTATACTACTAGTACTGGAAGTGGGGTAGTGGTAGAGTAGTTTATATTTTCTCTGCGTATAGTACCAGTTAGTCGTGCTTCAAAACTGATCGGCACGCCATTAAAAAAATAAAGGTCGATAACTAATGCGGCACCTCGGGCCAACGCGGCCAGATCGCATTTTGCACGAGAAATTACACACCATGTTTCGTTGACATGTGGTCCCGTTCCAACATATCAGTGAGACGACGGCGAGTAGTAGGAGTATTTCCGAATGGACATGTAGGCCGGGGCGCCTCTTCGTGAACCGTGGCAAACTCGCAACCGTCCACCGAATCTTCGCCTTTCCATCTTGATTTGGAATTGCTATCGCACGCTCTTCCTCTCCCTCCTCCATTTTCCTTCAGCCCTTCACCCTTTCTTCTGGCATTGTTCGATCGTCTTCTCCATGGAGGGAACAGGCCAGGAACGACCGTGTTATTCTTGCCCCGATCTAAAAGATGACGTGGTGGAGGAACTCATTGATCGGTGCGACGTCATCACCTCGGCTAGCATGGAAGGTTCGTTCAAGCCCATTCTCGACTCAACTAATAACATCATTACAAAGAACCCAAGAGTCAAGGAGCGGTTTGATCTCCCCTATCTTCTTCGCCGTGACCCTGATGATTGGCACCGGCACGACGGAGGCCTCGCCCTGTGCCAGTTGATGCCGCTTGATAATGATACATACGATGTTAAGATGCCATCGCTTGAGGGCAAGGCTTGGGCGGGTGCAAATGGAGATTGGGTTGTTTACATTGGGTCCAACTGCGAGTGGGAACTTGTGAGTGTCTACACTCGTGACCGGGTTCCACTTCCAAAAATCTCAGCACCCTGCCCAGAGGTTGAGCACACCGGTATTGTATGCACGTTCAAAGATGATCATTGTGATTGTCTTCTGCGGAAGATAGCAATTTGTCGAGTTCCCAACCGCTCTTGGAATTACAACAACTATCAAGTTGTTGCTATCTTCGACAAGCTTGTTGCCGTCCTTTGTGGTTCGACTCGATGGAGATTGCTGAAAAATCAGTTTCTGTATAGGGATGAGTACTGTGATGCAATTCAATACGAGGGCCTTGTGTTTGCTGCCACCACTACTGGCACTGTTTTTGCATGGGATCCTCATAGTTTCGGTACGTTTGTATTCCACCGTAATTATAATTGTTTCATCCACATGCATGCGGGTTAGCAAGTTTCCCTTTACTAATTAACCTTCTTCTTGTGTTTCCAAGGTCCTGTGAACATCCCACCACCTATACTTGAAAAAAATTATAACCAAGGGGGATATGACGATGGTGATGATCACGAGCATGAGGACGAGCAGCGCCCATATACTCTGTGGCGTCTGGCAACTAATTCCGATGGATCACCTCTTCTTGTGTGTATACAGCCCACTGATGGTGTTACTGCTAAGGAAGCAGGTGTAGTCTCCCATGGTCGCACTCTCCGGACCTATTCCAACACCCGTTGCATGGTATTCGGGATGGATACTAGTGTGCTAGTGCCAACTCCTTCTCCCTGGTACAGAATTGATAGTCTTGGAGAAAACTCGCTCTTCCTTGGACAAAACTATCCGATGATGGTGAACGACGATCCAACTGCTGTTGACACAACGTTTACAGTACCATTTATGAGAAGCAACTGTGTCTATACCTCAGACATTTGGGTGGTTCCCTACCCTGGTACTGATATAGTAGGCCGCTTCAGCCTGGATGATCAGTCCTGCATTGGTTTCAAGATCAACAATCGATGGCCCGTCCCAGTGAATCACTTGTGGTTCAAAGCAAGCGTTTCCAACACCGAGGAATGGTTGAGTTGAAGTTCATTTCATTGCTTGTTATTTGTTGTGTGGTGAAAACTTTAGTATTTATAATGTATCCTCGTTGTCGATGTGGGTTGATGACCTGTTGTATGTAATAAAATGATATGCGTGTGATAAACTTACTAAATTTATGAATGGCTTTCGAGTCGCTTCTCTAAATTTGTACTAGCTTCACATGCTTCGCGCGTCGGGCGGGTGTTTTTACTGTAGCCATATGTTAATGTGTTCGCTGTACGTAACCAGGACCTTGAATCCTCGATACTAGTACTATATAGTAGGAGTAAGTAGTAGGAGTAGTAGGGTGGCATGGGCCAGAACAAGCATTCACGTCTAGGAGTACGGCACACGCCACCACCACGACATCCATCTAACACCATATTATTTCTTGGAGTTCGTGCTAGAGCAATCTCTTCAACCTCATCGTTTCTCTAACTTCAGCCATTGCGCGGCGGGCGTGGTGGGGGTTTGTCGATAGTTGGTTTCCTTAACTGCGGTCCCACTTGTAAGGCCAACTCCAACGCACGACCCCAAATGCACCTCCGTTTTGCACGAACTCCAATGATGATTTTGACTAGAAAAGCAAGACCAAAGAAAACAAGAACCACAAGAATACATTTTACTACTCTTGCAAGTTGGATTAGTGCCTTCTCGATGCATTCATTGTTGATCTGCGGAGGCTCGATCTTGCATCTGTGCTAGCTAAAAGTGATAGAGCATCTACTAAATTGCGCTCTATCAATATATGGATGTACTTTTCTTCCCAATACAAAAACTTGCATCCATTCTACTCCCTCTGTTGCACAATACATGCCTTCTATTTGTCAAAATATATATGTATCTAGACATGTCTTAGTATATAGGTACATCCATTTTTGGACAAATGGAAATCAAGTATTTTGGAACGGAGGGAGTACACAATAAAAATTTTAAGTTAGCACAACTAGTCTAATCCGAGAGCAGAACCGAAGATTTGGTCGGGTTCTTCCTCCTTTTGCCGACACGTGGGACATCCAGCATCCAGGTCGTGTCATGAAAGAAAATAGAGTGGTAGTTGAAGCCACGAGATGTGCATCTTGGGTTAAACTGTAAATAGAATCTTACTACTCTTGAGTAACTCCAAAAGCGGCCACCGAAGATCTTTATTGGATTTGTTTTTCATCAACAACACGTCGAGGTGAAAGATGTGCAGGTTCAGTGGGTCATCTTGCATTTTCACTGACATGTGGGGCTGCATGTGAGCAAACAGACGATGGGCTCCGCGCGTCCGCTGGCTGGCTGAGAAGAGAGATAGAGGAGGGCTGAGCATGGACTGCAGGAAATTTGTTCTACGTACCTCGATATAGGCTCGATATAGTGGGGTGGCATGGGCCATAACTAGCATTCACGTCTAGCAGTGGCACACGCCACCCACACGAGTCCCATCCGACACCAATTTTCTTGGAGTCCGTGCTACAGCCATCTCTTCTCCCTCTTGTTTTCTCAGCCATCGCGCGGTGGGCGGGGTGGGGGTTTGCCAATAGTCGGTTTGCTCAACTGCGGTCCCACTTGTAAGTGAAAATGCAACACCGCACGCATTCCCGCTTGAGCGGCGTGCCGAACCAACCGTGTGGGGGTGCGACGCGAACACGGCAGGCTTTTCCTTTTGAACTCGTAACTTGTAAAATTTGGTTCTGCTCCATGGCACGACCGATAGATAGAAAATAACGATTTTGCCTAGAGTAATGAGAAGTTTGGTTCTGGCGCCGTTCATGCATGGAGTACGTACGAAAATTATGAAGTTGATGCAAAAGGTAAGATAATTACTGTAGTATCAGATACTACTACATGGATTTGACGGAAAGATAAAAATACATACGGATCCATCAACGTTCAATGACATCCTCACGCCCTAGTGCGCCGGGTCACCAACCGATGTGTGAGGAGTAGTGGCGTTGGCGGCAAGCTCAACGTGCTTCTGAACAGTGCCGTCCAAGGTTGCCCTGCGCTCCAAGAAGGCCAGCGTACTATCGTCCTCCTCTTGCATGTAGTAGTCCTTGTGGACGATTTGCGCGTATACGTGGGTGATTATGACGATGGTGTCTTGCTGCGCCAGGCGCTGCACGGCGAGCGCGACCTCGAGGTGGACATTCTCCGGCGCGACGGCGGGCAGTCGCAGGGCCACCAGTGCGTCACAAGAGGTTGTTACCATAGTGGTCGTTGAGGGTGGTGGGCATCGCAGAGCCTGGGCGCGTTGGCTGGAGGCTTACGTCAAAGTCGTCCGCAAGCTTCTTGACGACGGTGAACTTGTCGAGGAAACCGACAAGGACCTCGTCGAACAAGGAGACGAACTTGTCGTCCAAGCGGCCCCTCGCCCTGGGGGCCTCAAGCAATACTACCTGGAGACGTTCCTCGGTGCCGAGCCACAGGCCGGCGTCGTGGACCATCTGGCATAGCCGGCTGATGCTCGCGCTCATCGCCTCCATGGGTCTAGCGTAGCTTCTAGTCAACTGATTTTGCGATTCGACTGATCTCTCAGCCCTTGGTTAGCGTGCATAGGTGCGTAGGATTTTGTACTACTCCTCGGCCCTCTACTGCACCTGCCTTTGGCTGTATGATAGGTGGGCCAGCCGCCCCCTAGGGCCACGTGTCATTCACCCAAAGGCAGTTGCCGTAAGTCGATGAAGCTGCGTCCCCCTCCGTGCGGTGTAGTATAGTCATCTCACCGGACCTCTAGTTGGGGCCAAACGAGAGAAGTTTGATGTTTACTGGTTTATTGGCCCCCTTTGCATTTTGCGCCAAGTTTTGACCTTTGATTTAACTAATAAAATGTTAATGCATGTAAACAAAAATGTTGTGTAAGTCACCTTACGAAAACAAAATAATCCCAAAATACTTAGGCACGGTGCATTAACTCCCTCCTTGTTTCTTATTTCGTGACATATCAACCAATGAGAAATGTGGGCCGTGCATGCTTTCAATGGCTGGAGACTACCAAACATGACATGCAGTGTTTAGTTCATTGCATGTAATCCTATTAGTACTCTAGTTAGCAAAAAACATTAAGTTCTCTCGCCGATAGGAATAAAACACCATGTATTTATTTATAGAGGGAGTAGTACATTTTTGGTGACATGCATTACTAGACATTGCTAGTCAAATACTAAAATCCAGATGGACGTGGTAGTACTCCTAAATCCAAACGGTGGTGCTACTAGTACTAGTAGTAGTACTACCAATGTAGTAGTAGGAGTACTAGCACTGTACTACCCGTTGGTCAAATTATTACGTGCTGCTCCTCACAGTGAAGTGATAAGACCCTGCGCCGGAGATGACACCTGAGTATAGGCGTCGTGTTCGGCATACCATAGTCAGCCTCACCGTCTGCAGTCACTATCATCATGGCTGTAGAGCTAGCCTGCTTACAACTAGCCCTGTTCGACATAATTTCCCGTGCGTAGATGCCCGTGCATTGCATGGAACACCAACATTGGGGGTGGACGGCTCCGGCAGCGGCCATCGCGCCAGATTTTTCCACGGCCTTCTACTCCTAGATGTGGTGGGGAGGAGATGAGGCTGACTGTGAGAGACAAGGAGTTGTTTGTAAATAGGGAACAAGTGCGGGCATCTTTTTGCAAAAATGGAGAAGCTTGGTTTGTATGCATCAGATCTAGATCCGATGGCTATTGGTGAAAGATGGGAGGCACAACATCATCACAAACTCAGGACCTGTTTGATTCGCAGGATTTTGAAAACGCAGGAATAGGACACGGCAATATTACAAGTTTCAAACTGATATTACAAATGTTAGGAGTAATGCTGCACCTACGAAGAGGGAATTACTAGGAATTATGTAAGAACTTTCATTACTTTAGGTGGATGCAACATTATCGTACAAACAAAAAATCCACCGCCCTGACAAGTCACTAATGGGCAAATAAATTTTCGAGTCTCTGGCCACTTGATGTTTCAAAAACAAATTCAGCTTCTGCGGAGACTTTGTCATTTAGGCTTAGACGCTTGCGGTGATCAGCATGCCATTCATTGTTGCGCCAGAGAACGCCAAACCTCATTACCTTGAGCACACTTGCCTCGAGAACAAAGAACCTGGCCAATTTAATCTCAGATGTGCTGCCTCGGTAGTCAATCAAATCAATTTCTGTAAGATGGAGATCAAGGCATTCGATGAGATTGTTATAATGCAGCACATTTTTCACTTTCGGGTCTTTTTTTATCTGCAAAATAAGAGAACATATTAGAGCAGCTGGCTGCATAAGATTGCCGTGTCATCAAGAGGTACCAATATCATTCGCTCATACGATAGGGTTGGCTGGCTAGTGATATTTTTTCACTCTCTCTCTCTCTCTCTCTCTCTTTCTGTTTCCTCTCATTTAACTAGGATCACGTGAAGAGCTTGGGCATATGTTGCCTTCCACTATGTGGCCGATGCCATATTTCGCAAAAGTATGCCACATAACACGCATCAATGTCAAATCAAAAGATTTTGGCACCGCTCTCGCGATGTGAGAGAGTTGGCACCGTTGTGCACACAGACCCACATGTATAAACAAATCAATCAAACCAACTACACCAGCCTCTCACTCTCCCAAACAAGTGTTTTTTATTGCCTCAGTCCTCTCTCTTTCCCACGCAGTGTTTTTTCATTGCGTGAGTTAATTTGGCACCAGAGCAAAGTAGGTGATCCAGATTGGGACACCATGTGAGCAATGGAGGGGCATCGATGCCAAATGCATCACAAGTGAATTTGGCACATGTTTTGGCCTATGTAGCCCACTTTTGTAATACTACCTCGTATTTAGTATAAAATTTTGACCATAGATTTACCTAAGAAAATGCCAATGCATGTCACTAAAAATTACACCATTTGAAATTATGTTCAAATACGAATCCAACGATATAGTTCTTAGTGACATGCATTAACATTTTGTCAGTTAAATCTATGGTCGAATTTTGATACTACAAAATTGGAAGAGTAAACTAGGACGGAGGTAGTACTTGCTCTTAGGGTAACCATAGAGTTACTGGAGTAGTCTAAGTTACTTTCCACTATGACTAGCCTAGGCTACTATAGTAGTACAGCATAAAAATGATGCAGGTGATCACGTGAGAAAAAAATACTAAAAACATTTCTTTCAGTGCAGTGCATAGATGCAGTATTGAACACTACACTTGTCATCGCAATTTGGGAAAATTACGAAAAAATTGAGCTACATTGTGATTACCGTTTACTTATAGGAAAGAAGTTTCACCTCAATGAGTAGCTTCTCCGTGCACGGAAAGCATGTAAGGAATCCAATAACTTGATCCAGATTGGGGCCGATAGATTTTAGTGCTAAGATCTTCACTGTGCGCATGGACTGGGTCAAGCTTGTGGGAATCATTTTCTGGAAGATAGTCATAAATACATCAAGAAGAAATTTAAAAATGTGAATTTCAAGAAGACAGAGAAGAAGATGAGTGCTGTACCTGACCGATTACGGATCCAATAAAGAGTTCAGAGAATTTGGCAGACGAGTACACCAACGCTGTCAATTTCGGCGCGTCAATGACCCTGATTTTTATTGGACCTTCTAGATCCGATACAAGCAATCTCTCAAGGAAAGGCGCATTCTCAATGATCATTACGTGGAACAGCTGGAGTGATCTCTTCCCAATTGATGTCTTGTTGCGGGGCCAGCAAGACACATAAATCCATCGGAGATTCGTCAAGGTGATGTGGAGGCTAATGAACCCGTGGATCTGCTCAAGACGAAGGTACTCGAGCACAGTACAACTGCGGATCAGGTGCTCCATAGCCTTCTTCGAGATGACAACGTCGAAGAGGTCGAGCTGCTTGAGTTGAGGGAGAAGAAGAGCGGGCGTGGCATTAATCTGGGGAAGATAGCAGGAGCTGAAGCTGGCGCGGCGCAGCATTGGCGTGAGGCGGAGCACGGACGGCGGCAGAGAGCGACATCGTCCAGCTTCAAAGCTGAGCTCCTCGAGCTGATCTAGGGCGGGGGATAAGAACCACTCGTCGAACTTGGGTTGGACCTTGCAGTTGGCACTGAACATGCGGATGTCAAGGCGTTTGGCTGGCCCAGGGTGCGATGAAAGGATCTTGGAGACTACGGCCATGCGTTTGCAATCCCCATCGCAGAGGCAGCTGTCGACGGTGAGGTTGAGGGGGACGCAGCGCTAGAGGGGGCGCCACCGTCGGGAGAGCAGGGCGGTCCGCATGGCAGATTTGGTGGGGATGAGGCCGATGATGATGAGAAGCGTGTCGTCGGGGAGGCTGCTGATGAAGTCCAGGCTCACCGGATGCGGTTTTGGCTCGAGCCACCTCCGCTTGTTGGCTGCCTCGCCGTCCATCTCAACCGGCAGCGACGCCGGTGTACACGTGTGCTGGTGTGTGTTGTGTGCTAGGTGTGCGCGAGTGCGTCCTTCTGTGCATGCCGCCGCGCAGTGGTGAATTGTGCGCGATTGCGTCCTTCGTGCGCAAGAAGTTTGTCCTCAATGCGCCCTCAATTTACTAGCATGCGGGGTGCTACCCCGAGTGGTTTCAACTTTGTTTACTTCACCGCGTGTCAGATGGGCCTCTAGTTTACTTATTTTCACCCACTGCCACATGGGCCAGCGCATGAAGATACAGAACACGAGCTGACAAGGCAGCATGTGGATTGGTTGACCGGTCAACTAAACAATATACGGAGCTATACGCTGACACAGTGAGTGTATAATCCGTCGGTATAGAGAGTTCGAGTGAGAGAGGAGGCCCATGAGAGATAGCAGAGAGAGAGAGAAAGAGCTACTCCCTCCGTTCGATAATGTAGTTCCAACATTTTTTTAAGTCAAACTTTTGAAACTTTGACCAAGTTTATAAAGAAATTACTTATATCTACAATACCAAAGATAAATGATAGTATGAAGTAAGTACATGTTGTGATGAATCTAATGATCATTCCAGATGTAAATGTTTTTCTCCACATATACCTGGTCAAACATTTCTGAGGTTTGACTTTTCAAAACATCCATATGCTTATGGACGTGACAGAGTCCCTAACAAGAGAGAGAGAGAGAGAGTGAAAAAAGTGTGTGTGCGTGTGTGAAAGAGACATGGACAACACACGATAAAAGTAGAGAAGAGAGAGAGAGAGAGAGTGAGTGAAAAAAGTGTGTGTGCGTGTGTGAAAGAGACATGGACAACACACGATAAAAGTAGAGAAAAATCATGTGTGTCTTATGCAAACATACCACACATGTATCTTCGGCAACGGAGGCAAGGTGAGGAGATAGTGTGTGGTTTTTTGGAACCGAGAGAGCAAGACCCCTGGCACGTGGCCAAGAGGGGTCTTACAAACAAGGGAGAGAGGTCGAGAGAGACGTACGGATAAAATGCAGACATGGGGAGGAGAGAGTGTATGTTTGTCATAGAGAGATCCCTGGAGATCATGATGGGACTACATGGGTGGGAGATCGAGTGACAAGGTGTGTGCGCGATAGAAGATGCCCCGAGAGATATCGAGATAGACGTATGGATGGAAGGAGACAATACATGTGTTCCTATTGGCTAGTAAGAGATAATCATACTTAGGAGGGGGGGAGTGCTTGCGCCTATGATGGATTGAGGGATTATAGTACTTAGGGGGGTGCGTGTCACATGGAGAGAGAACAAGGGCGGAGAGTGTTGGATGGGTCTATATGTATAGCGCGAGCGAGACATGTGTATGTGTGAACCAGGGAGATATAAGGCCAGTTTGGCTTGCGTCCTGAGCATCTATTGCCTGGCCTGGGGTTGTGGCTGGATTTCATGCACGCTTGTTTGGTTGCTACCCTGTGAAAAAAGAAAGCCCGCCTGGCCTGGGTTCCCTTGCACTTTAATTAGCCTGGCTGAACTCCAGACACTGCAAGTAGCCTGGCCCAGGCAACCGATTTCGAACATCTGGTCGTGTGGCCACGAGGCTAACAGCAACATGGATGGATATTAGCATTAAATAATTGATGCATGGATTGATTGATGGGACGTTGATGCTTTGCCTGGCCCAGGCATGAACCAAACGCTTCAGCACCACAGAAGCCTGGCCAGGCAGAAATATTTTACATCTCACGTCCACACCAGGCAGTACCGGCCATCAAGGCATGAGGGTCAGGTCACGAACCAAACTGACCAATAAAGTTTGAGAGAGATTGAGGAGCCCCGATAAGGCTGAGTGGTGCGTCAGATAGCTGAGAGGGGGAAAGAGATATTCCATCCGCTCGATAATGCAGTGCATGTAAATGTTTTAGAAGTCAAACTTTGGAAACTTTGATCAGGTTTACGTAAATGTTATTTATATCTACAATACCAAAGATACATCATACAAAAGTACATCTGATGGTGAATCTAATGGTATATGTTTGTCGTACTAGATGTAATTATTTTTCTCCACATACATGGTCAAACTTTGTGATGTTTGACTTTTCAATAAATCTATATGCTATGGACCGAGGAGAGTGACTCAGTCGAGATAGATCAAGTGCGTGTGAAGGAGAATGAGTAAGTGCGCAAAAAGAGTATGTGTGTGAAAGAGAAAGTGACAAAAAATGATAAATTAGAGAGAGTGTGTGTTTTTTCGTTTCTTATGTGAACATATCACGCATGCATCTCCGAGATGGAAAAGAGAGGCGAGGAGATACACAAATATAGCTAGTATGTGATTGTTTGCAACGGAGAGAGACACCCCTGTAGCACATGTCCAATAGAGGTGTGGCCAACAAGGAACAAAGGTCGAGAGGGAGACATGGATGGCATGGACGCATGGGGAGGGAGAGAGGGTGTGTTTGTGATAGAGAGATCCCGTCAAGATCGTGAGGGGACTATATGGGTGGGAGATCGAGGGAGTGCGTGCGCGATAGAAAGATGCCCCGAGATAAATCGAGATAGACCATGCACATGTTTGTGATGGAGACTAAGATTAGCTAGTCATATACATATAGAGGGGACTGCGTGTGCCTACAATTGAGTGAGAGACCATCATACTTGGCTAGTTGGGCATGAGATTGTGTGTGTGCGCGTGTGAGATGGAGAGAGAACGAGGGGGAGAGATAGAGTTTTAGATGGGCCTATCGAGTGCGAGTGATATATGCATGTGTATGTGTGACCCAGGTGGATGGAGAGTTTGAGACAGGGGGAAGAGCTCCGAGACGACATAGTGGTGCGTGAGAGAGTTACAGGCAAAGAGCCAAGGAATCTGTGTGCGTACGATGAGTGCACCCAAGATATCTAGCTTGGACTAGCTAGAGTATCATACATAGTGTGCAAGAGAGACCTATAGATGGTGTATATATGCATGCGAACTAGAAAGAGCCCCCCCCCCACACACACAAAGAGAGAGAGAGATGGATAGAAAGGGAGAGGGACGAACAAGGTTTTTGTGTCGGATGCGTGCGACAGAATTGAAGATTCTCGGCGAGAGAGAGAGAGAGAGAGAACAGGAGTCTGGGAGAGGGGGAGGTCACGTTTTATGCATCAAAGACTGATATAAACCATGTTTCGATATAAACTTGCATTCAAATATTTAAATTGGAGAACATGTTGTCTGCAATCCACACATGAACGGATATATGCGTATATCAAACAAGTTCATTAATTTGACTTTCAACATGTTCATGGAGTACTATAATATTGTACAACATGCTACTCGATTAAGGTGTTCAATTTTGGATTTAGTTCACTATTTTGACCTACTGAACGAGCTATTTCATTGAATCGAGATATTTCATTTTGGGTTTGATTCGCGTTTTTGAGTGGGTCAACTATTTGTCATATAGTAAATCGCTAGCAACGAGCATGTAAAAACACATTACTCCCGAGCATCATCTTTCCATCTAAAAAAGAAGTGGCAAGCTAATATTTCAAAATTTGATCCGAATCGACTTGGTAAGGTAGACGTGGATGCTCGTTCTCCCAAAATTTGAACGAACCGTTAAACATCCTCTCTGCTCGGTGGAATTCGCCCGAGCAAATAAATGGGAGACGCGAAATTACCGTCCTATGTTGTCGGTGTACAATAAGAGGGGTACACTTTTTGTACCCCTATAACTGTGCACGGGTAGTCTGAGCCACGGGCACCACCACACTGAGCAAGGAAAGGGAGGTGAGCCAAGGTAAGGCCGAAGCTCAGTAGAAGCAAAACGATGCCAAGACCAAGACCACAAAGAGCAAAGGGGACGAAGCGGACCCCCCGGCAAGATCCTTGCCGGGAGGCGGTTTTAGCAAACCCGGCAAGACCCTTGCCGTGGCAGCTCGCCCCACACCTATGGAGTAAGTCACCCTTGAGTCCACTGCCCCCATGGGGCAAGGATTCGGGAGACATCCCCGTGGTGGCATGCAGATCTTTGTGAAGACATTCGAGATCAGATACACCCTTTAGAAGATGATGATCCTTGGCGGGATCCCAGCCAAGGAGGATCACAAGGCCCCCGGCAAGAGCCTTGCCGGGGATGACAGCAGGCGCCACGGCAAGACCCATGCTGGGGGCCCGACAAGGCCCTTGCCAAGAACACCCGTAAGGCCACCATCAGGCCCACGCCAGTCAAACCTCCACCGCCGTTCGCATGCAGCTGCCAACCCAACCAGCTGGGCAGGCACCTGCGTGGCGGCATGCGGATCTTCGTGGAGACCCACCACTGCTCCACCTCAGCTGCCTGCCTGCCTACATGGCACCACGGGCGCCGCTGGCCAGGGCGCGTGTCAACACAAGAGGGAGCGGCGACGGACGAGACATGGCTTTCCCCCGTCCCCGATAAAGCAAGGACACCTAAGCAGGACGCATTAAATGCACCTTGTCATGTAATGCGAGGGATAACCTCGCATCGCTGTTCCCTTTCCACCTCCCGTGTGCCACTATGGCCACCCCTTTTCCTATAAAAGGAGGCCCGAGGCAACCAGGAGGAGGATTCGGCTTTTTGGAGCTCCTCACGCCCCATAGCTAGCTCAAGAACAGAGATATACAATCCACCAAAGCAGGAGTAGGGTTTTACGCATCCTCGCGGCCTGAACCTGGATAAACGAACCGTGTGCTATCTGTTTGATCCGCTCTTCTCACGACCCCGCGCCCCGCAACCGTAGTAGGGATTGTTGTGATCCCATAGGTGTCGTTCCCACCGACATCTTTGGCGCGCCAGGTAGGGGACGCAGTTGTGAGAATCGGCTCTAGTAGTTAGCCCGGCACTCCTTCATCTTCGTGACCCTTGAAGAAGAAAGGAGGCCAGAAGATCGACACTCGAGTGATCGCAAACAGAAGCTAAGTTGCATTGAACCCTTATTTGTGCTACCCTTCTTATATGAGGTTATTCCCCCTGGAGATATTTGCTTTGTATGAGAAACCTGCACGCCAGGGGGCTCTACCACGATCGGCAACGCCCTTGCCCTGTTTCGAGTCTGCTCAACAGCTCAAGCGGCTGCGTCGAGAATGGCAGAGTAGCCTTCCACGATCAGCAACGCCCCCGATTCTGACTCGAGTCAAGCTCGACAGTTCGAGCGGCCGCGTTCAGAACGGAAAGGTGGCTCGTCCGGCAGCACGCGTACCTGGCCAGCCATGGGGATCCGTCCCCAAAACGCCGCTAGGGGCTTCTGCGCCAACAAGCCTTCCCGGTTGACATAGGGCACGCATACAAAGAGGAATTGAACGGGGAAATAACATGCATGAAAATTAAGAGTACTTCAAAGTTATATTACATCACATCATAGCTGCAGTTCTAACTAAAGATAAAATTTGTCTTGGTCGGGAACCCGCAGCGGCGAAGAAGAACGGGATGCCTAATCCTGCCGCTGGCCTTCCACCCTCTTGATTTCGATGATGCAGTCGGTGATGGGCTTGATGCGCTCCTTGAGCACTGTGAGGTCAGCACCATCCGGCAAGCTCTTCATCGCGGCCGCGAAGTCAAGATCGGGATTCCAGTACGCCATCTTGGAGAGGACCTTGGTCACGACCCTCCGGCAAAGTCGCCAGGCCTCCTCGGCCAGCGTGGCCGTCCTGTTGGAGTGAAGATAAGCCAGGGCTCCGAGGACGCCCTCGAAGAACAGGGTCAACTTGGTGTTGACGGTCCCGCTGCGCTTAGGGGCGTACCTCACGTTTGGCATCCCCATGGTGGCCAACTGCGAGGTGACCCTGCTGGTGACCTCCTCCAGACGGCTGATCCATCTGTTCTCGCCCGCCACGTAATCCTGGTGGGAGGCGGCCTTGTTCGCCCGCAGCTGCTTCTCCTCCTCCAGGCTCCTGGTCAAGGTCTCCTCCCGAGCCCTGCTCTCCGATAGCATCTTCTCGAGATCCTCCAGCTTCAGCTTGAGGTCTCTGATGGAGTTTTGTGCTTCGGAGAGCTCCCCAGCCCTGCTGATGACCGCTCCTTGCGCCTCCACCAAGGCGCTGTTGAGCGTGCTCTTCTCGTTGGACAGCTTGAGGGCCTGCTCCTTCAGCTCGTCCTGCGCCACCTCCAACTCCCTTACCTTGCCGACATGGGCCAGAGCCTGGGCATCGAGTGCCTCCTTGTGCCTCTGCTCCAGCTCACGAGTCCTCCGCGCGACAAGGGCCTCGAGCTCCTCATCCTTGCCATGGAGCACTGTGGCAAGCTTCGCCTCACGCGCGGTGAGGTCCTCTTCCTAGGAATCCAGTGCGGCTTGATGCTGGTTCCGGACGGCCTCGGCCGCGGCAGCCAAGTTTGCCGCCTGTTCTTGGGCCTTCTCGATGTCATCCATCTTCATGGTGAGCTCGACATTGCATTTGGCCAATTCCTCCTGAAGGGCCCTCTGCTCCTCGCGAGTCTGGTGGAACCAGCTCTGCATCTCAGCAACGCGCGCCTTGAAATCCACCTCCGCCTGGTCCACCGTTGCCATCCTGGACTTAACCTTGTCCAGACGGACACGGTAGAGCGCCTGGAGTTTTCGGAAGTTGGCCCCCATAGCGCGGAAAAGCCGCTCTTCCGAAGAACCGTCACCGCCAACGCCCGGCTCACCAACAACCTCAAGCCCGGTGGCGGCAAGCACCTCGCCGTCAAAGACTTCCCCTTCGGCGGGCGCCCGGGAACTTGACACCCCTGGGAGGTGGACGAAAAGATCGTCGCCCACCTTCAGATACCTGCCGGGGCCCGAGATTGAGGAGGAGGGAGGCTGATCATCAACCGCCTCTTCCTTGGCAGTGGCCTTGCCGGCTTCCCCGGCAGGCCCACTGTTGGCGCCCTCGGCAGAAGCCTCCCCGGTCGCCTTGGCGGCCCCCACCGCGGTGTCCTCGGCAGCATCCTTGGCGGCCTCATCAGCAGTGACCTCGGCAGCGTCCTTGGCGGCCTCCTCAGCAATGTTCCCAGCAACGGTATCCACATCCTCCATACCTGTTGAAGGAGGGTCTGGGTAGTAATGGGAGCATGGAAGCCAAGAAAAGAATAAGGGAAAAACAGAGACAAAGGACAGGCGACTCACCAGTGCCAGGCTATGAAGCAGAAGTCCCCTCTCCGCCAGCATTTGGCGCCGTGGCAAAGCCACCAGCGCCCAAGTTCCCCTCTTCCTCCATGAGTGTGGGCTCCGTGCCTGATGCCCTTGCCGGGGATGCCCCCCGTGGCGGCGTAGTCGATGGGGGTGGTGTGTTAGGAGTAGCCCTCTGTGGCTCCTCCTGCTGCCGCTCCCCTCCTGCAAACCCGGCAAGGTTAGCATCATAGCATCAAGCGCCTACCACATGTCGAGTAAGAAGAGGGTGGCGAACTTACGCTAGGGGCTGCGCCGGGGGCCGCTGTCCGGGCTGCTCAGCACCACCAGTGGTGTCTTTGAAGCCCCAGCCGGGGGCTGGCTGCTCGCCGAGGTCCTCGCCCTCTTCACCCTCTGGGCCAACATCTCTGCCTCCCTATGGAAGCAAAAATGGGTCAAGACAAGCGACCCAATTCGAGGAAATGGAAATGACAGTAAGAAACGGTGAACTTACTCGTCATCCGTCTCCTCCTCTTCCACCAGTTTCCTTTTCCTCTCCGGGCTGAGAGCCCGAGATCAAAAGGGAGCTCCACATCATCATCCGAGTCGACGCCTGCTGGAGGAAGCGGAGGAGGCGGCGGGGTTTGTGCGCACCCGGATGAGGAAGGGGCTATTGTCTTCTTCTTCTCAGCGGCCTTCGTCAGCCTCTTGGCTGCCGTGGCCCTCGTGTGGTGCGTAGACCCCTCCAGGGTCAATTGAGGCCGCGCAGCCCTGCCGGGCCGGACCGGCTCACCGGAGCCAGCCCGCCGCAAGACTCGCCTCTTCCCCTGGTTGGCGTCGAGCCCGCCGCCACGTCCTCCTCCTCCCCCGACGACTCGTCGGCCGTGTCTTCGACGAGCGGAGATCCAGTGTCGGCGCTGCTGACCTCCCCGGAGGCCGCCGCCCACCGGGTGAGCTCCTCTTCCTCCGCCGCCATTGCGGCCTTGTCCTCCACGCCCCCGGCGCTACCGGCCTCCATGGCAAGCTGTGCCTCCCTCGCCCTAGTGGCGATGTAGTCCAGCTCTGCTTGGGTGGTGTCCATGATAAGCCACCGCTCGGCGTCGGCATTGACGTACACCTCGATCAGGGTGTCGAAGAATTGTTGCACATCCTCGTCCTTCGGCTCCTCCTAGCTCGAGACAGGGCCGTGCGCATTACAGTCTGGCATCATGGCGATGATCTCGGACCGACGCGAATTGTTGCACAATGGGACCACCCCCGCTGGCAGCTTGAAAAATGGCCCCTTGAGGGCCTTGCCAACCTTTGCGGCAGCCCTCGCGGCCTTGCCGGTCCGCTCGACCTCACCATCGTGACACACATCAAGCTGGAAAAGCCGCTGGCAGAAGTGGGCATGCGCCAGCACTGTGAAGTTGTGATCGAGGCCCGGGCAGAGTCGCATAATGTCAGACAGGTTCGTAAAGAGCCAAGCTGGCCTCCCATTGCTGTGCAACGGGGCGATCCGGCAGCGAATGAAGTCCGCCCCGATCATCTCAAGGGTGAGTCCGCCCTGGGTGAGCCGGAGAATCCTGGTGGTGGCAAAGGTGAGCCTCCCATCGGCGGCGTCGACATCGCTCCAATCGCTGCCGCGGACCGGCGACACTTGGTGGACCTTGCAGAATTCCGGCGGGTTTTTATCTTCAATCCAGCACCACCGGCCACGCCATTCCTCCCACCTCTCCTTCATGGCACCGTCCGAGTATGCCCCTTTGGATCTTGGGATCCAGGTGACGCAACCGGAGACGGCTCCTCCCGGCTGGATTCGAGGGAAGAAGTAATGGTGGAAGAGCGCCATGTTGGGCTGGACCCCGGCAAAGCCTTCGCAAAGATGCGCGAAGAAAGCCATGCACGCCACCGCATTCGGAGTAAAATCCAAGAGGCGAAAGCCAAAGGTGCGCATAACGTCGCAGAAGAAATCGGAGAAAGGGGGGCATAACCCGCAAGAAAAGTAATCAACAAAGAAGGGGTACCGATTTGGGCGAGGATCAGCGCAAGCGGCAGGAATGACGCGCGTCGCCGGGTGTCCCGAATCCTCTCCCCCCGTCTTCACTCCCCATAGGGGATTGAAGGAGGCCCGGAGCTCTTGAACGTCAACCGTCGAGGGGAAGAAGAAAGCGGACTTCGTCTGGTCCCCCGACTGCGCGCTCTCCGGCGGCTCCACCGTCCCGGCGCCCTTAGCCACCCCCTTGCCCTTGGCGAATTTGGGAGCCATGGCGACCAAGAAGTTCTGAGGGCTGAGGAAGGGGGATGGCGAAGCAGCGACGGCGGGCGACGGCGGAAGCTTAGGAAGGAAGGAAGAGAGGAAACAGCGGCTCTGAGATTGGAAAAGGCATGAGGAAAGAGGAGAAAGTGAGCAACGCGCCCGCGGTTATTCCTTTCTGATGGGGGAAAACAATGGGCCGCCTCCTTTCACATTAACTGTGATGTGAAGCATGCCCGCGGGAAGCAACCCCACGCATGCCGCCCACGTCACACACGCCTCCCCATGCCGCGCCACCCGTGGGAGGCATGCGAAGCGCAGCGCGCGAAGAAACTTACTGCGGTAAAAACCGCCCCGCCTGCCCGCGCACCATTTTTGGGCCTAGCCCAATGACGCGATTGCGCTTACGTGTGGCCCAGGACCGGGGGCTCCTGTCGGTGTACAAAACGAGGGGTACACTTTTTGTACCCCTATAACTGTGCACGAGCAGTCTGAGCCATGGGCACCACCACACTGAGCAAGGCAAGGGAGGTGAGCCAAGGTAAGGCCGAAGCTCAGTAGAAGCAGAATGACGCCAAGACCAAGACCACAAAGAGCAAAGGGGACGAAGCAGACCCCCCGGCAAGATCCTTGCCGGGAGGCAGTTTTAGCAAACCCGGCAAAACCCTTGCCGTGGTAGCTCGCCCCACACCTACGGAGTAAGTCACCCTTGAGTCCACTGCCCCCATGGGGCAAGGATTCGGGAGACATCCCCGTGGTGGCATGCAGATCTTTGTGAAGACATTCGAGATCAGATACACCCTTTAAAAGATGATGATCCTTGGCGGGATCCCAACCAAGGAGGACCACAAGGCCCCCGGCAAGAGCCTTGCCAGGGATGACAGCAGGCGCCATGGCAAGATCCTTGCTGGGGCCCCGGCACGGCCCTTGCCAAGAACACCCGTAAGGCCACCATCAGGCCCACGCCAGTCAAACCTCCACCGCCGTTCGCATGCAGCTGCCAACCCAACCAGCTGGGCAGGCACCTGCGTGGCGGCATGCGGATCTTCGTGGAGACCCACCACTGCTCCACCTCAGCTGCCTGCCTGCCTACATGGCACCACGGGCGCCGCTGGCCAGGGCGTGTGTCAACACGAGAGGGAGCGGCGACGGACGAGACATGGCTTTCCCCCGTCCCCGATAAAGCAAGGACACCTAAGCAGGACGCATCAAATGCGCCTTGTCATGTAATGCGAGGGATAACCTCGCATCGCTGTTCCCTTTCCACCTCCTGTGTGCCACTGTGGCCACCCCTTTTCCTATAAAAGGAGGCGCGAGGCGACCTGGAGGAGGATTCGGCTTTTTGGAGCTCCTCACGCCCCATAGCTAGCTCAAGAACACAGATATACAATCCACCAAAGCAGGAGTAGGGTTTTACGCATCCTCGTGGCCCGAACCTGGATAAACGAACCGTGTGCTATCTGTTTGATCCGCTCTTCTCACGACCCCGCGCCCCGCAACCGTAGTAGGGATCCTTGTGATCTCATAGGTGTCGTTCCCACCGACATATGTCGAACACGCATTAATTGGCCCGTTGTACATCGAGGGTAGGTTCGTAACTTCATCCAAGCGCGCCTTCTCCTCGGCCGAAATGACATGTGCTGAATAATTCATAAACCATGGTCGGCAAAACACTCTCTCCTCACCCGAAATCGCTCGCGCCCACTATAGTTCAAAACACGCCCTCCTCGCCCGAAATCGCTCCCGCCCAGAGAAGCAAAGTTACTCTACTATCCCCGACCCTCAGTACACAAACCCAAGCCGAGAAGCCTATAGGCAAGGGTAGAACTGTAACTCCCCCTCACATTTCAGACAAATGCGTCCGTAAGACATGGTTCCACTACCCTCCCAATTTCCCCCGCCCGCCCCCGTTCATACCTCATGGGCGCAAAATCACCTTATCCCCGTGAAGCTCCCTTCTCCCGAGCCGCGAAACCTCAGCCCCACCTCCATGGCGCCCCCACCGCACCAATTTCACAGCCGCCCTCCTCCCTAATGCCGGAGACGCTGTCCATTTGCCATCATGCACTGGGCCATGTGCCTCTTACTCTGTGCTGCTGGTGCTGCCTCGACAACGGCCGCGTGAACCGTACCAGAGCCGATTCACCCCCGCTGTTGTTCATGGCGCCGGAGCGGCTCCAACTTCGGATCCGTCCAGAGTCCTGGCGCTACTTCGGCGTAGCCGTCGACCGTCGCAACATCACTCTTTCCCTGCCGCCGGTCGCCACCGCAACGGCGCCGGCCTCACCGACTTGGCAGCTGGACGTGCCTACTTCACCATGCCGCCAGATAGGTTACACCCTCATCTCAAATCACTTTATTTAGGCGTTAGTTGTTTGAATTTTTATTCTGGGCCAATTGATTTGCAATGGGAAGCAGCACCCCTCGAGGCGGCGGAGCTCCTAGGCTGCCGGTTGGCTAGTGTCTAACGAAAGGGTGCGGGGCTACAAGTTCGCCGCGGAAGCAACGCTTAGATGGCTATATTTTAGAGTTCCGTGGGTTGAAGGTACTGCTGCCTCCGGATCTGGATGACGGGGAGTCTTTGTGGATTGGCCCGGGGGCGGCGCAACCACGGCAGTGCGGTGGGGCGGGGAGCGGGGTTTTGGCCGGGGCCATGGACGGCGGAGGCAGGCTGCTCTGCTGTTGGTCACTGGCTCTTCGGGGAAAATTCCGAACAGTGTCAGCCGGGAGGCACAAGACGGCCAGCCATCCGGCGTAGATCGGACAGTACCAAAATGAAATAAAATTGTGTGACCCCACTTTAGTCTTCAGTCAACAGATGTGTGACCACTCTCGTACCTTGTTGTTGATCTCTTAGTGTATTTCTTCAGATCAAAGAGATATGTCGTTCTTAACATTATGCTTATCTGCATCTTCAGACACACCGTCTTCCGACTCACCGCAGCTGCTCCAACAAGGGAAGCATACACCAGAAGGGAGCTATAGTCCCCACTCAACAGTTCCCTACATCGAATGCGCGTGCCCGACATGCACAGCCACAACAACTGCAGGGCCATCGACAAGTCAGCACATGATGCTCACTCCTATGGATGGCAGCCAGATAGGTTGTACCCTCATCTTACTTGTGTGCAACATTTATGGCTTTGTAATTCATCTAAGCATGGAAAATAGATCATCACATTTCACTGTATATTCATATTGATCTCTTACGGGTCTTGTTCAGGAGTTAACGTTGTTCCATAGTTCAGCTAAGATACTTGTTCTTTAGGTAACACTGTTCCATAGTTATCATCCATCAGCCAATGCTATCCCACAGGCTGGTGATTATAGTATTATACCACTTCTAGTATTTCCTATGTTGCTCTTTAATACTTTTGTGTGCCATCTAGTTAATCTCGAGTACAAACGATACATATTATGTAGCTTACATCTGTGTTCTCCCTTTAGTTTATGAGACTTGTTGCTGCTAGTTAACCCCAGTCCTACTATTTATGTCAGCTCCTACGGGCACTCATTACATAAATCTAACTACTAGTTGTCTTCCATGCATGTCAGATATAATTGCACACACTGATATATCCACAAGAACCTCACGGAGCAATGTAAAGGCCAATAAATTTGATGTCAATGATACCCAATATGATGGAACATGTAAAGGCAGTTCTTCAGAAGACTTGCAGAAAGATGATGAATCCTCTTTGCCCCACAAGGTCCTTGCTCTAACTTGGCCTGTGATATGGGTACAACATGCATATAATGTCCTGGAGTGTATCTACTCTGTTGCAATGCCATGTGCTTAGCATGCTGATCATGCATGTAAATATGCCATGCCTTCCTATTTTTCAGTACCTATTCCATTCATGATAACATGTTTTCAAATTCAAGTACTGTCATTCTACACTATCACAATGCCATCTGCTTAATTTGGACATCATGCTTCTGAATATCTTATGCATTGTTATTCATCAGTATGTACTTCATATGTCTACCATACCATGTTTTTTTTACATTGAAGTGTTGTTCTAGTGCTCTGTTGCAATGCCATCTTATTTTACCAATCATACACGTGTATGTTGCCTTAGTTATTTTTGTACGTATTCCACTAGCATACAGTTTTACATTCAACTAGTGTTTTTTTTTGCTGTGTTGTCATGTCGTATCCCTAGCTCTTACACCATACTCCCTCCGTCCGGATTACATGTTGCCGAAATGGATAAAAAGGATTTATCTAGAACTGAAATACGCCTAGACCCATCCATTTTTTTCCGGATGGAGGTAATACATGTCAATATGTCATGCCTTTCTATTCTTCAATACCTATTCCATCTCTCTCCTGCCGCATGTTTTATAATTAAAGCACCATTCTTCTATACAAGGCATGCAAAGGGAAGGTGACTATGTTAGAATCTGAAGGGTTACAAACAAGGCCTTTGCAAAAGATCCAAACGCCAGGAGATAATAAACCAACTCCAGTTTTTATAGATACTGCTCCAGCACAGAGAAACCCAACTCCTACTGAGGGAGTCCGGGATTAGGGGGTGTCCGGATGGCCGGACTATACCTTCAGCCGGACTCCTGGACTATGAAGATACAAGATTGAAGACTTCATCCCATGTCCGGAAGGGACTTTCCTTGGCGTGGAAGGCAAGCTTGGCGATACAGATATATAGATCTCCTACCATTGTAACCGACTTGGTGTAACCCTAACCCTCTCCGGTGTCTATATAAACCGGAGGGTTTTAGTCCGTAGGACAACATACAGAGCAACAATCATACCATAGGCTAGCTTCTAGGGTTTAGCCTCTCCGATCTCGTGGTAGATCTACTCTTGTACTACCCATATCATCAATATTAATCAAGCAGGACGTAGGGTTTTACCTCCATCAAGAGGGCCCAAACCTGGGTAAAACTTCGTGTCCCTTGCCTCCTGTTACCATCCGGCCTAGACGCACAGTTCGGGACCCCCTACCCAAGATCCACCGGTTTTGACACCGACATTGGTGCTTTCATTGAGAGTTCCTCTGTGTCGTCGCCGCAGGCTTGATGGCTCCTACGATCATCAATAGCGATGCAGTCCAGGGTGAGACCTTCCTCCCCGGACAGATCTTCGTCTTCGGCGGCTTCACACTGCGGGCCAATTCACTTGGCCATCTGGAGCAGATCGAAAGCTATGCCCTAGGCCGTCAGGTCAGATTTGGAAGTTTAAACTACACGACTGACATCCGCGGGGACTTGATCCTCGACGGATTCGAGCCACTGCCGAGCGCGCTGCACTGTCATGATGAGCATGATCTAGCTCTGTCGTCGAACAGTACCCTAGAGGCCGCACCCGCATCGGCTTCGACCCTTAATTCGGAGCCAACTACGCCGATCGAGGATGGGCGGTTGGACGCCGCCTCGGGGGCTGCGATCCCAACGGCGATCGAGCCGAACACCAGCCCGCACTCCGCGAGACTCGTGACTCCAAGGAGTCGGACTCCTCTCCGGACTCCAAACCCTCCTCGCCCCTGCCGATCAAATCCGATCGGGCGCCGATCATGGAGTTTACTGCCGCGGACATCTTTCAGCACTCGCCTTTCGGCGATATTCTGAAGACACTAAAGTCTCTCTCTTTATCAGGAGAGCCCTGGCCGGAATACGGTCAGCAAGGTTGGGATACGGACGATGAAGAAATTCAAAGCCCACCCACCACCCACTTTGTAGCCACTATCGACGATTTAACCGACATGCTCGACTTCGACTCCGAAGACATCGACGGTATGGACTCTGATGAAGGAGACGATGAAGAACCAGCGCCTGTTGGGCCCTGGAAAGCCACCTCGTCATATGACGTATACATGGTGGACGCACCAAAAGATGATGATGAAGAGCGGAAGGACGCACCGAAGGCTTGTTCCCTCGAGAAGCAGTTAAAGCGGCTACCTGGCCGGATAGATGACCCCTCTGAAAACACAGAGCAGCGTACAACGCCACTCACAATACAACACGCGACCCATGCGAGGGATCGCACTCAAAGGACGGCGCAACAAGATCCATCTATGGACCACGGAAGCGCGCCCCAGCATACAATGCAACACAACAAACATCCGAACAACGCGGTACACCCAGCTACAGGGGTGCCACACACCCCCTATGTTTCATCGATGAGGTGCTGGACCATGAATTTACAGAGGGATTCAAACCCGTAAACATAGAGACATACGACGGAACAACAGACCCTGGGGTCTGGATTGAGGACTACATCCTTCATATCCATATGGCTCGAGGAGATGATCTCCACGCCTCAAGTACTTACCCCTCAAGCTCATAGGGCCAGCTCGTCACTGGCTTAAAGGCCTCCTCGAAAGCTCCATTGGAAGTTGGGAAGAGCTTGAAGACGCCTTTCGGGCAAATTTTCAAGGGACTTATGTCCGACCTCCGTATGCGGACGATTTGAGTCATATAACTCAACAGCCCGGAGAGTCAGCCCGAAAGCTTTGGAATAGGTTTCTTACTAAAATGAACCAGATTGTCGACTGTCCGGACGCCGAAGCCTTGGCAGCTTTTAAGCATAGTGTCCGTGACGAATGGCTCGCCAGATACCTCGGCCAAAATAAGCCGAGAATGATGGCCGCATTAATAAGCCTCATGACCCGCTTTTGCGCGGGTGAGGACAGCTGGTTAGCCAGATGCAGCACCAGCGACCCCAGTACATCTGAAGTTACAGATGGAAATGGGTAATCACGGCGCAACAGCAATAACAAACGCCGGAATAAAGAAGACAGCACGAAGGGCACTGCAGTAAACGCCGGATTCAAAAGCTCTCGGCCAGGTCAGCAAAAGCCGCCCTCTAAAGGCACCAGGGATGAACTGTCCAGCCTCAACAAAATTCTGGACCAAGTATGTCAGATCCATAGTACCCCTGGTAAACCTGCTAATCATACCCACAGAGAATGTTGGGTCTTCAAGCAGTCCGGCAAGCTCAACGCCGTACACAAGGGGGAGGATACACCAAGTGCAGACGAGGACGAGCCTCCCAAGCAAGACACTGGGGAACAAAAGAAATTTCCACCAGAAGTAAAAACAGTAAACGTGTTACACGTGATCAAGGGAAAAAACAACGCGTCACTCCCAAGAAAATATACCCAAGTGCCTGTCACCGCGAAGTCTTGCCACTAGTCGTCTCAACCGATCACTTTCGACCATCGCGATTACTCAGCAAGTATCCGACGTGCAGGATAGGCTGCCCTGGTATTAGACCCAGTAATTGGCGGATATCACTTCACATGAGTCTTGATGGACGGTGGCAGCAATCTAAACCTAATATATCAGGATACAATCCGCGGGATGGGGTTAGACCCAACAAAAATTCGCCATAGCAATACTACCTTTAAAGGAGTAATGCCAGGCCCAGGGGCTCATTGTACGGGCTCCCTCCTACTACAAGTTATATTCGGCTCCCCCGATAACTTCCGTCGCGAGCATTTAACCTTCCACATCGCTCCGTTCCAAAGTGGCTATCAAGCACTGCTCGGACGCGAAGCTTTCGCTCGCTTTAATGCAATACCACACTACGCCTCCCTCACACTCAAGATGCCCGGTCCATGTGGCATCATTTCAGTGAACGGAAATATCAAGCGATCTCTGCGCGCCGAAGAGACTGCGGCTGCCCTGGCAGCCGCACACTAAAGGCGCCCGGACCAGCAAAAGCATCCAATAGGTCGTCAAGACCTCAGACACAACTAATCAAGTCCGGCGCCGCTATTTATACCGAATAAGTGGTCACACCCCTATTTGTCAATACAAGGGGCTCAACACGCGCAGACAAGTGCCAATTTTTTCTCATCTTGAATTATACATGGTTTCTTTAAAACTATTTTTTTGCACGACAACTTTTTCACCTAAATTGCTCTCTTTTATAGACGATCATCGTGCTACACCCGTCCAGGATACGGCACAATGGAGACACAGGCGCAGACATGCAACAGGGACCCGCTCCAAGGATTCTTTTTAGATTAAGACGATGTGTAAACCTTTTTTACTGTCTCTTGTTGATACATATCCACTGTTGAGAAGGATGCTGACGTCTTGGCATGTGGCCACGCCAGAACAATGCACGTACCTGGACACAAGGGGCTTCTTACAAAGGCCATTATTTAGGCCCGGTTTATACCACAAAGACTGGATACCTTAGGGAGTGTTCGGCGTCGCGAGTTTGGCCTTATATGCATCAGCTCCGAATCATTGTCTTTGGTCAAATGTTGGGTTTGCCTGGCTCCTGTGTTTTGGTGCCTTACGTTCCGCTTTACCGGCTAAGGTAGCACCAGGAGAACTACTGTGATTGTGCCCTGGTTCATCCGGACGAGCACCTCAGTAGAGAAAGCCGAAAACTGACTGTCATGATATAGCGTGAGACTGGTCAACCACTCGATGACCTGTTGGAATGTTAGAATTCCTCCGCCTTAACGAAGGGCCGTTTTCCGGCCAGGCATGTATGCACCCCGGGATCGGGAGAGTGCGGAGCCACTAGGGGCTATCTATTAGCCCCACGGTCAAACTCCTATGGCTAAGTGAAAGTGCTAAAGCATTATAGTCCGGTTGCCTCGCTCGCTCCGCTATCACCTCCTTAATAGGACCAAGATGTTGGGTTAAGTGTGAACGCATGTCTTTTGCGAGCACCTCCGCATTATATGCGTGGGGGTTGAAGCCGACGGCTGCAATCTTTCAGGTTATACACATGTATACATAAACGGCCGCCTAGGAGGCATCATATTACTTTCAGGCAAAAGTATAAGAATAGCCTTATAAAAATTTATAAAATCATTTCGCTTACAATGAGATTACATATCACTCAAACATAATATTTTTTGAGCAGTGGGTCTTTATCAACCGAGCACCCTCAAGAACTTCTTCAAAGTAGTGCTCAGCAGCCATTCGACCTATGGCCGAATCCCGCGCTGCAACAGTGGTAGCATCCATCTCCGCCCAGTATGCTTTAACACGGGCAAAGGCCATCCGTGAGCCCTCTATGCACGCCGACCTCTTCATCGCATTAATGCGCGGCACCACGTCGAGGAGCTGTTGCACCAAGCTGAAATAGATGTTCGGTTTTGGCCTTTCCGGCCATAGCTGATCCACAACAGACCTCATGGCGAGTCCGGACAACCTATTCAGTTCGGCCCATTCGGCTAATTGGTCAGTCAATGAAAGCAGACGCTCGGGAGAATGGAATTGTGTCCAAAACAGTTGGTCCACTTCACGGTCCGTCTGGCCCTCGAAGTACTTGGCTGCATCGGCAGCGCTCGCCGTCAAATCCATATACACATCCTCCGAACTCCACAGCCGATCCAGAGAGGCATACCATGGATCTCCGAACTTCCTCCGCAACATAAAGGATTTCCCAGCTACAATATCCCCGGCTTCCCGCAGCTCCTCCTTCTTCGCCCTCATAGCAGAGTGGATGTCTTTTCTCGTCGCAGCAGCCTTCTCAAGGTCCGATGCCTTCACTAGGTTTTCCTTTTCAAGAATCCGGCAACGGTCGGCGGAGGCTTTTAATTCTATGGCCATCTTGGCCATCTTATCTCGGCTCTCGCCATGCGCGGCCTTCTTGGTTTTCAACTCTTCGGCCGCCTTCAAAGCAGCCGCATTACTAAACCTCGCTTGTTCCTTGGCTCGGGCAAGTTCTGCCCGCAAGGCTTCAACAGTGGCATCTCCATCTGCAGTCACAACATATTAAAGATACTAGCATCATGCTGCTCTTACTATGTGGCGTTTACCAGATAATGACACTTACCCTGTGCCTCGTCAAGCCTTTTGTTAACAAGCTCGATGTCAGCGTCTGCCGCATCCAACTGCCGTTTTAAATGGGCAAACTCGCTAGTCCGGCTAGCCACCGGAGCTTCCATCACCTGCACATAGAGGCAGTATGGCTATTACCTGGGAATATGATCCTTTGTTCGTCGTCGTTTCCGACGACAACTAGAGTCTCAGGGGCTACTATCTACACAGGGCACACCTAGCATGTGCAGGACTATCATACATTATTTTACGTACCTCAAAGCCTGTCAGTAGACTCATAAAAGCTTCATGCAATCCGCTTTCGGCGGACGAGATTCTCTCCATCATCGTATTCATCAGCACACGGTGTTCATCTGAGATGGCCGCTCGCCCCACCAACTCCCTCAGAACATCCGATCGCACACCAGACGGTGCCAGACTCTTTTTCCGCTCTCTTCGGGAGCCGGACACTGGGAGCTTCGGGGGTCAATGGGATTATCTTCTGGCCTCACCGGACCCAGAGAGGCCCTCCGCGACGACACTTCGGGTTCGCCCGCTTCCAGAGCGGAGGAGTCCGGAGGGGGCATTTCGCTCTCCATCATCTCTGGAAGAAGATCCCCTGAAGACGAGCTCATTTGAGAGGGGCTAAGGCCCGAACTGCAAAGATATTTGCGTTGGTTATTTTCTCAGAAGAAAAAGATGGCATACCTGTACTATTAAAGTATTTCGGGTCACCTACGACTCGTTGGAGAATTGATCCCCCCGTGGACTTTGTGCGGCAAAAGCACCCCCCAAGGTAGGACCCTCCGTGGGAGACTTCTTCTCCCGTTTGGAAGCTTCGGCGTCCGAATCCCCGGGCGCAGTCCTTTTCCTCCTCCGGTCGTCTTCCTTCATGGAGATGCTCACTCCCTCGGTTAGAATGGGCAGCGCTGGGGGCCCGCTTCCATCCGTATTATCCTTCCCAGTATCTTCCTTCAAGGGCTCTGGGCAAGGTGCGACCTGGAGCATCTTTTCCAATACCGGATTGTCCAAACCCTCAGGGAGGGGGGCCGAACACCGAATCAACTTCGCCTTTGTTAGCCAGTCCTGGTCAAAAAGCGAACTTTCATAAATAACTTCGTAACAAATGAGAGATAGTATGTTCGGCCAGAAGATTCCTTACCTGTTCGGCGGCGCGGTTACTGCTCAGGCCCACGTCCTCGGTGATTTCCGGACACTCTACTAAGGTCCGAAGAATGACTTGTACATCTCCTCATGAGTCAGGCCGAGGAAATTTTGGATGACACGCGGTCCCTCGGGATTGAACTCCCACAAGTGAAGGGGCCGGCGTTTGCAAGGCTGGACTTGACGAACCAGCATAACTTGTATTACCGCAACCAAACTAAAATCTCCATTGAAGAGATCTCGAATGCGGCTTTGCAGTGAAGGCACGTCCTTGGCTGGACCCCAGCTCAGACCTCTGCTGATCCATGACATCAGTTGTGGTGGAGGGCCCGAGCAGAAAACAGGGGCGGCCGCCCACTTGGCACTTCTTGGAGCCGTGATGTAGAACCACTCATGTTTCCACAATTCAGACACCTCTGGAATGGAACCTTTGGGCCATGGAGCTCCCGTCATCTTGCATATTGAGGCACCTCCACATGCTACATGTTGCCCCTCGATCATCTTCGGCTTTACTTCAAAGGTCTTGAGCCACAAGCCAAAGTGAGGGGTAACTCGGAGGAAGGCCTCACACATGACAATAAATGTCGTGATATGAAGAAAGGAGTCCGGAGCAAGATCATAGAAGTCTAGCCCATAATAAAACATCAAACCCCTGACGAAAGGATCCAGAGCAAGGCCTAGACCTCGGAGGAAGTGGGAGACGAACACGACGCTCTCGTTGGGTTTGGGGGAGGGGACAGCCTGCCCTCGGGCGGGCAGCCGATGCACAACCTCGGCGGCCAGATATCTATCCTCCCTCAACTTTTTAATGTCTTCTTTCGTGACGGAGGAAGGCACCCATCGGCCTTGAAGGCTAGATCCGGACATGATTGAAGGTTCGGAGCACCTGACCTGAACTTTGGGTGTTTGAGCTTGAGGTGGCGGAAGGATTCAATTGAGCATGGGAGGGAAAAATAAAAGCCTTGTCACTTTATAAAGAGGGTGAATATCAAGCGTCCTCTCCGTGGCCGTTTGGACTTGCCTATAGTCTAGGAGTCCTAGAAGCGGTTGGGTTACCCACGCCCGTATTGATGAGAATCCCGGAATAAGGGGACACGATCTCTGCTTTAACAAGACGTGCCAAGGAAACCGTCTCGCGTGACACGCTGAGGTGGGATAATACAACGATTCGAATAAAGGCTTGGTCGTGGTGCGTCACACTATGCAATACGTCGGCAGATTAGATTTGTGTAAATATTATTCTCTCTATGGCAATATGTGGAAACTTATTTTGCAGAGCCGGACACTATCTTTGTGTTCAAAATCTTCTATGAAGTACTTGGAGGAGGAACCCGCCTTGCAATGCCGAAGACAATCTGCACGCCGGACTCGTCGTCATTGAAGCCTGGTTCAGGGGCTACTGAGGGAGTCCGGGATTAGGGGGTGTCCGGATGGCCGGACTATACCTCCAGCCGGACTCCTGGACTATGAAGATACAAGATTGAAGACTTCGTCCCGTGTCCGGAAGGGACTTTCCTTGGCGTGGAAGGCAAGCTTGGCGATACGGATATATAGATCTCGTACCATTGTAACCGACTTGGTGTAACCCTAACCCTCTCCGGTGTCTATATAAACCAGAGGGTTTTAGTCCATAGGACAACATACAGAACAACAATCATACCATAGGCTAGCTTCTAGGGTTTAGCCTCTCCGATCTCGTGGTAGATCTACTCTTGTACTACCCATATCATCAATATTAATCAAGCAGGACGTAGGGTTTTACCTCCATCAAGAGGGCCCGAACCTAGGTAAAACTTCGTGTCCATTGCCTCCTGTTACCATCCGGCCTAGATGCACAGTTCGGGACCCCCTACCCAAGATCCGCCGGTTTTGACACCGACACCTACTGATAATAAGCAGATTCCAGTGGCCAAAGAACTAGTCCGCTCCAGTCCAACAAAAATATGTCAACTCAATTCTAAGAAGCGTGTGCGTATCCTTGCATCATGAAATTTTATAGCATGCTGATCATATTTTCTACATGTTTCTTACCCATCTCTCTTTTAGAAAATAAGCTTAACAGATAGAAGATTTTCTGCAATGGTATCGTTTATGAGGAAAGATTCTTGCTAGAATTCTCTATGCTCCAATGTAGATGTAAGTACCTGTTGTATATCACTATATTTTTACATCAGCATGTATTTTGTTAATCAGCGTGAATCCAACCTTTATCTGATCTAAATTTAGTTGTAGCAAAATGTATGATTAAAGGCCACAATGTTGATTTTTGCAAGGAAAACTGCCTGGTAGTTTTTCATCCTGAGCTGCATGAGTGTACTATCTCATATGAGTGGATTTGAATACTTTGGTTCTGCAGTGGGTTTTTCAGTGTTTTTTTACTGTGTTGTCCTGTCGTATCCCTAGCTCTTACATCATACTCCCTCTGTCCGGATTAAATGTCGCAGAAATGGATAAAACTGGATGTATCTAGAACTGAAATACGTCTAGACCCATCCATTTATTTCAGGATGGAGTGAATACATGTCAATATGTCATGCCTTCCTATTCTTCAGTACCTATTCCATATCTGCTGTAGCATGTTTTATAACTGAATCACCATTCTTCTATATAAGGCATGGAAGGGGAAGACGGCTATGTTAAAATCTGAAGGGTTACAAACCAGGTCTTTGCAAAAGATCCAAACACCAGGAGATAATAAACCAAATCCATTTTTCATAGATACTGCTCCAGCACAGAGAAACCCAACTCCCACTGATAATAAGCAGATTCCAGTGGCCAAAGAACTAGTCTGCTCCAGTCTAGCAAAAGAATGTCAACTCCATTCTAAGAAGCGTGTGCGTATCCTCGCATCATGAAATTTTATAGCATTCTGATCATATTTTCTACATGTTTCTTACTTGTCTCTCTTTTAGAAAATAAGGTTAAACGATACAAGACTTCCTCCATTGGGATCGTATTCGAGGAAAATATCTTGCGGGAATTCTCTGTGCTCTAGTGCTGATGTAAGGACCTGTTGTATATCACTATATTTTTACATCAGCATGTATTTTGTTAATCGGCGTGAATCTAATCTTTATCTGATCTAAAATTAGTTGTAGCAAAATGTTAAAGGCACCAATGTTGATTTTTGTAAGTAAAACTGCCTGGTAGTTTTGCGTACTGAGCTGCATGAATGTGCTATCTCATATCACGCACATTACTGAATTGTAGTGCTTCTCTAGTTGCCCATTCATTCATTGTGTCAATATTGCTTTCGTATTACCATACCTAGATGATGATGGCTATGCCATATTGTGTTAATTTAGTGTAGGCTAGTTGCCCAAACGTTCATTGTGTTAATTTTGTGCAGGCTGCTGAAGATAAGAAGACAAACTCTGAAAACAGCAAGGCAACCCCATTGTTTCTTTCCAGTAAATCTAGGCCAGGTAATAAGGCAATAACTCATGATTAATCTGTTTGGTTCCCGTCTTAATTTATGTTATGATGTAGTGGTCAAGACACTCTCCACTATCAATAATACAAGCTTGCCAAAATTGCCATCTGAATCTGTTCGGTATCCTCTGTCTCGAATGCAACGGAATAAATGTATGTTTGTGAACCAATTAATGGCTGAAGCAATGATGGAAATGGTGGATGAATCGGAGGTGCAGAGTCGTGCGACACAACAACTGATCAATGTTTTCAGAGACAGTGTGGCAAAGCAGCAAGAACTTGCCCACATGCTTATGGGCGTCATCTGTGCTGAGGTTGCAGATTGTGACGTTGTAGATGGTTAGGTTCTGCTCATTTATTTGCACTAGCATCAATCTTTGATTGCCCAGTGGATGTAATTTCCTGTAATATATTCTGGATGTGCAACGTTATTCCCTGTATGCCGTACCTTTGCTCGTCGTAGTGGGCTCAAATTATCTAATTTGGCCTAAAGACATGAACGAACTTTAGTGGGCCCATTAAGTTAATGGGCCGTTACTAGGCCGAAAGTTAATGGTCGGCCCTCTTACCTCCCGGGTCGTTAACAGGCCCACATCAAAGCGGGCAACAGGTGGACCCAATTTATTTTACAGGCCGTTAACAGGCCGTTACTATGTTTGGGCTACATATGGCCCAACTATACTTTAGGCCTTTAGCAGGCCGAAAGAGGCAGCGGGCTTGTATTGGACCATGAAGAGCATGGGCCGCTAAGAGGCCGAAAGTTAGGTCGTATTGTAAACGGCCCAACTGTGTTGTGGGCCTTTAGCAGGCCGAAAGAGAAACCGGGCTGGTATTGGACCATGAAGGGCATGGGCCGTTAAGAGGCCAAAACTAAGGTCCGACTACAAATGTCCCAACTCATTTATGGTCCGTTAACAGGCCAAAAGGCACACAGGGCCGGGAATTGGCCCAACACTTAAATGGATCGCTAAAAGGCCAAAACTCAGGTCTGACTACAATTGGCCCAACTGATTTATGGGCCGTCAACAGGCTGAAAGTGACACCGGGCCAGAAATTGGCCCAACACTTAAATGGGCCGCTAAAGGGTCGAAAGTCAGGTCCGACTACAAATGGCCCATCAGATTTATGGGCCGTCAACAGGCTGAAAGACACATCGTGCCGGAAATTAGCCCAACATTTAAATGGGTCGCTAAAAGGCCGAAAGATGTACATCCTGAAAATTGGCCCATCCATTAAATGGGTCGTTAACAGGCTGAAATCTCATCGGGCTAATATTGAGCCCAAATATATAGTGGGCTGTTAACGGGCTCGAACTGACGATGGGCTGCAATGGTGTCAAATCTTTAACGGGCCGAATTGGCACATCTCGTATGGGTCGTGGGCTTAAATGGACCTGACACTAGTAGGCCTTATATGGGCCGGCCTGCTAATTTTTACTGGGCCGACCTTTTTCACCGGAATGGGCCACTGTTGGGCCATGCCACGTGTCGACCTATCATAGGCGCCTCCTGTCCAATGAGTGGATGACATTTGTCCCAATGATGAGCCGACACGTGTTTCCTCTAGCCAATGATGATTTTACACGTGGAAAATCCCCATTGGTCGGGGCTGTTAACGGGTTATCGGATCCAAAACCCGACCCAATAGCTTAACGGTGTTCCGTTACGGTGGATGCCACGTGTCGGTCACCCTTGACGAAAGCACTTCTATGACGCGCGATTTATCGTCATGGAAGTGGACACTTCCGTGATGATAATTTTGGTAATGTCATGGAACACTTCTACGACAGCACAGGTATGACTATCTTGATTCTGTCATAAATTTGTCATGGATGTACATGCATGACAAAAAACGCGACCTACTGTGACAAAAACGTATCATCACGGAAGTGTATTTTTTTGTAGTGTAGGGGCGCTAAACGATAGCGCTTGTTGGGACGCAACCCAATCCTATACTTATTCTTTACTTTTTGCTCCTGTTTAGTAATAAATAATTCATATAGCCTCTTTTTAGATGTGGTTTTATGTTTTAATTAGTGTTTGTCCCAAGTAGAACCTTTGGGAAGACTTGGGTGAAGTCTTTCCGATCATGCTGTAAAAAACAGAAACTTTAGCGCTCACGAGATTTGCTACCATTTTTTATTGGAGAGTGCTATTTAGTTAATTATTTTTGCAGATGATTAATAGATAAATTCCTCAGGTCCACCAATTTATTTGAGAATTTTATGAGTTCCATAAGTATACGTTTGATCCATATTACTACAGACTGTTCTATTTTTGACAGATTCTGTTTTCTATGTGTTGTTTGCTTATTTTGATAAATCTATGAGTAGTATCGGAGGGTATGAACCATAGATAAGTTGGAATACAGTAGATATTACACCAATATGAACTTAGAATGAGTTCACAACAGTACCTAAGTGGTGATTTATTTTCTTATACTAACGGAGCTTACGAGTTTTCTGTTAAGTTTTGTGTTGTGAAGTTTTACAGTTTTGGGTACAGATTCGATGGATTATGGAATAAGGAGTGGCAAGAGCCTAAGCTTGGGGATGCCCAAGGCACCCCAAGGAAATATTCAAGGACAACCAAGAGCCTAAGCTTGGGGATGTCCCAGAAGGCATCCCCTCTTTCGTCTTTGTTCATCGGTAACTTTACTTGGAGCTATATTTTTATTCACCACATGATATGTGTTTTGCTTGGAGCGTCTTGTATGATTTGAGTCTTTGCTTTTTAGTTTACCACAATCATTCTTGATGTACACACCATTTGCGAGAGCCATACATGATTTGGAATTTGTTAGAATACTCTATGTGCTTCACTTATATCTTTTGAGTTATATAGTTTTGCTCTAGTACTTCACTTATATCTTTTAGAGCACGGTGGTGGATTTGTTTTATAGAAACTATTGATCTCTCATGCTTCACTTAGATTATTTTGAGAGTCTTAAATAGCATGGTAATTTTCTTAAATAATCTCAATATGCTAGGTATTCAAGATTAGTAAAAAATTCTTCTGAGTGTTTTGAATACTAAGAGAAGTTTGATACATGATGATTGTTTTGGGATATGGAGATAGTGATATCAAAGTTGTGCTAGTTGAGTAGTTGTGCATTTGAGGAATACTTGTGTTGAAGTTTGCAAGTCCCATAGCTTGCACGTATGGTAAACGTTGTGTAACAAATTTGAAACATGAGGTGTTATTTGATTGTCTTCCTTATGAGTGGCGGTCGAGGACGAGCGATGGTCTTTTCCTACCAATCTATCCCCTTAGGAGCATGCGCATAATACTTTTCTTTGATAACGTGTAGATTTTTGCAATAAGTATATGAGTTCTTTATGACTAATGTTGAGTCCATGGATTATACGCACTTTTCTTCCTTCCACCATTGCTAGCCTCTCTAATACCACGCACCTTTCGCCGGTATCATACACCCACCATATACCTTCCTCAAAACAGCCACCATACCTACCTATTATGGCATTTCCATAGCCATTCCGAGATGTATTGCCATGCAACTTTCCACCATTCCGTTTATTATGACACGCATCATCATTGTCATATTTCTTTGCATGATCATGTAGTTGACATCGTATTTGTGGCAAAGCCACCATTCATAATTATTTCATACATGTCACTCTTGGTTCATTGCATATCCCGGTACACTTCCGGAGGCATTCATATAGAGTCATACTTTGTTCTAGTATCGAGTTGTAATCATTGAGTTGTAAAAAATAGAAGTGTGATGATCATCATTTTCTAGAGCATTGTCCCAAGTGAGGAATAAAAAAAGGCCATAAAAAAGAGAAGGCTCAAAAAAATGAGAGAAAAAAAGAGAAGGGACAATGCTACTATCCTTTGCCACACTTGTGCTTCAAAGTAGCACCATAATCCTCATGATAGAGAGTCTCTTGTTTTGTCACTTTCATATACTAGTGGGAATTTTTCATTATAGAACTTGGCTTGTATATTCGAACAATGGGCCTCCTCAAGTGCCCTAGGTCTTCGTGAGCATGCAAGTTGGATGCACACCCACTTAGTTTCTTTTGTTGAGCTTTCATACATTTATAGCTCTAGTGCATCCGTTGCATGGCAATCGCTACTCCTTGCATTAACATCAATCAATGGGCATCTCCATAGCTCATTGATTAGCCTCGTTGATGTGAGACTTTCTCCTTTTTGTCTTCTCCACATAAACCCATCATCATATTCTATTCCACCCATAGTGCTATATCCATGGCTCGCGCTCATGTATTGCATGAAGGTTTATAAAGTTTGAGATTACTAAAGTATGAAACAATTGCTTGGCTTGTCATCGGGGTTGTGCATGATGAGAGCATTCTTGTGTGATGAAAATGGAGCATGACTAAACTATATGATTTTGTAGGGATGAACTTTCTTTGGCCATGTTATTTTGAGAGGACATAATTGCTTAGTTAGTATGCTTGAAGTGTTATTATTTTTATGTCAATATGAACTTTTATCTTGAATCTTTCGGATCTGAATATTCATACCACAATTAAGAAGAATTACATTAAAATTATGCCAAGTAGCACTCCGCATCAGAAATTCTGTTTTTATCATTTACCTACTCGAGGATGAGCAGGAATTAAGCTTGGGGATGCTGATACGTCTCCAACGTATCTATAGTTTTTGATTACTCCATGCTATATTATCTTCTGTTTTGGACACTATTGGGCTTTATTATCCACTTTAATATTATTTTTGCGACTAACCTATTGACCCAGAGCCCAGTGCCAGTTCCTGTTTTTCCCTTGTTTCAGTGTTTCGAAGAAAAGGAATATCAAACGGAGTCGAAACGAAATGAAACCTTCTGGAGAAGTTATTTTTGGAAGGAAAGCAACCTGATAGACTTGGAGTGCACGTCAGGAAAGAAACGAGGGAGCCACAAGGTAGGGAGCGCGCCCTCCACCCTCGTGGGCCCCTCATGGCTCCCCTGACGTATTTCTTCCGCCTATATATATCCATATATCCTAAAACGATTAGAGATGACAATAGATCGGGAGTTCCGTCGCCAGAAGCCTCCGCAGCCACCGAAAACCAACCTAGACCCGTTTCGGCACCCTGCTAGAGGGGGAATATCTCTCCGGTGGCCATCTTCATCATCTTGGTGCTCTCCATGACGAGGAGGGAGTAGTTCTACCTCGGGGCTGAGGGTATGTACCAGTAGCTATGTGTTTGATCTCTCTCTCTCTCTCTCTCTCTCTCTCTCTCTCTCGTGTTCTTGAGGTGGTACGATCATGTTGTATCGCGAGCTTTGCTATTATAGTTGGATCTTATGATGTTTCTCCCCCTCTACTCTCATGTAATGGATTGAGTTTTCCCTTTGAAGTTATCTTATCGGATTGAGTCTTTAAAGATTTGAGAACACTTGATGTATGTCTTGTCGTGCGTATATGTGGTGACAATGGGATATCACGTGATTCACTTGATGTATGTTTTGGTGATCAACTTGCGGGTTCCACCCATGAACCTATGCATAGGGGTTAGCACACGTTTTCATCGTGATTCTCCGGTAGAAACTTTGGGGCACCCTTTGAGGTTCTATGTGTTGGTTGAATAGATTAATCTGAGATTGTGTGATGCATATCGTATAATCATACCCACGGATACTTGAGGTGATATTGGAGTATCTAGGTGACATTAGGGTTTTGGTTGATTTGTGTCTTGAGGTGTTATTCTAGTACGAACTCTAGGGCTGTTTGTGACACTTATAGGAATAGCCCAACAGATTGATTGGAAAGAATAACTTTGAGGTGGTTTCGTACCCTACAATAATTTCTTCGTTCGTTCTCCGCTATTAGTGACTTTGGAGTGACTCTTTGTTGCATGTTGAGGGATAGTTATGTGATCCAATTATGTTATTATTGTTGAGGGAACTTGCACTAGCGAAAGTATGAACCCTAGGCCTTGTTTCAACGCATTGCAATACCGTTTACGCTCACTTTTATCATTAGTTACCTTGCTGTTTTTATATTTCCATATTACAAAAACCTTTATCTACCATCCATATACCACTTGTATCACCATCTCTTCGCCGAACTAGTGCACCTATACAATTTACCATTGTATTGGGTGTGTTGGGGACACAAGAGACTCTTTGTTATTTGGTTGCAGGATTGCTTGAGAGAGACCATCTTCATCCTACGCCTCCTACGGATTGATAAACCTTAGGTCATCCACTTGAGGGAAATTTGCTACTGTCCTACAAACCTCTGCACTTGGAGGCCCAACAACGTCTACAAGAAGAAGGTTGTGTAGTAGACATCACATACCTACACAAACAAATAAGAACCTCGCAACCAACGCGATAAAGGGGTTGTCAATCCCTTCACGACCACTTGCAAGAGTGAGATCAGATAGAGATAATAATAATAAGATAAATATTTTTGGTATTTTTATGATATAAATTTAAAGTAAAGATTGCAAAATAAAATAGATTGGAACTTGTATGATGGAAAATAGACCCGGGGGCCATAGGTTTCACTAGTGGCTTCTCTCAAGATAGCATAAGTATTACGGTGGGTGAACAAATTAATGTCGAGTAATTGATAGAATTGAGCATAGTTATGAGAATATCTAGGTATGATCATGTATATAGGCATCTCGTCCGTGACAAGTAGACCGACTCCTGCCTACATCTACTACAATTACTCCACACATCGACCGCTATCCAGCATGCATCTAGAGTATTAAGTTCATAAGAACGGAGTAACACTTTAAGCAAGATGACATGATGTAGATGGATAAACTCATGCAATATGATATAAACCCCATCTTTTTATCCTCGATGGCAACAATACAATACGTGTCGTTTCCCTTTCTGTCACTGGGATCGAGCACCGCAAGATTGAACCCAAAGCTAAGCACTTCTCCCATTGCAAGAAAGATCAATCTTGTAGGCCAAACCAAACTGAAAATTCAAAGAGACTTGCAAAGATAACCAATCATACATAAAAGAATTCAGAGAAGATTCAAATATTGTTCGTAGATAATCTTGATCATAAACCCACAATTCATCGGATCTCGACAAACACACCGCAAAAGAAGATTACATCGAATAGATCTCCAAGAGAATCGAGGAGAACTTTGTATTGAGATCCAAAGAGAGAGAAGAAGCCATCTAGCTAATAATTATGGACCCGAAGGTTTGAGGTAAACTACTCACACATCATCGGAGAGGCTATGTTGTTGATGTAGAAGCCCTCTGTGATCAAAGCCCCCTCCGACGGAGCGCCGAAAAAGGCCCCAAGATGGGATCTCATGGGTACAAAAGGTTGCGGTGGTGGAATTAGGTTTTCGTGGTGCTCCTCGATGTTTTCAGGGTACGTAGGTATATATAGGAGGAAGAAGTAGGTCGGTGGAGCCACGAGGGGCCCACGAGGGTGGAGGGCGCACCCCCCTGCCTCGTGGCCTCCTCGTTGGTTGCTTGACGTCCACTCCAAGTCCTCTGGATCACGTTTGTTCCAAAAATCACGCTCCCGAAGGTTTCATTCCGTTTGGACTCCGTTTGATATTCTTTTTCTGCGAAACACTGAAATAGGCAAAAAAAATAGCAATTTTGGTTGGGCCTCCGGTTAATAGGTTAGTCCCAAAAATAATATAAAAGTGTATAAATAAGCCCATTAATCATCCAAAACAGAATATATAATAGCATGGAGCAATCAAAAATTATAGATACGTTGGAGACGTATCATGGCATCTGAGCCAAGTTTATGCGTAGATGTTATATGCACGAGTAGAACACAAGTCATACTGCTTACCAGCATGTCATACTTTGGTTTGGCGGTAGTGTTGGATGAATCGGCCCGGACCGACATTACGCATACGCTTACGCGAGACTAGTTCTACCGATGTGCTTTGCACACAGGTGGCTGGCGGGTGTCAGTTTCTCCAACTTTAGTTGAACCGAGTGTGGCTACACCCGGTCCTTGCGAAGGTTAAAACAGCACTAACTTGACGAAATATCATTGTGGTTTTGGTGCGTAGGTAAGAATGGTTCTTGCTCATCCCGTAGCAGCCATGTAAAACTTGCAACAACAAAGTAGAGGACGTATAACTTGTTTTTGCAGGGCATGTTTTGATGTGATATGGTTGTCGCTTTATTGTATGCAATGTAATCGCCCTGTAATTGCTTTACTTTATCACTAAGCGGTAGCGATAGTCGTAGAAGCAATACTTGGTGAGACGACAACGATGCTACCATGGAGATCAAGGTGTCGCGCCGGTGACGATGGTGATCATAACAGGTGCTTTGAAGATGGAGATCAAAGGCACAAGATGATGATGGCCATATCATATCACTTATATTGATTGCATGTGATGTTTATCCTTTATGCATCTTATTTTACTTTGTTTGACGGTAGCATTATAAGATGATCTCTCACTAAATTTTAAGGTAGAAGTGTTCTCCCTAAGTATGCACTGTTGCCAAAGTTCGTCATGCCGAGACACCACGTGATGATCGGGTGTGATAAGCTCAACGTTCATCTACAACGGGTGTAAGACAGTTTTACACACGCAGAATACTCAGCTTAAACTTGACGAGCCTGGCATATGCAGATATGGCCTCGTAACACTAAGACCGAAAGGTCGAGCGTGAATCATATAGTAGATATGATCAACATAGTGATGTTCACCATTGAAAACTACTCCATCTCACATGATTATCGGTTATGGTTTAGTTGATATGGATCACGTGATCACTTAGATGATTAGAGGGATATCTATCTAAGTGGGAGTTCTTAAGTAATATGATTAATTGAACTTAAATTTATCATGAACTTAGTACCTGATAGTATTTTTCTTATCTATGTTGTTGTAGATAGATGGCCCGTGTTGTTGTTCCATTGAATTTTAATGCGTTCCTTGAGAAAGAAAATTTGAAAGATGATCGTAGCAATTGCACGGACTGGGTCTGTAACTTTAGGATTATCCTCATTCCTGCACAGAAGAATTACGTCCTGGAAGAACCGCTAGGTGCCAGGCCTGCTGCAGATGCTGCTGATGAAGTTAAGAATGTCTGGCGGAGTAAAGCTGATGACTACTCGATAGTTCAGTGTGCCATGCTTTACGGCTTAGAACCGGGACTTCAACGACGTTTTGAACGTCATGGAGCATATGAGATGTTCTAGGAGTTGAAGTTAATATTTCAAGCAAATGCCCGGATTGAGAGATATGAAGTCTCCAATAAGTTCTACAGCTGCAAGATGGAGGAGAATAGTTCTGTTAGTGAACATATACTCAGAATGTCTGGGTATCATAACCACTTGACTCAACTGGGAGTTAATCTTCCTGTTGATAGTGTCATTGACAGAGTTCTTCAATCACTGCCACCAAGTTACAAGAGCTTCATGATGAACTATATTACGCAAGGGATGAATAAGACAATTCCCGAGCTCTTCGCAACGCTAAAGGCGGCGGAGGTAGAAATCAAGAAGGAGCATCAAGTGTTGATGGTCAACAAGACCACCAGGTTCAAGAAAAAGGGTAAAGGGAAGAAGAAGGGGAACTTCAAAAACAATGGCAAACAAGTTGCTACTCAGGAGAAGAAACCCAAGTCTGGACCTAAGCCTGAGACTGAGTGCTTCTACTGCAAACAGACTGGTCACTGGAAGCGGAACTGCCCCAAGTATTTGGCTGATTAGAAGGATGGCAAGGTGAACAAAGGTATATGTGATATACATGTTATTGATGTGTACATTACCAGAGCTCGCAGTAGCACCTGGGTATTTGATACTGGTTCTGTTGCTAATATTTGCAACTGGAAAGAGGGACTATAGGTTAAGCAAAGACTGGCTAAGGATGAGGTGACGATGCGCGTGGGAAATGGTTCCAAAGTCGATGTGATCGCCGTCGGCACGCTACCTCTACATCTACCTTCAGGATTAATGTTAGACCTGAATAATTGTTATTTGGTGCCAACATTTAGCATGAACATTATATCTGGATCTTGTTTGATGCGAGACGGTTATTCATTTAAATCTGGTAATAATGGTTGTTCCATTTATATGAGTAATATCTTTTATGGTCATGCACCCTTGAAGAGTGGTCTATTTGTGATGAATCTCGATAGTTATGATACACATATTCATAATGTTGAAGCCAAAAGATACAGAGTTGATAATGATAGTGCAACTTATTTGTGGCACTGCCGTTTGGGTCATATTGGTGTAAAGCGCATGAAGAAACTCCATATTGATGGACTTCTGGATTCACTTGATTATGAATCACTTGGTATTTGCGAACCATGCCTCATGGGCAAGATGACTAAAACACCGTTCTTCAGAACAATGGAGCGAGCAACGGATTTGTTGGAAATCATACATACTGATGTATGTGGTCCGATGAATATTGAGGCTCGCAGCGGGTATCGTTATTTTCTCACCTTCACAGATGATTTGAGCAGATATGAGTATATCTACTTAATGAAACATAAGTCTGAAACATTTGAAAAGTTCAAGGAATTTCAGAGTGAAGTGGAAAATCATCGTAACAATAAAATAAAGTTTCTATGATCTAATCGTGGAGGAGAATATTTGAGTTACGAGTTTGGTCTACATTTGAAACAATGTGGAATAGTTTCGCAACTCACGCCACCCGGAACACCACAACGTAATGGTGTGTCTGAACGTTGTAATCGTACTCTACTAGATATGGTGCGATCTATGATGTCTCTTACTGATTTAACACTATCATTTTGGGGTTATGCTTTAGAGACGGCTGCATTCACGTTAAATAGGCCACCATCTAAATCCGTTGAGACGACACCTTATGAACTGTGGTTTGGCAAGAAACCAAAGTTGTCGTTTCTTAAAGTTTGGGGTTGCGATGCTTATGTGAAAAAACTTCAACCTGATAAGCTCGAACCCAAATCGGAGAAATGTGTCTTCATAGGATACCCAAAGGAGACTGTTGGGTACACCTTCTATCACAGATCCGAAGGCAAGACATTCGTTGCTAAGAATGGATCCTTTCTAGAGAAGGAGTTTCTCTCGAAAGAAGTGAGTGGGAGGAAAGTAGAACTTGCTGAGGTAACTGTACCTGCTCCCTTATTGGAAAGTAGTTCATCAGAGAAACCGGTCCCTGTGACACCTACACCAAAATTAGTGAGGAAGCTAATGATAATGATCATGAAACTTCAGATCAAGTTACTACCAAACCTCGTAGGTCAACCAGAGTAAGATCCGCACCAGAGTGGTACGATAATCCTGTTCTGGAAGTCATGTTACTTGACCATGATGAACCTACGAACTATGAAGAAGCGATGGTGAGCCCAGATTCCACAAAATGGCATGAGGCCATGAAATCTGAGATGAGATCCATGTATGAGAACAAAGTATGGACTTTGGTTGACTTGCCCGATGATCGGCAAGCCATCAAGAATAAATGGATCTTCAAGAAGAAGACTGACGCTGGTGGTAATGTTACTGTCTACAAAGCTTGACTTGTTGCAAAAGGTTTTTGACAAGTTCAAGGAGTTGACTACGATGAGACTTTCTCACCCGTAGCGATGCTTCAGTCTGTCCGAATCATATTAGCAATTGCCGCATATTATGATTATGAAATTTGGCAAATGGATGTCAAAACTGAATTCCTGAATAGATTTCTGGAAGAAGAGTTGTATATGATGCATCCAGAAGGTTTTGTAGATCCAAAGGGAGCTAACAAAGTGTGAAAGCTCTAGCGATCCATTTATGGACTGGTGCAAGCCTCTCGGAGTTGGAATAAACGTTTTGATAGTGTGAACAAAGCATATGGTTTTATACAGACTTTTAGAGAAGCCTGTATTTACAAGAAAGTGAGTGGGAGCTCTGTAGCATTTCTAATATTATATGTGGATGACATATTGCTGATTGGAAATGACATAGAATTTTTGGATAGCATAAAAGGGTACTTGAATAAGAGTTTTTCAGTGAAAGACCTCGGAGAAGCTGCTTATATATTGGGCATCAAGATCTATAGAGATAGATCAAGACGCTTAATTGGACTTTCACAAAGCACATACCTTGACAAAGTTTTGAAAAGGTTCAAAATGGATCAAGCAAAGAAAGGGTTCTTGCCTGTGTTACAAGGTGTGAAGTTGAGTCAGACTCAATGCCCGACCACTGCAGAAGATAGAGAGAAAAATGAAAATTGTTCCCTATGCTTTAGCCATAGGCTCTATCATGTATGCAATGTTGTGTACCAGACCTGATGTGTGTCTTGCTATTAGTTTAGCAGGAAGGTACCAAAGTAATCCAGGAGTGGATCACTGGACAGCGATCAAGAACATCCTAAAGTACCTAAAGAGGACTAAGGATATGTTTCTCGTTTATGGAGGTGACTAAGAGCTTGTCGTAAATGGTTACGTAGATGTAAGCTTTGACACTGATCAGAACGATTCTAAATCGCAAACCGGATACATGTTTATATTGAACAGTGGAGCTGTCAATTGGTGCAGTTCTAAACAAAGCGTCATGGCGGGATCTACGTGTGAAGCGGAGTACATAGCTGCGTCGGAAGCAGCAAATGAAGGAGTCTGGATGAAGGAGTTCATATCCGATCAAGGTGTCATACCTAGTGCATAGGGTCCAATGAAAATCTTTTTTGACAATACTGGTGCAATTGCCTTGGCAAAGGAATCCAGATTTCACAAGAGAACCAAGCACATCAAGCGACGCTTCAATTCCATCCGGGATCTAGTCCAGGTGGGAGACATAGAGATTTGCAAGATACATACGGATCTGAATGTAGCATACCCATTGACTAAGCCTCTTCCACGAGCAAAACATGATCAGCACCAAGGCTCCATGGGTGTTAGAATCATTACTGTATAATCTAGATTATTGACTCTAGTGCAAGTGGGAGACTGAAGGAAATATGCCCTAGAGGCAATAATAAAGTTATTATTTATTTCCTTATATCATGATAAATGTTTATGATTCATGCTAGAATTGTATTAACCGGAAACATAATACATGTATGAATACATAGACAAACATAGTGTTACTAGTATGCCTCTACTTGACTAGTTCGTTGATCAAAGATGGTTGAGTTTCCTAGCCATAGGCATGAGTTGTCATTTGATTAACAGGATCACATCATTAGGAGAATTATGTGATTGACTTGACCCATTTCGTTAGCTTAGCACTTGATCGTTTAGTTTACTGCTATTGCTTTCTTCATGACTTATACATGTTCCTATGACTATGAGATTATGCAAGTCCCGAATACCGGAGGAACACTTTGTGTGCTACCAAATGTCACAACGTAACTGGGTGATTATAAAGGTGCTCTATAGGTGTCTCCTATGGTGTTCGTGGAGTTGGCATAGATCAAGAATAGGATTTGTCACTCCGATTGTTGGAGAGGTATCTCTGGGCCCTCTCGGTAATGAACATCACTATAAACCTTGCAAGCAATGCAACTAATGAGTTAGTTGTGGGATAATGCATTATGGAAATGAGTAAAGAGACTTGCCGGTAACGAGATTGAACTGGGTATTGAGATACCGACGATCGAATCTCGGGCAAGTAACATACCGATGACAAAGGGAACAACGTATGTTGTTATGCGGTTTGACCGATAAAGATCTTCGTAGAATATGTAGGAACCAATATGAGCATCCAGGTTCCGCTATTGGTTATTGACCGGAGACATGTCTCGGCCATGTCTACATAGTTCTCGAACCCGTAGTGTCCGCACGCTTAAAGTTCTGTGACGATCGGTATTATGAGTTTATATGTTTTGATGTACCGAAGGAAGTTCGGAGTCCCAGATATGATCACGAACATGACGAGGAGTCTCGAAATGGTTGAGACATAAAGATTGATATATTGAAAGCCTACATTTGGACATCGGAAGAGTTCCGGGTGAAATCGGGATTTTACCGGAGTGCCGGAGGGGTTTCCGGAACCCCCGGGGGTTGATGGGCCTTGTTGGGCCCTAGTGGAGAGTGAGAGGGGCCGTCCAGGGCAGGCTGCGTGCCCCCTCCCGCTCTGGTCCGAATTGGACTAGGAAGGGGGGCCTTTCCTTCTCCTTCTCCCCCTTCCTTTCCCCCTCCTAGTAGGAGTAGGAAAGAGGGGAGTCCTACTCCTACTAGGAGGAGGACTCCTCCTATAGCGCCCTACAGGGCCGGCCAGCCTCCACCCTTTGCTCCTTTATATACGGGGGCAGGGGCACCCAGAACACACAAGTTGATCATTGATTTCTCCCAGCCGTGTGCGGTGCCCCCCTCCACCATAATCCACCTCGGTCATACTGTAGCAGTGCTTAGGCGAAGCCCTGGTAGCTTCATCAACATCGTCACCACGCCGTCGTGCTGACAAAACTCTCCCTCGAGCTCTACTGGATCGTGAGTTCGCGGGACGTCTCCAAGCTGAATGTGTGCTGAACGCAGAGGTGGTGTACGTTCGGTACTGAGGATCAGTCGATCGTGAAGACGTAGACTACATCAACCGCGTTGTCATAATGCTTCTGCTTAACGGTCTACGAGGATACATGGGCGACACTCTCCCCTCTTGTTGCTATGCATCACCATGATCTTCCGTGTGCGTAGGATTTTTTTTGAAATTACTATGTTCCCCAACAGAAATACCTACTGTCGTTGTGCTGCAATCATCCCTTCCTCTTTGAGGAAATACCGACATAGTCTAGCAGACTTCATGCCCCCCTCGGGGCACCTCTCTGGTACTTCTTTGGCCCAAGTTGTTCCTTCTGGTCCAGAAAATTTCACCAAAAAGTTTCGCTGCGTTTGGACTCCGTTTGGTATTGATTTTCTGCGAAGTAAAAAACAAGAAAAAATAGCAACTGACACTAAGCACTATGTAAACAGGTTAGTCCCAAAAAATGATATAAAGTTTCTATAAAATGATTGTAAAACATCCAAGAATGATAATATAACAGCATGGAACAATAAAAAATTATAGATACGTTGGAGACGTATCATCGGCCACTATATTGAATAAGAGAGGAGACATCGAATCACCTTGTCTCAAACCCTTATGTGTAAGAAAGTAGTGACTGATATCATCGTCAACCTTCACTCCAACACTACCTTTTTGGACTAGAGAATCCACTCGATTCCTCCATGTCTCATTAAAACCCTTCATGTGTATTGCCTGTTGAAGGAAAGTCCATTTTACTTTATCATATGCCTTTTCGAAATCCACTTTCAAGATGACACCATCTTAAAGATTTAATTGATTCTTTGATATCTACCTTGGGTGGAGAAATTTTAATCTTGAGATTTTCTACATCATGAGAAATTCTATCAATGCTTCTAGACATATCATCAATCTTATTCAATTTTTCTTCTATCGTAGTATTGAAAGCCTTTTGAGCATCGATAAATTATTTAATATTATTCTCAAGATCAGAGGGATTCATATTATTATAAGAATAATTACCATAGGAATTATCATAATTATTAGAGGAATTTCCAGGAAAAGGCCTAGGATTAAATTGCCTCTATAAGCATTGTTGTTGAAATTGTTTCGTGAGACAAAATTCACATCTATGGGTGTAAGTGCATCTAGTGCCACCCCTAGTTGGTTTTGGAGTATTAACGACAAACTTGGTTGAGGGACTAATGTGTTTGTGAGAATTGCAGGATAACACAGGTAGTAGTCCCTTATTGATTCAGTTTACCTACCAGAGATGACCCCTAAAATGCGTGAAGACATTGAAGACAATGGTGGTTCGTGAAGACATTCATGATGAAGGTTATGACATGTGAAGACATTCAATTGAAGAATATGGAGTGCGAAGACATAGTTGTTTCATAGTTTCCTTTTCTTCTTTGTTGAGTCATAGGAAGCGTTGTACTGTTAAGTGGGGTCCAAGTGAACAAAGTCAGAGTGACTGATGTGATGCTCAACCAAAATCCTATGTCTTTGAGCGAAGACAATGAGAGCAAATCTTATCCAGAGCTGGATGAGTCAGCTTTGCTTGTAGCCCAAGTAAAGATGGCGCGTGTGTTTGAAATCCGACCATTGGACGCGTGTCGGTTCCTTAGTGACCCAGGGTCATTTCGGACATACCAGGTCAGCTGTTGACCCCAGTGCAGCTGAAGACATTGGTCCTGAAGACAATGTGAATGATGATGAAGTCCTTCCTCAGCTTGAACCCCAGTTGGTATCATCACCTGCTCTCACAAGCAGTGAACTTATTAGCATTGGTCGTCCATTGACGCCGGTTCCTCAAGATGGCTCATGGGTTGAGCAGCAACAACAAGACACCCCCATGCAAGATGAGACCCCATGTACTCCACCACCTCAAGTCACCACTCCGGTGCTTGATGATGACAATTACATGGAACAGACCACTCCCTCTCCAAAGGCGTCGCCAGCATTTCGTAGCCTTCGCAAAGGCCTCAGGCCACATGTCTCCATGACAAGCATTCCAGAAGAGGATGTGCAACACAACATATCAGTAGCACATCAAGTATTCCCTGAAGCCACCCCTTCTATGTCTACCTCTGAGTCTGAAGCTAAAGCTGCTGAAGACATTCTGGCTGCATCAGCCAAAGAAAAAGAAGAAGAGAAAGAAGATGAAAGAGAAGCCACACCCCTTGCCAGTGATCTAGTCATTCAAGGAGAGAATGTGATCGTGCACGAACCTCTAGTTGTTGAACAGATGGAGGTTGAAAACAATGAGGCTGCCACAACCAACAATACTGAAGCCAATGACATTGTCATGGCTGAAGACAATGTGGGGCCTGAAGCCAATGTTGCTACTGACACCATTATGCAACAAATCATCTCTGATGACGCTGTTCCCCCAACAAGGCCTCATACAATGGAACAGGCATTCAATCATAGTGGCGAGCTTGTCACTGTCAAATGGCCAGTAATGGTTCCACCCACTGCTCTCGGGCCGCAATATGATTATCATGTGGAGTAGAGGCCTTAGGTTCAGAAGCCAAAGCCAAGATTGCCAAGGCTTCCCAGTGCTGCAACAACACAGGGCTCATTCGGCGTGCTCAGGTTCAGAGAGCACAATACCTTCTTTGACAGCTCCAAGAACCCATACAAGCAGCCCAAAATCTCCTCTAACAGGTTTTGGAGCCATCAGCAGCGAAGCTACTACTCCTGCATCCTATACAACCAGGACCGGATTTTTTCTCATAAGCGTCTAGATTGTGATGCTATGGCTAGGCTGCCATAGCTTGAGGAGGCCCTTGACTGCTTCAGGGATGTTGGGTTGCTGCCTTTTGTGACTGACAAGGAGCACTGGAATGAAAAGCTTCTACTGCAGTTCTATGCTACACTACACATTCGAGGCTACAACAGGGATCCGAAGACTTGGATCCTTGAGTGGATGACAGGTGATATTCATCATGAAGCCAAAGCTCAGTATATCATCGAGCTTACTTCCCTGCCCACTCCACGTGAGTTATACGAACCTGGTTGTCAGCTTCATCAGGAAGAACTGTAGAGCATATTCCAGAAGCAAGAGCCCAACATGAGCCAGATGTTGAGCATGATGAAGCCATTGCCCCAGGACGCCGAATAGCCCAAGGAATTCATTGTTAAGGACCTTGAGTACTTTCCATGCACAGTGTATCACATTCTGAGGCGTACTCTCTGGCCAATCAAAGGCAATTCTTCTGAAGCTAAACTTGAAGGCGCCATGAAGACATTGGTTTTCTATATCATCAATGGCATCAGATTCAACACTTAGGGTTTCTTCATCCGACAGCTTGCAGCTTCTGGGGTTGATCTTTTTGGCCTGAAATTCTATGCTCCATGGGTGATGTGTTTGATCAAGCTTCATTCAACCATCAACTATTGATACGTCTCCAACGTATCTATAATTTTTGATTGTTCCATGCTATTATATTATCAACCTTGGATGTTTTATATGCATTTATATGCTATTTTATATGATTTTTGGGACTAACCTATTAACCTAGAGCCCAGTGCCAGTTTCTATTTTTTCCTTGTTTTTAAGTATCGCAGAAAAGGAAAACCAAACGGAGTCCAATTGACCTGAAACTTCATGGAGATCATTTTGGGACCAGAAGAAGCCCACGGAGTACCGGAGGTGGGCCAGAAGAGTCCTGAGGCCACCACGAGGGTGGGGGCGCGCCCTACCCCCCTGGGCGCCCCCCTGCCTCGTGGCCGCCTCGTGGCCCCTGACCGACTTCTTTTACCTATATATATCCATATACCCTAGAAACATCAGGGAGCACAATAGATCGGGAGTTCCACCGCCAGAAGCCTCTGTAGCCACCGAAAACCAATCTAGACCCATTCCGACACCCTGCCGGAGGGGGGAATCCCTCTCCGGTGGCCATCTTCATCATCCCGGTGCTCTCCATGACGAGGAGGGAGTAGTTCTCCCTTGGGGCTGAGGGTATGTACCAGTAGCTATGTGTTTGATCTCTCTCTCTCTCTCGTGTTCTTGAGGTGATACGATCTTGATGTATCGCGAGCTTTGCTATTATAGTTGGATATTATGATGTTTCTCCCCCTCTACTCTCTTGTAATGGATTGAGTTTTCCCTTTGAAGTTATCTTATCGGATTGAGTCTTTAAGGATTTGAGAACACTTGATGTATGTCTTGTCGTGCTTATCTGTGGTGACAATGGGATATCACGTGATCCACTTGATGTATGTTTTGGTGATCAACTTGCGGGTTCCGCCCATGAACCTATGCATAGGGGTTGCCACACGTTTTCGTCTTGACTCTCCGGTAGAATCTTTGGGCACTATTTGAAGTTCTTTGTGTTGGTTTGAATAGATGAATCTGAGATTGTGTGATGCATGTCGTATAATCATACCCACGGATACTTGAGGTGACATTGGAGTATCTAGGTGACATTAGGGTTTTGGTTGATTTGTGTCTTAAGGTGTTATTATAGTACGAACTCTATGATAGATTGAACGGAAAGAATAGCTTCGTGTTATTTTACTACGGACTCTTGAATAGATTGATCAGAAAGGATAACTTTGAGGTGGTTTCGTACCCTACCATAATCTCTTCGTTTGTTCTCCGCTATTAGTGACTTTGGAGTGACTCTTTGTTGCATGTTGAGGGATAGTTATGTGATCCAATTATGTTATTATTGTTGAGAGAACTTGCACTAGTGAAAGTATGAACCCTATGCCTTATTTCCTAGCATTGCAATACTGTTTGTGCTCACTTTTATCATTAGTTACCTTGCTGTTTTTATAATTTCAGATTACAAAAACCTTTATCTATCATCCATATTGCACTTGTATCACCATCTCTTCGCCAAACTAGTGCACCTATACAATATACCATTGTATTGGGTGTGTTGGGGACACAAGAGACTCTTTGTTATTTGGTTGCAGGGTTGCTTGAGAGAGACCATCTTCATCCTACACCTCCCACGGATTGATAAACCTTAGGTCATCCACTCGAGGGAAATTTGCTACTGTCCTACAAACCTCTGCACTTGGAGGCCCAACAACGTCTACAAGAAGAAGGTTGTGTAGTGGGCATCAACTATCAACCTTCATCACTCAACCATATTGTATTTCTGCCTGATGTTGATATGTCCATTGAAGCCATCTACCCCGAGCTAGTAAAGAACCCACTACACCTTCAAAATGCACAATTCCAAAGCTTCACACAGCCCATTGAAGGAATTCATGTACCGAATGCTGCTACTCCTGCTTATCCTCTGGATGGCAACTTGCGTCTACCGCACTGTGCCAATACCGAAGCCACTGCCATCACCATCGCTCAAAGGCCTCAGAAGCGTCCTCGTGTCCTCAACGACCGTGAGCTTCTAGTTGCTCTACATCTAAAGCAGGATAGGCATCATGACTGGCTAAAGCGTCAGATGCAAAGTCTCTTGGTGGATGTTAATCGTATTCGCAACTTAGCCACCAAGAACTCTTCCATTGCACATGAAGCCTGTAAGTGGTCCTGGAAGAGCCTCACATTGCACTGCGCTGAACATGATCTTCGTGAAGATGGATTCACAGAGCTTCAAGTTTGACTCCAGGCCTCCGCAAACTGCAAGCTAGCATCACACACCAACCATTGAAGATTCTGAACATTCGTCTTCGGCTGCAACTGTTGTTGCGAGAGTCATCGATGAAGAAGATGACGCCACTTCACCAACTCTGGCTGCACTGCACCACGATTCTGCTTTAGGCCCGTCTGCACCACCAAACTCCAACGTCGACCCTGCTCCATCCTCCACTCCAACTGGGAACGAGTAGACCCTCTATGTATTCAAACCTTTTTGGTCCTTACTGACAAAAGGGGGAGAAGCATATGAGGTTGATAGTCTTCAAGCGGGTCCATATGGGGTGGTTGCATTATTTTTGGTAAGTTATTACAACTCTCGTTTTGAAACTATTTGGCTTTTGAGTTGTAACACTTAAACTTGATGGTCGTCTGCTGCTTTTGCTGCTACTTTGTGATGCGATGATAAATTCCGCATGAAGTCATTCTGCAGACGCCCATTTCTCATTATGCATGCCATTATCTTTGTTATACTTATATATGCACGATGAATTGTCTTCGTATGTTGAACAGGATCTCCACAAAGTAAAACCTGCCATGTGCATTTGCATTCAAAAGCAAACTACTTATATGCACATCTTCAGGGGGAGCCTCTTGCAACATATGAAGACAATGTCTTAATCCTTAACTTTCACATACTTTTTATCCCCGTTGAAAACTTCAACTAGTTTGTCATCAATCACCAAAACGGGGGAGATTGTGAGTGCATCTAGTACCACCCCTAGTTGCTTTTGGAGTATTGACGACAAACTTGGTTGAGGGACTAATGTGTTTGTGAGAATTGCAGGATAACACGGGTAGTAGTCCCTTATTAATTTGGTTTACCTACCATAGATGACCCCTAAAAATGTGTGAAGACATTGAAGACAATGATGGTTCGTTAAGACATTCACGATGAAGATTATGACATGTGAAGACATTCACTTGAAGACTATGGAGTGCGAAGACATGGTTGTTTCGTAGTTTCCTTTTCTTCTTTGTTGAGTCATAGGAACCACCGTACTGTTAAGTGGGGTCCAAGTGAACAAAGTCAGAGTGATTAATGTGATGCTCAACCAAAATCATATGTCTTCGAGCGAAGACAATGAGAGCAAATCTTCTCCAGAGATGGATGAGTCAGCTTTGCTTGTAGCCCAACTAAAGCTGCCGCATGTGTTTGAAATCCTACCGTTGGACACGCGTTGGTTCCTTAGTGACCCAGGGTCATTTCGGACATACCAGGTCGGGTTGCCTCCTGGCTATAAATAGCCCACCCCCTACACCATAAATTGGTGGCTACTCAGAGTTAGTGCACGGTTTTGTCGTTTGAGAGCAACCCACCTCCGAAACTTTGAGAGACAGAGAGAGAGAGAGAGAGATCCTTGCAAGGACAAAGCACAAAAGACCCAGAGCCAAAGAGTGTTAAGCATCACTGAAGTCTTTCTGTCCGCGTGACCTGAAGACTTGTTACACTTGAGGAATGTGAATCCTCCAGCCGGTTAGGTGTCGCGTACTGAGCATCCAAGAGTCATTGTGGATCGCCGGTGAACGAAGTCTGAAGGTTTGGAAGTCCACCTTGAAGACTTACCAGAGTGATTGGGCAATGACTGGGTGTCCTTAGCTCAAGGGGAATAAGGTGAAGACGTGATGACCCACAAGTATAGGGGATCTATTTTAGTCCTTTCGATAAGTAAGAGTGTCGAACCAACGAGGAGCAGAAGGAAATGATAAGCGGTTTCCAGCAAGGTATTCTCTGCAAGTACTGAAATAAGTGGTAACAGATAGTTTTGTGATAGGATAATTTGTAATGAGCAACAAGTAACAAAGGTAAATAAAGTGCAGCAAGGTGGCCCAATCCTTTTTGTAGCAAAGGACAAGCCTGGACAAAATCTTATATAGAGAAAAGCACCCCCAAGGACACATGGGAATATCGTCAAGCTAGTTTTCATCACGCTCATATGATTCGCGTTCAATACTTTGATAATTTGGTATATGGGTGGACCGGTGCTTGGGTACTTCCCTTAATTGGACAAGCATCCCACTTATGATTAACCTCTATTGCAAGCATCCACAACTACAACAAAAGTATTAAGGTAAACCAAACCATAGCATGAAACATATGGATCCAAATCAGCCCCTTACGAAGCAACGCATAAACTAGGGTTTAAGCTTCTGTCACTCTAGCAACCCATCATCTACTTATTACTTCCCAATGCCTTCCTCTAGGCCCAAATAATGGTGAAGTGTCATGTAGTCGATGTTCACATAACACCACTAGAGGAGAGACAACATACATCTCATCAAAATGTCGAATGAATTCCAAATTCACATGACTACTAATAGCAAGACTTCTCCCATGTCCTCAGGAATAAAAGTAACTACTCACAAAGAATATTCAAGTTCATAATCAGAGGGGTATTAATATGCATATAGGATCTGAACATATGATCTTCCACCAATTAAACCAACTAGCATCAACTACAAGGAGTAATTAACACTACTAGCAACCTACTAGCACCAATCCTAGACTTGGAGACAAGAATTGGATACAAGAGATGAACTAGGGTTTTGAGAGGAGATGGTGCTGATGAAGATGTTGATGGAGATTGCCCTCTCCCGATGAGAGGAGCGTCGGTGATGATGATGGCGATGATTTCCCCCTCCGGGAGGGAAGTTTCCCTGGGAGAACAGCTCTGCCAGAGCCCTAGATTGGATCCTCCAAGGTTCCGCCTCGTGGCGGCGGAGTTTCATCCGAGAAGATGGCTTCTTATTTTTTTCCCATTGAAAGACTTCATATAGCGGAATATGGCCACCGGAGGGCCACCTGGGGGCCCATGAGGTAGGGGGCGCGCCCAGGGGGTAGGGCGCGCCCCCACCCTCGTGGGCAGGGTGTGGCCCCCCTGGTGAAGTTCTTGCTCTCAATATTTTTATATATTTGGAAAACGTCTTCCGTGGAGTTTCAGGACTTTTGGAGCTGTGCAGAATAGGTCTCTAATATTTGCTCCTTTTCCAGCCAGAATCCCAGCTGCCGGCATTCTCCCTCTTTATGTAAACCTTGTAAAATAACAGAGAATAGGTATAAGTATTGTGACATAATGTGTAATAACAGCCCATAATGCAATAAATATCGATATAAAAGCATGATGCAAAATGGACGTATCAACTCCCCCAATCTTAGACCTCGCTTGTCCTCAAGCGAAAAGCCGAAATCGAAAAATGTGTCCACATGTTTAGAGATAGAGGTGTCGATAAAAATAAAATACGGACATGAGGGCATCATGATCATTCTTAGAAGAGCAACTTATATAATTCTTGCCATATGAATTCTTATGCTAGAGTAACAATTCAATCACAATCTCAAGTATGAATAGTAAACTTCATTGAAAACTAACAAACTATAATCTCGGTCATTGGAGCAATTGCAATTTATCATAACATAGGAAAGAGCCAGTGTATAAGAGCTTTTCAGCAAGTCCACATACTCAACTATCATATAGACTTTCACAATTGCTGACACTCACGCAATACTTATGGGTATGGAGTTTTAATCGGACACAGAGAAAGATAGGGGATTATAGTTTTGCCTCCCAACATTTTACCTCAAGGGTAATGTCAACAGTAATAGTTAATAAAAACTCACATCGAATTAGCCATATATACCAGGATCTTTCCAACATACTGTGCTTGCCAAAGGATAAAATGTAAAAAGGAAGGGTGAAGATCACCATGAATCTTATGCAATGTAGGAGATAAAAGTAAAAGATAGGCCTGAAAGTGCGTTATATCGACTAGAGGGGGGTGAATAGGCGATTTTTATGAGAGTCTTCAAACCGTGGAAGTTTTGAAGATAAACGATAGAAATAAACCTATTACCATGAAGCGGAAGGTAGACTACACTAGGCAAACCATAGTCAAGTATTCAGTGAAGTGAAAGCACAATGACTAATAGCAGCTAGGTAGTAAGGATCGGGTAGGAAGATATTATGAAGCCAATCAGAACAAGCAGTCACTCAGTGAAGACAAAAGATAATGCAATCATACAATGACTTCACGAGGACCAATAGTAAGTAAAGGGAAGGGAAGGATGAAACCAGTGACTCATTGAAGACAATGATTTGTTGGACCAGTTCCAGTTGCAGTGACAACTGCACGTCTGGTTAGGGCGGCTAGGTATTTAAACCTGAGGACACACAGTCCCGGACACCCAGTCCTGAACACGCGGCTCAGGACACCCAGTCCTCACCGTATTCCCCTTGAGCTAAGGTCACACAGACCTCGCCCAATCACTCTGGTAAGTTTTCAAGGTAGACTCCCAAACCTTCACAGACTTCGTTCACCGGCGATCCACAATGACTCTTGGATGCTCAGAACGCGAAGCCTAACCGGCTGGAGGATTCACAGTCCTCAAGTGTAATAAGTCTTCAGATCACACAGACAGGAAGACTTAAGTGATGCCTAACACTCTTTGGCTCTGGGTGTTTAGGGCTTTATCCTCGCAAGGAATTCTCTCTCAAAGGCTTTGAGGTGGGTTGCTCTCAAACGACAAAAGTCGTACTTTAACTCTGAGAAGCCAACCATTTATGGTTGTAGGGGGTGGGCTATTTATAGCCACTAGGCAACCTGACCTGATTTGTCCGAAATGACCCTGGGTCACTAAGGAACTGACACGTGTTCCAACGGTCAGATTTCAAACACACACGGCAACTTTACTTGGGCTACAAGCAAAGCTGACTTGTCCAACTCTGGACAAGATTCGCTCTCATAGTCTTCACTCAAAGACATAGGATTTTGGTTAAGCATCACTTCAGTTATTCTGACTGGTTCTCTTGGACCCCACTTAACAGTACGGTGGTTCCTATGACTCAGCAAAGAAGAAAAAGAACTACGAAAGATCTAAATCTTCGCGCTCCATAGTCTTCATGCGATGTATTCCCTTGTCATAGTCTTCAATGTGAATATCTTCACATACCACCTTTGACTTCAATGTCTTCATACATTTTTAGGGGTCATCTCTGGTAGGAAAACCGAATCAATGAGGGACTTCTACCTGTGTTATCCTGCAATTCTCACAAACACATTAGTCCCTCAACTAGGTTTGTCGTCAATACTCCAAAACCAACTAGGGGTGGCACTAGATGCACTTAAAATCTCCCCCTTTTTGGTGATTGATGACAAACTAGTTGAAGTTTTCAACGGGGAATATAATATGTGAAATTGTAAAGGGTAAGGAATTATCTTCATAAGTTGTAAGGGCTCCCCCTGAAGATGTGCATATAAGTAATTTGCTTTTGGAATGCAAATGCACATGGCAGGTTGTACTTGTGGAGATCCTCTTCAACTTATGATGACAACTCATCATGCATGAAAGGTATGTGAAGATAATGACATGCATAATGGAAAATGGACGTCTGCAAAATGATCTAAGTGCGGAATTTATCGTCGCACATGCGGAATTTATCATCGCATCACAAAGTAGCAAATGAGTAGCAGACGACCATCGAGTTTAAGTGTTACAACTCAAAGAACCAAATGTATCAAAACGAGAGTTGTAAACACTAGGCAAAGCATAAAGTAACCGCCCATATGGACCCGCTTGAAGACTATCAAACTCATATGCTTCTCCCCCTTTTGTCAGCAAGGACCAAAAAGGTTCGAAGACATAGAGGATCTACTTATTCCCCTGAGGAGTAGGTGAAGTAGCAAGGTCGTCAGTGTTGTTAGGCGGTGCAGACGAGCTCGGGGCAGTGTCGACGTGTGCTGAAGGAGGGGGCAATGAAGTAGGATCGTCTTCGTCCTCGATCACTCTGGCATTCACAGTTGCCGCAGAGGAAGAGAACTCAGAGTCTTCAAGAGAGGGAGTTCGTCGCAGCACAGCCCTTCAGGAAGGTGTGGAGTCAAACTTGAAACTTTCAGAGAAGCCATCCTCTTGAAGATCATCTTCAGAGCACATAAGCATCAGCCCTTTCCATGTACGCCGACAAGTTTCATGGGCAACAAAGGCATTCTTGGTGGCAAGATTGTGAATGCGGTTGACATCCACCAAGAGGCTTTTCATTTGACGCTTCAGCCAGTCATGATGCCGATCCTGTTTCTGATGAAGAGCAACCAGAAGCTCTCGGTCATTGAGAACACGAGATGGCTTCTTGGGCCATTGGGCAATGGTGCTTTTAGTGGCTTCAGTGAGGGCATGATGAGGTGCACGTGTAGTGCCATCCAGAGGATAAACACGAGTGACTGCTTCAACTCCTTCAATGTTCTGAGAGAAACTTTGATGCTCCGCATTCTGAAGACTAAGAGGCTCCTTGGCAGACTGTGGATAGAGGGCTTCAATGGACATATCCACGTCAGGCATAAAGATCCGATGATTGCGAGCAGAGGGCTGATATGAGATAGCTTAGTGGAGTTTGATTAGCCGCATTATCCATGGAGCGTAGAACTTCAAGCCAAAAATATCAGATCCTGAAGCAGCAAGTTGGCGGATGAAGAAGTCTTGTGCGTTGAAGCATTTGTCGTGAAGAATATAGAAGACCAAAGTCTTCATTGCACCTTCCAGCTTTGCATGTGGGGAATGTCCTTTGATGGGCCAGAGAGTTCGCCTTAAAATGTGATAGATGGTCCTTGGCAGATACTCCAGGTCTTCAACAAGGAACTCCTTAGGATATGTAGCGTCTTGTGGCAAATGCTTCATCATGCTGAGCATCTGACTCATGTTCGGTTCAGGATTCTGAAAGATGCTCTCCATAGTTTCACTGTGAAGTTGACATCCAGGTTCATAGAGATCTCCAGGAGTGGGCAGACAAGTGAGCTTAATGATATCAAAGGCTTTGGCTTCGTGATGAACATTTCCTGTCATCCACTCAAGGACCCAAGTCTTCGGATCTCTGTTGTAACCACGTATGTGAAGTGTGGCATAAAATTGGAGCAGCAACTCTTCATTCCAGTGCTCTTGGTCGGTGATGAAAGGCAATAGTCCAACCTCTTTGAAGCAGTCCAGTGCTTCTTCCAAGCAGGGCAGACCAGCTATTGCTTCGGTCTCAAGACGCATATGTGGGAAGATGCGACCTTGATTGTACAGAATGCAGGAGTAATAGCTTCGCTGCGGATAGCTCCAAAACTGATCAGAAGATATTCGTTCCCTTGAGTAGGGGTACTTGGAGCTATTGAAGAAGGTGTTGTCTGCTTTGAAGCTGTTGACATTGAAGGATCCAGGTGCTGATGCAGGACCTGGAAACCTGGGCAACCTTGGCATTGGCTTTTGTACCTGAGGCTTATGCTCTATATGATAGTCAAACTGAGGACCAGCAGCATGCGCAGTAACAGAAGCAGTAGCATCATTGGCTTCACTGACTTCTGGTTCTTGGGTTGGTGTAGGCTCCACATTTGCTTCAGCCACAGTGGCTTCATTGGTGTTGGTGGTGGCAGCCTCAAGATTTTCTACCTCCACTTGGTGAGCTGGAGGGTCGGGCACAGACATGTTCTCCGCGAGAACAGCTTCATCAGTAGTTGGGGGAGTGGGGACACGTTCTTCTTCTTGGGTGTCATCGGCTGATGCAGCCGGAATGTCTTCAGTAGCTTTAGCTTCAGATTCGGAGACTGGAGGCCTTGGTCCTTTGCGAAGCCTGCGTAACACTGACGACACCTTTGGAGAAGGAGTTGGCTGGGCCTCAAGGTCATCTTCTTCTTGTTCTTGTGGGTGATCAGCCCATGATGCATCCTGAGCAATTGGCGTCAGAGGACGACCAATGCTGATGAGTTCGCTGTGTGTAAGCACAGGCGATGATACCTGTTGGTGCTCGATCTGAGGAAGAACTGCATCATCTTCAACATGGTCATGGTGACCAATGTCTTCAGCAGCAGTGGGATCAGCTGCTGGAAAGTCTTCAGCTTCATGAGCCTCTGTGAAAGCAGGCTCATGGATAGTCAGTTGGCGCTCTTGATGTTCAGCGGCAGGGCGAACCATGGAGATGGGTTCAACAATTAAGGGCTCTGTGGGAGCAGCCCGTTCCTTCTTGGTCTTCCACTTCTTCTTGGGGGAGCGGGAGCAGAGGCTTCAGGATGTTTCCTCTTTCTGGCTTCAGCCTCAGCAGTCCTCGTCTTCTTCAGTTCTGAAGCGGCAGACCTGGCTTTTGGCTTCGAGCCAGTCATGCTAGTTGGGAAGACAATGGGATGTGCTTCCTGCCTTGGTGCATCGGGTTCGGCCATAGCGGGCTTCTTCTTCTTTTGCTTTGCAGCCATCCTGGGGTCGATGCCAGGACGACCAAGGGCCTTGCGCTTCTCAGCCTCATTGTAGGCTTGCACACTCTTGTCAGCCAGGACCTTCATGCGCTCACGAGAACCTTGAGCTTCTGCACATTTCTTGAGAAAGGCTTCTTTGAGCTCGTGCAGCATAATCTTGAAGTTTTTCACCTCTTGCACGCTGAGCTTGGCCATGTGCTTCTTGAACTGGGCTTTCTCAAAATCAATCTTTTGCTTCAGTTCGATGATGCACTGAGCTAGAGCTAGCTCTGAAGCAATGGCGCCATGTAAGGCGACACTAAGGCCAATTGGAAGTTGCAGATCTTCGAAGCTGAGGTTGGGCGTGTCAAACCACTCATCAATGAAGTTGTGGATGATTGCCACGTCAAAGAGAGGCAGATCATTGAAGATTTATGCTTCTTCTTTGCTCTTGATCAGGTGCTCAAGAGCGTCATCTACAAGATCTTCATCACTAGACAGATCAATGGCATCGTTGCGCAGAATAGCAGCAGCAGTCAGTTCTTGGCTGGTGTGTGGCAGAGGCATCTTGACTTTCTGGGGCTTGGAGATGCGTAACAGATCTTCAGACTGCACACTGTCTTCAGGAGGTGCAGTAGCCAGTGGCTTGGCCCGTGAGATTTTTGGTGCTGAGGCAGGCTTTGAAGCTTTAGGCTGCTTCAGTTTCTTTGGCTTCGGCGTTGCAGGCGCTTCATCTGATTCAGCGTCATCTACAGGCTCATCCACGGCTGTCCCTTGAACCACGATATGAGTGATGAGACATTCCAGGTTGTAGAAGGGCCCAACAAGATTGGGTTCAGCTTCGCGGGTCCCATCGGCACGGGGAGCAGAGGGACCAGGGTTGAAGTCTAATCCCAAATACTTCTTGTTCTGCTTCACCGAATTCTGGGCAAACTGGAAGTTGTGCTTGAATAGATTGTCGTCACGACACCATAGCAGTGACGATGGGTTAGCATCCGCAGGCTGTGGTCCACGGACCATGCAGGGATAGAAGCCTTGTTCAATGGCTTCATCTCTGGACCTTGGTTGGAGATTTTTGTAGAGGATGTCTCCCCATGGTCGCTTGATGGCATTCTTCTCAGCATATTCCTTTGTCACAAACCTGTACTTGAATCACTGTTCTGCCCAATATCGTCGTGTCTTGCGCTGACTGTAATCCTCTTCAGGATCTGTCTTGTACAGCTCTGAGAGGTCACCGGGAGAGGTTGCGGCAGCTAAGCGCTTCGTCGCCGGCATCGTCGAGGGCTAGCGGTGGCGCTAGGGTTCGTGCGAGAGTGGAAGAAGAGATAATGACTGTGGTGAGGCGTGTATTTATAGGGACAGGGGCGGCTCAATGTTATTACACAGGTGCCCCTGGCGATTCACATCTGAGGAACACGTGGCCATCATGCAGCATATCGGAGGTTGTTCCACGTCCCACGCACGCCTGGATTGTCGGGTGGTCGTTCCCACTTCTCCGGGTTTCAGGTGAAGGAATGAGCATTGAAAGCGGACTTAATGTTTGTCTCTGTATCTTCTGCTGACAAGGACGCAGAGAAGACATTTGACAGTTTCAAGAGAATGCATATGATTTGGAGAGATAGAGTTTGAGATAGAAAGCATAGAGAGGGTAGGGTCCGATCACATTCACTTAGTTCAAAAGATTCAACAAGAAGACATAGCTATAAGTGAATGCTGTAGAGGACAGAACACTAGTATATATATATAATCAACATAGTGAAGATAATCATGAAGACATGTTGAGATTGAAGCCAAACCAAATGTGAAGACATAGCAAATGTAACGCCATGAGTGAAACACTTCAAACAGAACATTTGGTGGTGGCGTTACCCACCGTATAGGAAGTATTAGACCCAGACACGGCGCACAATTATCGTGGCGCTCTGAAGTCAAATTCCTCATTAATGTATTCACACTTAGAATGCATGTCTTCATTGATTGAAGATATACTTTACTTCGTGTGTTGCACATCTAAGTCATCAATATGCATGAGTGTTTGGATGTGTACCTGATCACAGGACATTTGAGGATTCCAAGATATTTAGCTCACACCGTAACTTGCAAAATCTCTTCTCATCCAAGGGCTTGGTGAAGATATCTGCCAATTGCTCTTCAGTGTTGACGTGTATGATATCAATATCTTCCTTCACAACATGATCTCTGAGAAAGTGATGACGAATCTCAATGTGATTTGTCTTCGAGTGCTGAACTGGGTTGTTGGCAATCTTGATGGCGCTTTCGTTGTTACAGTAGAGTGGCACTTGCTTCAGATGAATGCCATAGTCGTTGAGTGTTTGCTTCATCCACAGAAGCTGAGTGCAGCAAGATCCAGCAGCAATGTATTCAGATTCAGCAGTGGAGAGAGATACACAGTTCTGCTTCTTTCAGGACCAACAAACAAGTGATCGTCCCAGAAAATGACATGTGCCTGACGTAGACTAGCGATCCACCTTGTCACCAGCATAATCAGCATCCGAGAATCCAATCAGATCAAACTCTGAGCCCTTTGGATACCATAATCCTAGAGTTGGGGTGTAAGCCAAATATCGAAGAATTCGCTTCACAGCTAAGTGATGTGATTCCTTTGGTGCCGCTTGGAATCGAGCACACATGCAAACACTAAGCATAATATCTGGCCTAGATGCACATAGATAAAGTAAAGAACCAATCATGGAGCGGTATACCTTTTGATCGAACTCTTTACCATTGTCGTCGGGACCCAGATGATGTTTTTCCTGGCATTGGCGTCGTGAAGCCTTTGCAGTCTTGCATACTGAACTTCTTCAGGCAATCTTTGAGATACTTCTCTTGAGATATAAAGATGTCGTTGCGTTGCTGTCGTATTTGAAGACCAAGGAAGAACTTCAGCTCTCCCATCATGGACATCTGATATTGCTCTTGCATCATATATCCAAACTCTTCACTGTATTTCTGATTGGTGCAGCCGAAGATAATGTCATCCACATATATTTGGCACACAAACAGTTCACCATCATATGTCTTCGTGAAGAGAGTGGGGTCGAGGGAACCAGGTTTGAAGCCTTTGCTCTTCAGGAAGTATTTGAGCGTGTCATACCAAGTCCGAGGGGCTTGTTTGAGGCCATACAGTGCCTTGTTGAGCTTCTATACCATGTCAGGATGTTTTGGATCTTCAAAGCTAGGCGGTTGTGCAACATACACTTCTTCTTCAATCTTGCCATTGAGAAAAGCGCTCTTCACATCCATTTGATATAGAAGTATGTTATGATGATTTGCATAGGCCAGCAGTATGCGTATGGCTTCAAGTCGAGCCACAGGAGAAAATGTTTCATCGAAGTCAATCCCTTCAACTTGAGTATATCCTTGAGCAACGAGACGAGCTTTGTTTCTGAAAACTTGACCATGCTCATCTTGCTTGTTGCGGTATATCCATTTGGTGCCTATTATATTGTGCTTCCAAGGATCAGGACGCTTAACCAGTACCCATACAGTATTTAGCTCAAACTGTTGAAGCTCTTCTTGCATGGCTTGAATCCATTCAGGTTCCAAGAAGGCTTCTTCGACTTTCTTGGGTTCTATTATTGAGACGAATGCGAAGTGCCCACAGAAATTTGATAGTTGTGTTGCCCTTGAACGAGTGAGTGGACCGGGTGCATTGATGCTATCAATTATTCTCTCAATCTGCACTTCATTGGCAACACGAGGATGTACAGGGCGAAGATTTTGCTCTTGTTGATCATTGTCATTGTTAGAGGGATTGTCTTCAGGCTGAGCATTGTCTTCAGGTTGATCAGGTGTGGAGATGAGAAGTTCCTCTTCAGGTTGAGCTTCAGAGGGTATGATTTCTCCAGTTCCCATAAGTTTGATTGATTCACTGGATGGAACTTCATCTAGCACATTTGGCAGGTGCTCTCTTTGTGAGCCGTTAGTCTCATTGAACCTCACGTCCACTGTTTCAACCACTTTATAATGAAAGAGATTGAAGACTCTGTAGGAGTGCGGATCCTTTCCATATCCAAGCATAAAACCCTCATGTGCTTTTGGTGCAAATTTTGAAGTGTGATGTGGATCCTTGATCTAGCACTTGGCGCCAAATACTCTGAAGTAACTGACATTTCGCTTCTTGCCAGTAAGGAGCTCATAAGATGTCTTGTTCAGAAGCTTGTGAAGATAAACACGATTGATTGTATGGCATGCAGTATCAATGGCTTCAGGCCAGAATTTTCTTGGAGTCTTGTATTCATCAAGCATCGTTCGGGCCATCTCAATGAGTGTTCTGTTCTTGCGTTCGACGACGCCATTCTGCTGTGGCGTGTACGGAGCTAAGAATTCATGTGTGATGCCAAAAGTATCAAGATATGTATCAAGGCCAGTGTTCTTGAATTCAGTGCCATTGTCACTTCTGATGTGCTTTATCTTGGCGCCTTAGTTGTTCATTGCTCGATTGGCGAAGCGTCTGAAGACATCCTGCACTTCAGCCTTGTAGAGGATTATATGCACCCAAGTATATGTAGAATAATCATCAACAATGACAAAGCCATAGAGACAAGCAGTAGTATTAAGATTTGAGTAATGAGTGGGACCGAAAAGATCCATGTGGAGCAGTTCGAAGGGTCGAGTCGTTGTCATGACTGTCTTCGAGGGATGCTTGGCCCTCGTCATCTTTCCTGCTTCACAGGCACCGCATAAGTGATCTTTCTTGAACTTGACGCCCTCGATGCCTATGACATGCTTCTTCTTTGCAAGGGTGTGCAGGTTCCTCATGCCAGCATGCCCTAGCCTCCGATGCCAGAGCCAGCATTCTGAAGCTTTTGCTAGAAGACATACGGCAAGCTGTGGTCCTGCTGAGAAATCTACCACGTACAAATCATCTTTCTGATACCCTTCAAACACTAGAGACTTGTCAGATTCCATTAGAACAAGGCAACGATATTTTCCAAACATCACAATCATGTTTAAATCGCAAAGCATTAAGACAGAAATTAAGTTGAAGCCAAGGGATTCAACAAGCATGACTTTATCCATGTGTTGATCCTTTGAGATTGCAACTCTACCTAGACCCAATACCTTACTTTTACCAGTGTCAGTAAATGTGATGTGACTTTTGTCGGATGGTCGTAAGGTTGAGTCCATAAGAAGGCTTCTCTTGCCAGTCATGTGATTGGTACACCCACTATCAATAATCCATTCTGAAGCTGCTGGTGTCGTACCCTACAGTGCAGTTAGGGGGATAGGCTTCACGAAGAGAATTGTGAACCAAAAACATTTGACGAACCAGTGGGTTATGAAAGCTTAGATCGAGATTTGGACTGATAGGACGAGTAGCAAGCGATTCAGGAACAAAGTACATAATAAGACCATTTGGGCATTTGATCTTGTGCCCTACAAGATGTTTAAGGTCCCCAGCAATAGCGTCAGACGATTTTGGTTTTCTGCTGGAGACCTTTCCCTGCAAAAGAGAGTTAAGCTTTCTTAGCCACCCACATCTTCAAGGGTGGCTTTGAAGCAATGAGTCTAAGTGCAGCATCTGAGAACTTTGGCTTTGCAGCGCTACCAAAAAGTCTTGCAGGTGGACAATAGTACTCATAAGAATAAGCAGAATAGTTCTTGGTCTTATGAACATGGCGGTTTGATGAACAGTGCTCATATTCATAGGCCTGAGTATGGCTTCCCTGCAAAACATTTGCGTTAGTGCGACTCAGGTGAGTCCTCTGTCTGTATGAAGCCTTTGGACCGTATGAAGCCTGTGGTCTGGGGTTTGTCTTCTTCACCTGTGGTGTCATGATGACATTCACAGGAAGATTCTCCAAACACCTTTTCGGCACCCAGATCTTCTTCATTGGCGGTCCATTCCTGCAGTTAGTACCAATATACCTGGCAAACACTTCACCATTCTGATTCTTAAATAGTTTATAGTTTGCATCAAAGGATTCATCAATAACAATGGGATTAGTACAAGTGAAGCCAGATAGGGTGGATGGATCCGCTGAAGGTTCCTTTGCAGCAACCCATGTGGTTTTGGGGTACTGCTCAGGTTTCTAGTAAGAGCCATCAGCATTCATTTTCCTTTCGAACCCAACACCCTCTTTCCTAGGGTTTCGGTTCAGGATCTGCCTTTTGAGGACATCACATAGTGTCTGATGCCCTTTGAGACTTTTGTACATCCCTGTTTCAAGTAATGTCTTCAACCTAGCATTCTCATCAGCAATAGCAGTGGTATCCTCAGTAGAGGGGTTAGTTACCACATCAACAGTTGAAGATATTGCAATAGTAGCAGCAGCAGAACATTCAACTACAGAGGTAGCGTTATCACGCTCAATGCATTTAAGACATGGTGGTTCAAATCCTTCCTGAGCGGAACTGATCTATTTGGCGCGAAGTGACTCGTTTTCCTTTTGAAGATCTTCATGAGCCGCTCTCAATTTCTCAAGATCCTGCTTCCTTTGAAGATAATCATAAGAAAACCTTTCATGAGTTGTTGAGAGCGTTTCATGACGACTTTCAAGTTCCTCATACTTAACGTGAAGATTTTTTATGTCTTCAATTAAGGACTGAGATCGAGTCATTTCAGCGTCTAACAGATCATCACTTTTGTCTAACAGTTTTTGAATATGTTCCATAGCTTTCTGTTGTCCAGTTGAAATTTTAGCAAGTGTTTTGTAGCTGGGTTTGGAATCGCAATCAGAGTCATCTTCACTAGATGTTTGATAGTGAGTAGTGCGTGTGTTTACCTTGGCACCGCGTGCCATGAAGCAATAGGTAGGAGCGGAGTAGTCCTTGTCATTTGCATCGGTGTCGGTGATGAAGTCATTGTCTTTAGTGTTGAAGATGGACTTGGCAACGTATGCTATAGCCAGACTCGCAACGCCAGAATCGGACTCCTCCTCAGACTCCACCCCCGCCTCCTCAGAAGCGGACTCCTCCTCTGAATCCATTTCCTTGCCAACAAACGCACGTGCCTTGCCAGATGAGCTCTTCTTGTGTGATGAAGACTTGGAGGAAGACTTGGAAGAAGACTTTGAGTATTTCTTCTTCTTCTTGTCGTCAGAGTCATACTCCTTGCTCTTTTTCTTCTTCTTGTTCTCATTGTCCCACTGCGGACACTCAGAGATGTAGTGGCCAGGTTTCTTGCACTTGTGGCATGATCTTTTCTTGTAGTCATGAGCAGAAGCTTCATCATTCCTTGAGCTTGATCATGAAGACTTTCTGAAGCCTTTCTTCTTGGTGAATTTTTGGAACTTCTTCACAAGCATAGCAAGCTCCTTTCCAATGTCTTCGGGATCATCAGAACTGCTGTCAGATTCTTCTTCATATGTGGAGACAGCTTTTGCCTTCAAGGCACGAGTTCGCCCATAGTTGGGACCGTAGATGTCTCTTTTCTCAGAAAGCTAAAACTCGTGTCTGTTGAGCCTCTCAAGTATGTCAGACGGATCGACTGTCTTGAAGTCAGGACGTTCTTGAATCATCAGGGCTAGGGTGTCAAACGAGTTGTCAAGTGATCTCAGGAGTGTCTTGACGACTTCATGCTTGGTGATCTTAGTGGCGCCGAGAGCTTGAAGCTCATTTGTGATGTCAGTGAGTCGATCAAACGTGAGCTGGACATTCTCATTGTCATTTCTCTTGAAGCGGTTGAAGAGGTTGTGAAGGACACTGATTCTCTGATCTCTCTAGGTTGAGACGCCTTCATTGACCTTGGAGAGCTAGTCCCATACTAGCTTAGATGTTTCCAAAGCACTTACACGACCATACTGTCCTTTGGTTAGATGACCACAGATGATGTTCTTGGCAGTGGAGTCCAGTTGAACGAACTTCTTGACATCTGCCGCGGTGACACCTTCACCAGCCTTGGGAACGCCATTCTTGACGACATACCATAGGTCGACATCAATGGCTTCAAGATGCATGCGCATCTTATTCTTCCAGTAGGGATATTCAGTTCCATCAAAGACGGGGCACGCAGCGGAGACTTTAATTATCCCTGCAGTCGACATAGCTAAAACTCCAGGTGGTTAAACTGAATCACACAGAACAAGAGAGTACCTTGCTCTGATACCAATTAAAAGTGCGTTATATCGACTAGAGGGGGGTGAATAGGCGATTTTTATGAGAGTCTTCAAAACGTGGAAGTTTCGAAGACAAACGATAGAAATAAACCTATTACCATGCAGCGGAAGGTAGACTACACTAGGCAAACCATAGTCAAGTATTCAGTGAAGTGAAAGCACAATGACTAATAGCAGCTAGGTAGTAAGGATCAGGTAGGAAGATATTATGAAGCCAATCAGAACAAGCAGTCACTCAGTGAAGACAAAAGATAATGCAATCATACAATGACTTCACAAGGACCACAGTAAGTAAAGAGATGGGAAGGATGAAACCAGTGACTCATTGAAGACAATGATTTGTTGGACCAGTTCCAGTTGCTGTGACAACTGTACGTCTGGTTAGGGCGGCTAGGTATTTAAACCTGAGGACACACTGTACCGGACACCCAGTCCTGAACACGCAGCTCAGGACACCCAGTCCTCACCATATTCCCCTTGAGCTAAGGTCACACAGACCTCGCCCAATCACTCTGGTAAGTCTTCAAGGTAGACTCCCAAACCTTCACAGACTTCGTTCACCGGCGATCCACGATGACTCTTGGATGCTCAGAACGCGACGCCTAACCGGCTGGAGGATTCACAGTCCTCAAGTGTAATAAGTCTTCAGATCACACAGACAGGAAGACTTAAGTGATGCCTAACACTCTTTGGCTCTGGGTGTTTAGGGCTTTATCCTCGCAAGGAATTCTCTCTCAAAGGCTTCGAGGTGGGTTGCTCTCAAACGACAAAAGCCGTACTTTAACTCTGAGCAGCCAACCGTTTATGGTTGTAGGGGGTGGGCTATTTATAGCCACTAGGCAGCCCGACCTGATTTGTCCGAAATGACCCTGGGTCACTAAGGAACTGACACATGTTCCAATGGTCAGATTTCAAACACACACGTCAACTTTACTTGGGCTACAAGCAAAGCTGACTTGTCCAACTCTGGACAAGATTCGCTCTCATAGTCTTCACTCGAAGACATAGGATTTTGGTTAAGCATCACTTCAGTTATTCTGACTGGTTCTCTTGGACCCCACTTAACAGTACGGTGGTTCCTATGACTCAACAAAGAAGAAAAAGAACTACGAAAGATCTAAATCTTCGCGCTCCATAGTCTTCACGCGATGTATTCTCTTGTCATAGTCTTCAATGTGAATATCTTCACATACCACCTTTGACTTCAATGTCTTCATACATTTTTAGGGGTCATCTCTGGTAGGAAAACCGAATCAATGAGGGACTTCTACCTGTGTTATCCTGCAATTCTCACAAACACATTAGTCCCTCAACTAGGTTTGTCGTCAATACTCCAAAACCAACTAGGGGTGGCACTAGATGCACTTACAAGGCCCTTCGTAGAGGGAAGCAGAGGTTGTCATGCACTTTTCTAGTTGGATGCACAAAATCTTAATGCGAAAGAACGTCACTTTATATTGCCACTTGTGATATGGACCTTTATTATGCAGTATGTCGCTTTTATTTCTTCCATATCACACGATCGTATAAAGCTTATTTTCTCCCACACTAATAAGTCATACATATTTAGAGAGCAATTTTTATTGCTTGCACTGATGACAACTTACTTAGAGGATATTACTCAATCCATAAGTAGGTATGGTGGACTCTGATGGCAAAACTGGTTTATGGGTATTTGGAAGCACAAGTAGTATCTCTACTTGGTGCGATGAATTTGGCTAGCATGAGGGGGAAAGGCAAGCTCAACCATGTTGGATGATCCATGACAATATATTTTATCTCAGATGTAAGAAAACATAACCCATTACGTTGTCTTCCTTGTCCAACGTCAACTCTTTAGCATGTCATATTTTAATGAGTGCTCACAATCATAAAAGATGTCCAAGATAGTATATTTATATGTGAAGATCTCTCTTTCTTTATTACTTCCTATTAATTTCAACGATGACCAAAACTATGTTTGTCAACCCTCAACAACTTTTATTCATCATACTTTTTCTATGTGAGCTCATTAGTCTCCATAAGACTCACATGATCTCTTTGTTTCTTTTTATTTCTTTCTCTTTTCTTTTATTCCCTTAGGATCATGGCAAAATGATCAAGCCCTTGACTCAACACTAATCTTTATTATATAGCTCATGGACTTGATTACGTAGAAGGATTATAAAGCAAAACTCATAACTAGATCATACTAAGAACTTTTATTCTACTAGATCAAGATATTACCAAAAGGATCGAACTAAGAAAAACGGTAAAGATAAAACTGATGGTGATACGATACCGGGGCACTCCCCCAAGCTTGGCAGTTACCAAGGAGAGTGCCCATACCAGATACTCAATTCTTCTTTGTTGGTGGAGACGGTGGTGATTTTGTTGATGACGTAGGCTTGTCGTCCTTCTTCCAAGGCATAGGCTCACCATCATAGAAGGATGACCGAGTGTCCTGGAACCTCAAATATGCAGCCAAACTCATCCTCTTGAATCTATATTCATACTCACAGTTTTGATTTTGCAGGTCATAGATCTCGGCTTGGAGGTGCTCGTTTTTCTCATGAAGCTTGAAGATCGTCTCCCCAATGTCCTTGATGTCCAACTTGTGGTTGTTGGTGAACTCCGTGATCATGATGTGATTGGAATCGAGTCCATGCTCCACCATCTCCTGACACTTGAAAACTTCTTGCTCCAAGGCCTCGAGCCTTGCCTCCATGCTTCCGGTCTTCCTTGGTCCCTCAACATCGTGGATGTGCAACAACTCCTCATGCATCTCAATGGTTTGAGGGTGTTGCAGCACTTCTGCGAGGTAGGGGTTGATGACCTTCTCGAAGAACTGGTCCTTGGGGGCGCTTGAAGACAACATGATGACCTGGATCTGTCAGGAAAACAGCTCAAAACAAAAACAGGAGATTTTTGCATGATATGGGAGTCAAAGCCTCCGAGAGATTATATAATGAATTCTTACCGACCAAAATACGTGTCGTGTATGAAAATGGAGTCCGGAGAGGACACGAGGTGCCCATGAGGTAGGGGGGCGCCCAGTAGGGTAGGGCGCGCCTTCCACCCTCGTGGAGCCCTCGTGTCCTTCCCGGACTACTACTTATTTTTCTATTTTTCTAAATATTCCAAAACGGAGAAATATTGCCTTAGAAACTGTTTTGGAGTCGGTTTACTTACTGTACCACATACCTATTCCTTTTTGGAGTCTGAAACGTTCCGGAAAGTGTCCCTTATGTATTCCTCCGGGGTTACGGTTTCAATAACATTGGTTTCAACATTTATGGGATTACCTGAGATGTAGTGTTTGATTCTTTGACCGTTCACCACCTTCGGATTTGTGCCTTCGAAGTTGTTGATTTTTATGGCACCGGAACGATAGACCTCCTCCATAACGTAAGGACCTTCCCATTTAGAGAGAAGTTTTCCTGCAAAAAATCTTAAACGAGAGTTGTATAGCAATACATAATCACCTACATTAAACTCACGCTTTTGTATCCTTTTGTCATGCCATCTTTTAACTTTTTCTTTAAACAACTTGGCATTTTCGTAGGCTTGGGTTCTCCATTCATCAAGTGAGCTAATATCAAATAGCCTCTTCTCACCGGCAAGTTTAAAATCATAATTGAGTTCTTTAATGGCCCAATATGCCTTGTGTTCTAGTTCGAGAGGTAAGTGACATGCTTTTCCATAAACCATTTTATACGGAGACATACGCATAGGATTTTTATATGCAGTTCTATAGGCCCATAATGCATCATCAAGTTTCTTGGACCAATTTTTTCTAGATCTATTAACAGTCTTTTGCAAAATTAATTTGAGCTCTCTATTACCCAATTCTACTTGACCACTAGACTGAGGATGATAAGGAGATGCAATTCTATGGTTAACATCATATTTAGCAAGCATTTTACGGAAAGCACCATGAATAAAATGTGAACCACCATCAGTCATTAAATATCTAGGGACTCCAAATCTTGGAAAAATAACTTCTTTAAGCATTTTAATAGAAGTGTTATGATCAGCACTACTAGTCGGAATAGCTTCTACCCACTAAGTAACATAATCAACAGCAACTAAAATATGTGTATATCCATTAGAGGAGGGAAAGGGTCCCATATAGTCAAAGCCCCGAACATCAAATGGTTCAATAACGAGTGAATAGTTCATAGGCATTTCTTGACGTCTACTAATATTACCAATTCTTTGACATTCATCACAAGATAGGACAAACTTACGGGCATCCTTGAAGAGAGTAGGCCAATAAAAACCAGATTGCAATACCTTATGTGCAGTTCTATCTCCCGCATGGTGTCCTCCATAAGCTTCGGAGGGACACTTGCGTAGGATATGTTCCTGTTCATGCTTAGGTACACAACGTCTAATAACACCATCTACTCCTTCTTTATAAAGATGTGGGTCATCCCAAAAGTAATGCCTCAAATCATAGAAGAACTTTTTCTTTTGCTGGTATGTGAAGCTAGGTGGTATAAATTTAGCAACTATGTAATTAGCATAATCAGCATACCAAGGGGTACTACGAGAAGTACTTATGACATTTAATTGTTCATCAGGAAAGCTATCATCAATAGGTAGTGGGTCATCAAGAACATTCTCTAACCTAGATAAGTTGTCTGCAACAGGGTTCTCAGCTCCTTTTCTATCAACAATATGCAAATCAAATTCTTGTAGCAAGAGAACCCATCTAATAAGTCTAGGTTTAGCATCTTTCTTTTCCATAAGATATTTTATAGCAGCATGATCAGTGTGAATAGTTACTTTAGAATCAACAATATAAGGTCTGAACTTATCACAAGCAAATACAACCGCTAAGAATTCTTTTTTAGTAGTAGCATAATTTCTTTGAGCATTGTCTAGGGTTTTACTAGCATATTGAATAACATTTAATTTCTTATCAATTCTTTGTCCTAGAACAACACCTACAGCATAATCACTTGCATCACACATAATTTCAAACGGTAAATTCCAATCAGGCGGTTGAACAATAGGTGCAGAGACCGATGCTTTCTTAAGTATTTCAAATACTTCGACACAATCATCATCAAAGACAAATGGTATATCCTTTTGTAATAAATTAGTCAGAGGCCGAGAAATTTTTGAGAAGTCCTTAATGAACCTCCTATAAAATCCGGCATGGCCAAGGAAACTTCTTATACCTTTGATGTCCTTGGGACATGGAATCTTCTCAATAGCATCAACTTTGGCTTTATCAACTTCAATACCCCTTTCAGAAACTTTATGCCCCAAGACAATACCTTCATTAACCATAAAGTGGCACTTTTCCCAATTCAATACAAGATTAGTTTCTTCACATCTCTGCAAAACTCGATCAAGGTTCCTCAAGCAATCATCAAAAGAAGATCCATAGACGGAAAAGTCGTCCATGAAAACCTCACAAATCTTTTCACAAAAGTCAGAGAATATAGCCATCATGCATCTTTGAAAGGTAGCAGGTGCATTACATAGACCAAAAGGCATACGTCTATAAGAAAAAGTACCAAAAGGGCATGTAAAAGTAGTCTTTGATTGATCTTTGGCTGACACGGGTATTTGAGAGAAACCAGAATAACCATCTAGAAAGCAAAAATGTGTATGTTTGGATAATCTTTCTAGCATTTGATCGATAAAAGGTAAGGGGTAATGATCCTTTTTAGTAGCCTTATTTAATTTACGGAAATCAATTACCATCCTATAACTTGTAATAATTCTTTGAGGGATCAATTCATCTTTATCATTAGGAACAACACTAATACCTCCCTTCTTAGGGACACAATGGACAGGGCTTACCCACTGACTATCAGCAACGGGATAAATTATACCTGCCTCAAGGAGCTTTAGTATTTCCTTTCTTACCACTTCTTTCATTTTAGGATTCAGCCGTCGTTGATGATCACGAACTGGTTTAGCATCTTCTTCCAAATTAATTTTATTTTGACATAGAGTGGGACTAATGCCCTCAAGATCATCAAGAGTATACCCAATAGCAGCACGGTGCTTCTTTAGTGTTTTCAATAATCTCTCTTCCTCATGCTCCGAAAGGTTAGCACTAATAATAACAGGATACATCTTTTTCTCATCAAGATAAGCATATTTAAGAGTATCAGGTAGCGGTTTAAGTTCAAACACGGGATCACCCTTGGGTGGAGGAGGATCCCCTAGGATTTCAACAGGTAAATTGTTTTTCAGAATAGGTTCCTATTTAAAGAATACTTCATCTAATTCCCTTCTTTCATTCATAAACATATCATTTTCATGGTCTAGCAAGTATTGTTCTAAAGGATCACTAGGAGATACGGCAATAGAAGCAAGACCAATAATTTCATCCTTACTAGGTAATTCTTCTTCACGGTGTTATCTACTAAATTTAGAGAAATTAAATTCATGAGTCATATCATCTAAACCGATAGTAACAACATCCCTTTTGCAATCTATGGTAGCATTAATAGTGTTCAGGAAGGGTCTACCAAATATAATGGGACAAAAGCTATCTTGTGGGGAACCTAGAACAAGAAAATTAGCAGGATATTTAGTTTTCCCACACAAGACTTCAACATCTCTAACAATTTCCATTGGTGAAATAGTATCTCTATTGGCAAGTTTAATTGTGACATCAATATCTTCTATCTCAGCAGGTGCAATATCATGCATAATTTCTTTGTATAAGGAATGAGGTATTGCGCTAGCACTAGCATCCACATAAGCCATGATAACAATGATCTCCTATTTTAACAGAAATGACAGGCATGCCTACCACAGGTCTAGGTTTATCTTTAGCACACGGTTTAGCAACTCTAGCAGTTTCATCACAGAAATAAATAACACGCCCATCAATATTATCAGACAAGAGATCTTTAACAATAGCAATATTAGGTTCAACTTTAACTTCCTCGGGAGGTGTATATGTTTTAATATTGCTTTTACAAACTACAGTTGAAGCTTTAGCATGATCCTTTATCCTAATAGGGAAAGGTGGTTTCTCAACATAAGCAGTAGGAACAATAGGATCATTATAAGTGACAATCTTTTCTTCAACTTTAATAGGTGCAGCTACTTTTACTTCTATGGGAGGATGATATTTAAACCACTTCTCCTTGGGGAGATCAACATAAGTAGAAAAAGATTCACAGAAAGAAGCTACTATCTCAGAGTCAAGTCCATATTTAGTGCTAAATTTACGGAAAGCATCGGTATCCATAAAAGATTTAACACAATCAAAACTAGGTGTCATACCTGACTCCTTACCTTTGTCGAGGTCCCAATCTTCGGAGTTGCGTTTAATTCTTTCCAATAAATCCCATTTGAATTCAATAGTCTTCATCATAAAAGAGCCAACACAAGAAGTATCAAGCATGGTGCGATTGTTATCAAAAAGCCGAGCATAAAAATTTTGAATAATCATTTTTCTTGAGAGCTCATGATTGGGGCATGAATATAACATTGATTTAAGCCTCCCCCAAGCTTGAGCGATGCTTTCTCCTTTGCGAGGCCAAAAATTATATATGTAATTGCGATCACGATGAACAAGATGCATATGATAAAACTTCTGATGAAATTCCAATTTCAATCGTTTGTAATTCCAAGACCCCATATCATCACATAGCCTATACCATATCGATGTGTATCCCTTCAAAGATAAAGGGAAGACCTTCTTATTAACAACATCTCCGGGTACACCTGCAAGCTTAAATAATCCACAAACTTCATCCACATATATTAGATGCTCATCACGATGTTTTGTTCCATCTCCTAAAAAAGGATTAGCTAGTAGTTTTTCTATCATACCCGAAGGAATTTCAAAGCAGACATTTTCATTTTCATTTTCAGTAGGTTCAGTAGGTTGAGGAGCAACTCTTTGCTCTACTGGTCATGGTGAAGATACCCCGAACAAGCCCCTCAGAGGATTACTTTCCATAGTAACAAGTGACCGTAAATTTCAGCACACTATATAAATTTTTCCTTACCAAATTCCATCTACCAAAGGCGCTTCACTCCCCGGCAACGGCGCCAGAAAAGAGTCTTGATGACCCACAAGTATAAAGGATCTATCGTAGTCCTTTCGATAAGTAAGAGTGTCGAACCCAACGAGGAGCAGAAGGAAATGATAAGCGGTTTCCAGCAAGGTATTCTCTGCAAGTACTGAAATAAGTGGTAACAAATAGTTTTGTGATAGGATAATTTGTAACGAGCAACAAGTAACAAAGGTAAATAAAGTGCAGAAAGGTGGCCCAATCCTTTTTGTAGCAAAGGACAAGCCTGGACAAAATCTTATATAGAGAAAAGCGCTCCCGAGGACACATGGGAATATCGTCAAGCTAGTTTTCATCACGCTCATATGATTCGCGTTCGGTACTTTGATAATTTGGTATGTGGGTGGACCAGTGCTTGGGTACTGCCCTTACTTGGACAAGCATCCCACTTATGATTAAACTCTATTGCAAGCATCCTCAACTACAACAAAAGTATTAAGGTAAACCTAACCATAGCATGAAACATATGGATCCAAATTAGCCCCTTACGAAGCAACGCATAAACTAGGGTTTAAGCTTCTGTCACTCTAGCAACCCATCATCTACTTATTACTTCCCAATGCCTTCCTCTAGGCCCAAATAATGGTGAAGTGTCATGTAGTCGACGTTCACATAACACCACTAGAGGAGAGACAACATACATCTCATCAAAATATCGAACGAATACCAAATTCACATGACTACTAATAGCAAGACTTCTCCCATGTCCTCTGGAACAAAAGTAACTACTCACAAAGCATATTCATGTTCATAATCAGAGGGGTATTAATATGCATATAGGATCTGTACATATGATCTTCCACCAATTAAACCAACTAGCATCAACTACAAGGAGTAATTAACACTACTAGCAACCTACTAGCACCAATCCCGGACTTGGAGACAAGAATTGGATACAAGAGATGAACTAGGGTTTTGAGAGGAGATGGTGCTGATGAAGATGTTGATGGAGATTGCCCTCTCCCGACGAGAGGAGTGTTGGTGATGATGATGGCGATGATTTCCCCCTCCGGGAGGGAAGTTTCCCCGGCAGAACAGCTGTGCCGGAGCCCTAGATTGGATCCGCCAATGTTCCGCCTCGTGGCGGTAGAGTTTCGTTCGAGAAGATGGCTTCTTATTTTTTTCCCATCGAAAGACTTCATATAGTGGAAGATGGCCACCGAAGGGCCACCAGGGGGCCCACGAGGTAGGGGGCGTGCCCAGGTGGTAGGGCGCCCCCCCCACCCTTGTGGGCAGGGTGTGGCCCCCCTGGTGAAGTTCTTGCTCTAAGTATTTTTTATATATTTGGAAAACATCTTCCGTGAAGTTTCAGGACTTTTGGAGCTGTGCAGAATAGGTCTCTAATATTTGCTCCTTTTCCAGCCCAGAATCCCAGCTGCCGGCATTCTCCCTCTTTATGTAAACCTTGTAAAATAAGAGAGAATAGGCATAAGTATTGTGACATAATGTGTAATAACAGCCCATAATGCAATAAATATCGATATAAAAGCATGATGCAAAATGGACGTATCAAGACGCGGTCTTCTGAGTTAAATCCCAGCCTCCCTAACCAGACGTACAGTTGTCATAGCAACTGGAACTGGTCTACCAAATCCTTGTCTTCACCAAGCAACTGGTTCTATCCCTCACTTCCCTTTAATTTTCAGTTTGTCTTCATGAAGTCATTGCTTGCTTGTCTGATTTGATTACCTTCACTGTGTGAAGACTATTTACTGTTTGGCTTCATACTATCTTCCATCCTGATCCATACTACCTAGTTGCTGATAGTCTTCGTACTTTCACTACATTGCTTATTTGACTATGGCTTGTCTAGTGTAGTCTATCTTCCGCTGCATATCACTAGGTTTGTTTCATTTGTGTGTCTTCAAAGACCTCGTATTTTGAAGACTTTCATACAAATCACCTATTCACCCCCTCTAGTCGATAACTAGCACTTCCAACGGGATCACTATTTTGCTCATTCAAAGTAGACAAAGGTCAATGGCACATCATTAAGATCAATAGGAGCACTTCTACGAGCAACCAATTTCATAAGATATCAACTTTTTCACTGAAAGTATTAATTTCTTCAACCGAATTAACCTTTTTTACTAGTAGGTGCCCTTTCGGTATGTCGTTGTGAATAATTTGCCATGATATTATCTAGCAATTTAGTAGCTTCACCCAAAGTAATTTCCATAAAAGTACCACCCGCAGTGGAAGCTAAAAGATTTCTAGAAACAAAATTCAATCCCGCATAAAAAATTGTATGATCATCCAAAGATTTAAACCATGAGTAGGACAATTTATTAGCATCAATTTCATTCTTTACCAAGATTGTGCAACATGTTCATGCTCAGGTTGCTTAAAATTCATGATTTGATTTCTAAGGAAAATAATTTTCGTGGTCGAAAAATACTTAGTAATAAAATCATCTTTGCACTTATCCCAAGAATCTATACTATTACGAGGAAAAGAAGAAAACCAAATTTTTGCACAATCCCGCAAGGAGAAAGGAAATAATTTCAACTTCACAATATCATTGTCCACATCTTTTTTCTTTTGCAAATCACACAATTCTACGAATGTGTCTAGATGGTACGCGGCATCCTCATTAGGAGTACCGGAAAATTGATCTTTCGTAACAAGATTCAACAAAGCGGCATTAATATCGCAAGATTCCACACTAATGGCAGGAGGAGCAAGGAGTGCAAATAAAATCATTATTGTTGGTATTGGAAAAATCACACAATTTGGTATTTTCTTAAGACATCGTGGCTACACAAACAAGATTGCAAGCAAAAAGATAGATCTGACGAGAAAAAGGAAAACGAGAAAGAAGACGAATAGAAAAGCAAATTTTTGTGAAGTGGGAGAGATGAAAACGAGAGGAAAATGACAAATAATCTAAATTGCAAGGAGATGAGCTATGTGATTAGGAACCTGATAGATGTTGGTGATGTGTCCCCAGCAACGGCGCCAGAAATTCCTTTTGATGCGGCTAGAAACGGTGTCGGTATTTTCCCAAAGAGGAAGCGATGATATAGTATAGCTACAATAGGTATTTCCCTCAGTTATGAAACCAAGATATCAATCCAGTAGGAGAACCAAGCAACACTATGTAAACGGTACCTGCACACAAAGAACAAATCCTCGCAACCTAACGTGTAAGAGGGGTTGTCAATCCCTCCTCGGTAAAAAGATAGATAAATTTGTATGAGTTTGGATAAATAGATCTCGATAATACGCGAAATAAAATAAATAAAGAAAAGTGCAGCAAGGTATTTTTTGGTTTTTAGAATAATACATCTGAAAACAAATGCGGTGGAAAATAGATCTTGAAAGCAATATGATAAAAGATAGACCCGGGGGTCGTAGATTTCACCAGTGGCTTCTCTCGAGAAAGTAGCATACGGTGGGTAAACAAATTACTATTGGGAACTGATAGAAGATCGAATAATTATGACAATATCCAAGGCAATGATCAATATATAGGCATCACGTCCAAGATTAGTAGACCGACTCCTTCCTGCATATACTACTATTACTCCACACATCGACCGATATCCAGCATGCATCTAGTGTATTAAGTTCGTGGAGAAACGGACTAATGCAATAAGAACGATGACATGATGTAGACAAGATCTATTCATGTAGGAATATAACTCATCTTGTTATCCTTAATAGAAATGATACATGTGTGCCTCGCTGCCCCTTCTGTCACTGGGAGAGGACACCGCAAGATCGAACCCATCACATAGCACCTCTTCCCATGGCAAGAAAAATTGATCTAGTTGGCCTAACTAAACCAAACATTCGCATAATAAATACGAGGCTATAAATAATCATGCATATAAGAGAAAGAAATTCAAATAATATTCATGAATATAGATCTGATCATAAACTCAAAGTTCATCGGATCCCAACAAACACACCGCAAAAAGAGTTACATCACATAGATCTCAAAGAGACAATTATATTGACAATCAAAAGAGAGAGAGGAAGCCATCTAGCTACTTCCTACGGACCCTTAGGTCTATGGTGGACTACTCACACATCATCGGAGAGGCACCGATGAGGATGATGAACCCCTCCGTGATGGTGTTAGATTGGATCTCGTGGTTCTGGAACTTGCGGCGGCTGGAATTGTTTTTCGTTGATTCCCCTAGGGTTTCTGGAATATTGGAAATTTATAGGGCAAAGAGGCGGTGTAGGAGACCCTCGTGGGCCCCACAACCCACCAGGGCGTGCCAGGCCTGGGCCTCCTGGCGTGCCCTGGTGTATTGTGGTCCCTGCAGGACTCCTTCCAGGTGCTTTCTTGGCCCCCAAGGTGTCTTCTGGTACAAAAAAATCTCCAAAAAGTTTTGCTACGTTTGGACTCCATTTGGTACTGATATTCTGAGAAGTAAAAAACAAGCAAAATCAGCAACTGGCACTGTGCACTATGTCAATAGGTTAGTCCCAGAAAATGATATAAAGTTGCTATAAAATGATTGTAAAACATCCAAGAATGATAATATAACATCATGGAACAATCAAAAATTATAGATACGTTGGAGACGTATCACCTACTACTATATTGCCCTGAATTTTGTGCTTGCTCGGTGGTATCCAAGAGCTACAAGATAAAGTCAATGGGTGCCACATGCGTATGGGCTCTTTGACCCCCGTGTGCATAGGGTGTTCAGTAAATCTCTGGATACCCCACGTGCACGGGTTGTGGGATTCTTCTCTATGTAGCCCATGCGCACGGAGCTGACTTAGCCCGTGCGCACGGGGTCCAACGGCCAGAAATCCCACCCCGGACAAGAACATTATAAAAAGGGGTCTTCTTCCTCCTCCACCCTAACCCTTGATACGTCTCCAACATATCCATAATTTATGAAGTATTCATGCCATGTTTACAACAATTTTATATAGTTTTGGTATGATTTGCATGGAACTAATCCGGACTGACATTTTTTCAGCAGAACTACCGTGGTGTTATTTTTTGTGCAGAAATGAAAGTTCTCCAAATGAGTTGAAACTTTTTGTCGATTTTTTTTGGAACAAAAGAGACCCCCGAAGCTTCATGGGGGGCTAGAAGAGCCACGAGCCCAACCTGAGGCGTGCTCGGTTCTGCTCACCTCGAGGCCCATCTTCGTGTGAAACCAACGCCAAAAAATCCTATAAATAGTGAAACCGTCAGAAATAACCCTAGATCAGAAATTCCGCCGCCACAAGCCTTTGTAGCCATGAAAAACCAATCTAGACCCCGTTCTGGCACCCTGTCGGAGGGGGAAATCATCACTGGTGGTCATCTTCATTATCCCGGCGGCCACCATGGTGTGGAGGGAGTAGTCCACCCTTGGGGCTGAGAGTTTGTATTGATAGCTATGTGTTTAATATCTCTCTTTCTCGCTCTCTCTCTCTCGTGTTCTTGAGATGTCATGATCTTGATGTATCACGGGCTTTGTTAATATAGTTGGATCATATGGTGTTTTCCCCTCTCTATCTTTTTGTGAATTGAGTTTTCCCTTTGAGATTTCGTTTTATCAGATTGAGTACTTTTATGGATTTCAGAACACTTGGTGTATGTCTTGCTATGAATACCCGTGGTGACAATGGGGTATCATATTGATTCACTTGATATGTGGTTTGGCACTCAATTCGCGGATTCCCGATGTGACATTGGGGTAATCTATGCATAGGGGTTGATGCATGTTCTCGTCTTTGTTTGTCCGGTAGAAATCTTGGGGCAATCTTGGAGGTTCTTTGTGTTGGATTGAGTATTATGAATCTGAAATTGTTTGATGCATATCGTATAATCAACTCACGGATACTCGTGGTGACATTAGAGTTGGTTGATGTATATCATATGGTGTTATTTTAGTATGAACTCTTGGTAAGATTGGTCAGAAAGAATAGCTTGGTGTTATTTTAGTACGAACTCTAGGATAGATTGAACGGAAAGAATAGCTTTGAGGTGGTTTCGTACCCTACAAACAATTGCTTCTTATGTTCACTAGATAGGAACTTTGGAGTGATTCTTCATCACACGTTGAGGGATGGTTATATGATCCAATTATATTAGCATTGTTGAGAGATTGCACTAGCGAAAGTACGGACCCTAGGCCTCATTTTCAAGCATTGCAATACCGTTTTGCTCACTTTTGTTACTTGCTACCTTGCTGTTTTTTTACTGTCACTATTACAAAAATCAATATATATACTATCCATATTACACTTGTATCACCATTTCTTCACCGAACTAGTGCACCTATACAATTTACCATTGTATTTGGTGTGCTGGGGACACACGAGAGGCTTTTTATTATTTGGTTGCAGGGTTGTTTGAGAGAGACCATCTTCATCCTACACCTCCCACGGATTGATAAACCTTAGGTCATCCACTTGAGGGAAATTTGCTACTGTCCTACAAAACTCTACGCTTGGAGACCCAACACGAGTCTACAAGAACAAGATGTGTAGTAGGCATCAACCCTCATGTCTTGTTGAGCTCCAGCATTACTACACCCCATTTTGCTCATATCTCTCAATTCCTCCACCCAATATGTTGAAATTTTGGGGATTGGGGACCCGATATACACTTTGACCAAAACCAATTCATGTTCCCTACAAGATGTTTTCACCATTGACTCGTTACTCTTGGAGCTTGAGCTCCTAGGGCTCTAGGGTTCCCTGCATTTCACCATTGACTTTTTACTCTTAGAGTTTGGGCTTCATTGCTTGTGGTGCCCTCTAGAGACGTATGTAACGGTGTGGTGGTCGCCTTCATGACCAACCTCGAGTTATTCGAGGCTCATCTGTTGGAGGTGGCTCAAGGAGGATACGATGAGACTTCGGTGGCATTCCGTGAGCTTTGGCTATGGCACCACTTCGACGGAGATTAGCTCTTCGCCACGGAAGAGTGAACTTCGAGATAAATCTGCATCCCCATCTCACTTGTGGTTATCCTTTCCCGCACTTTTCTTTGGTTTGTATGCTTGTTGGCTTGCTATCTATATTGTTGCCTAGCCTATTTGGCTTCAAGCTTGCTTGTCATATAGGTTTTTTCCACCTAGTTTCATATCTAGGAACCCTATTGAAAGGACATGCGGTGCCCCCATGTGTGGTTTTGGTAATTGATGACATTCTCTATGGACTAATGGTTGCATTGAGTTATACTGGAAGGATTTGTCCATAGGCATTTCTTGAAGTCCATGTGTTGGTTTCAAGGAGTTTATGAGTTTACCAAGGTGCTATTAAGGAATTATCCAAAGATTTCTCATGTGAGTGTTGAGCTTATTGCAAGCATGTCTTGAAGAAGAAGATTGTGTGATCATTCATGTTTACCTTCAAGACATCATCCAAATGAAGAGAGTTGGAAAGATTCAAGGTTGATCAAGAATAAGTCAAGAGTGAATCAAGTTGATCAACACATAAAGCATAGAAGATGTACCGAGAGGGATCAAGCGATCCCATGGTATGGTAAGCATTGTCAATTACGCTTTGTGGACTAACCCATGGTCTTCGTGAGAGTTCCTTGTGGGGTTAGGTTGTGGTGTGCAAGTTCAAGTGGAGCATCATGAAGATATCATGCTTGAAGCTTGCCGTCCGTTGTGGCGACAATGGACTTGTGAAGATGTGCCAAATAGTGGCTCACCCATAGTGGAGTATGGGGGAGTAATCAACTAGTCTTCACCAAGCCAGCTGCTACCTCTTGAGCACTGCGTTGGATTTCCTTGAAGAGGAAAGGATGATGCAGCAAAGTAGCGTAAGTATTTCCCTCAGTTTTTGATAACCAAGGTATCAATCTAGTAGGAGGCTACGCGCGAGTCCCTCGTACCTGCACAAAGCAAATAACTCCTCGCAACCAACATGATAAGGGGTTGTCAATCCCTTCATGGTCACTTACGATAGTGAGATCTAATAGATATGATAAGATAATGTTTTTGGTATTTTTCTGATAAAGATGCAAAGTAAAATAAAAGCAAAGTAAAAAAGCAAAGGGAATAACTAAGTATTGGAAGATTAATATGATGAAGATAGATCCAGGGGCCATAGGTTTCACTAGTGGCTTCTCTCAAGAGCATAAGTATTTTACGGTGGTGAACGAATTACTGTTGAGCAATTGACAGAATTGAGCAAAGTTATGAGAGTATCTAGGTATGATCATGTATATAGGCATCACGTCCAAGACAAGTAGACCGACTCCTGCCTGCATCTACTACTATTACTCCACTCATCGACCGCTATCCAGCATGCATCTAGAGTATTAAGTTCATGAAAACAGAGTAACGCCTTAAGCAAGATGACATGATGTAGAGGGATAAATTCATGCAATATGATAAAAACCTCATCTTGTTATCCTCGATGGCAACAATACAATATGTGCCTTGTTGCCCCTACTGTCACTGGGAAAGGACACCGCAAGATTGAACCCAAAGCTAAGCACTTCTCCCATTGCAAGAAAGATCAATCTAGTAGGCCAAACCAAACTGATAATTCGAAGAGACTTGCAAAGATAACCAATGGTTCCGATGTTGCTTCTTCGGGTTGGTTCCGATAATGTCGCATTTGTGAGGACCCATTCGTCTATGTCCATTTGTCTTCTTCATGGACTCGTTCTTCTTCCTTGCGGGATTTCAGGCAAGATGACCATACCCTCGAAATCACTTCTATCTTTGCTTGCTAGTTGCTCGCTCTTTTGCTATGCCTATGCTGCGATACCTACCACTTGCTTATCATGCCTCCCATATTGTTGAGCCAAGCCTCTAACCCACCTTGTCCTAGCAAACCGTTGTTTGGCTATGTTACCGCTTCGCTCAGCCCCTCTTATAGCGTTGTTAGTTGCAGGTGAAGATTGGAGTTTGTTCCATGTTGGAACATGGATATTTTTGTTGGGATATCACAATATCTCTTATTTAATTAATGCATCTATATACTTGGTAAAGGGTGGAAGGCTCGGCCTTATGCCTGGTGTTTTGTTCCACTCTTGCCGCCATAGTTTCCGTCATATCAGTGTTATGTTCCCGGATTTTGCGTTCCTTACACGGTTGGGTCATAATGGGAACCCCTTGACAGTTTGCCTTGAATAAAACTCCTGCAGCAAGGCCCAACATTGGTTTTACCATTCTCCACCTAGCCTCTTTTTCCCCTTGGGTTAGGCCAGCCCAAGGGTCATCTTATTTTAACCCCCCCCCTGGGGCCAGTGCTTGTCTAAGTGTTGGTCCAAACTAGAGCCCCTTGCAGCGCCACCTCGGGGAGACTCGAGGGCTGGTTTTAGTTGTACAAATTGCTTATCCGGTGTGCCCTGAGAACGAGATATGTGCAGCTCCTATCGGGATGTCGGCGCATCGGGTGGTCTTGCTGGACTTGTTTTACCATTGTCGAGGATGTCTTGTAACTGGGATGCCGAGTCTGATCGGATTGTCTTGGGAGAAGGAATATCCTTCGTTGACCGTGAGAGCTTGTGATGGGCTAAGTTGGGACACCCCTGCAGGGATTTGAACTTTCGAAAGCCGTGCCCGCGGTTAGGGCAGATGGGAATTTGTTAATGTCCGGTTGTAGAAAACCTGAAGTTTATCTTAATTAAAATACATCAACCGCGTGTGTAACCGTGATGGTCTCTTTCCGGCGGAGTCCGGGAAATGAACACGGTGTTGGAGTTATGCTTGACGTAGGCCGTTCTAGGATCACTTCTTGATCATAGATTCTCGACCGTGCTTTTGCCTTCTCTTCTCGCTCTCATTTGCGTATGTTTAGCCACCATATATGCTAGTCACTTGCTGCAGCTCCACATCATACCTTTGCCTTACCTATAAGCTTAAATAGTCTTGATCGCGAGGGTGTGAGATTGCTGAGTCCCTGTGACTCACAGATACTTCCAAAACCAGTTTGCAGGTGCCGATGAAACCGTGCAGGTGACGCAACCAAGCTCAGGGAGGAGCTCGTTGAAGATCGTCTCTGTTATGTTGTTCCGTTTCCAGTTGATCAGTAGTGGAACCCAGTCAGGACGATGGGGATATGTGTAGCATTTGGGGTAGTCTTCTTTTATTTTGGTTCCGTAGTCGGACCTTGAGTGTAATCTGGATGATGTATTGCTTTATTCATGTAATTGTGTGAAGTGGCGATTGTAAGCCAACTATGTATCTCTTTCCCTTATGTATTACATGGGTTGTGTGAAGATTACCTCACTTGCGACATTGCTTTCAATGCGGTTATGCCTCTAAGTCGTGCTTCGACACGTGGGAGATATAGCCGCATCGAGGGTGTTACACCCAATCTCACTATAAAAGTTAATAGTAAAGACAAACACTAAGACGTCACAAATGGCACACCCAATCAATATGAGCCACACAACCCCAATGGTTGCGGTAGATCCTTCCTCGGGTAGATGTACATCTTGTCACCTTGGTTACCCACGAGTTCTTGGTGATCCAATATGCGCCATCATTAACATCACTCAATGGTATAAATGTTATCCACTTTAGTCTCCACTAGCTTCGCACACTGCGTTGGGTCCGATGTACTAACTTGGTTCTTCTCCAAGATGCCCACTTAGTTGCACCTACTTTTGAAGTTCGACAACATCATAGACTTTTGTCTAAGCCTTCGAAGGCGATAACCAATACATATCATTGTGGTTTCAATAGGATGTTCATCTACATCACGTGAAACATTTGGAAGGAGGGGAACCATGGACCTTCAGGGCTTTTTGACAATTGCTTGCTAAGATCAAGGCAAATGTTGGTCATGCCATTACAGCACCATGGTGCTAAGATTTTTCTTCTAGAACTCGTTCTAGTATAAGCCTCTCATTCTAAAGAAGATTTTACCACACACGAAGTCCAAGCTCCATTTTGACAATCATGCAAATCATTTTTTTTGCCTCTTTTAAACCACCTTGAATGCTTGGTTCGCTCCATTTTGCTGTTGAGGACCTTGACTATGTCTAAATGTTGGATTCATGGACAATCGTAGGCCTTTACCCCCACAAAAAGGAAGTTTAATTGATTGACGCTCATGTCAGCTTGCTTAGGGTAGTATGGTGCTTCACCTTGGACTATATCTTAATTATGACATGGTGGAAGCCCCGACAAGCAGGCGATACCAGCTTCGTGGTGCTCGTCGCCGATCCCGTACTCATGGAATAAAACATTCCATCCTAGACTCGATCCAGACCGAGTGGGAGATGCGGATGAATCACCGCCTTGTCCACCTCGCCAACATGAAGAGGGTGCGACTCTTCATGGACGAGGAGGACGAGGAGGAGGCGCTCGAGCTTCGTCTTGCCTCCAGTTGACCACGAGGCCGGCGGCTCCGGCTTGGGGGTTATCGATATCTCCGATGACTATGAGTAGTTTCCTTTTTAAATGTAGCATGTTTTTTTTCATGTATTATGTAGTATAGTAGGTTGAATGGATGTTGCATGGAATAGTATGAAAATGAGGGTTTGCAAATGAAAATTTTGGTTGCAATGGCGAACAAATCAAGGGTGACCCACCTCTGTCCGCGGACGCGGACACAGACATATGTAGGGTTATATTTTTCAACTCCGACTATATGTGCTCTATGCAAAAATTTGACGTGGCACCCTTTTACTGAGTAGAGACAGAGAGAGTTATCATATGTTAATTTTTTAGTACCGAAATGGAGACACTCATACTTCTTCTCTCACAAAACACAAATGAGAATTCTCTAAAAAGACACACAAATGAGAACTATTTTAGTAGTATGGCGTTGTATGGAAGTCAATCAGGCGCTACAGAACAGGCTCGGCGATATACCAACCGGAGTATGGACTGATCTGGACCTCATGCATGCATATACACACACAGTACATAATATTGCCGAAAAAGGGTTTCCCCCGCTTTGTATACAAAGCAACCAACCGGATCATACAGGGATAGGTGCTGGGGCGGAAGCAGCAAAGTCACGCCCAAAAGAAACAACAGAAAAAAAGCAAAAGAAACAAATGCCGACAACGGCGGATCAACAAAAACGAAGAAGCCTCGCGATCGCTAGGCCCACCGGTCTAATCCACTAGGCTCCAAGACTCCGAAGCGCCGGCACCAATCAACACCTCCAAGAAGGATCGCGACGATGACGACGCTGCTGCCAAGGGTTTCCCCCGGTACACGACGAGGCGATAGGAAGAGTAGCCCCCGACGTCCTCCCGGAAGGTCAGGCGGCACCCACAGGCGCCACCGCGCCGGGGTCGGCCACGCCGACAGGGGTTTCCCCCGATCCCAACCCGCACCTCGGGCGCTCCGGATCCCGCCACCAAACCAACCACCACCCTACGCCAACGCAGTCATGAGGCCTCCACGCCGTCTCACCACGGCACCGCGAAGTGAGAACAGCACGACGAGGAATCAGAGCCGGGACTAGGGCATCAGCACAATCGGCACGCGGGAGGGCCCCACCTCCACCGTCAGCGACAGTAGCCGTCCGGACGCAATAGCAGGAGCACACCAGGCCCGTAGGCCCACAGGCCCGACCGAGCCCTCGTGGGCCCGTAAAGCTCCCGCCTTCGCGCTGCTGCCGGCACGCCATCGACGTCGACGCCCCAAGTCCGAGCCGCTCCTCCTCCTCACCGCGCCGCAGACAACGAGACCATGCCGGGGGGCCGGCCCCCAGGGGCCCAGATGGGCCCGACGTGCCCGGATCTGGGCCGGGGGCGCGTCGACGGCCACCCGGCACCACCACGCCGCCCCGCCGCCAAGGAGCGGCGCCGTCACCACGCCGGCCGCCGGCCGCCACCGCAGGGCCGCCGGACCGCAGCCAAGCCGGGCTGCACCGCCGCCGCCTCCCTGCCCCGGGAAGGGAGCACGGGCGCGCGGGGACTGGAAGGCCCGCCGCCGCCGGCACCACCCGGGCCAGCGCCGGGGGCGCCCGCCGACGGCGGCGGGGGGAGATGGGGAGGGCGGGGTCCCGCGGGCGAGGGGCGCGAGCTCCGCCCCGGCCACCTCCCGGGGAGGCGGCGCGAGGCGGCCAAGACGGAGGGGGGGTAGGGCGGAAGGGGGCGGAGGCGGGGGGGGGGGGGGGGCGGGGCCGACGGCCGGCGGCGGCGGGAGGGGCGGCGGCGGCGGGAGGGGAGCAGGGGAACCCTAGCCCTGACTAGTCCTAGCGGTTTGTCCCGACCGAGTTTCCAATCAACGAGAATGATAATATTGGGCACTGTAATGAACAGGGTGCACATTTCTTCCCTTATTTTGCGAGGGAACAGGGCGCACATTTCGTGGGGACAAAATACGGGAGCAGTGGCAAATACCTTTGCTGCTCCTCAAGGGAGGAACCGGCCGGTGCGATGCAGTGTCGGCCGGTGGCCACACCACGAGCGAGCGCCATGTATAGGCATAGCCAGCTGCATGCAGCACGCATGAGGAATTCAGTCAGGATCGCCCAAGGACCACCCGCTGGGATCCCTGTGATCGATCTCGATCGTAGCTGGGTACTAGTACGTGCTACCCTACCTAGGGTTTGGATATGTGACCACTCCGCTCCACTCCGGCCCGAGCAAAACAAAAAGACAGATCCGGGTACCAATCGCGCCCGCCCGGAAAAACATATCCGTCCATCTTTGTTGCTTTGCTTAGACAAGCTAGCGGAAACGTGGAGGGAGGGATACACAAGAAGAAGAAAGACAGAGTGCGATGAGCCGATGAGATCGCCAACAGTGGTCATATCTCTGCCTGCCGACTTCTCCTTGAGCGGTTCAAAAATTTGCAGAACAAGTTTGAAATAATCCTCCTGTTCAAAAAGTTTCAAGAAGAAATTTGTGACCGCGGTTGGTCGCGGGAGTTCAGACTTGGGACCGAGATCTCGGCCCTCGGGATTTGCTTTTGCATTGCATGCAATGCAATGCATTCAGGCGCAATAACTTCAGTCTCAGGAAGCTTTACGTACTCTGCGGCCAGGCAATGCAAATTGCAAAGCAGGCTGCCATGGATATGAATCATCGGGCGGGCAGGCGGGCAGGGCTCTCTTCCATCCTTTCCCCCGGGGATGAAACTTTGCCGAGCCGAGACGTGCGAGCGGTCACGTCGACGATGCACTGTGGACTGTGGCTGACCACGAGCCGCATTCATTCATGGCCGCAGGACAAGGCTCGCTCGCAAGCTGTCTCCCCATCGACATCCACCTCCACCTTCCCTGTTTTGTTTTGCCTGTGTTCTTCTTCCACGTACGAGCAAGGACATTGATAGGCTGCAAGAGATACTACAAAAATGTATATGGGTCATCAATCAAATCGTAGCAAGCAAGCAATGCAATGCAATGCACGCCATGTCCCTGCCTGGAGAGAGGGGAGAGGAGAAGGGCTTGATCTTGAATGAATGATGCATCAAATCAAGTTGGTTCTTGCTAGGAGGCGCAGCTTTGAATTTCGGATGGAGACCATCCGCCTCCTTGTTTCCAACATCCAAGCCACATGCTAAGCTAGTGGCCTCACTCTACGGTGCTGGTCACCCTCTAGCGCTGCAGCGAGATACTGTACTTGTCTTCAGAGGGACTTTGAATGCCGCACCCAAGTCTTGCACAGTGGGTCAAGCTGCTCATAATCGGGGCATTGTTGGGCCACGGTTTAATTATCAGAATCAGTTGTTTAATTTGATTTGGCAAGGCCATGACGATGAAGATTTACTATACACGTATTGCAGTTGCATAATACCACTGGATTTGCCACCGTATGCTTGCTTTTTTACGAAAAGGAGGATGGTCCCGGCCTCTGCATCTCGGTGATGCATACAACCATTTTATTAATTATTTAGAAAGACCTTACAAAATAATATATATGTAAGTCTGAAGCCACCATCTTAGCAATATATGTCGCTACTCCTATCCAGTCTAATAAGAGGTGCCAATAGTCCAAGCCAAATACCAAACAGACCTCGCACGAAGCCGCTTGTCTGCTCTGGGGACACAACGGTCCGACACTCTCAGAGTCCGCCGCCGCCGTATTCCACCGATCCATCTTCAGAGCAGGTACTGACGCATCGACCATGCCAGGCCTGTCGTCGATGCCACCACGACGCCAAACAACGCCACTCCCTACGCACGTCCATCAAGACACATCCGATGTCGAGACTCTGCTGCACCATGCCGCCAGGAACCGTCGTCATCGACGCGGTAGATGCCACATCGCACCACCTCCTGATCCAAATCGCCTCCAATGCCAATAGATCGGTGTCCACCAGCCACATAGCTCCCAAGGTGGCGCTTTCAAGAAGGGAACGACGCGAAAGACACTGTCGCCACCCACCCCAGTTAGGGCTTTCACCCGGGAGACAAAAGGGCGTGGTGGAGGGATAGGCAGGGCCGCCGCATGACACGAGGCCGTCGGGTCGGGGCGACCAGCGGGCCGATGCAAGGACGCTGCGCGAAGCCGCCAGGTCGGCGCGATCAATGGGCAGACGCGCGGACGACGCGCGAGGCCACCGGTTCGGTGAAGAAGCCGGCCGATCGCGTCGGTGTTAGAGTAGAGGCGTACGGGGTCGACGGCGGCGGTGGGCGACGCAAACAGGATCACATGGACCGGAAAACCAAAAAGGAAATGCCGATCAAAGCGACCAGCGAGAGAGAGAAAACCCGGATCAAAGGATCGGAAAAAAGACCCTCTAGAGCAGCCGGCCAACACGGCCGGCGAACGAAGCCTAGGTACGGGCGGCACGGCCCCCGGCGGCGGTCATGGAGGCCGACCGCCCCAAGGGCAGCGCGCGGGTGCGGAATCGGCGGCGGCTAGGGTTTAGAATCCGGAAACTGATACCATGCTAGAAGGGAGAGAGGGATTTGGTGGAATAGTCGTTGTATTGCTTGAGCCTTGTGGGCATATATATAGGACTACAATCATCTACTTGAAGTACAGGACAAGTCAGAACAAATCCTAATCTATCTCGTCTTTCCTAATAAACATTATATTCAACAACTACACATTATTTCTGACACCCGAGTACAACGTGTTCATTTTGTGTTATACGTAGTTGTGTAGAAGATAGTCCCAGCTGAGTAAGCCCTGATGTCCAAAGAAGCTAACACTAAGCAATAACCCAGCTCCAGAGCAAGATTTGAGAAGCTTACACATTGTTATCGGCCACCACTTTTGGATTCTCAATCAAATGCCGTCACAATTCATAAAGATTTAGCTAGCTTTCTTGTCGTAGAAGTTTTCAACCCTGATCCACATTAAATTGAACTTCAACATATAATATGAACCCTGATTGGCACTGAAAAGAAAAGGGGAAGGTGCCGATATCGGAAACCATCCACATGGACTGATCTAGTATAAAAACATGTCAATATCAGTGATACAGATCGTTACACAAAGGCTGAATAAATTTCGAAGGCAATGTATGTTGGGTGTTGTCTGTTTCAGTGTCAGTGTCTTTGCACTGCTTGAGTGAGCTACTACCGAGCTCACCCTCCTCCAATGGCGGGCCTTCCCTTATGGGAATGGAGCAGGCAGGTCCTCCTGTCCAAACCATCGTCGTCTCGGCCCACGATCTAGCTATCAGTGCCATCATCTGACGGGAACCTCTGAAAAAACATTTCGAACCAGTCATCAACCGTCCCGATCTTTGACAAGGAGGTAAGCCGACCGATAAATTCTGCCCGGGAGCAATGGAATATGAACCAAAGAAATTGACAATTTTTTAGCCCGGGAAAACGGAATATGAACCAAAGAAAATGAAACGGAATATGAACCAAAGAATTTCTGCCCGGGAAACAGAGTATCCGGGTCAACGCCTCCACGGTAGGAGATAGGAGGCGTCCAGGCCTGCTTCTCCAGCTAGTCTCCATGGACCGGGGGAGACACAACCCCATGGCTATCGATCGCCGAGCACGCTCGCACAACGCCATGCTTGTGATCTTCGACGCTGCTCTGCCGACAAACTAGCGGAGTCCCGATCACCACCATCGACCACCGCACCCGCGAGGAGAGAGACCTCATCGCTCACAGCCACCAGCCGCACCGGGCCCACCATCACCTATTTGGAGCGGGACTTTCGACCCGCCTAGGGCCCAATCTGCTCCGCCCGAGCACGAGCCCCAGGTCTTGGCTATCTCCGCCGCACAAAGCACTGCGCCGTCGGCCCAAACCCAGGAGAAGGGAGGAGCCACCACCATCCGCACCACCCGCGGCATGGTTTAGCACATACCCTAGAGGGGAGGAGCCCCGGATCCTTTTAGAAAAATAACAATTAGCAGATGCAAAGTATCCAGGTTTAGCGTACATGTGATGGCCAAAGTGCATTTCTCCAACGATTAGTCTATGTTCAGCAACATAGCTAGTTGACATACGGATATGAGAAAAATATAACTAAAAAAAAAATCAAGAAAGCTTACAAGTTTTTAAAAATAAACTTGACTTTCTTTTGCACTAGTATATAAATTTTCATGAATAAAAAACCAACATTGATTTCAGGGCAAAAAAAACTATGGCTGTTATAGGTCACCATTCACACTATTTCGGCCGAAAATTTTGTTTATCTAAACGAAGTCAACAGCATTCTTTTTTGGATTTTTTACAAGTACAATGAAAGGTCAAGCTTATTTTAAAATTATTTTTAATATTTTTACTTTTATCTAATTATTATTTTTTGTACAGGGTGTATATACATCCATAGACCAATCGTTGAGTACTAGACTATTTTATTAATGCTTCACTGTGATTGATGCTACGTACAGTTCAATTTGTGTGCTTTCTTTGCTCCTGCACTATTATTTATGGCATGTGCTTAATTTTGTATGACCAATTTATTTTGTCTAAATTTTTTAACATGTTTTTGGCATTTACTGTCAAATCGCGTCAACTTTGGTTAGTGTGGTATTTACCGTAACCGTACTGAATTTACCGAAACCGAACCATGGTGTAATTTATACCTTATTTTACCAAAGTATCAAAACCGTATTTATTGATCCATATTAATCAAATTAACCGAATGTGTCGGCCTACCAACCGTGACCCAATTTCTAGGAGAATATCTGGCAGTATGTTGTCCAAGAATTTCAAATCTAAATTTGAAACGTAGCTGAAAAACAAAAATGACAAATTCGACATTGAATAGTACATGAAATAAGTTGACCTTTAGATTTGGCCCATTATCACAATGATGTAAAAATTGTCATTTTTGTATCTCAAGCTACGTTTCGGATTTTCATATGAAATTGTGTGACAACATGCATTGACGTTGTGTCAATGTATTAGCTTATCTTTTACATTTTTGCAAACATTTTAAAAATAACATGCTTGGTTTATGAAGGCGGTGATGTTAGGCCAACTCCACCGCGCAACCCCATTTTGTCCGGCCCCGTCCGTTTGGGATAAAAGGGACAAACCAGACGGCCCAGCGCGCGACGGCCCGAACCCATCTGGTCCATTTTGTCTCCGGGCGGACCCATTTCGAGCGCAAATATGTGTCGGGTTTGGGTCGCGGCGGACAGCGAACGTCCGCGTCGGGGCCGCGTGGCCAGCGGCCACCTACCTCCCACCCGCCAACATCAATGCGCACAGGCGGGTAGCCCCACCTGTCATCCGCCCAGCGAACGGTCGTCGTCCTTCTTAAATGAGAAGCCGTGGACCGGTCGTCGTCCACGCTTCCCACTCCGACCCCTCTCTGCCCCCTCGAAACCCGACACTCTTGAAACCCTAGCCGCTTCCCGTCCTCGACCTTGCCGGCCGGCCGCATCCATGGGAAGGAGGTGGCGCAGGCACCGGCCACCTTCCAGCCCGCCGTCCCCCGTGCACCACGGACCGCCGGCCCACCTCTGAACGCCGGCGGACTACGTCGACCTCGTCAACAACGACGACGACACCAGCGGCCACTGAAGACGGCGACGGCCATGGCATCGACGAGCGCGGCAGGAGCGCGCGGTTGGCGTTTTTTCATTTTGTTTTATGTAAATTATGGAACTGGGCCGTTTAAGATAACCGTGAAACTGGGCTGTTTTGTGGCCGTGAACCTTAAATTATGTTTTAAGTTTTTTAACTGCGTTTATTTACTTTTTTAGGCATTTTATTTAAGTTTTTCTGTTTTTTATCACGTCCACCCCGGACATGATTTAGGGTGCGGCCGCGTGTTGGGCGCATCCACAACTCAACGGACAGAGACGGACATGGACGAACCCATTGCCGCCCCCAAAAGGACAAAATCCGACCAAACCGGACATACGTTTAGAGTCGCACGGTGGAGTTTACTTTAGATATACCGCTTAAATAACATGCTTGACGTGAGGTGAAGGTTATCATACCATGGGTCTAGGAATCGAGATGCCTGACAAGACAACGATGGCAAAGCTAGTTTGGATTGCACATTTTTGCTTTGCGTCGTTGCTGGTTACTCAACAGTTGCAAAAGTCAAGGACATGCCCGTACGTTTGGGTGACCGAAGACCGCACGCACCACGCAGCAGAGGCAGAGGCAGCCAGCCCCTCCGCCTGCCGGCAGATTTTGCGTCGTCAGGCATGCGTGCTGCCTGAACATGCCGATGCGACCATAGTGGTTCGGATGAGGTTGGGTTCCCAACGTTTGACCTTAATTGAGCAACGAGGACCCTCTCACGTCTCGTCCTGATTCAAGCTCTCCGGGTAACTCTCGATCTCGATGGACACACACAACGCAAGCACCGCCAAATTAACCCTAAAAAAAGTACCCAACTACAGTAGTGTCTAAACTCTCTTATATTTCTTTACGAAAAGAGAGGGAGTAGTGACGAATATTGGATTCTAGCGCAGAAAACGTCGCGAAAAAAAAAAGAGGTCTAGAACTGTGCGATGATATCAGGCAACACACGTACGTAGCAGTTTGCACTTATCGTGCATGGATTCCCGCCGTTCATCGCAAGAATGGGTCTCAAAGATGTCAGGAAAGAAACATAGTCGACAATGCTACGATCGATAGATCATGGTTCATGGATGTGTCCAGTTCAAAAGGACGCAAGGTGACGTTTGAACAATTATTAAAACCAGTGTGCCATCGAGTACTACTACGTACGTTAATAATCACATTATTTTGGCAGAGGTCAAATTGTCTGTTTGGGCTCACGCCTTGTGCCGTGCCGTCATGCTTGGAGCTACGACTCAAACCCTCCGGGGATCCCAACACCTCTGCTCTCAGCACTCTACCCGGCCCCGTGTCGCTCCCCCGCGGGCGACCCGGGTGCGCAACCCTAGCCGCCGGCCCCTCGATTCGCCCTCTCCCTCCCCTCCCCGCCGCCGCCGCCGGCGGGCTCCGCTGGGCAAAGCCCACGCGGTGCCGGTGGCGGCGGGCTCTGCTCGCGCTCGCCTGGAGTAGGGACTGCGAGGGGCTTCTTCTTCGATCTGGCGGTGGTGCTGGGAGGCCGGCGCGTCGTGGCCAGTGGGGGCGCGCAGGCAGGAGTTGGAGCAGGGCAGCGCGGCGTGCTGGTCGGTCGCGACGCGCGCGCGGGCTGGGGTGGCGCGCCCCGACGCATCTCCTTCACGCTGGGGAGCTGCGTCTGGAGGGCGGCGCGGAGGCTGGGGTGTTCGGTCTTGGCGCGAGCGGTGTGGCGGAGCGCGTGCTAGGCGTGGGCGTGGTCTGGCGCGGCGTTCTTCTCGCGGGCGGCGGCGGGGGGGGGAGGGGGGGCTCGCGTTTCGGTTGGAGGCACGGCGGGGGGCAAGGCGAGGGCTTTCGCCGGATCCTGGCGAGGAGCACTTCTGGTTGGTGGTTGCAGGTGGAGCGCCAGCATCAGCGGTGGCGGCGGCGTTGAATCAGCCATGGGGGCGGCGACGCCGAGATGGCACTGCCAGGAAGGTGTCCTGGTGTGCAGCGGGCTTCTGGCCGCCTCCGTGTGAGGGGATTGCGGCGATGCCCCGGTGGAGATGGCGCCGGAGTGAGGTTGGAGGGGCGGGCCAGATCCAATTTGGCGGCAGTCTCTCGGTGTCGATGAAGGCCGATGGAGCGGATCTGGCTTTTGCTCCGATTGGAGGATGTGGTTGCTTCTCGACGGCGATGTTGGTGGAGGTCTGGTTCGCGCTCTCTCGGCAGTGCGGGTGGTGTTGGACCATGGCGACGCGGCTTTAGTGGATCTGCTACGGTGACGGTGGTGCGAGGCTTTAGGAACGGTGCTGCTCGGTACCTCGTTGGAGTGGAGATGCGCAACATTACGGATGAAAATCCTGTCCGGTTTTGGCCCGTCGGCGTCGATGGCATCCGCGGGTGTCGTTCCCCTCTCTGGAGGCGACGTTGAGTGTGTTGCCATCTCCCTCGTGCTTGGCGTTGGCAGTTGTCTCCGGGCGAAAGCCTTGGTCCTCTGGAGCAGCATGATGGCGACATCGGCGACGTAGTTTCTCTGTTGGGACCATCGTGCGAGGAGACTGAGTTTCCTGTTGACGCTTCTCCGGTGTTCGTCGTGGCCCTGACCGCTCACCTCCAGCGCTGTGTATGGTCATCGCGGATGAATCCAAAGGAAACTGGAGTTGCTGTTTTTCGAAGGTGTTCGGCGTCGATCAAGACACGGCGAGGTGTTGGCGAGGTGTTTCGGATTTGGGCAGGTTTTTCCGTGTTGTAGTTGTGTTGTTGTGTGTGGCTGTCCTGAGGATAGCCGGAGGTGGTGTTATGCTACGCTTGTTGTTCGCAGCGAGTGGTAGATGTCATGTACTAATTTTCTCTCTTTCTATAAAGCTATGGTACGCGTTTCACAAAAAAAAAAATAAAGCTATGGCACGCAATTTGCATACCCTTGAAAAGAAAACACCTCTGCTCTCTATAAAACACCGCTAGCTGCAGCACGTGGAACAGAGAGCTATTCCTCGCTTACCGCGAGCTCTAAGGTAGTCTCGCCTCTGGCGCCCAGTGTCTTGTGCCAGCCCAGTATTGTAGTACCGGCTTCCTCTGTTTCCGCTGTTTTGCATCGGCTCTTCTTAGTTTTTCTTCCTTTTTATTTTTCCTTTCCCTTTCCTGTTTATTCGGTTTTCTGTGTTGGTTTTCTTTGTTTGTCTTCTTTTGTTTCCTTTGGGTTATTCTCTTTTTCCTTTATAACATATCTCTACTTTTCCAATACATATTTACATTTCTATTATACACTCGCACAAAAAATGAAACACGTTGAACTTTTTCAAACACATGATGTACATATTTTTGAATATGTGTTAACATTTTTCGGAAACATGTAATATTTCTTTGAATGGTATGAAACATTTTTTTAAACTACGCCGATATTTTCTTATATTGTTAAAGCATTTTAAAAAATTATGAACATATACTTGCAACACTTTTTAAAATTTCATTGTACAAAATATTTTTTTTGAATTATGAAAATAATTTTTTGGATTATATAGACATTTTTTAAAAATCTCACAGATAATTTTTCGAAACAGCTGAACATTTTTAAAATGTGACCGTTTTTTAATGCTATCAATATTTCTTTAAAGTTGTACGAACATTTTTCCAACACCAAATATCCTTTTTTAACATTTTATGAATTTTTCATAAATGTAAGTAAAATAATTTTCCATTTTATAAATGTAAGTAAAAGTAATAAAATAAAAAATTTGCACCAGAGAGCCAGTGCTGCTTCCACGCCGGGTTGGCCCATTTAGGGGGAGCCTAAGGCGAGTGGCGGGAACGTACCTACGTCGAGCAGAGCCTCCTGGGGACCATACTGGGCGATGGGTCAGTCTTTCCATGCAGAAACATAGTTATTTGGCCCACTCCTTTGGTTTGGAGGATTTTTGTAGGAATTTCATAGGATAGGATTTTTGTAGGAAAAATTCTTTTAGAGCCCTTTGGTTTGTAGGAATGGAATCCTATTCCTATGGAGGAATTCTTCCTATCCTTCACAATCCATAGCAAAATAAACATTAGCCTACACTCAATGGAAAAAATCCTATGAAGTGAATCAAAGGACATCTTCTTTCCTATTCCTACTCATAGGATTTAAGATGCATGTCATTCCATTTCCTATGACTTTTCTATTCCTATGATTTTCCTATCCTATGAACCAAAGAAGGCCTAAAATCATTAAATGGTGGGCCACAGGAAACAAGTTTCTTATTTGGCCTGGGCTAGCACTTTGATCTTAGCAATTGACCCCTCCTCATGCTCTATGCACCACTAAAAAAAGTCATGCTCTATGCGGGCAATTACATCTGCACACGTCTCACGACAAATCTAGCAGTTAAGCAAATATTCCATCCCGGTAAGATACACAAATATTGCAAGAGAGTGAGCTTTTAGAACCATGGTGCCTATGATCGGTTCGGTTGTATACCTTGGAGCTCGTTTTCATGGACTGTTTTGAATTGGTCATGTTCACGCTGACCGGTTGAGCTATTTTCCTCATGTTTGATCGTTTGTGCGTAGGATTAGTAGGAAATGTTTTCGTATTGATTTCTGGCGTGGGTCTTGAATACCCAAGCATCTATTCCAGAGAAGGTTTTTGCCTCAAGATTCACCCACTTGGCTGAAAAAGATCTTACAGTAAACCTATACATGGCACGTGGTATTAATTTGGGATGTGGTGGTGTACAAACGCCTCGTGGATCCATTTATTTTATTGAATTTTTTTTGAACAGGTGTGGCATTTGGTTTGGTTGCTTTAGCGTTTTTTGGTTGTGTTTGGCTCAATCTGTTCGTGTGTGTTTGTGTGTGTGTGTATGTGCTGTCCCTTTCGGCTGTTTGAATGTGGTTTCTTTCTCATGTGCTATCGCTTTCGGTTCTGCCGACGTGGTTGTTTTTTTAGCGTGTGTCACTGTCCATTCTAGCATATGTTTGAAACAGATAGTTCATCACGTTTGCAAAGCATAACCACTGTTAGGTTTGTCCATAATGGTCAAGCTATTAGTTAATATCAGAGTGGTCACAGGTAATAACAAGAGAGAGTTGTTAATGGGACGCGGGACACTAGATCAATCAAACGACTATAAAATACTCATGAATATAAACTGTAGAAAATTAAAGGCAAAAAGAAGAGATGGATTAGCTGATTAATCGAGTTGTTGCATGCATGCAGACTAATTGGGTGAGGCCGCGTGGTAGCAAGCGGACCAATTGGAATTGGCCATTTGATTGCACTTGATTGCAGCTGTCAGGCGACAAAAGGTGTTGGCCGTACCTATGTGATGAATCTGGGCTGCACAGTTGACTGGCACTTGGTTCCAGATGCATGTCGGGCGGTGCCATGCATCGGGATCGGTCGAACGACGCGGTCCACCAATCGGAACTGCCTGCGAGAGTTGCGTTTGCTTCCAGGAGTAAAGCGACAAGATTTGTGCGCTGATCCATGCAGCGATGGCGGTGACGTGACAAGCAAAGCTAATCGGTCGAGGCGGTGCGGTTGCGTCGTCCGGATATTTCATGCGGCGTTCGCTCCGTCGTTTTCACCGTACAAACTGACGTATCCCTGCCGCTTTGTCTGGTATTTCTACATCGTGTGCGTCACTTTCCGTCGGTGTTGATGTACTCGTGGGTTCTAGAGTTGTCTAGCATGGTGAGGTGCTATATATAGGCTGGCTTTTCTCTTCTGGTCGTGCGTGTGCTCTCATTTCTCTCCTATTGCTCGATGGTTGCTCCTTCATGCAGTTGTGATGGTTTGCGCCGTCCTGGGCGTCCTCGTGGCTCCCGTGCTCTTTCGGTTGGTCGTCGCGGTGGCTCAGGGCGTGGTGCTGGTTCTACTGATTCGCCGGATAGTGCTGCGTTTGCTCATCGTCGTCCGTCTTGTCGGTCTGGCCGTCGTGCGCGTGGGTCGTCTTCTTCGTGTGCTTCCTCCATGCTGTCTTCCGTTTCCCAGCCTGCATGCTGCTGCATCACCTACTTTCACAGGAGTAGTTCAGTGTTGTTGCATGGTGGTGACCTGGTGGGTCTCTCTCTCTCTCTCTCTCTCTCTCTCTCTCTCTCTCTCTCTATGAAGTGTCCCATACATAGTGTGACTGTATCTGAAGCGGGACTGCTTCTGTCTGGGCAGCTCAATAGTAATAGCGTGTGTTTCATCACCATCAGCTAGCGATCCAGGACTTCGTACTAAACTGCTACTAAATTCACAAGAGGGAGCATTTCAATAAATAAAAAAATCTATCGATGCTTTATAATATCATGCATACATGTATGATGTATCAACAGTTCTTTTTAGTTCTTCATACCAAAAAATAAATTTGCAATGTCGAAAAAATATGAAGTATAAAATTATATTATGAAAGGGAATTTTTTGATTTTCAAAACTAATGAACTTGGGCCTGTGAAAGAACATGCGGTGCCCCCATGTTTGGTTTTGGTAATTGATGACAATCTCTATGGACTAATGGTTTCCTTGAGTTATATTTGAAGGTTTTGTCCATAGGCTTTTCTTGGGTACTAACCCATGGTCTTCGTGAGGGTTCTTTGTGGGGTTAGGTTGCGGTGTGCAAGTTCAAGTGGAGCATCACGAAGAGATCAAATGCTTGAAGCTTGCCGTCCTTTGTGGTGATAATGGACTTGTGAAGATGTGCGGAAGAGTGGCTCACCCATAGTGGAGTATGGGGGAGCAATCAACTAGTCTTCATCGAGTCAACACAATCAAGAAAGGTGGTCCAACTTGAGGGAGTCAAGATTGTCATCATCTAGCTCAAGTGGACCATGTGCAAGGCAAAGGTTTGCCCTTGATAGGTTTTCTATTTTACCGGTCTCATGATGGTAGTTGGGAGACCGGGTTATAGGATCGATTGTCGTACTATCAAGGGGGGCTCTCGATGAGTAGCTTGATCATATCGTTCGTAGAGAGCTCAAACCATTGCATCCTTGCATCATCTTTCTTGGTTCTTGCTTGGTTCTCTTTGTGAGTCTTAGAGCTTATGGTCATCTTGATGACAAGCTTGAGTTCATCGAAAACGGAGTTCACATGCATCTTCTATGATGTTTTCGATGTTGGAGGTTTTGCCGGTTCTTCTCGGTTGGAGGTTTCACTCCTCTATTTGTTGGCATACCTCCCCTCCCATGCTACTCGTCGTCTTGTTTCCAACAAGCTTGAGTTTGCTCAATTCGGAGCTCATATGCAGAAGTTATGGCAGTTCTGGTTTTCTTGAGAGTGGTTTTTGTCTGGTCCTAGCGGTAGTACCGCTTGGAGCTCTCAGCCGTTGTACCGCTGCTTCCGGGCGGTGGTACCGCCAACTTGCTCAGCAAAGTCTTGGGCGGTTGTTCCGGCCAGGCACCGCCCAAGTACCGGTCAGGCCTCTGTTTTGATGCGGTACTCGGGCGGTGGTGGCCCGGTTGGTCCGGTCGTACCGCTCAGGACTTAGCCGCCCGAGCGCTCAAGGCCATGCGGTTGCACCGGCCCGGTACCGCTCGACTACCGCACTCAGGGGTGACTCCCTTCTATTCCTATGCGGTGGTTGAGCGGTGGCTGGGCGGTTGGTCCGGTTGTTCTTCTCAACCGGTGCTACCGCCTGGTCGCCCGGTTGTACCGCCTGGTAGGGTTCTGCACATATACTGTGAGTCCCGGTTGTACCGGGACCAGGAGCGGTAGTACCGCTCGTGTGCGGGCTGAGCACATAACGGTTGGATTTTCCCCCTCCTATAAAAGGGGGTCTTCTTCCCCATTGAACCAAACCTTTTCAGCTCGTGTTCTTCCCCCATTGTTGACCTTCTTCGACCTTGCTAATTCTCAATCCCTCCATGGATTCTAGTTAGTTTTTGAGGGAAAAGAGAGAGGAGATCTAGATCCACATTTCCACCAATCACTTTCTCCTCTGTGTGAGGGGAACCCCTTGAATCTAGATCTTGGAGTTCTTGGTGTTCTCTTTCTTGTTCTTCCTCTCATTTTCCTCCCTAGCATTAGTTGCTCCGGTGGGATTTGAGAGAGAAGGACTTGGGCACTCCGTGTGCCCTTGCCATTGCATTTGGTGCATCGGTTTGAGTTCTCCACGTGATATGTGGAAGTTACAAGTTGAGAAGCTTATTACTCTTGGGTGCTTGGTACCCCTGAGCTTGTTCCTCTTGGGTGCTTGGGCGCCCTAGACGGTTGTTGGTGTTCGGAGCTCAATCATTGTGGTGCAAAGCTCCGGGCAAGCTTCGGGGTCTCCAATTAGGTTGTGGAGATCACCCCGAGCAATTTGACGGGTACCGGTGACCGCCCCCAAGGGTTGCCAAAGTGTACGGGTTCGGTGAACGCCCCCAAGGGTTGCCATTTGTACGGGTTCGGTGACCGCCCTCAAGGGTCCCTTAGTGGAATCATGGCATCTTGCATTATGCGAGAGCGTGAGGGGATTACGGTGGCCCTAGTGGCTTCTTGGGGAGCATTGTGCCTTCACACCGCTCCAAACGGAGATTAGCATCCGCAAGGGTGTGAACTTCGGGATACATCGTCATCTCCGCGTGCCTCGGTTATCTCTTACCCGAGCCCCTTTACTTATGCACTTTACTTTGTGATAGCCATATTGTTTCTTGTCATATATCTTGCTATCACATAGTTGCTTATCTTGCTTAGCATAAGTTGTTGGTGCACATAGGTGAGCCTAGTTGTTTTAGGTTTTGTGCTTGACAAATTAACCGCTAGGTTTATTCCGCATTTGTTAAAGCCTAAACCGTAATTATTTTAAAACGCCTATTCACCCCCCCTCTAGGCGACATCCACGATCTTTCAACCTGCTTACAACACGTATTCATCAGTTAACTACACTTTTTTGGGGTAATTGCTCTTTCAAATCTCCATAAGAGGGCAAAAACACCACTCTTCTCGAGATGATCTCAGTCAGCTGGATGGGCTCCACACTTCCCGTGCCATTTTATATGTTTTAAATTGCACTTCAGAGAGCGTTCACCAGTTAACTGAAACTTATTGTGTTCTAAAATTTAATCCAGGTGGTGTCTTTGGACTAAGGCCACTCTGGAGTGGTAACATTAGCACAACTGATGGTTGGTTTTTTCCCCCTGTTGACATGTATCTCCTTTCTTTTGATGTGAATACATCAATAGAATAAGGGGTTTCTAATATTACTATCTTACATAGTTCACAGATTATTGAAGCTTTTTGCGGCTATGGAAATCTGACCAGAGACTATTCGGTCTTATCTCTGAATTGAAGATAAGAAGTGTAAATGTTCAGATATGTATGTTACCCCTTTTGTAAACTAATATAGGACCGTTTAGACTACTACTTTAGATCACTAAAGTTGTGATCTAAACGGTCTTATATTAGTTTACAAAGGGATTACCTCCTAACCACTCTTTACAGATTTATTATCTATGAAATGCATCCAAGCAAGTCCTATCTTATCTGCAATTACCCCCTTAGATATCTGAAGTTTAGAGCTCACTATCCTTCCAGGTTCTCTACTGGTTGTATTTCCTTGACAACTTCGAGGGAGGAATAAGTACTGTTTGTCATTCTTTGACATGTATAATACAATACTAGAGATGTGAATTGTTGGAGTTCATTTAGTGGAGTATTAGTAGATAAATGATTTCTTTTCTTCGCATTCAACTGGTGTATATGTGTTTAGTCCATTCCCAAAATGATTTGTAAAGTTGCCTTAACAACTAAACAGCCTTCATGTGTATTGGTACTCTGTTTTTTGGGCAGCTGGAAGAAATCAGTTTATCAATTAACAAATATGGCATGGAGGGAGTAGTTAGTTAGGCATCACAGTGAAGCTTGGCGAAGGGGCATTTTTTTAGGCCTACAAGGCTGGATGCACTGTATCAAAGTGGTACCATCCAATGGGCATTCATTTGTCAACTACCACTTTTTTTAGCTGTATCGCGTACCAAAAAATTGAATTGACAATGTCTGAACAAATATGAAGTATAAAGTTATATCATTGAAGAGAATTGTTTTATTTTCAAAACTAATGAAGTTGGATCTGCTTAAAGCACATATTCACAAGTTAACTTCACTTTTTAGGGTAATTGTAATTTAAATATCCACAAGAGGACAAAAACACTACTCTTCTGGAGATCATCTAAATAAGATGGAAGGGCTCCACACTTCCCGTGCCATTTTATGTATTTTAGAATTTACTTCAGAGAGACTTCATCAGTTTGTGCTCTAAATTTTACTTTAGAGAGTGTCTTTGGACTGAGGCCACTTTAGCACAATTGATGGCTGCTTTTCCTCCCCTGTGGACATGTACCTCCTTTATCTAGATGTGAATATATCAATAAAACAAGGAATTTTTAATATTACTGTCTGACGGAGTTCACAGATTATTGAAGATTTTTGCAGCTATGGAGATCTGACCAAACAGTCTTCTATCCTACCTCTGAATTGAAGATGTATTGGGTCTGTATATGAAGTGTAAATATTCAGATATGTATGTTACCTCCTAACTTCTCTTTACAGATTTATTATCTATGAAATGCATGCAAGCAAGTTCTATCTTATAGACAATTACTCTCTTATAGATAAATCCGTTGATTCATGAATTAAATGGCCAGAGATCGGTGCAGTCAAGTGGATTGATACCTGGACTTTAGAGCTCAAAATCCTTCTAACTTCTCTACTGGCTGTATTTTGTTGACAGCTTTGAGAGAAGAACAAGTACTGTTAGTCATTCCATGACATGTATAATTTAAATACTAGAGAAGTGAATTGATAGTTCATTTAGTAGAGTATTAGTAGATGATGGTGTATATCCTGATATGTTTAGTCCGTTCCCAAAATAATTTGTGAAGTAGCCTTAATAATTATAAACCTTCTCTGTATATTAGTACTCAGTTTTTTGGGGAGCTGGAAGAAGCCAGCTTACCATAACATGTGAAAATGAATTTATTTACCTGCAGTGTTGCTTTTATTAGTTGACAAAGTTGTTTGTTAAATACTCCCTCCGTCCGGAAATACTTGTCATCAAAATGGAGAAAAGGGGATGTATCTAGATGTATTTTAGTTCTAGATACATCTCTTTTTATCCATTTTGATGACAAGTATTTTTGGACGGAGGGAGTAGTTAGTTAGGCATTACAATGAAGCTTGGCCAAGGGACTTCTGTTGAGGCCTACAAAGCTCGAAGAACTGTAAGTAAAGTGGTGCCTTTTGATGTATATTCATTTGTCGACTAATACCTGGCCATACTAGAGAAGTGCGCACACCCCCCCCCCTAACAGATTCTAAATGTGTACTTGGACGACCTTTAAATACCTGGATGATATTCCACATAAACAAAGCCATATCGTCATTTTAATACAATAAGCAAGCAGGGTCCCATAAAACAAATAGCTACTTTTTTTTGCTGTGTAGCAAATTCATTACTTATGGGTGCATCAAGAAGAGCTCTCTGCACAAAGGATTCATTACCTGAGCGAGGCATACAATTCAAGCGGCCTTTCACGGGTTCACATTAATTGATAGCATATAACCACAAGATTTTATTTCTTGAAATATAAGACCACACCAACCTGCAGAAAGGAAACACGAGTTTTACAGCAGGTAAGTGGCCACTGTGAAAAATTGAAGATAAAACACAACGTGGTCATTCAACAGGTAAAACTGAATTTGAGGTGAAGTCACTAAATTGAGCATTTGTTTCCCCGTTGGACATGTTGGAATTCAAAAACATCCAAAAGGAGAAGATAATGCATCAGCCAAACTATCAAAATTAGAAAATCTCTGTCAGGCACAAACAAATGCACCAATCCGTGAACCTAGACAACAATATTAATAAAAGGTTATATTTTTCCAGCGAACAATCTCGGGCTGCCTCGAATTACAAGAATTTTAACTTATGTGGGCATCAAGAAGAGCTCTCTGCACAAAGGATTCATTACCTGAGCGAGGCATACAATCCAAGAGCCCTTTCAACGTTTCACCTTAGATGATATCATATAACCATAAGTTTTATTTCTCAAAATATAGGAGGTGTACCACCCTGCACAAAGGAAACAAGAGTTTTACAAGTGTCCAGTAGCCAGGGTTGCATAACTGTGAGAAATTGATGATAAAACACAATGTGATAATTCAACAGGTAAAACCGAATTTAAGGTAAGCTAACTAAATTGAGCATTTGTTTCCCCATTGGACATGTCAGAATTCACAAACATCCAAAAGGGAAAGATAATGTATCGACCAAACTACCAAAATTAGAAATTCTCTGTCATGTACAACAAATGCACCAACCCATCAACCTAGACAGCAATACTAATAAAAGTTACATTTTTCAAGTAGCCAGGCTGCCTTGAATTACAAGAATTTGATCACTATTCTTACTAAGAAACAAGTAAAGTACTGAAGTAGTACATGTTAGCATCAATCTCATTACTATCCAGAGAAGCTCAATTCAGGCAAAACAAGCCAAGGAAGCACACGACAACTAGAAACAGTGAGTGAAGCAAAGGAACCGAACCTGAGACACCCGAGGAGGAATTCGCCATCTCTGCCACCCAGCCCAAACGATACCCCAGCAGAATTGAGGAGCACGAGGACGATATGCTCACCCCACGAGCAGCTCCATGGATCTTGGCCCTCTCCGTGGCCAGGGCGACGGACTGCGATGGCGAGCACGAGTCCATGGAGGGGATCAAGCAGCGCTTCGCGGCGGTGCATGTGTGGCTCGCAGGTCGACTGTGGGCGGTGCGCGTTGGAAGAACTCACGTGTGGTTGCGGCAGTGCACAGCCAGGCGAAGCTCGCGGCGCGACGGCGGCCGGTGCGTGCGTGCGCGTAGTTGCCGTGAGTGGCTACCTGCGGTGTGGCCGCCGCACGACATACGACAGCGCTCGGCCCCTTCGCTGCTCCCGCCACCTCTGTAGCTCATGGTGGCGAGCCGGCGACGTCTCTGTGGCGAGCCAATGCCATCTAAATGGTGTGCGGCACAGGAGCAGAGAGAGCATGTTGGGATAACCTTATCTCTTAGGTTATTTTACATTTTAGCACTTATGATTTCCCTTATTCGTAACTAAGTTCTATAGCTTGCATGTTAGTACTTTTCAACACTTCTAAGAGGGCAATGATGGAATTATGCTTGAATGAAATTTTTTATTTCTACTTTAACTCGCAATCGATTGGTCTGAATCAAATGCATATCATATTGATGCCACCTTTATTTGTCAAAATCATTGTTAGATGCACTGTCGCTAAGCACCTATAGATCACATGAAACAATTTGCAAATGCTTTGCATCATTTCATTGGAGGTACACATCCGGCGGAAGGCTCCACAAGAATGATATAAGCTACAAATGAGTGCAATGTGTCCGGTCTTGCTTGGAAAAAACGACAATGTATAATTTCCATCTTGCAAGATGAAGCACCCATGCTGATAATAAATGTATACTTTGCAAATTCTTCATGTGCATGTCTTGCTTTTTTTAACTACAAACACATGCTCATAGAAGTTTGACTACAAACATATACACACATAATGTATCTACGGGGCGCGGCGTGCCGCCGCGCGGGCATGGCTAGTAGAAACCTACCCGTGAAGAGGTACCATAGTCTTGCCAAACTTTATTCGATCCTCTGCACCACCTGTTCACGCTATGGGCATTCGGACTCGTGATCACACTTGCCATGCAAAGCATCGCACCGATGGAACGATCCTCTATGATCCGTCCAAACGTAAGAAGGAGGCATGCATGACAAAAAATAAAATATAAGATAAGTTTGATAAGATACAAATAGAGATGAAACAGGGACCAATACATATAACATGTATGGCAAGAAATAGTGATGAAATAGGGGCGCAAGTACCCGCATCAACAGAACACCATACAAAAATATTTTTTTCCAAACAAAAAAATATCTTCTTATGATTAAAAAATGATATATCTTTTTAACAACCTTTTTGTGACGCCCGGATAATCAAGCTACAGTAATCCCCTACTAATGATGACACATCACCTCTGTCACTGTAATTAATCTCGGGTTAATTCGAAACCGTTTCAAATTTAAATCCTAAATCAATCAAACGACAAAAGTTTTCAAAATATTAAACTAAAATGTTCGGGCTGTGCCAAAATGGCATAGGTAATTATAATGCAGAAAACACATTTTTATAAAATGCCTAAATACTTTTAAATGAATTAAACAGAAAACAAATAATAAGAGATAATGGAAAAAAGGAACAACAAAAAAAGGGAAGAGAAACCCCCGGGGCTCCGGCCCAGCAGGCCACCGGCCCAACTGGGCCACGACCTGCCAGGCCGGCCCAGCTCCCCCTTGGCCCAACCGGCCTCCCCATAACCCCCATCCCCGAAACCCTAACCACACACTCTCCCCCCCACTCCCCACGTCTCCCTCTTCCCCCGATTCCGGATCGGATCGGGAATGGGCCTCGTGGCCCTCGCCTGGAGCCGCCTCGCCGGCCGCCGTCCTCGTCCCCACGAGCCCCCCTCGCACCCCCTCTCCTCCCCTGGATCTAGATCGGCGACGCCGCCCCGATCCCGTTGCCCCCGAGCCCGAAGCCGGGGCCCGACGCCGCCCCGCCGTCGCCGGCTGCGCCCGCCTCCGCCACCACTGTCGCGACGGGGCCCTTCCCCGCCGGCGCCCCTCCATCCCAACCGCATCGCCCCTCTGCCATGGGCTTCGCCACGACCTCCCGCGCCTCTCCCCCGAGATCGACGCCGCGCCCTGCCTCGGGTCGTCGCCCACCCGTCGCCTCGCCGGCGTCGCCCGTCGTCACCGCCACCTCGTCGCGCGTCCCCATCCTCCTCGCCGGACCTCCCCCACCGGCCTGCCTCCTCGACGCCGACGACGTCCCTCTCCCTCCTCGACACCCACTGCCCGAACCCCTACGGCCACTGTGAGCGCCTCCCCGTGCTCCTCTCCCCTCTTCCCCTCCTCGTCTTGGACGTCGCCATGCCCGCCGTCCCGTGTGCGCGCTCACCGCGCCGTGCCCGCGCACCGCACCCGCCCGTGGCCCGGCCTCTCCTCTGCCAGTCCTGCCGTCGCCTTCTCGCACCACCACCGCGCCGGCTACCCTGCCGCCCGCGGGCCCGCTCGTCGCCGGCCCCGCACTCCGTTCCCCCCCCCCACGCCGGCCGGCCACCGCGGCCGCCCTGGCCACTGGCCTCGCCCCGTCGCACTCCCTGCGGGCGAGCGCCCGCCCAGGCGCCCGTTGCCCCCTTCCCGGGTGGACTCGGGCGCACGCCCGCATGCCCGTAACGCTAAGGCCCCCATTGGCCCTATGACAATGGGGCCCCACGCCCCATAACGTTTTATTAAAAAAAGAGAATTAGAATTAAAAATAAAAATAATAATTAAAAATAAAAATGGTTTAATAAAATTAGTTATTAATTAATTAATTAATTAATTAAGTTAATTAATCCTGATTAGATTAACCTAATCACTAATTAAATTAACTAATCTGTAATTAACCTAAACAGAGAATGACAGGTGGGTCCCACTGGACCCACACGTCAGGTTGACCAGGTCAATGGTCAACGTTGACTGCTGACATCACTCTGATGTCATGCTGACGTCATCATTTACTATTCTGGATAATGTTGGGATAAATAATTAATTAAATTCCAGAAATTAATAAAATCTTTAGAAAATCATATCTTTTAATTCGTAACTCGGATTAAAATATTTTCAACATGAAAGTTGCTCAGAACGACGAGACGAATCCGGATACGCAGTCCGTTCATCCGCCACACACCCCTAACCTATCGAACCCGCAACTTTCCCCCTCCGGCTCCTCTGCCCGAAAACACGAAACCCCGGGGATATTTTCCCGGATGTTTCCCCCTTAACCGGTACCACCTCATACCACGTTAGGGCCCGCCTAGCATCGTTACTTGTCATGTCATGCATCGATATGCTTATGTTTACATGGTATTCATTGTTTCTTCCCCCTCTTCTCTCCGGTAGACTACGAGACCGACGCTGCTGCGGCCCAGTTCGACTACGGAGTTGACGACCCCTCTCTCTTGCCAGAGCAACCAGGCAAGCCCCCCCCCTTGATCACCAGATATCGCCTATTCTACTCTATACTGCTTGCATTAGAGTAGTGTAGCATGTTACTGCTTTCCGTTATACCTATCCTGATGCATAGCCTGTCCTTGTTACTACTGTTGATACCTTTACCTGCAATCCTATATGCTTAGTATAGGATGCTAGTATTTCCATCTGTGGCCCTACATTCTTGTTCGTCAGCCGTGCTATACTATCGGGTCGTGATCACTCGGGAGGTGATCACGGGTATATACTATATACTTTATACATGATACATGTGGAGATTAAAGTCGGGTCGGCTGGTGGAGCACCCGCGAGTGGATCTTTGTGGCAGAGCGACAGGGCAGGTTGAGACCGCCTAGGAGAGAGGTGGGCCTGGCCCTGTTCGGCGTTCGCGGATACTTAACACGCTTAACGAGATCTTGGTATTTGATTTGAGTTGGCTACGAGCCTATACGCACTAACCAACTACGTGGGAAAGATATGGGCACTCGGCGTCGTGGTATCAGCCGAAGCACTTCGTGACGCCAGCGACTGAGTGGCGCGCGCCGGATTGGAACGTAAGCCTGCTCTTGTATTAAGGGGGCTAGTTCTGCTTTCGGCCGCGTACGCAACGTGCAGGTGTGCTATGGGCGATGGGCCCAGACCCCTGTGCGCTTAGGTTTAGACCGGCGTGCTGGCCTCTCTGTTGAGCCTAGGTGGGGCTGCGACGTGTTGATCTTCCGAGGCCGGGCATGACCCAGGAAAGTGTGTCCGGCCGAATGGGATCGAGCGTGTTGGGTAAGTTGGTGCACCCCTGCAGGGAAGTTAATCTATTCGAATAGCCGTGATCTTCGGTAACAGGACGACTTGGAGTTGTACCTTGACCTTATGACAACTAGAACCGGATACTTAATAAAACACACCTTCCAAGTGCCAGATACAACCGGTGGTCGCTCTCTCTCAGGGTTACGAGGAGGGGATCGCCGGGTAGGATTATTGCTATGTGATGTTGCTTGGAGGACTTCAACCTACCCTCTTCTACCTGTTGCAAGACGGAGGTGACCAGAAGCGTAGTCTTCGATAAGACTAGCTATCCCCCTCTTATTCTGGCATTCTGCAGTTCAGTCCACTGATATGGCCCTTTACACATATATCCATGCATATGTAGTGTAGCTCCTTGCTTGCGAGTACTTTGGATGACTACTCACGGTTGCATTGTTCCCCCCTTTTACCCCTATCTCTACTCGATTGCTGCAACCAGACGATGGAGCCCAGGAGCCAGACGCCACCGTCGATGATGACTACTACACCGGAGGTGCCTACTACTATGTGCAGCCCGCTGACGACGACCAGGAGTAGTTTAGGAGGATCCCAGGCAGGAGGCCTGCGCCTCTTTCGATCTGTATCCCAGTTTGTGCTAGCCTTCTTAAGGCAAACTTGTTTAACTTATGTCTGTACTCAGATATTGTTGCTTCCGCTGACTCGTCTATGATCGAGCACTTGTATTCGAGCCCTCGAGGCCCCTGGCTTGTATTATGATGCTTGTATGACTTATTTTATTTTAGAGTTGTGTTGTGATATCTTCCCGTGAGTCCCTGATCTTGATCGTACATGTTTGCGTGCATGATTAGTGTACGATTGAATCGGGGGCGTCACAAGTTGGTATCAGAGCCGACTGCCTGTAGGAATCCCCCTTCCAACTCCTTGGCCGAAGTCGAGTCTAGACATTGCAAAACTTTTACTAACATGGCTGTGTGTCTTATGGGCACACGTCGCCATTGGGTGGTAGTAGGATCTTTTACTCCTCGACCTTTACTCTAGGACTCTGATCTCTCCTCTATTCGGGTTAAATGAAGTTTACTAAATCTAACAATAGGATCTCGTTATCACTTTCACCCGGAGAGCCCCTTGTTACTGATGATCGTCTGCTGCACCAGAAGACCCTGAAGATACTCTCCGCTGTTAACCCGAGAACTTGTGTTCATCGCGTTTGCAATTCCCCTTCCACCGCAAACCCTTATGGATAACTACTTGCAGTTATTATTCTTACATTCATCCCCAGTTGGTCTTGTTATTACAAGATAACCTGAAAAACTCATCGTTGTTTCGATAATCCTTTGAGCGTACTGCCTTGCTGTTCTTTGTCACCTGAATACCCCCACGGTTAATTATTGCACTTATCGAGTATCCGCTCATCCCCAGTTGTTCATGAGTTTCACAAAAGTCTTCAAAATACTATTCGATCTTCCGAAAATCCTCTGGAGCCTTTGGCTCTTGAAATTCTTGCTTGCTCGCATTATGGTTAATCCCATAAGTCTCGTAGTCTTATTGACATTCCTTGTCATTATCATTTTGGGTCTATTGACTCAATATGTTTGCGAATACGCGCAATCATCACTGATCCTTATAAATTACCTTTCCGGCTGAGCTGCCATTCTTTTAACTGGAATTGGTTCTCGACCAGTCCAATTGTCGTTGATTGTATCCCTAATTCTATTCAGCTTATCCATTCTTGATCAGAGCATTTGCTCCTGATCCCTTGATTTGAAAATCATAATTACTTTGCTAATTAAGCGTTGAACTATTCAGCTGTTCTATAAACCGATGCATTTGCAATCTTTCTTCCTCTGATTGGGTATCGATACTCATATCAGCCCCATTGTGGATCGCCATATCCACTATTGGATTATTATCCGACAGTGTCCTTCACATTTGATCACTTTGTGAGTTCTTCCCCTGATACCTAATGCCTTTGTTAAGTTGTATCCTCCGCTTGGCCAACCATACTCTGCTTTCGGGCTTGTGTTATTTACTCTTGAAACTTGTGGTATATGTTTCTAAGAAGCCACTAAGGGTTGAACATATGCTTTCTCTAGACCGTGTGAACCCGAAAGTTTTCACGAGTCATACTCTTCTGGTGCTTCGCCAGATAAAATTTCAACACTGCAACTTAATCGAACGCGAGAAGTGGATGAAAGGTTATGCCTTGGAGAAGTGGGAGTCGACCTTGAACTTTGTGTTCATGCCCATGGACCCGATGTACATCTTCTCATCGAAGCTTCTTTTAAAATTAATTATTCCCTTGATATAAGTTCATCTTATATCTGGGGTATGGCCTTTTACAATCGTGGTTCCGACCATGTTCTCCTTTAAATACCATTTTCGATGCAAGTGTAAGCACTTGTCTTCTGTGGATCAATACCCCGGTACAACCTCTACTTTGATCTGTCGTCGAGTATTACCCCATGGTATCTCGAGATTATCTTGGAACTGCATAACTTCCTATGAGTTCTTCATCAAGTACTACATACTCACTGATTACAATTTTTCATGGGCTCTGAGTTATTAAACACTCAAAGACACCGATAACTGAACCGAGTCCGCATTACGGTTCAACAACTCTTACTAATATTCTTTACTTACGAGTTTGTACCCGATCATGTCATTCCTAGCCTGATCGGCCATATCATTACCATGCTAAATTTTAACTGTGCTACCTGGTCCTTAATCCCGGAGCACAACTTTTGACAATGAGCTAAGCTTACGTCGATCTTCCTCGTCATATCAGTTCGCCTTGAACAACAATCTTGATTTCAAGTTTGTGGCGTACCTATGGTTCCAATAACCTCTTGCTTCATCATTCTTTTGACTTGATGTGATCGCGAATCGATTACATCTTCGTGGAATCTCTCGACAAATGTGTCATGATCACCATCTACATTCTGATGCTCTTCCAGGATATCAATTGAATTAATGATGAGAAATACCATCCTTGCCCTCGATGATTTGTGTTGTCATCGACCTCTTTATTGCGTTCCCTCCAACAAAAACTTGTTTGTGTTCTGTGTTATACCTCGAGTTCCTTGCTACCTAGCATTTGTTCTTCTTTACCATGGAGTATTACCATCTTTTATGTCAAGAAGGTCGTGAGGATTACTCCACCTCTTAAGAATTCTTGGTATGGTGATACTTCTCACCCTCACCATTCTTTCTTGGTACCCGTGTTGTTTCTAACCGGAATACCGACAATTGAACTATGAGGGGTGAATTCAAAACTTCTAGCAACCCTATTGCTTTGAAGTAATGGTCGAGTTTCACTCTAATTCTTTTGTTCGTCAAGTCACCACTCTAACATTGATCGTGCAACCCAACCCATATTCGGGTGCACCTTTCAACCAATGTTTAATTGAGTATGTTTCCTCGAGCATACATCATTATACCATTTGATCTAACAAATGTTATCTCCTTGTTCACATAATTGTGGAAATCCATCTTGTCGGAAATCTCGATGGATTATCGCCGAGCCCATCAGCCACCTCCTCCTCTCCTTGGTTTAGTGATGAACTATTGTTTCATGAACCCACTCCCATAGTTCATTTCCTGAGAATCCTGAAATGTCATTTCGTCTATTTGTGTTGCACCTTTTATTCTCGGACATCCTGAGTCTGAGGTATCATTACACCAATCAAATCTGAATCTCGGTCAGATATGATGGTTGGGACAACTTTCCAAGAGTTATGTTGTTGGCCCTTTGATGACCTGGTAACAGGATGTCATGCCTAGCACCCCCCCCCCCTGGCTGGAGGACCTATCATTATGGTTTATTTGCAAGGATAACCATTCTTCTTGGAGGAAATTGTAAGACCTATGTTATAAACTGTTCCTGATGGATCCATTGAGTATCTAAAAGACGGCCTTTGCTTGAAGACCATGTCAATGCCATCTCGAAGCATGCCTGTGATACTCTGATTTTCAACAAGAACATTTGAAGCCCAATGCTAAATGTTTCTTGCTCAATTATCCAAACACCGTTGTATGGGTAATTTCATGAAATTTCTCTCCCCTACCTAAGGAGTTTTCTACATAATATCCTGTCATGGATATCTTGCTCTGCTTGTCCTTGGGAAGGATATACCCCTGATATACATGTTTAAGCACATTTTCCTTCCCGTTGTTTTGTTCAAACTTTCTTGTAAACTACTTAACCGAGCAGTGGTAATCCCTGCTTAGGTAAACACCTCGGTGTACCTTCCTGTCTGGTGTAACCCTGTTTCTACTGTTGATGACTTCCGGTAACCGCCGATGGACGAGAACTTTGCCTATTGGTCCGCCTCGTTCAACGAGCAGGAAGGTGGTTCTCTTCGTCCCTCGCCCTTGGTACCAACGTTGTTGCCGACATAACTGACATGGTACTCTCTGACATGCCTTGCTATCATGACCGTGAAAGATGTCACTGCTCCTATTAAAAATAATAATAATAATAAACCACATGGTGGGCCCATAACCCACAGTTCCACAGGATCGAAACCTGACTGTCCTGTACACCCCCTATTCCCAAAGTTATTCCTCGCGCGTGGACTCGTATGTAATTCACGGGCCACTGTCCTAGTGATCTATTCTGGTATCAGACGCAATACTTACTCTCGCTACTCTGAACCCCTTTCTCACTCTGGTTCAGGCTTCGAGCAACTATCTATCCGCTTGGAGCCTCTTATGGTACCTTCGTACCTTACTCTCGAGGTATTTCATATGTTCAACTCGTGAGATAATCTTATACTAATTCATGGGTTAACCCCAGATTGTTTCCCTCAAAAGCATTATGTCGTAGTGAGCTGCCCCTTATCCTTTCGTAAGTACGATGGAGTTCCCGAAGAAATGATGACAAGTTTATCATGATGCATCGAAATAAAGAATTGAAGACATCAACGAAAGGGATTAACTTCTTCGAGAAGATCCGTTAGAATATCGTAACCTAGTCTTTCCCCTTACTCCCCTCTTAAATCTCGGGACGAGATTTCTTGTAGTGGAGGAGAATTGTGACGCCCGGATAATCAAGCTACAGTAATCCCCTACTAATGATGACACATCACCTCTGTCACTTTAATTAATCTTGGGTTAATTCGAAACCGTTTCAAATTTAAATCCTAAATCAATCAAACGACAAAAGTTTTCAAAATATTAAACTAAAATGTTCGGGCTGTGCCAAAAATGGCATAGGTAATTATAGTGCAGAAAACACATTTTTATAAAATGCCTAAATACTTTTAAATGAATTAAACAGAAAACAAATAATAAGAGATAATGGAAAAAAAGGAACAACAAAAAAAGGAAGAGAAACCCCCGGGGCTCCGGCCCAGCAGGCCACCGGCCCAACTGGGCCACGACCTGCCAGGCCGGCCCAGCTCCCCCTTGGCCCAACCGGCCTCCCCATAACCCCCATCCCCGAAACCCTAACCACACACTCTCCCCCCCACTCCCCACGTCTCCCTCTTCCCCCGATTCGGATCGGATCGGGAATGGCCTCGTGGCCCTCGCCTGGAGCCGCCTCGCCGGCCGCCGTCCTCGTCCCCGACGAGCCCCCCCTCGCACCCCCTCTCCTCCCCTGGATCTAGATCGGCGACGCCGCCCCGATCCCGTTGCCCCCGAGCCCGAAGCCGGGGCCCGACGCCGCCCCGCCGTCGCCGGCCTGCGCCCGCCTCCGCCACCACTGTCGCGACGGGGCCCTTCCCCGCCGGCGCCCCTCCATCCCAACCGCATCGCCCCTCTGCCATGGGCTTCGCCACGACCTCCCGCGCCTCTCCCTCCCGAGATCGACGCCGCGCCCCTGCCTCGGGTCGTCGCCCACCCGTCGCCTCGCCGGCGTCGCCTGTCGTCACCGCCACCTCGTCGCGCGTCCCCATCCTCCTCGTCGGACCTCCCCCACCGGCCTGCCTCCTCGACGCCGATGACGTCCCCGTCTCCCTCCTCAACACCCACTGCCCGAACCCCTACGGCCACTGTGAGCGCCTCCCCGTGCTCCTCTCCCCTCTTCCCCTCCTCGTCTTGGACGTCGCCATGCCCGCCGTCCCGTGTGCGCGCTCACCGCGCCGTGCCCGCGCACCGCACCCGCCCGTGGCCCGGCCTCTCCTCTGCCAGTCCTGCCGTCGCCTTCTCGCACCACCACCGCGCCCGGCTACCCTGCCGCCCGCGGGCCCGCTCGTCGCCGGCCCCGCACTCCGTCCCCCCCCCACGCCGGCCGGCCACCACGGCCGCCCTGGCCACCGGCCTCGCCCCGTCGCACTCCCTGCGGGCGAGCGCCCGCCCAGGCGTCCGTTGCCCCCTTCCCGGGTGGACTCGGGCGCACGCCCGCATGCCCGTAACACTAAGGCCCCCATTGGCCCTATGACAATGGGGCCCCACGCCCCATAACGTTTTATTAAAAAAAAAGAATTAGAATTAAAAATAAAAATAATAATTAAAAATAAAAATGGTTTAATAAAATTAGTTATTAATTAATTAATTAATTAAGTTAATTAATCCTAATTAGATTAACCTAATCACTAATTAAATTAACTAATCTGTAATTAACCTAAACAGAGAATGACAGGTGGGTCCCACTGGACCCACACGTCAGGTTGACCAGGTCAATGGTCAACGTTGACTGCTGACATCACTCTGATGTCATGCTGACATCATCATTTACTATTCTGGATAATGTTGGGATAAATAATTAATTAAATTCCAGAAATTAATAAAATCTTTAGAAAATCATATCTTTTAATCCGTAACTCGGATTAAAATATTTTCAACATGAAAGTTGCTCAGAACGACGAGACGAATCCGGATACGCAGTCCGTTCGTCCGCCACACACCCCTAACCTATCGAACCCGCAACTTTCCCCCTCCGGCTCCTCTGCCCGAAAACACAAAACCCCGGGGATATTTTCCCGGATGTTTCCCCCCTTAACCGGTACCACCTCATACCACGTTAGGGCCCGCCTAGCATCGTTACTTGTCATGTCATGCATCAATATGCTTATGTTTACATGGTATTCATTGTTTCTTCCCCCTCTTCTCTCCGGTAGACTACGAGACCGACGCTGCTGCGGCCCAGTTCGACTACGGAGTTGACGACCCCTCTCTCTTGCCAGAGCAACCAGGCAAGCCCCCCCCCCTTGATCACCAGATATCGCCTATTCTACTCTATACTGCTTGCATTAGAGTAGTGTAGCATGTTACTGCTTTCCGTTATACCTATCCTGATGCATAGCCTGTCCTTGTTACTACTGTTGATACCTTTACCTGCAATCCTATATGCTTAGTATAGGATGCTAGTATTTCCATCTGTGGCCCTACATTCTTGTTCGTCAGCCGTGCTATACTATCGGGTCGTGATCACTCGGAAGGTGATCACGGGTATATACTATATACTTTATACATGATACATGTGGAGACTAAAGTCGGGTCGGCTGGTGGAGCACCCGCGAGTGGATCTTTGTGGCGGAGCGACAGAGCAGGTTGAGACCGCCTAGGAGAGAGGTGGGCCTGGCCCTGTTCAGCGTTCGCGGATACTTAACACGCTTAAGGAGATCTTGGTATTTGATCTGAGTTGGCTACGAGCCTATACGCACTAACCAACTACGTGGGAAAGATATGGGCACTCGGCGTCATGGTATCAGCCGAAGCACTTCGTGACGCCAGTGACTGAGTGGCGCGCGCCGGATTGGAACGTAAGCCTGCTCTTGTATTAAGGGGGCTAGTTCTGCTTTCGGCCGCGTACGCAACGTGCAGGTGTGCTATGGGCGATGGGCCCAGACCCCTGTGCGCTTAGGTTTAGACCGGCGTGCTGGCCTCTCTGTTGAGCCTAGGTGGGGCTGCGACGTGTTGATCTTTCGAGGCCGGGCATGACCCAGGAAAGTGTGTCCGGCCAAATGGGATTGAGCGTGTTGGGTAAGTTGGTGCACCCCTGCAGGGAAGTTAATCTATTCGAATAGCCGTGATCTTCGGTAACAGGACGACTTGGAGTTGTACCTTGACCTTATGACAACTAGAACCGGATACTTAATAAAACACAACCTTCCAAGTGCCAGATACAACCGGTGGTCGCTCTCTCTCAGGGTTACGAGGAGGGGATCGCCGGGTAGGATTATTGCTATGTGATGTTGCTTGGAGGACTTCAACCTACCCTCTTCTACCTGTTGTAAGACGGAGGTGACCAGAAGCGTAGTCTTCGATAAGACTAGCTATCCCCCTCTTATTCTGGCATTCTGCAGTTCAGTCCACTGATATGGCCCTTTACACATATATCCATGCATATGTAGTGTAGCTCCTTGCTTGCGAGTACTTTGGATGAGTACTGACGGTTGCATTGTTCCCCCCTTTTCCCCTTATCTCTACTCGATTGCTGCAACCAGATGATGGAGCCCAGGAGCCAGACGCCACCGTCGATGACGACTACTACACCGGAGGTGCCTAATACTACATGCAGCCCGCTGACGACGACCAGGAGTAGTTTAGGAGGATCCCAGGCAGGAGGCCTGCGCCTCTTTCGATCTGTATCCCAGTTTGTGCTAGCCTTCTTAAGGCAAACTTGTTTAACTTATGTCTGTACTCAGATATTGTTGCTTCCGCTGACTCGTCTATGATCGAGCACTTGTATTCGAGCCCTCGAGGCCCCTGACTTGTATTATGATGCTTGTATGACTTATTTTATTTTAGAGTTGTGTTGTGATATCTTTCCGTGAGTCCCTGATCTTGATCGTACATGTTTGCGTGCATGATTAGTGTACGATTGAATCGGGGGCGTCAACTTTTTAACAACTCTTCATGTATTTAAGAAATAGCTACAAGTTCTCGGATTATAGAACATTTTTTGTGAATTAAGAGCGTCTGGTATTTTTTTTCTGTTGCAACGCACGGACCTTTTTACTAGTATCGCTTAAATAATATGTGAGGTGAAGGTTATCATACCATGGCTCTAGGAATCGAGATACCTGCCTGGCAAGACAACGATGGCAAGGCAGGTTTGGATTGCACATTTTGCTTGCGTTCGTTGCTGGTTACTCAACAGTTGCTCAAGTCAAGGACAGGCCCGTACGTTTGGGTGACCGGAGACCGCACGCACCACGCAGCAGAGGCAGAGGCAGCCAGCCCAGCCCGCCTGCCGGCAGATTTTGCGTCGTCAGGCATGCGTGCTGCCTGAACATGCCGATGCGATCATAGTGGTTCGGACGAGGTTGGGTTCCCAACGTTTGACCTTAATTCAGCAACGAGGACTCTCTCACGTCTCGTCCTGATTCAAGCTTTTTTTTCATAAATACGCATTGTTGCATATCTTTGCATTGATAGGTAGAAAAGAGAGTTACAAAGGGCAGCCCCAAAGGACATGCGCTACCAGGGTCCCATGAGGTGCAAGTGAGCATTGGGGGGGGGGGGGGGGGGGGGGGGGGGGGGGGGGTTGCTCAGCCTCACTACAAGGCTAGCCCAAAGCCGAGCTTCGTCGCAGATAGTGCGCTGCAGATCATCGCATGAAGGTTGGGCATTGTCGAACACCGTGGCGTTGCGGTGCTTTCAAAGGGACCAAGCCACAAGGGCAATGAGGGAGCTAGCACCCTTGCGGAGGCTGGCCGGGGCGGCGTTGGACACACACACAACGCAAGCACTGCCAAATTAACCCTCAAAAAGTACCCAACTGATGTACTCCTTCAGTAAAGTACGGTAGTGTCTAAACGTTTTTATATTTCTTTACAAAGAGTGGTGACGAATATTGAATTCTAGCGCAGAAAACGTCGTGAAAAAAAGAGAGAGGTCCAGAACTGTGCAATGACATCAGGCAACACACGTACGTAGCAGTTTGCACTTATCGTGCATGGATTCCCGCCGTTCATCGCAAGAATGGGCCTCGAAGATGTCAGGAAAGAAACAGAGTCGACAATGTTACGATCGATAGATCATGGTTCATGGATGTGACCAGTTCAAAAGGACGCAAGGTGACGTTTGAACAATTAGTAAACCCCAGTCTGCTGCTATCGAGTAAGCACTACTACTACGTACGTTAATAATAATCACATTATTCTGGCAGAGATCAAATTGTCTGTTTGGGCTCACTGCCTTGTGCCGTGTCGTTATGTTTGGAGGTTGGAGCTACGACTCAAATCCTCCTGCTCCTGGGATCCAGCACCTCTGCTTCTCTATGAAACACCGCTAGCTGCAGCACGTGGAACAACATCGCGAGAGTTATTCCTTGCTTACCGCGAGCTCTAAGGTAGTCTCGCCTCTGGCGCCCAGTGTCTTGTGCCAGCCCAGTACTGTAGTATCGGTTTCCTCTGTTTCCACTGTTTTGCATCGGTCTTTCTTAGTTTTTTTCCTTTTCCTTTTCTTTTTCTTTGGGTTTCTGTGTCTGTTTTCTTTGTTTCTCTTTTTTGGTTTCCTTTGGGTTATGTTCTTTATCTTTTTTAACATCTCTACTTTTTCAATACACATTTACATTTCTATTATACACTCGTATAAAAACTGAAACAAGTTGAACTTTTTCAAACACATGATGCACATATTTTTGAATATGCGTTAACATCTTTCGGAAACATGTAACATTTCTTTAAATGGCATGGAACATTTTTGTAAACTACACCGATACTTTCTTATATTGTTAAAGACTTTTTTTTAAATCACGAGCATATTCTTGTAACACTTTTTTTAATTTCATGGTACATTATTTTAAATGGTACAAAATATCCATTTTTTGAATTAAGAAAATAATTTTATGCACTAAATAGACATTTAGAAAAAAATACTAACATTTTTTTCGAAATACATGAACATTTTTAAAATATCACGACATTTGTAATGTTGTCAATATTTCTTTAAAGTTGCACGAATTTTTTTGCCACACCAAATATCTTTTTTAACATGGTATGAACTTTTGATAAATGTAAGTAAAATAATTTTTTATTTTATAAATGTAAGTACAAGTAATAAAATAAAAAAATAAAATGCGGGCCAGAGAGCCAGCGCTGCTCGCGCGTCAAATCGGCCCAATTATGGGGCGCCTAAGGCGAGCGGCATGAACATACACCTATGCCGAGCAAAGCCTCCTGGGGACCATACTGGGTGATGGCTCGGTCTTCCCATGCGGGAACATAGTTATTTGGCCCACTAAAATCAGTAAATGGCGGGCCATAGGATACAAGTTTCTTATTTGGCCTCGGCTAGCACTTTGATCTTAGCAATTGACACCAACATCTCCGGTTGTAAATAGCCTGCTGCTTTTCAAGTCAAGTGTGGAGGGGGCAGTGGCAGTATCAAACCTACTGGATACATATTCCAATGCCTCAGGACAACAAGTCAACCGTGACAAATCATCCATTTACTTCAGCAAGGGCTGCCCTCAAGTGGTAAGAGATAACATTAAAAACATGCTCAACGTGCAGGACGAGTCTCTGAATGAAAGATACCTTGGGATGCCAACAAATGTGGGACAATCGAAAATTGGCACTTTTAGATATCTCAAAGACATGGTGTGGGAAAAGGTTAAAGGCTGGATGGAGAAGCTCCTATCGTCTGCAGGCAAGGAGGTCTTGATCAAGGTTGTGGCCCAGGCACTGCCGGTGTTTTCGATGGCATGTTTCAGGCTACCAAGGGGATTATGTGAAAATATCATGGCCATTATTCGGCAGTTTTGGTGGGGAAGTAAGGCGGGAAAGAGAAAGCCGAGTTGGGTGGCTATGACAAGGCCAAAACATTTGGGCGGACTAGGGTTTCGTGATATGGAGATTTTCAACCTAGCGTTGTTAGCCAGACAGGCGTGGAGAGTAATGAAAAACCCCCAACTCTCTCGGTGCTAGAATCCTGAAAGCGGTGTACTTCCCTGATACTACACTGCTGGAAGCCGAACTAGGAGGAAGACCGTCTCAGATTTGGCGAGCAGTGCTAGACGGGAGAGATATGCTCAAATTGGGAATCATCCGCCGAATTGGGAATGGTAGATCAACCGAGATATGGCAACATAATTGGCTCCCGAGATAGGGGATGATGAGACCCATCACTTCCCTAATCCCGAACCCTCCCAGATATGTGTCGCAGCTTATCATACCGGCGACGGCCGCCTGGGACGAGACACTGGTTCGGGCAGCTTTCCTGCCAATAGATGCAGAGGCAATATTGTGTATCCCGTTATGCACAAGAAATATCAATGACTTTTGGGCTTGGAGTGGAGAGACAAGAGGCTTATTTTCTGTCGAATCAGCATATAGAATCATTTTAAACACCAAACTGACCAGAGAAAACTGGATCGAAGAGACGGCGGGCACATAGGGTTCGGAGCGGGAAGGCGACGCTTGGTCTACCCCGTGGAAGGCAGAAGTTCCGCCCAAGATTAAGCTTTTCCTCTGGAGACTCGCGAGAAGCTCAATACCCACCGCGGATGTGCTTGAACACCGGCACATGGCTGTTTCAGCTGCGTGCAAGATATGTGGGGCTCCTGATTCCTGGCGACATACGATGCTTGAATGCACAATGGCTCGGTGCATCTGGTCTCTAGCGGATGAGGGTCTAGTCCAGGAGATGAGCCAGCATACCAACAGTAATCCACGGGACTGGTTGTTTGCTATGAATGAAGCGCTAACGGGGACATGTTTGAACATATGGCGGTCACAATTTGGGCTATCTGGAGCGTGAAGAGGAAAGTTGTGTATGAAGACATCCACCAGAGCCCGTTGTCCACCCACCTCTTTATACATCATATTTGTCGGATATACACACTCTGAGGAAACCATCGCCGGTGGGAGGCAGTACCAGAGTACAACGCGCTAATCACTGGATCCCCCCCCCTCCCCCGCCCAATATGATGAAGATCAATGTGGACGCTGCAGTGGCCGGGAGATCGGGTGTGGGAGCAGTGGGAGCTATTGCCAGAGACGGCGCGAGATCTTTTCTGGGTGCCTCAACCTTTGGCTTCAAATCCATCACTGATCCCACCACTCTTGAAGCACTTGCGGTTAGAGAATCATTGGCATTGGCAGACGATTTACAGCTCCGCTCTATTAAGGTGGCATCTGATTGCAAGATCGTGGTTGACGACATCAAGCAGCAAGATGGAGGGGGTTATGGTGCAATTATTCAGGAAACACTAGAACATTCCCGTAGTTTTACCTCTTGTATTTTTTATCATGAGTTTAGGAGCTCGAATGTCGAGGCTCACAATTTAGCGAAGCATGCTTTAAAGTTAGGAGGTGGCTGCCATGTCTGGTTAGACCACCCGATAACCTCTCTTTCGTCCCTGTAACTTTGGTGACGGATCAATAAAAGCTTCGTGAATTGTCTAAAAAAAGCAATTGACACCTCCTAGTCATGCTTTTTGCTCCCCTAAAAAAAGTCATGCTTTATGCACCCGGCACCCCTAAAAAAGGTCATGCTCTATGCGTGCAATTACATCTGCACATATCTCGCAACAAATGTAGCAGTGAAGCAAATATTCCATCCTAGTAAGATACACAAATATTGCAAGAGAGTGAATTTTTAGAATCGTGTTGCCTATGGATGCTTCCCATTTCGAAATATGTGAGATTAAGAGGCGGAACAGGTTTTACCGGGCAAAAAGTCATGTTAGTATAACATGTGCTATGGTTTTTGTAATTCCCGTACCAAACAAAGTCTAGTCCTGACCAATGCCATGATCGGTTCGGTTGTATATCTTGGAGCTCGTTTTCGTGGACTGTTTTGAATTGGTCTTGTTCACACCGACCGGTTGAGCAATTTTTCTCATGTTTGATCGTTTGTGCATAGGATTAGTAGGAAATGTTTTAGTATTGGTTTCTGGCATTGGTCTTGAATAGAAATCTTTCGGTGAAGAGGTACCATAGTCTTGTCGAGCTTTATTCGTACTTCCTCAGTCTGAGTTTTATAAGTCCCACTTGAATGTATTTTGGATCAAAATTTGACCATAAATTTAATAAAATATAATTTATATGTAATAAAAATTAGACCATTGAGAAGTTCTTTCATACATGAATTCAACATAATATTTTTGTGTCAAATAAATTAAATTTTACTAGTCAATTTATGGTTAAAATTTGAGCCAGAATATAAGAGGGACTAATAAGCCTGGACGGAGGTAGTACTATTCAATCTAGGTCTGTGTCCATGTTTAGTGAGTGAAACCGTCCTAGAAACAACTTAGTTTGTTTCGTGCCAAAAAAAACATCGGGCCTTTCTAGGACTGTCACAGCCATAGTTTCTAGCTGCGTGTGCCGATGCTCATGTGAGATATGCTCTTCAAGTATGAACTTTTTGATATTACTTCATGGGTAATACTATCTGTTACTACTATGTTGATGAATAGCGTTGGACGGTTGCTAATAGAACTCAGGCTCCATGGAGCCTGAATTTTGGAAACCTCAAAAATTAACATTTCAAATTTCAAAATTTATCAAAAACAATTACTCCATGTGTGTAAAGTTTCATGATGAAATATGTTTTGACGTGCTAAAAATCATGAATTTCATGATTTTTTTTATGTAGCTCACATCAAAACATATTTCATAAGAAAAATTTATGGACATTAAGTATACATCCTTTGATCCTTATGTAAATGTGTGATTTTTGGAAATTTAAAAAGTTGTTTTTTTGATTTTTTGCAAATCCAAAATTTATTACTCAGATTCAAGGCGCTATATTGCAGGTGGCACTCAGAACTAGAGATCCAAATATCACCATAGAGAATGTTTGTTCACGCAGGTGTAACTTTTTTCTGAATCGGATGTATATAGATACATTTTAGTGCGTTTGTTCACTCAAATATCCAAAACAACTTATATTTGTGAACGGATCAAGTACAAGACAAGCATCATGGACTGTATTGCCTGTGAAAACAGGGTAAAAGGGACCGGAAAATTTAACCGATTAAAGAAACATGAACCAACAGGTGGACCAAATAATGCCGGACCAATGATTCAATGACACCAGCAATACAACAGTATACAAATATTCCACTAACAACCAACGATGAAAAGAATATGAGGAAGGCACCACACTTTGTCACGACAACAGCAAGAATTGAGGTTTCAACACAAACTGTATAGCAGAAAATGACGTGATCACAGTAATCATTACAAAACATGTTATATGACAACTGCCACATCATGCCACGATCTTACATTATTAGCTGTCTGACAACCGCCCAAGTTCCAGCTAACCACATTATATACGCTATAAACACTGTATTTAGTGAAGACACAAATTTGCTACTAGAGCAAACCTGAAAAAATAAGAAGAAAAACGACACGGCCTTCTCATGCGAAGTCGCATCTGAAGTAAGGAGAAAAAGAACAGGTTGCCCTTCCTTGTCTTCACAAGTTGCAGAGCCTCTTCCGACATTCAGTATTCGTCTTTTTCGCGTATTTTCCGGGCCATACATGACACTCCTTTAGTAACCGGAGTTACAAAAAAAGCTTCTGGAGAACATTGTATTCAGCCTCTATTTACGCCTGAGAGAGATACAACTGCCCGGAATAGCTTATTGGTCAGAAACCACTTGCGCGTTAGTAACGAACACTTGAGCCAATTAACCCAAATCACGTTTTTAAGTATATAGCTGCTGTTTTTTTAGACTGTTAGAAGTGTCTTATCAGTGCTGAGAGAGGTTCAAGTCGATTCCAATGTTCATCCCGTTGTACGCAATTGGCGCATACATCCACATTTCATCAGAGCTGAGGAGCTGCACATAGTAGTAAATAAACCATTAAATAACTCTTTAACACGCGCATTCAAAATGGATGAAGTTCTGAACTGAACTGTGGAAAAGCCTCTCACCTTAATTTGAAGCTGCAAAAACTTCACATACTCCACTGCCTCTTCAAGCATAGTGCTGATATCTACCTGCAAGATAGCACAAGGGTTGATCTTTGAGTTGTTGCCCTTCATTTTACAGTACTATCCCCCCAAAAGCTATGAAGGACATGTTGCTGAGATGCTTACTTTGGTTCCATTCGGAACAAGGTTCTGTAGTACCTTCAGCCTCTCATTGATCTTTTCTCTTCTTTTCTGTATCCAACCAACAAGAGCATGAGTAACTGTTAATTTTAATTAACAGCAGAAAACTGAGAGGATGACGTGTAGCATACCCTTGCATAGAGGCTCTGGGGATCTGTTGTCTGGCGGCCAGCCTGAGCCTTGCTCTTCGGCTTAGAGGCAACAGGAGGCTCTTGAGAAGCATTAGAGTCAATTTCAGACGTGCAGCAGCTCAAGCTTTGCTTGTTTGTGTCAGTAGTGGTGCCATCGTCACCTTCACATTGCATGGCCTTCTTTGTCCGCTTCGAGTCGGCCTTCCTTGAGTATTTCCGACCCTGCATTTCAAAAAGATTCAAGCAGTAAGCATTCGCACCGGGCAACTAAAACGACCCTTGTACAAAAAAGAACAAAGCATTGAACACTCACACTTGTTTGGTCAGCTATTTTCCCCTGATCCTGGCACTTTCTCTTGTTGGACGTGTCGATGGAGTCGAGCAGGTTCATGCTCGAGTCTCCAAGATCGTCGCAGCTTGAATCGCCATTCCCATATGAAGGGTTGAAGATGGCATCCATAAACTGAGCCGCACCTTGCTCCTGAACCATGTTCAGGTCAAGTGCTGCGGTACAGGAGCCAATCCCATTTGAGTCGCCCAAATAGAAGCCCCCATAATCCGACGGCATATCAAGGACGAGACTACCAACACTGTTGCTACTAGCGGAACTGTATGCATTAGAGCTACCGTTACAGTGGGCATAGTATGCATGTGTGGCCTGAACAGACCAAGGCAGCTCCTGGTGTTCTTCCTCGCCGTTGGAGGGGAAGGTGCCAAGCAGCTGCTCCATCATCTCCGACTCCTCCGCCTGCGACGTCAGGCCAAGTGAGTCCCAGCCCGCTTCAGTAATCACTCCTCCAGACTCCATCCTGATATAAGTGTAGGGTGTGAGAGAGGACTTGGCTGTTTGATACACTTGTGCTTCCTGAAGCAAAAATGCAGGTTAGGACAGGTGCATTTATACTGATGAGAATGCTGAAGGAAAACAGAGCAGCTGCAGGATTAAGAAATGCAGGATCATGCTTAGAGAAATGGACACCCACGGCTGGGTATGACCTGTGCTGACAACGACCCTTCCAAGTATGGCCTGGGGATGGGCAAATAATGAGTTTAGAAAACTTCAACTGCTAGTTGGTAGACAACAAGATAGTGAATTATCCAAGATCACACATCTTCAGAAGTCAAGCCAATCAAAGCTCGAGTGGCAAGTGTCCCAAGGCCGGTTACAATGATTGCCGAGAATTCTCCCGCAACGTCGATGCACCAATAGGGCAAGGAAAAAAACATGCCTCTGAGGTTCAAATCAAAGCCAGGACAAACATGGGCTTATCTTAGCAATTAATACAGGATCAGGCATTATGAATTGTGGAGAATGTTGTTGGAATGGAATAATTCACTCCCAATAAACTAGAGTTGCAAGGAGAGGCTTGCACGACCATGATGGAGGGAATCTGGACATTTTTAAATGCTTAAAAGGGATTGGACAATGCCTCCAGTCCTCCGTGTATCCCGATTGCTTGTCATCTTATACTCAAAATGTACAGCTTTCCATCACCCCTATTTCAACAGCATCTGCCCGCAACCTTCGTGTCTGTTTCATACTTATGATACCACATCATCAAATTGAAACAAAGCCACTGATACACAATAATTGCACCAATCATTTACCTTTCGCGAACGAGTGTATAGAAGAAAGAGCTCCGAGTACCCAAACAGTGTGATATAGATCTAGACAAACTGAGAACTGAGGAAACCTGTACACGTTTGTAACTATCATCAGTATAACATGACATCTGTCCGGTGGTCAACCAGGTAACAGTTTCAGCCAAGATTACCAGAGACATCACAGATTCACAGGTGGGCACTTCCAATCTTCTTTTCAGATTATGGCGTATCTTCAAAATCAGAGAGCATGTGAAATCCAAATGACTCTGCACAACATCGGTCTTGCAATGACCCGGCAAATCTGAGTCATTGGGTGATCTGATGCCGATATCCTCATCAATCGGAACTGATTTTCGTATATTCAGGGAATTAGGAGCTGCACATGACTCGAATCTACCAGTCGTGCAAGGAATGAGCTGTACTTTTGCACTGCCCCTTCGCCACCAAAAAAGGACTTATTCTTCTTGCCTCTTTGTTCCACACAGAGGATCAAGGAGAGAATAAACAATGATATCTAAGATGCTGGCAAAAGGAAATGAATTGGAAGGAGCAAGATAATGTGTTTTGTTTATAGACCTGTTTGTTGTTGCCCTTTTAGCTGCATGAAAGAATCAGGAACTTCCAAACATTCTGCAGCCAAATTGCAAAATGATTTGTGAAATACCTACATAGTAATCTTGTGTCTCTGATAGGCATAGAAATGAAGAATATGGAGTCTTAGAACATACCCAAAATACAAAGTAACTTTCCGACTTCTAGAAGGTCCACTTGCATCATGAGGAAGCGAAATTACAAAATTGTTTCCTTTGAACCCATTCAAATCTGAAGGGACAAACATGAAATTCTCCTTAGCCCACAGATCAAGCATAGGACTACCCCTAATAAAATATGTATGGATAAATAACCTTGTTGTTGTCTTATTAAGATTAAATAACACTAATAAAGCTACTTATGTATGGAGCTTGAGTATGAGTACTGCTCATGCGCACAAATATTACTATCCCCTTTTTTTCCAAGTGATCACTATCCCCTTTTTGGTTCTACATATCAAGGACGAATTTCATATTATTATTTTTGCATGTTAACTTGGATCACTTTATGTGCACTATAATAATGGATCTTTTCAGAACACTGTATCATGGAAATTTACCCAATGGGGATGGCAGCTTCACTTGGCAGCCAATTCCGATTCTTTGCTCAAATGTTTACACAACATATTTCTCATTGTTACTTTCAGTTTATAAAATGGTGTGTCACTTTCAATTGAGAAAAAGGATAATGGCAAGTCGAACCAAATAATGGAATATTACTGATTGACTTGCATAGAAGTGTCGATATGATAGATACCCAGGAACACAACTCTCCGACACAATATATTTCAGAAGTATTCGGTTAACTAGTCAGACAATAACATGTAAGACTTTTGATACATGGAAAGTTTTTACTTATAAATACTAATTTACTGAACTATATACATTGTGAACAACCTGCTAATTAAGTAGTCAGACAATAACATGTACTCCCTCCGTTTCTAGATAAGGGCAGCCCGGTGCATGTAGCTCCCGCTTGCGCAGGGTCCAGGGAAGGGTCCGACCACTTTGGGTTTATTGTACGCAGCCTTTCCCTACATTTCTGCAAGAGGCTGTTTCCAGGACTTGAACCCGTGGCCTCATGGTCACAAGGCAGCAGCTTTACCACTGCACCAAGGTTCCCTCCATTTCTAGATATAAGACCTTCTAGAGATTTCGATACGGACTACATTCGGATGTATATAGACGTATTTTAGAGTGTAGATTCACTCATTTTGCTCCATATGTAGTCCGTACTGGAATATCTAGAAAGCCTTATATTTAGAAATGGAGGGAGTAAGACTTTTGATACATGGAAAGTTTTTACTTATAAATACTAATTTACTGAACTATATACATTTACGTAACAAGCAATGGTGAAGAAAAGTATATCGACCATGTGAAATAGCATCCAAAACAAAGACCTTACCTGCAGAGTCGTTGCTACAAAAAAAGTTTGCTCCAGCCATGCTACAGGAAAATTAACTAGCACAGTAACGTAACTCAAATGAAACTGAGGTCAAAGTGTTTATAAGTAAAAGTTCCAGTAGGTTCTGCATGTTCTCGTGCCGCAGCATGCACTTGAAACCTATCTATCTTAGTTAATACGAATATTCTCAATAAATATACATTATAATAACTGCATAAACATTCTTTTAGATAACATGAATATTCTCAATAAATATACATTAAAATAACTGCATAAACATTCCTCACCTATTTAAGCTCAAGTGGATAAAATACATTTTGATATTTCCACATCTATGATGATATTATCATGAAAATAAAGCAACAGAAAATGAGAATAACATGAAGGCCGGTTTCATTTTATCTTGTAGGTATATCAAATAAGTGTGAAACACAGACTATAAAGACTTGCAATGATCTTGGCTAACCCAAAGCCCATCTGAATTTTACCACTCCCGAAAATACCACCAAACAAGTTGATTAAAAACAGAAGAACATGTATCATACTTTCATATTTCATATGCATTGTGAACGCAAAAAACTGAGAAGTCAAACAAAACAAAAATACATTAATAAACCAGAGAACGAACCAGAAGTCAGAGAATATGCATAAAGACCTGAAGCCTGAAGGTCAAAGGTTAATAAAGTAGTGCAGAAGTGTTTCCAAGCCTACAACCATTTCAAGTCAAACAGAACATAGCATCTTCGATTAGCACAACCAAAAAAGAAAGCATCAACAGTTAATTTTTAACTCAAAATTTTGCTAGGAGGGCCTAGATACATCTCCTAACAAGACCCAGTAGCAAAGCAATTTAAGAACAAGTGGTACTGAAGAAGTGAAGAGTTAAGAGCCCTTGAAGAACAATACTCAGGAAAACTTAATATTCCTATTTCACCATTAGGCTTAAAGTTTACTTACATGCAACATCAGTTTTCTTTGCATTGCCTCTTACGTAGGTATGTAGGCTGAGTGGCTAACCCACTTTAATGCAATGAACAACTTAGGCTTATCATTGCAGCCTCCCTCATAGTCATATATTTACCAATTGATATTTTGTAGAAGATCGATATATGTACCTATATCTTTGACAAGTTTGTACAGTCACATCGAATTATTATGTTTTCTTAGATTTTGCAACATTAACATAATATTGACCAGTAAAAAAATGACAAAATTATAATATTTGGAGCTATATTTTTTTTATCATCACTCCAGAAAATGAAGAAAGTAATTAAAACTTTTGGCTGAAGAACTACTGAAACCTGACCATACATTTCTAAAATCAATTTAGAAGTTCAGAGTTCATGACAGGCTTGCAGCCCCTAACATATGTCAAAATAACAAAGATCTGTTGTGTGGATAGCACCCAACAGCATAACGAAAGAATCACCCAGACATAGAAGAACAATGGGAAATAAAAATAATAATCCCTGGGCTCCTCTTTCGATGCATCTACACACATTTATCATGTAAATATGAAATCAAATGAACACAAGCAATTCTCAAATAAAATTTATGCTGCCAGGCTCCTCTTGAATCACAACTGCATACGGGCCACACAAGTCAACCTTATTGCAAGCCCATTTACATTAACAGAACTAACTGCTGGAGTTTTACCATGGCATTCCAAAAAACAGATGGTAACTAATTAGATAGATTCAAAGTTGACTCAGAAATAAATCATGGTATTTTGATAGGCTAGAAAGGACAGAAACACAATGACCAGTTAGTTGCATTATTGTGGTAAAGTTTAGGATCTGGTCACGTCACACAAGATAAAATTTGACAAAGAACTTGAAAACTAATTTATCCTTTAATATTTAAAAGTAACACACTTCTAACTATTATCCAATGCTGACAGCAATGGTTGATGTCTCTGAATCAGGTTTTACACTGCTTTATTGATCTCATGACAAAAATCCACTGTAGGATATAATAGCCTTCGGACTTTCATTACACCAAGCCACTCAGTTCATACTCTTATTCAACTGCTAATTGTTGCTCATCTCTAAATACTACACCAGCACAAACCAAGTTTTGCTGTTGAGCGAGTTTGGTTACACTCCGACATTCAGCTCTTTGCTTCTCAACGGAAAACAGAGATGGGTGCTTAACTCCAAAGCATCATCGAAAAAGAGCACAACAAAGGCACAACATATCAAGGAAATAGGGGCTGATATTGCAGCCCCATGTTCTCAGGCAGTCCCATCATCAGATTGAGGTTCTGCACGGCCTGGCCAGATGCTCCCTTCACAAGATTGTCTATCTGCAGTGTTGAAGAACAAGAAGAATAAGGATTTTGCATCTTTAAGTCTGCAACATTTCGCTAACCTTGAGCAACTTATAGATTGATGCAACACTTACGACAGAGATGATGATGGCCCTTCCAGGAATTCTGTCCTCGAAGACATTCATGAAGCAGTAATTTGATCCAACAACATGGCGTGTGTGAGGAACATTGCTGCCATTTAACAGCTTGACAAATTCTTCACCCTGAAAAGATGCACACACAGAATGATGCTAACAAAAGAAAAGGCATTTATGTGGTAAAACTGTAAAATAGGAGCTCTCTGCAGATAGATAATTTAATCCACATGGTCAAACAAACAAACCTCATAAGTAGACTTGAGATGCTGATACAAATCACTGACAGTCACTCCAGGTGCCATTTCAACAAACATAGTAGATTGCATCCCACGTTTCTGTTCATCATACAGATAAATGATTTGATTTAACAACTGAATTCCACACATTTTTTATGCATTTAGTGCAGGTGCAGCACAGAACAAACTGCAGAACCTGGAGTTGTCTTTGAGTAAGTGCTTACCATGCAGATAAGATTTGGAGTGAAGCTGATAGTAACTTTGGATTCAGCAGCCTCTGACAATCCCTGTTCAACCTCAGGAACTGAAATGGTTTTATCTCATTGTCAGTAAGGCCATACTAAAGCCACTTTACCAAAGGGAGAACAAATGTCAGACTTGAGATGTTTGGAAAAAAGGATTACCATGACGGTGGCCTTTTATTCCGTAAGCATGAATGCCTTCAGCTATCTCGGTGTACAGATTTGCTTCCTTAGCTCCACGTCCTAAAGAAATAGATGTCATGGGGAGCAGTTTGGTTATTAATCAAGTCATTACAAGCTTATATTTTGAAGTCATCGTATCTTCAAAAAATACCTGCCCCGGTAACCCCAGATTTTGCATCAATTATTATATTGCTCAGCTTGATCAGTTTTGCCTGCAAGGTAAAATAAAATATGGTTAGAACCTCTGATCCAGTTCTGAATCCCATGTGGAGACAAGGTATGTCCGTAACCTAGATACTAAGAAGACTACTCCCTCCGTTCCAAATTATAAGATGTTCTAACTTTTTTCTGAATCGGATGTATATTTGTGTGTTTGCTCACTCATTTCAGTCCATATGTAGTCCATATTGAAATATCCAAAACATCTTATAATTTGGAACGGAGGTAATATTAAACTGATGACATTTTAAAATTTACATAAAGGAGCGTGACTAGGCAGAATATTTTGACAAATTTACTTCCTTTGCTACAGAAAATGGAGATTCTTTGTACAAATATATCACACAAGTGGGGGCTATTGAGTCTAAATTTGTGTTGCTTTGATCAAAGAATGGGAGGACTAAGAACTTCTATTGATTCTAACCTTTATTAGAGGAACAAGAGGGAGCTGAATAGACGTGGGATAACATCCCGGGTTGGCAACAAGCCGAGCATTTCTTATTTCATCTCGAAGAACCTCCGTCAAACCATAAACAGCCTCTTCCTGAATATAAAGATACACAGACCACAAAGGAAATGAGTTTATAACAAACACACAAAATGACAGGAGAGGAGTAAAAAACATCATAGGCTACAAAGGAATCTAACTGAAGCCCCAAATGTAATATACAAAGAAATCGATGGAACATGTCAATAGGAATCCAAGTTGGTAATTAAATGTTGAAACTGGAACTTCAGAACTTGGTAGCTTCAAAATTTGTGTGACCAATGGCTGGTATATTAAAAAATCTGTAGGGTATAGTAGTCAAGAAAACCTGAAGTTCTGGTGCCCTATGAGCATGACCATACCACTCAGCATACTCATTGATGTCACGCAAACGGAAATCCTGCAAGCATGGTAAGTCAGAATGATTGGATGTTCAATAGCAACCGAGGACCTATGCAGATAAAGCATGAGTTTGTGTAGAGCATACCGCAGAGAGATCAACAATCTTCAGTTGCTGGGGTAAGCCTTTAATAATTTCCTGATAAAAAACTTGCGATCAGACATTGCTCTTAGTGTGTCCAGTACAAAATCTGATCTCCCAATTGACAGCAGAGCATATAACTGGATTCCTTCATAAGTTCAGCAATTGATAGAAAATATCTCAGAAAAATCATGATGAAGATACCAACCTGTGTTGTTCCATGTGGCAAGCAACAAAAAACAGCATCAACGTCTGAAAAATCTGCATCTTTAATTGCAACTAAATTTGGCAGGTCCTGCAATATTAAAAGAGGATCAACATAAGCCAGCACAAATTCATATACAGAAATGTGCTACTGCTGAAAGGTTTCGCTAATTCTTGATGTACAAGAATGATGCATCAAATAAGGAGGAAGTGAAGAGAAGTTCTTACTTGTGTTATCAAGTGAGGAAATACAGATCCAAACTGTTCACCAGCTTTTCTGTCCGCGGTCATCACTGTGATACGGAACTGAGGGTGGTTTGCTAGAAGCCGAACAATCTGTTGGCAAAAATGTACCGTGCAACATTAGTAACTGAACCATAAGAGGATCAGAATATCGGAATCCTAGCACCGGAATGTTGCATCGGAAAAGCAAAAAAAGATAAGTGCATAGGAGTAAAGGTGGGTTGTCCTGTTAGATTTGCGACCAAACTAACCCTACCCTGCCAGATTTCTGGTGATAATGGCCAAGAATGTGCCCCTTGTTTATATGGTTGCCGGGTAAAACAATCTACCCCTGGGCCTGGATGATAAGCAGTCAATACAAATGGAAAATGACAGGGAAAAAATAACAACCTCAGCTCCAGTATAACCGCTGGCTCCTAGCACTGCAATGCGCACTTCCTCCCCTGATTTAACTGCTGGTGTCTTAGGAGAGTACTGTTTTTGTGGTGAAGAAGCAATGGATGCTCTCACACAAACTGAAGAGCGTCCAACCTTCAATGTAGACATTTTTATTAGTACGTGGAGTATGACACTAAACAAACAAATATTTATAAGAAATAAGAGAGCATAAAACTCACCTTAGGAGTTGTTTTGAGCTTGAAACCACCACATGGCTTGAAAGTAGATCCAAGGAGTCCATTCTACACGTGAAATAAAAAAATCACCTCAGCGCTTAAGTTAAAAATAAGCAATTTCATGACGAAACAGGATGCAATTGCTGGAACAATGCCACAGTTGGGTCAGAGGACCACCCGTTATGACCAATTCACTCTTAAGATATGCAGTTCATGTTCCCATTTAAAAGATGCCATCATACCATTCTCAGACATTTCAGTTAGCAAATTCAAAATTGCTTACTGGTACCGAAGCAATCAGTTTCACTAAAACCTTACTGTAGTTTGATGAAACTCCCATGCTATGCTTTAGGCATATGTTTATTACATCCTCTACAAAGGGGAAAAACGACCATACTAAACAGCTAATCGGGTTATGACCAATTCACCCACTCTTAAGGTACAGTTCATGTTCCCATTTAAGAGATGTCATCATACCATTCTCAGACATTTCAGTTCGCAAATTCAAACCTTACTGGTAGCGAAGCAATCAGTTTCACTAAAACCTTATTTCCCACTCTACAGAGGGGGGAAATGACCCGCACTAGAACAGCTAATCGCGTTCAACTGACAGGTGAGAACCAACCAATACACGGCCAGGGCTGGTTAACACAGTCCGAACCAACTCAGGCACGCCCCTATTCATTTCCCCAATCAATCAGAGCTTGAACAGGACAGAAAAGGAACCAAAGAGCGGGAGTCACCTTGGGGGCCAATCCGGCGCGCGCCGGAGCCGCACCACCGAGCGCCGTCGATCCCATGCCCGCTACGGGGGGTAGTCGGGCTCGCCGGCGTCGCGGAGGGCTGGCAAATCGAGATTGATGGGAGTCAGCTGAAAGGTGGAGTTACAGCAAGTGTCAGGAAGGTGTGGGAGCGTATAAATGCACCTCGTGGGGAAAGGGAAGGAGGGCCGGTCGCTGTGGGTGCGCTGGCGACGGCGGCGGCGGCTACGGGCTTGGTTGGTGGTCGCAGCGCCGTTCCTCGCGGTCGTGGATTGGGTAGGTGGACCTGGGGGGTCTGGTGGGCCGGAGGGGGCGGGCTGTCAGCGGGGCTGAGGGCCTCGTGGGAACTGTTCTTGGAGTGACCTGTATGGTGGCATTGTTTGGGGAGCACCGGGGCCGAGCCCAGCAGTGGGTGGGGTAGGAGCAATCGCCCTGCTACAGCAACGGGGAGGGTTCCGAGCCGGGGGAGTCGGGTGACGGAGCAATCGCGGCGGGGAACGGTGCGTGGCGCGCCCGGCCGGAGGAGACGAGAGGCGGGGCTGGAGTGCGGCGTATGTGTCACGCACGTATCCCTGACTGAGCCCAAAGCCGGCTTCCCAAACCTGCCTTAAACGCTCGCGGCACCAACACTGTTACTGTTTCTGACACCATCACAACAGTCATCAAAAGTAAAAATAACGGCTCACCTTCATACTCGAGCTCGACGCGGCCCCATCGCTGATATACAGCTTTACGGACCTACAAGATGGCTCACTAATAGAGGCGAAATCATTGCCGTTGGACGAATCGGACTGAGGCAACACCCCGAGAACGTGAACTCCAGATCTGACTCCCCCTGCACAACTAAAACGTCGGAGGAAGAAATCATATATGTCTATCACGAACCACGAACCTAGCACACGATCCACCATCTTTCATATGCCGCCAATGCAGACCAATCTGCATCCGCTCCTAAACTACCTCCCGAGCTCCGCGCTAGTGTTGGAGCAAACGCCATCACAACAACGGAGCCCGAGGACATAAATCCAACACAAGAATACCATCAACAACAAAGTCCCGAGACTATGTGATCTGCATCAACAACCTAAAGAGACGTGGAGAGGGGTGCTTTTTGTAGATCTGGGTCGTTTCCGATAAAAGTAGTATACTACAACCAACGGACTTCCAACGCTGGAAAAAACTGCATCTACGTAAATGCACGGCCATGAAGCACTAACATGCACTTCCTTCATCCCATAATATAAGATCATTTTGCAAGCTTACTTATAAATACTTTCTCATTGAAAAAATATGTGAGGTGGTTGATGAAGCTATGTACCTAGGGTAGGATCATGGACCTGTCATACCTACCCTACCCGAGGACATCTCTAGAAGAAATCACCTTTCAATCGACTTGAAGATGTTCCACTCGACAGGCTCGAAGACACTCGACAGACTCGAAGACACTCGACCAAGAAGCAACCACTCGACGGCCAGGAGACCTAAAGTCACTCCGCACGCTAACGATCGGTCATTAAATAGCTTTTTATGGTCATCATAGCACTTTATTACTAGCGTTACCAGTAACGCCTCGCCTTAATAAACATTGAACCATTGGTAACGTGGCCTGGTCGGGGGCCTGGCGCACTCTATATAAGCCACCCCCCCTCCGAGACAAGGGTTCGCACCTCTGTAACTCATGCACGCATAATCCAGTCGACCGCCTCCGGGCTCCGAGACGTAGGGCTATTACTTCCTCCGAGAAGGGCCTGAACTCGTAAACCTTGCGTGCTTACAACTTCTCCACAGCTAAGATCCTGCCTCTCCATACGTACCCCCCTACATCACTGTCAGGCTTAGAACCACGACAGTTGGCGCCCACCGTGGGGCCGGTGTTTTAGCGTTTTGTTGGAGGAGTTGCGATCTTTTCCGACCCGAATCATCATCGTTTTCGACGGAGTTTTGGTGGAGGGCCGCGAGATCCGTCTCGGCGCGCTCACGTTCATCGCCGACGACTCCGCCTGGCTTCACGAGGCTCCGCTCGACGTGGACGCACTCCCTGTCCGCGGGGCAACACACTTTCGCGCGTGCGTCCGCGGCGTTCTCCTGCGGCAACCGTCGACCCCTTACCGGTCGGCTCCTGTGCTGTCCTCCCTCCCCGTTTCCCGCCGGCGCAAGCGCTCCGGTCGGTCGAGACTTCAGCAGTGGGTGAGACACGCGGTGGCCCGTCAGTCGGCCATCCCTCAAGTCGCGGCGATCGAGCCCGACGAATCCCTCTACGGCCTGTTCAATCTGTCGACTGGCTCCGCAGAGACCGCATCCGAGTGCGGTAGCAGCGATTCGGCGACGGAGGTTCTGATGGCCGATGGACTACCCAGTCCTCCCGGTTTTCCCAGCACCGACGGAGGCACGGGCGGAGGCGACCCGTCGCATCCCCATGAGGAATATCTTCCCGAGCCTCTCACGTCGCTGCAGAGGGAAAAACTTCGCCGCCGGAACATGGATGCACTGCACACTCCTATCATTGGAGAAACCCCCGAGGCTCGCGCCTTGGAGGACGCGCACCTGGCAAATTTGGCCGAGCGTGCTCGACTAGAAAACCTCCAGCGAGCACTCGACGAGCGGGCGCGACAACGGGTTCCCGAATCCAGTCGACGTCAGCTTTTCCCGCCCCCGCAGGTATATCGAACTCCGATTCAGAATTTAGCAGCTGCAGCCCGCATAGCGGAGTCAATTCAGCCTTCCCAGTCGGAGGCTGGCAGAGGCTTGCTGCAGATCAGAGCGTTGCTCCGGGCAGCAGGAGATCAGAATTCCGCTATTTCTCAGTCGCGGAACAGGATTCACAGCAGATCTGTTGCCACGGACACAGTCCAGTCGGTTCACAGCCCGAGATCGCCCCCGAAGCGTGAGGGACGTGGGGACCGGCGTGACCAGTATGGGAACCATGAATAGTATGAACACCGAGTCGGTCGTGACGGTCGGCGTCGAGTGCCCACGCCTCCCCCGAGGAGCGGGTCGTATGTGCCTCGCCAGCAGGATGACAGGCGCACTCATAGTGGTGGGCGAAGGGTTTCAGTCGACCCCAGAGGGCCAGGCTTTGACGCGAGATCCATTCTCGTCCAAGGTTTGGTCGACCGGAACAGGGCTCACCGAGAAGGTCACGACAGAGATGCCCCTACCAACAGCAGAGTGCATGTATCGAGGCCAGAGTGCTTTAGTCGAGCCATCAGGGCCGCTGTGATTCCTCCCAACTTCAGGTTGGCGACTGGAGTCAGTAAGTTCACTGGCGAGTCCAAGCCCGATACTTGGCTTGAAGATTACCGAGTGGCCGTCCAGATCGGCGGCGGCAATGATGAAGTGGCCATGAAGCACCTGCCTCTCATGTTAGAGGGCTCGGCCAGAGTGTGGCTGAACTAGTTGGCGCCTAGCAGCATTTACACTTGGGAGGATCTCTCTCTAGTGTTCGTCACCACATTCGAAGGCATGTGCAAGCGACCGGCAGGGCTGACGGAACTGCGGTCTTGTGTACAGAAACCAAATGAAACTTTGAGGGATTACATCCAGAAGTGGATCACGTTACATCACTCGGTGGAGAATGTGCCTGACCACCAAGCGGTTTGTGCTTTCAAGGAGGGCGTCAAGTACAGAGAACTGAGCTTGAAATTCGGTCGAACCGGAGAGATGTCCCTGAATCGGATGATGGAGATTGCCACCAAGTACGCTAATGGTGAAGATGGGGATCAACTTCGGAGCGGCAAGCTGAAGTCAGTTGCCCAAGAAACCGGAGGGAATTCCAATCGGAAACAGAAGCAGAAAGCCGAGCCAGCTGCTCCCGGGGAAGCCTTGGCCATAACTCAGGGAAAGTTTAAAGGGAAACCTAAAGGGCCTTAGAACCCCAAAAAGGTTAAAGACCAGGACGGAAATGATGTGTTGGACTTGCCATGTCTCGTCCACACGAAGAAAGATGAAGAGGGTAATTTCATTTACCCGAAACATACCACTCGACAGTGTCGACTCTTGATCCAACAGTTCCAGGGTAAGCAACCCAAGGGTAAGGAAAAGGAGTCGGACAAAGTCGAGGACAAAGAGGACAGTGACGACGGATACCCTCAAGTCAATTCCACCTTGGTGATTTTTGCTGACGTTGAGAGCAAAAGTCGACTGAAAGTCATCAATCGAGAGGTGAATATGGTTGCTCCGGCGACACCAAGTTATCTGAAATGGTCCCAGACTGCCATCACGTTCGACCAGTCTGATCACCCAACGCATATTGCCACCCCTGGGAGGCAAGCTCTGGTGGTCGACCCAGTGGTTGAAGGCACTCGACTGACCAAAGTCCTAATGGATGGTGGCAGTGGTTTGAACATATTGTATGCAGAGACATTGAAAGGGATGGGCATTCTGATGTCCAGACTCAGCGCCAGCAACATGAGTTTCCATGGAGTCATTCCTGGGAAGAAGGCTAAATCACTCGGCCAGATTGCCCTTGATGTGGTTTTTGGTGATTCCAAGAATTACCGGAAAGAGAAGTTGACATTTGAAGTTGTAGACTTCCAGAGTGCCTATCATGCTATTTTGGGAAGGCCGGCTTATGCACGCTTCATGGCCCGACCATGTTATGTGTATCTCAAATTGAAGATGCCTGGTCCCAAAGGTGTGATCACCATTACAGGCAATCGGAAGAAAGCAGAAGAGTGTTTTCAAAAAGGCTCAAAGATTGCTAATGCTCAGATGGCAGTGGTCGAGCTGCAAGAGTACCAGAAGACTGCTGACCCGAGTGAGTTACTACGAGCCAAGAAGCCTGCTTCAGAATCAGCTTTTCAGTCGTCCGGTGAAACGAAGCCAGTTCAGATTCACCCGACCGATCCCAATGCTGCTCCGACTCACATCTCAACAATGCTCGACTCCAAATAGGAAGAAGTGCTCATCCAGTTCCTCCGTGAAAACGGGGACATCTTCGCATGGAAGCCCTCTGACATGCCGGGTGTTCCCAGGGAGCTGGCTGAGCACCGCCTGAGAGTCGACTCAAAAGTAAAACCTGTCAAGGAACATCTCCGACGGTCCGCCGTCCAGAAGAGAAAGGCTATTGGCGAAGAGGTAGCTCGGCTTTTAGCTGTGGAGTTTATCCGAGAAATCTACCACTCCGAGTGGCTCGCCAATGTTGTCATGGTTCCCAAGAAGGACAAGTCACTTCGCATGTGCATTGACTTTAAACATATCAATTGGGCCTGCCCGAAAGATCATTTTCCTCTCCCCCGCATCGACCAGATAGTCGACTCGACTGCAGGATGTGAGCGACTGTCTTTTCTAGACGCCTATTCCGGGTACCATCAGATCCGTCTGTATGGACCTGATGAGATTAAAACAGCTTTCATCACCCCATTCGGGTGCTTCTGCTATGTTACCATGCCATTCGGCCTCAAGAATGCCGGAGCCACGTTCATGAGGATGATTCAGAAGTGTTTACTTACCCAAATCACTCGGAATGTGGAGGCATACATGGATGATATTGTGGTTAAGTCACGGAAGGGTTCCGACCTGCTGACTGACCTTGCTGAAACCTTTGCCAACCTCAGGAGGTATGATATCAAGCTCAATCCATCAAAGTGCACATTCGGAGTTCCAGGCGGAAAGCTACTCGGTTTTCTCGTTTCCGAACGGGGAATCGACGCCAATCCTGAAAAAATTGGTACTATACTCCGGATGAAGCGTCTTGTGCGTGTGCATGACGTCCAGAAGCTTACAGGTTGCTTGGCCGCTTTGAGTCAATTCATCTCTCGTCTCGGTGAAAAGGCATTGCCTCTTTACCGACTGATGAAGAAGTCTGACAAGTTCGAGTGGACTCCGGAAGCAGATGCAGCATTTGAAGAGCTCAAAGCTCTGCTCTCCACCCAGCCAGTGCTTGCTGCCCCAATCAGCAAGGAGCCTTTACTGCTTTACATTGCAGCCACAGGACAAGTTGTCAGTACAGTACTTACGATCGAGCGGGAAGAAGAAGGAAAGGCCTTCAAAGTTCAGCGCCCAGTATATTATATTTCTGAAGTCTTGACCCCATCGAAGCAAAGATACCCTCATTATCAGAAGCTCGTATATGGGATTTACATGACTACAAAGAAAGTTGTCCACTACTTCTCTGATCATTCCATTACAGTCGTCAGCGACGCTCCGTTGTCAGAGATCTTGCACAACAGAGATGCAACTGGTCGAGTGGCCAAATGGGCGATTGAACTCCTTCCCCTAGATATCAAGTTTGAGGCAAAGAAATCTATCAAGTCCCAACCAATTGCAGATTTCGTCGCCGAGTGGATTGAACAGCAACTTCCGACTCAGGTTCACTCAGAGCACTGGACCATGTTCTTCGATGGATCTAAGATGCTGAATGGTTCCGGTGCTGGGGTAGTATTGGTTTCCCCCCGAGGAGATAAGCTCAGATATGTTCTCCAGATTCACTTTGATTCCTCCAATAATGAAGCAGAATATGAAGCACTTTTGTATGGGTTGCGCATGGCCATTTCACTCGGCGTCCGTCGCCTCATGGTCTATGGCGACTCAGATTTGGTGGTTAATCAGGTGATGAAGGAGTGGGACGTCAGAAGTCCAGCTATGCCCGGTTATTGTAATGCAGTAAGAAAGTTAGAGAAGAAATTCGAGGGGTTAGAGCTTCATCACATCCCCCGACTAAAAAATCAAGCAGCTGATGATTTGGCAAAGATAGGCTCCAAGAGAGAAGCCATCCCCAGCAATGTGTTTTTGGAACACATCCACTCGCCGTCAGTCCAAGAAGATCCTTTTACAGATGAAGTCTCGTAGCCAAAGAGTGCCACGGATCCGACTGAAGTCGAAATTCCAGCGGTGGTCAACCTAATCATGGAAGTCTTGGCAATCACCCCCAACTGGACGATACCGTACATCGCGTATATCCTGAGGAAGGAACTCCCGGATGACGAGGAAGAGGCTCGATAGATCGTCCGTCGATCCAAGGCCTTCACAATCATAAAGGGACAATTGTATAGAGAAAGCGCGACTGGAGTCGGTCAGAAGTGTATAACACCAGAAGAAGGCCAGATAATCCTTGATGAGATCCACTCGGGGACCTGTGGTCACCATGCGTCCTCTCGGACCATTGTGGCTAAAGCATACCAAGCGGGTTTTTACTGGCCAAGAGCAAATGAAATGGCAAAAGAGATAGTCGACAAGTGTGAAGGGTGCCAGTTCTACTCCAACATGTCGCACAAACCCGCATCAGCCCTGAAGACCATTCCACTCGTTTGGCCCTTCGCTATTTGGGGGTTGGATATGGTTGGTCCATTGAGAACAGGCAGGAGCGGTTTCACACATGTGTTTGTGGCAGTCGACAAGTTTACCAAATGGATTGAAGCCAAGCCTATCAAGAATCTTGATGCTTGCACTGCCATCAGTTTCGTCAGGGAGTTAACATTCAGATATGGGGTCCCGCATAGCATCATCACTGACAATGGGTCAAACTTTGATTCAGACAAGTTCAGAGCTTTTTGCGCCTCTCAAGGCACACGAGTCGACTACGCATCGGTCGCCCACCCCCAGTCGAATGGGCAAGCAGAAAGGGCAAATGGTCTGATTCTCAAAGGACTAAAACCTCGGCTGATGCGTGATCTCAAGCACGCAGCAGGTGCATGGGTCGACGAGCTTCCGTCAGTTCTGTGGGGATTGAGGACCACCCCGAATAGGCCGACTGGAAGAACCCCGTTCTTTCTGGTTTACGAAGCGGAAGCAGTCCTGCCGAGTGATCTACTTCACAATGCACCCCGAGTCGAGCTTTACACCGAAGATGAAGCAGAACAAGCCTGGCAAGACGCAGTCGACCTCCTGGAAGAAGAAAGAGAAATGGCTATGATCCGATCGAACATTTATCAGCAAGACTTACGTCGGTTCCATGCCAGAAATGTGAAGAGTCGAGCCTTCCAAAAAGGAGATTTGGTCCTCCGAGTGGATCAACAGAAACCACACAAGCTCGCTCCTACTTGGGAAGGCCCCTTCATCGTCACCAAAGTCCACCACAATGGAGCGTATCATCTTTACAATGTCGATCGCCAGATCGATGAGCCACGAGCCTAGAATGCGGAGCTACTCCGCCCCTTTTATACCTAAATTCTCACTCGGATGAGATGTAATAAGAAAAACTCCTGTAGTTTATTTATCAAAGACAAGAGCGTTATAATTTTCCCAGTGATTATTATTGTTTTTTATTTGCGTAAGAAATCCCCCAGTGGGTGGCTTAGCTGCGAATCCGCTTCGCCTAAGTTTGTAAAAAGTTTCCTACCGAGTGGCGAGCCAGCCTCCCACTCGGGGGCTTAGCTGCGAATCCGTTTCGCCTAAGTTTGAAAAAATCCTACCGAGTGGCGAGCCAGCCTCCCACTCGGGGGCTTAGCTGCGAATCCGTTTCGCCTAAGTTTGAAAAAAATCCTACCGAGTGGAGAGCAATCCTCCCACTCGGGGGCTTAGCTGCAGTCCAACACTCGCCTAAGTTCTCCCACTTAGAGACTTAGCTGCAGTCAGGCACTCGCCTAAGTTTGAAAAAATCCTACCGAGTGGAGAGCAATCCTCCCACTCGGGGGCTTAGCTGCAGTCCAGTACTCGCCTAAGTTCTCCCACTTAGAGACTTAGCTGCAGTCAGGCACTCACCTAAGCTTGAGCAATCCTCCCACTCGGGGGGCTTAGCTGCAGTCCAGCACTCGCCTAAGTTCTCCCACTTAGAGACTTAGCTGCAGTCAGGCACTCGCCTAAGTTTGAAAAAATCCTACCGAGTGGAGAGCAATCCTCCCACTCGGAGCTTGGTTGCAGTCCAACACTCGCCTAAGTTTTCCCACTTAGAGACTTAGCTGCAGTCAGGCACTCGCCTAAGTTTGAAAAAAATCCTACCGAGTGGAGAGCAATCCTCCCACTCGGGGGCTTAGCTGCAGTCCAGTACTCGCCTAAGTTCTCCCACTCAGAGACTTAGCTGCAGTCAGGCACTCGCCTAAGTTTGAAAAATCCTACCAAGTGGAGAGCAATCCTCCCACTCGGGGGCTTAGCTGCAGTCCAGTACTCGCCTAAGTTCTCCCACCTAGAGACTTAGCTGCAGTCAGGCACTCGCCAAAGTTTGAAAAAACCCGACCGCGTGGAGAGCAATCCTCCCACTCGGGGGCTTAGCTGCAGTCCAGTACTCGCCTAAGTTCTCCCACTTAGAGACTTAGCTGCAGTCAGGCACTCGCCTAAGTTTGAAAAAAATCCTACCGAGTGGAGAGCAATCCTCCCACTCGGGGGCTTAGCTGTAGTCCAGTACTCGCCTAAGTTCTCCCACTCAGAGACTTAGCTGCAGTCAGGCACTCGCCTAAGTTTGAAAAATCCTACCGAGTCGAGAGCAATCCTCCCACTCGGGGGCTTAGCTGCAGTCCAGTACTCGCCTAAGTTCTCCCACCTAGAGACTTAGCTGCAGTCAGGCACTCGCCTAAGTTTGAAAAAACCCTACCGAGTGGAGAGCAATCCTCCCACTCGGGGGGCTTAGCTACAGTCCAGTACTCGCCTAAGTTCTCCCAAACACATCTCAATCCTCAAGGACGACGAGGGGCAGGTCGACTGCCACCTTCTCCTAGAGAGCTTCGCCACAAATACAATGCGCGATTCATCCCTCTCTACAGTAACGAAGTACGGGTCGACTGCCCCCCCACCCTTCTCCTGGAGAGCTTCGCCATAAATACAATGTGCGCTTCGTCCCACTCTGCAGTAACAGGGTGTGGGTCGACCGCCGCCGCCCCTGGGGAGCTTCGCCACAAATACAAGGCATGGGTCGACTACTTCCCCCTCCTTCGGAGCTGTGCTGCGAATACAAAAAGTTGTCTCGAATAAAGGTTGGGTTCACTCAGCAGGAGATTCATAAAGATATTCAACGGTAAACCAAGTTCAGATAAAATCCTAAAGGTTCTGGATCACGGATCGAGGTACTCGGGCATGCGACCCGAAAAAGTTTAACGGTTACAAAAACCACTCGGCATTCCAAGGCAAATTTAAGGTGGGACATAAGAGTTTGTTCACTCCGCGGGAGGAGGGCTGGCAGGCTCGACGAACTCATCCAGGTCGACGCCGTCGGCTATCCGAGTGGCTGCAGCGATGAAAGTCTCCATAAAGGTTCGGAAGTCATGCTTCTGGGTGTTGGCGACCTTGATTGTTGCCAGCTTGTCTTGTCGCACCTCCTTGCAGTGGACACGAACCAAAGACAGAGCCACATCAGCGCCGCACCGAGCAGAAGACTTCTTCCACTCCTGCACTCGGTCAGGGATTCCGTTATGACGAGTCATCAGAGACTCAAGATCATTTTGGAGCGTAGCCTCTGGCCAAAGTGCCGGGTCGATCCGTGACATGGCGACCTTCAGTCGAGCCAAGTAGTCCACGGCACCGTCAATGCGAGATTCCAGTCGGAGCAAATTCATGGCAGCTTCATCTTTCACGGGAGAGTTGATTGGATCCAAACCTGGTTCGATCCGCCCAGTCTCCTCTTCAAAGTTCTGGCAAAACTCTGCATTCACGATCCAAGGATAAGTCAATTTTCATACACTGAGTCGACACAAAAAAAATCAGTCAGAACTAAATGTGCACCTTCAAGCTTGATATACAACTTCTTGGCAAGGCTCCTCAAGTAGCTCTCGAGATCGTCCCTCCTGCGAGCAATGCCTTCCATCTTTTCGTTCAGGTTGAGGTTATCCTTCTTCCAGCGTGTACACTCCCTGTTGGCTTCATTCAGAGTGGTCTTTAGCCTGGTATTCTCTTCTTCTAACTGGCCGACCGAAGCCAGCTTCTATTCGGTCAGAGCGGTCTTGTCGTCAGCCTCCTTACGAGCAGCAGCCAAGTCCTGATCCTTTTTCGCCAGAGCTTCTCTTAGTTTTTCTGCAAAGAAATGATGATTGATTCGGAAATAGCAGAAGGGTACTCAAGCCTAAAACTAACCAGTCGACAAAATAGTCTTACGTGCGGCGCCGTCTCTGGCCTTTTGCAGCTCTGTCCTGGCCAGCTCCAGATCAAGGTTCAGTTGAATCTGCTGCTTCTCCAAGTCAGCAAAGCGAGCTCCAAGATCGCAAGATTTCTGAAGTCAAAGGGGAGAAGTTATTTTACAGCGAAAAACAACAAAGGCAATAAATACTAAGACTACGATCGACTGCCAGCAGTCCACCATAGCCTCGGGGACTACACCCAGTGGGTGCACTTAGCGTGCCCCCACCGGTTCTGACCCCACTCGACCGGCCCGCCGAAGTCGAGTCCAAAAAAAAGAGAGAAAGAACTCAGACTACAGTCGACTGCCAGCAGTCCACCATAGTCTCGGGGACTACACCCAGTGGGTGCACTCAGCGTGCCCCCACCGGTTCTGATCCCACTCGACCAGACCGAGTGGAAGAGACAAACTATACATTCGACAAAATACTAAGACTACAGTCGACTGCCAGCAGTCCACCGTAGTCTTGGGGACTACACCCAGTGGGTGCACTCAGCGTGCCCCCACTAGTCCAAGAATTCAATCGACGCACCCAGTGGGTGTGCAGATGCAAAGATTTTCGGAAAGACTCTTCAGGTAGCATATCCTAACAGAACAAGCGGCAACCAACTAACCTGAACATTGCTCTGAAGGGGCGAGCTGGCATCATAGGCGGCTTGGTTGGCGTCCCGCACCGCCTTCATCTTCTCCATCATAATGCCCGCTTGACGAATGGCTTCCCTAGCAGCATTCACCTCGTCCTCCGGGACACGATGGGTCGCAAAAATTGAAGGCAGGTCGACAGGGGCCTGAGCAGTTGATGAAGAAGGCAAAGCACTCGACAGCGGCTCAGCGAAGGTAACAGGACCCCGATTGACGTCGCCAGTGTCCTGAACAACTGGTTCCGCCCTCGCCGTCGTCTGTAGCGCCCCGCTTGCAGGAGCTCGCCTGTTCTTCCTCGTCAAAGGCCTCTCGGGCTCTCTTTCATCATCAGGGAGGTCAATAATGTTGGGAGCGTGCAAGGTTCAAATTGCCAAAAGCATGTCACCCAGTGATGCACGATACAGTTGAATCGACCAAAAAAAAGATAGTATGGCAGAAATCATACCCGGATTAGAAGTGACCGCATCCTCCATCGCCTCATCATCATCCCTGTAAGCTGAGGTTCCGGAAGTGGCAGCGCTAACAATTCCAAAGTTCATCCAGTTAAAACAAGAAAAACAAACAACACGGAGCGTCGAGTGAATACAAGGAGAGACACTCACGCGGACGCGACAGGGATATCGATCTTGATCTTTGGCAGCGCCTTCCGAGTCTTCGGCTCTGCAACTTTGGGGTGCTTTGGCGCCTTCCCAGCCGGGGTTGGTGAAGAGATCCGAGGGTGCTTCGAAGACTGACCAGCCGGAGCAGTTGCCTTGTCGCGAGCACTCGGTCGTTCTTGGTCAAGCTTGGATCGCCTTTCCCTGCGAGGAGGCGACTCGACTTCTTCTCCAGCGCTTGAGTTGTCTCTCCCTCTGTCCCCTTCACCATCGGAAGCCCCCTCGCCGCTTTCGCCGCCACTCGCCTCGCCTTCCAGAGCTTGCTCTTGCTCCCCGTTGGGCATGGAATACATTTCAATAATGGCCTGAAAGAAAGCAGGGAGAACAAAGTCAGTCGACGCAATACAGACGGCTACGCGAGTGAACTCAGATTACAAGCAAAAACTCAGAATCAGACCTGCTCGGGTGCGTGGGACTGGTCGAATGGAGGGACTCTCCTGGCTCCCCTGGGATTGTCCTTATTCCCGGTAATGCCAGACAGCCACTTCTCCAGCGTGTCGTCGTCGACCTCCTCCGGGTGGACCCGAGTGGAGTCTTCAAGACCCGAATACATCCACATCGGATGGTCTCGAGCTTGGAGAGGCTGGATGCGCCGCTGAAGGAAGACCTCCAAGAGATCCATACCAGTGACCCCGTCGCGAATAAGCTGGACCACTCGGTCGACCAGCACCTGCACGTGCTCCTTCTCCTCCGGGAGCACCTTCAAAGGGGAGGGTTTTTCCACTCGGTCCATGGTAAAAGGAGGGAGGCCAGTCGATTGCCCTGGCGTCGACTAGTCTTTGCAGTAGAACCAAGTCGACTGCCATCCGCGAACTGAATCAAGGAGAATCATGGCCGGAAAGGAGCTTTTTCCCCTCGTCTGGATGCCAAGACCCCCACACATCTGGATCACTTGGGTCCTCTCGTCACTCGGATTAGCCCTTTTCACTGTCTAGGAGCGACAAGTGAAAATATGCTTGAAAAGACCCCAGTGAGGTCGACAACCCAAGAAGTTCTCACACAAGGAAATGAACGCAGCAAGATAAACGATTGAGTTGGGGGTAAAATGGTGGAGTTGAGCCCCAAAGAAGTTCAGAAACCCTCGGAAGAAAGGATGAGGAGGCAAGGAAAACCCACGGTCGACGTGGGTGGCAAGAAGAACGCGCTCACCCTCCCGAGGCTGCGGCTCGGATTCCTTCCCCGGAAGCCACGCCGCGTCGTAGGGGATCAGCCCCCCTTCGGCCAAGTCGTCGAGGTCGTCTTGGAAGATCCTTGAGTGGATCCAGTCGCCCTGGATCCAGCCCTTCGGCAGGCCAGACCGCGAGGAAGATCCGCCCCGGCTGGTCGCCTTCCCCTTCGACTTCGTCGTCGCCTTCTTGGCCCGCTCCAGAGCTGCTGTCTTCTTCCTCCCCATTGTCGCCGGCGAGGCGCGTGCGGTGCGGTGGTGTTAGGGCAAGAGCGAGCGCGGCGGAGGGACGTGAGGGAGAGAAGAGGTAATGGGATGCACTACTCGGGGAACTCCGGTCCAGGCGCTTTATATCAGGCCGCTCCCGAGTGGCTGACGGGTAGGCCCAGGTGGCCCTGTCAAATCCCGCAACGACCGCACGAGCGATACGTGGCGAAAAAGGTGGCGCGGGGATCGAGGCGGCTCCGCTCTATCTCGTCCGATTACTGCGGCCTCCCCCGTCCCGCGCGCTTCCCAAAATTCGGATCCCACTAAATCCGCGGGCAGCGAATAACTTGTCAGACCAAGGATCTCCTCCACACCATCACTCGAAGCCTTACAAATAAAGAAACCCACTCGACGAGGAATTAAGAAAGGATCAAGGCGACTGGAAAGGAAGTTGCTGCCATCACTCAGGCCCGTTGATCTGAAACTAGATATGCTCACGACATGAAAAACGAGTCGGAGAAGCTCTCAAATCCTTCCCCACTCAAACCTCGATCCATTCGGGGGCTAATGATGAAGCTATGTACCTAGGGTAGGGTCATGGACCTGTCCTACCTACCCTACCCGAGGACATCTCTAGAAGAAATCACCTTTCAATCGACTTGAAGGTGTTCCACTCGACAGACTCGAAGACACTCGACCAAGAAGCAACCACTCGACGGCCAGGAGACCTAAAGTCACTCCGCACGCTAACGGTCGGTCATTAAGTAGCTTTTTATGGTCATCATAGCACTTTATTACTAGCGTTACCAGTAACGTCTCGCCTTAATGAACATTGAACACTTGGTATTGTGGGCTGGCCGGGGGCCTGGCGCACTCTATATAAGCCACCCCCCTCCGAGACAAAGATTCGCACCTCTGTAACTCATACACGCATAATCCAGTCGACCGCCTCCGGGCTCCGAGACGTAGGGCTATTACTTCCTCCGAGAAGGGCCTGAACTCGTAAACCTTGCGTGCTTACAACTTCTCCACAGCTAAGATCCTGCCTCTCCATACGTACCCCCCCTACATCACTGTCAGGCTTAGAACCACGACAGTGGTCACTTGTTGGTTTGATTGAGCTGGTGCAGAGTGCGGTCAAGGCTCCCCAACGACATTATTTTTGTTAGTTTTTATAAACCAAAGTAATCTGATGGGTTCAGAATGGGGGAGTGAACTCGTTCAAACCCAGGGTCCAATGGATCATGTCATCACCATCAACTTCATGTCTTCTTTGGTTCATATGATAGAAATACCATTAAAAAGACAGTCCGGTGCACGTAGCTCCCGCTTGCATAGTGATCATAAAAAGGCAGTCCGGTGCATGTAGCTCCCGCTTGCATAGGGTCCGATCACTCTGGGTCTATAGTACACAGCTTTAACCTATATTTATGCAAAAGGCTATTTTCAAGACTCAAACCCGTGACCTCATGGTTGCAAGGCAACAACTTTACCGCTATGCCAAGACATGTATCATAGGAATGGAAAAATCATAAAAAATGAGATGACATGTATCTCAATTCTTATAGAAAAAAAATGTCATTTGATGCATAAAATATGAATTTTTGCATTGAGTTTAGGCTAATGTTATTTTTCCTTCAAAATATGAAAGATTGATTCATATCCTACATAGGAATAGAAATCCATTTCTACAAACCAAAGGCTTTGAAGGATTTTTTTTCTTTTCTCCTTCGAAAATCATATCCTATAAAATTTCTATAAAATTTCTACAAACCTACAAAGCAAAGGAGGCCTAAAGGAATTTTTCCTATAGAAATCCTATCCTATAGAATTCCTGCAAAATTCCTCCAAACCAAAGGGGGGCCTTAGTTTCCAGCAGCTCCCTTTTCTAACATTAATTATTGTGTGGTAAAAAGGAAAACCTCCACACTTGACAAAAGAAGAAGATCCATGTTCAATGCACATGAGGTTATAGCTTGAGAACTTTACATCGGACAGATTCCATACTTGATACACACATAAAACAGCATAATTCCAAAATTACCATGGCTATAAACAGTAGAGCAAGCTTCCTCATCCCTCCACCTTTACTTCTGCAGAAGTGCAGATATGACTACTCTCTAAATGCTATGATGGCTTACCAAGAGCATGAATTATTTCACTTTTATAGCAGCTTATCACAGAACAAAACATTTTTGGTGAAAAATTGTCCACGATGACATGTTGTAGCTCACCAATCAGAAGTTCGAATCCCCCTAATCTTTCCTTAAAGCAGCAATGCATCAACAAAGTTCGAATCCCCCTAATCTTTCCTTAAAGCAGCAATGCATCAACAAACTATCTTTCCTTGAATGTGAAGTAAGGACATCTTTCAATGTGCCAATGGGTCACTAAGCTTTCAGCAAGGTAATATTCTTTGAAAGGTAAAACTGTACCCAAACCAGAATCTTCATACAACAGGACATTGCCAATGTAATAACCAGAAATACAAAATTAAATAAATAATATACTTTATGTCATCGATCACAAAAAGATTAACTTCTAAACGCAGACTGAAAATTTCCACGGACCAAAAAAATATTAAATGAGTAAACTATTATTGATATTGTGCATTGAGGACAATGAGCACTACGACAGATAGAACCAGAGGCCAGCTTCTGTGATTCAAAATAACCAAGAGTCATATCTCCTGTATTTATATGTACGGGAAATGGCAACAATCAGCTTGGCATTTCCTATGAAATAAATAATCTAATAGAGAAAGAGTTAGGATCCATAGCACATTAGGTGGAGAGAATGTCAACCCTGTTACACAGTATTACTGACCAACAGATACAAGTTAGGAAGCATGACCATTTTACAAATCCTACATCCTCTGTGCTAAACAGATCATGCAAGAACCAGCAACAAAATCATACTACCTGAGTACCTATGATTTTTTCCTCACTTCTAATGACAATATTAAAACTGTGTATTAGCCTCGCTGCTGTTTTCTTCTTCCAGATCCATCACTTTTTGCTATCATCTGCCATCTTCGTACACAAATTCCAAGCAAAACAGCACACATTATGTCATCTGCTTATTCATTCAGTTTGATTTTGCGAAAACTTCAGGTGAAAAATTAGCCGCCTATATAATTTGTATCACAATAACCTTTCTCCAAGAAGACCACCAAGTTCACAAGTCTTCCAACATTAATAATCATTTTAGCAACCTATCGAGTATTATCCCCCGATGATCATTGATTACTCAAAATATAGAAAGAGTGACTGCCTCTCTTACCTATTTGTTGGTAACTTGAGATGAGCCTTCCATAAGTTGCCAGATTTCATCAAACTATTATCTTGTTTGCTTCCTGATGAGACCAGCTCTCATGATGGGGTCATTGTAATTGACCTCATCTTAAGCTAGGAGCCTAGGACTCGATTTACTTAATCTTGCAGATTCCAATCGGTTCCATGTTTGATCAGCACAGATGACATTTTGATTTTGCTGGCAGAATGCAGTGCACTGCAATTCAAACATACGGTTTCACAATACGAACCACATTGTTACCACCACAAATATCCCCAGAATCATGAGCAGCCCCATTCAAAATCGGTACCAGTTGGTGTTCTGAACAGAGCTAATGAAGTGATTCAACAACCAACTTCATGTCCTTCACATTCTCCTCAGTGCTCTCATACTTCGCCGGCTTAAACAGCTTCCACAACCCCACCGGATGCTGGCGCCTCACCTCATCCTTTCTCTCCCTGACTAGGCCCCCGAAAATCCTCTCGCACTCCAGGTATGGCTTCACGAACAGATTGTAGAACTTGAGGCGGCTGAATCTCACATAATGCCTCATCTCAATGGGGTCCCCAAGCCCACCCACCGACGCCAAATACTCCACCACATTGTGCCGCGGGACGATCGACCTGTCGAGATTTATCCCCAAGAACTCCGGGTACTCCACCAGCCAACCGATCTCAAACCCCATCCTGCCCACCAAGAACTCCACCTTCCTCTCCACATCCTCCAGGCTATATAAAATTGCCCTGGGCTCAACGGAGATCACCCTCAGCGCGTCCCGCCGGCTCAGCCCGCGCTCGTGCAGGAGCTCTACCCGCCGCCTCGTGGCGATTGCGGCGCTGAGCACGCCGTGAGAGAGGACCTGGTCCTTGATGGGCGCCCGGCAGCGGAGCTCGTCCAGGAGCTCGATGAGGCGGGACGGCTCGCCCGGCTCCATGGAGAGGAGCCCGTCGGGGTCGGACCCGAGGGCGTTCTTGATCTCGTCCGCCGGGAGGCGCAGGCCACGAAGTTCTTGGAGAAGGTGGCCCAGGCGGTGGGTGTTAGGGACGCGGTGGAGCAGGGACGTGGCCTCGGCGGTGCTGAGGCCGGCCGCGCGGTGGAGCAGTCGGTGCAGGTCCGTGGTGCTGGAGGCTAGTGGGCGTTGTTGCGTTTGTGGGGGTTGGGTGGTTGCTGCGGGGTCACCGAGGATGCGTTGGATGCGGAGGAGCTCGCGGAGGTCGTGGGATGAGGCGGAGGTGGAGAGGGGATTGGAGTGGTGGAGAGAGCGGGGGAGGCGGTGGTGAAGGGCCCGTAGAGCGAAAGCCATGGCGATGGCGGCGGCAGGCGGCGGCGACGGAGATGACCACGGTACTGATTTCCGAGTGGAGATTGAGAATCTGACCTCGTTTTGGTTGAGTGGCCTGTATGGCTGGGAGGCGGAGGTGGACTGACGAACCAGGGAGGAGGGGCTCCGGGTCGCACGAGCAGGAAGGAGGAGCAGACCTGACCGAATGGGTCGACACGGCTCGCCCCCCGTTAAACATGCCTGGCGCGGCACGACCCACGGCGGCCCGTTTATAAATGGGCCGTGCCGTGCTGGCACACTTGCCACACTTACAGGCCCAGAGCTGGCCCTCGACTCCCTACAAACATCAAAATCAGTACTCGTTGCAAAGAACACTTCACTTTATCAGGTCGCAACAAGTGGCGCACATGCAGTGCGCCACTTGTCGTAACCTGAGAGTTTTTCTTTTTTTGTAGATTCATTTATTTAAAATGTTTTATTTTTTAAACCGTGTGTCTAAATCTCGAACCGTTTTCGCCATTGGATTTTCCTCGTGTCGAGATCTTCAAAACTAGATACCATGTTGATAGGTTTTGACAAAAAAATTTCCCAAAAAAAACCGGGCGAAAAACCGAAACCGGGAGCACAGTTTTTTCCCTATCCGAAAGAGGCACGTCCGTGCCTCTCGCGAAATCACGCCTGTGCCTCTCGCGAAATCACGCCCGTGCCTCTCGTGGAAGCAAAATCGTGACTCTCATGGAAGAAAAAAAAAGCAGAAAACACGTTTTTTTTCGTTTTCGAGAGGCACGACCGTGACTCTCGCAAAGTACAACCGTGCCTCTCGCAGAAGCAAAGCCATGACTCTCGCGGAAGAAAAAAAACAGAAAACGCGTATTTTTTTTCTTTTTCTGAGAGGCTCGGCCGTGACTCTCGTGAAAGCACAACCGTTCCTCTCGCGGAAGCAAAACCGTGACTCTCGTGACAGAAAAAAAACAGAAAACGCGTTTTGTTTTTCCCTTTTCAAGAGGCACGGCCGTGACTCTCACGAAAGCACAATCGTGCCTCTCCGTTTCCGAAAGGCACGGTCGTAACTCTCGCTAAAGTACAACCGTGCCTCTCGCGAAAAAAATCCGTGACTTTTGCGGAAAAAAATGCGTTTTTTCGCGTAAATTTTTTTTTAATCGAAAAGCTAAGGAAGACCGGGAGAAACCAAAATATCGAAAAAACCGGAAAAAACGTTTAAAAAGTCGAAAACGCGTGCGGAAAAATAAAAAAACAAAATTCGAAGAGAGCATCCAGAGCACGACACATAACGAATGGCTGAAAGCGCGCTAAGTGACGCTGATCATTTTGAGGCTCCCGAAGGAACGCTCATTAACTGGTTGCTCCCAAAAAACATACAGCTAACCTCACTGACTATTTCTCTCGGCACGACGAGCGCCAAATCTCTCTTAGGCCTTGTTTGGATACCGTGTTTTAATAGAACTAGTTTTCCGTCAACTGAGGCAACCGCCTAACAAACTAAAATCATATTTGATTATCGCAGATAAAACATGGATAAGTAGGATTCAGTTTCCACAAAATCAGGAATATGCGTTTTGCGAAAAACCACTATTAGTTGTTTTTGTGAAAACACGATTACAGAAACTCAACGTAGCTGATTTATCCTTCTGCAACAAATTCATTAGCGCACGTTTTCTTCCAATTGTTGACTTCGAGAAGTGCTGTACCGTTGTCTTGTGTGTTGAGTGGAAGAGGCCACCGCCGTTCGCATGCGCCAAGTCGTTGACGGAAAGAAGCTGCCGTCGTGCGCGCACGCCAAGGCACCGAGTCCAAGTGGCAGTAGCCGGCCGCGCGCGCGCCGTGTTGCTGAGGGGAAGTGGCTGCCGCAGTACACGAACGCGCGAGTCGTCGAGGGAATCGGCCGCTGCCGCCGTCCGTGCTTGCCGACGTCGAGGTAAAGCAGCCGCTGCGCACGGCGAGTCGTCGAGTGGAAGTCCTTGCCGCCGTCCGCACCCTTCAGTGGCGTCTACCTGGTGAAGCGCCAACGGAGGGGAGCCGAGCAATAGATGGCGGCAAAAGGCGCTGATTCATTTACGACCAACAGGAATGGAGCAGCGGTGTCAACGAGCTAATGGCGGAGGAGAATCAGAAGGGCCTGAGGATGAACTGAAGGGGAGCAGCGGCACATGCGTGCTTCGATGAAGAAGCCATGGCGGCTAATTTGGGGAAAGTAGTGACGAGCGAAGTTTACGAACCGGAGAAGACACTCACAAATTATGGGCTATCCAAGCAAATAACTGAAGCGGCCAGTTTTTTACTTTTCTAATCCAAACATAGTTTTGTATAAACTGGTTATTCACAAAAACGTAGATAAAACCGATTTTCCTTAAAACCAGCTTAAAACGCATTTTCCATAATCCCATCGCTAATCTCCTCTATCCAAACAACCACTAGCAATCTAGGCTACACAAATGCTCCAGAGCTGCCACAGGACTCGTGAGGTCCAACACCGCCAACCTCGTCTCCTCCAAATCAAGAGCTCTCCAGACATGCTCTACGAATTTGCATTTCAGAAATAGATGCCCACCATCTTCGTCCAGCCGGTTACACACAGGACATCGAGTATCAAGCTCGACTCGTTTACGCTTGATGTTCATGCGTAGGGGGAGGCTATTATGTGCAAATCTCCACAAGAAAATACGAATCTCCCCAGGCAAAGGAAGGTTCCACAGCCGATTCCATTCCCCCCCTACACTGCACATTGTCTACGGATGTACTCGCATCTCGACCCAGGTTTTCATCCCGAATGGCAACACCCCTGTGATACACAACTTTGACTGAGAATTTTCCTTTTGGATCAAAATGCCAAGCAACTTGGTCCTCCATCCCTGCTCTCACTGGGATTGGCAGAATATCCTTTACATCCGCTTCACAAAAGATGTCTCTCAGCAACTCCTCGTCCCAAGTTTCAGTAACCGGATCAATCGGGTCTGAGACCCGGGTAACCAAAGCGTTGCCCCTATGTGAAACAAGCCGTCTAGTAGTGCCTCTTGGAATCCATGGGTCTTCCCAGATTCTAATATTCTCGCCCGTTCCAACACGCCAAATAATTCCCTCTTTCAGCAGTGATATACCCTTCAGAATACTCCTCCAGGTGTAGGAAATTCCATCTCTTTCAGCAACCTCAAGGATTGAACAATCAGGATAGTAGCGTGCCTTTAGGACTTGAGCACACAGGGTATCTGGTGCTTCCAGTAGCCTCCAACCCTGCCGGGAAAGCATGGCCATGTTAAAAATATGGAGATCCCGGAAACCAAGTCCTCCATCCTTCTTTGATCTTGTCATCTTCACCCAACTAACCCAATGACATCTATTCATTTTGTCCTGTTGACTCCAGTGGGGGTGTGTCGCTCGCTCGGATCAGGGCGAGTTCCTGGCTGCCATTGCAGGGAAGCTGGAGCACTTGTCGGGTCCGTTGCATGCAGAAGCGGTGTCCTGTGTGAAGGCTGGCGAGGCCAGTGCTGAGTTGGGTTTTCATAGAGTGAAGTTTGAATCAGATGCTCAAGTGCTGCTGAAAGCGCTCAAGTCCGATGACTACGAGCGGTCCGTGATTGGAGTTCTCCTGCGGGAAACGTGTAGTTTACGTTTTGGTAACTTTGAGTCCTTTGATTTTGGTTTTTTGTACTCGCGATTGTAATAAGGTTGCCCATGAACTAGCCGCGTATGGCTTCAGGGTGGGAGTTGTGACCACGTCTTGGATGGAGCAGGCTCCGGATTTTGTTTTAGGTGTGGTCGCCAGCGAGTCTTCTGTGCGGGTTCAGTAATGGAATCAACTATTTCCAGCTCAAAAAAAAAACTATTTCTCTCAACATGCAAGCATGCCCCATCACGAGAAAAGGTCCGTCCCACTATCATATGTCTCTCAACACGCAAGCATGTCCCTTCATCATGAAGCATACATGAAAAAAGATGATAGTGCACGAAAGTTTGTAACCCACGGCGTCCCGGAAGTTTGCATGCCACTTCACAACAAACTTTGCAATTTTACTTACGTGAGTTTGGACTCATCTCCCACTTTGATTCCGGCCAAATACGGAAGCATAGTGCTCGGCAAATTTGTTCACATTTTCTTGGATGGTGGATCATCTATGTTGGAGAGAAACATCATTGCGGGTGGTAATAATAGGATACGGCTTCACACATGTCTTCATGATAGAACTTGTGGATCTTCTCCTAGTACTTCTTGCCCTTTTGCTCTTCCCCACATATAGGGTCCATGCTTTAACCAACAAAACATCCTTAAATGTTGTGAAGTCCGAACCTCTTGCCTTGGGTGCCTTTGTCATTTTTTTGTTCTTGCCTTCGGTGCCTTGCGTACGTTATGTTACCCTAACATCAAAAGCAAGACGATTTGAATCCCTCAACTCATATTCCATACCGGCCATAGGCTCTTGACCCTCGTTGATCATCTCGATCATGTAATTCCCCTAAAACGATCATGATTTCAAATAAACCAACGGAATATGCAACTAATTCATTCAATGGCATATGCAACTAACGTATACAATGCATAACAAACATAATGAACAAAGGCATACAAAATTGAGCAAAATATTTACCCCTTCCAGCTGGGACATTTTCTCGAACAGGACACGAGCAGACCTGCTGCCGCCGGTGATACCCGTGCTTGTGCGCATCCGTGGAGTTGCAGCGAGTCGCACAACTCGTCGTCCGCCCCCTGCGGTCTTGTAAACCTGTCTGGAATCCTCCAATTGGTCGCTGGATCTATGTCGATCATGGGCAGGGCGAATGGCGACTTCATTGTTGGCGGCTGGATCGACGGGTGTGGGGCGACCAGACACAACGGAGGGGACACATCCTCTTCGAGGTCCACAACATCCTTGTCTGAAACTCCTTGTCATCGCTTCCCTCTTGTGCTGCTTCCATTGCCGCTCTCTCGGGGCGACATTCTCCGGCTTGCAACTCGGAACCACTGATGGGAGGCCCACGGACAACGCCGAGGCAACATCCGTGGTAACGGTGGTGGGCGGGGTACCCGACGACGACATCTAGGGCAGCGGGTGGGGTGGCGGCATGGATGGGGGAGCAGGGCGCGAAAAATGAACGAGGGAGGAGGGTCGTGGATTTGGTGGACTTGATCAATTTTGTGCAAATATGATGGGTCCTACCTATCGGATCCGACGTGGCAGACGCGTCCAGACCTTCCTATATCTGCCTTAGATTTGAACTGGACGTATAAGGCCGGTTTAAGGAGTTTGTCTAAGTCAAGATTTTATGACCGGTCAGTAACTTGGCCGTCCGCCGGGGCGTATAAGAAGGGTTTGTGGAGCCGGCTGTAGATGCTCTAATAGAATCAGCATACCTCCGGCCACCGGCGGCCGTTTCAAACTTCTGTAGACGTGGTTTGGTCTGGTCGCCATGCTACCGTTCCAAGCACTAATTATACCGTTGGTGATAGCAGCATACATTCATCCTATAGACTCCTAGTGATACGTGCAGGTCAACAGTTCACATCATGGAGGATGTCTTACATCGTCTTCAAGAATCTGCTCACTACACCCTGTCTCCCAGGTTTGGCTGACTCTGGATATCCTGGAAACAATATTGGCCACAAGCCCACAAGGAAACAAGCAGCTCAAGCAAGTCTCCTCTCCTGAGAGTATCCCTCTGATCACATCATATATTCGCAATCATGAGAAGTATGCCCATCGACGCACCGCGTCCTGTCCTGCCTGAAACGAACGATTCATTCCCATCCACTTTGCCTTTGGTTTACTCATACGTAGTACATGCCATGTGTGTGCCCTACCTGCTGATTCCTCCACACACACACGGGGCCTATTGGCCACGATAGAGAGCATGGGGAGAAAGAAGAAAAATATGCTCATTTCCATTACTCAGAGCAAGAAAACAAAAGGAAAGGAAACAGAGCACCAACTATTTCTCAGGTGACAAAAAGCTTATCAAAACCTGCATTTCTCATGCCGTAATCCCACAAAACATAACCTTGATTGCTGATCTAGTCCAGTTGGTCATTGCAAAAATTGAAGAACCCCACGAAAAACATGGCTCGGGGTTACGCTCTCCCTGCATAGTCCAGAACTGTAGATGAACTTTCTCCTATTTTGTTTGGAAGAATCAAAAGGCTCCACGGCCAGCTCACCTAAGCCTAAAAAGGAACAGGAGTTACAGGATGCAAAACTCACATCTGGTTCCGACTGTGCTCACCATTACCAGCATCCTTGATGCTAGCCATGGCGACCACAGACACCTTCTTCTCCTCCTCTTCTCCCTTGCTGCTACGGTCTCTGCTTGACATGGGCGTGGCCAGGTACGTCGGCTCCACGTCCCCGGCCATGACCACCAGTACTTTCTCCTCCCACGCTGCTGGCGCCTGGTCCGAGGCCACCAGCTTGGCGCCGTCGGTGGCGGAACCTTCGTCGTGGCCGCGGCCGGCGCTGCCCTCCAGGTACCCGGACAGCTTCCAGTACGAGCAGGCGAGGATGAGAAGGGCGAAGGCGATGAGTCCGAGCATCGCGGCCAGGCCACCGAAGAGGTACGGCACCGGCGAGTGCCACGCGGAGTGCGCGGCGCCGGCGGCCAGAGGGGCTACCGCAGCCTTCGTTGCTGCCGCCGTCGCATTGAAACCTGCCCCTGGTCTCATTGTTTCTGCACTTCTTGTTGATATGTTGCTCCTCAGTACTGGGAGCAAGTATGTGTGAGTTGGTTTTCTGCTGTTCTTGACTGGTTGTTGCTTGGTGTAATAGTGTGGGAGCGTACTGAAGCGTTAGGGGGTCATTTATAAGGAGGGAAAGGGAAAAAGGGGACGAATTTGCCATAGCAAGGATGAATTTGCTAAAGTAAGCGCTTCAAAGTCATCTAGATGTGATATAATTATGTCTCGACCACCTGACGTCACCTGTCCTTGTGTACAAAATAGTTGTGGCTGAACGTTGTCACTACTTTTTGGGCACGCCTATCCTTCCTTTTCCCTCGAAGGAAAAGGCGATCTCTGCAGCACCAGTCGCTAGGGAGTTCCTTCGCTGCCATCCTCCAGCGGCTCCCAGAGGGGTTGTCGGATTCACGTGTATGGATAGCTTTTGGTCAAAGTAGATTAGCTTTTAGGTTGTTCATCGTCTTGGCTTCAGCGATGATGACGGCAACGTTGAATAAAGTCTCTCCATATCTTACTCCGACGAGACGATCAGTCATATGGTTGGGATTGGATTTAGAATCCACTCTATTCAAGCAAGGATGATGCGGCGACGGCGACATCCTCGTGATGGACCCGTGTCCTCGGGCGCCGTCATTGCGACGGCATTTGCTCCAGTGCCGGTGCAGAGCTTGGGAGGTAATCTAGGTACGGAGCCAGATTGTGGTCTGCATCGATAATATCCTTCATCATGTGTTGGGTTCGTGGTATGTGGATGGCAGGTATGGTTTCCTCCTCCCGACGTCTTAGTCATATGGGGGTGTCAGATCTGGAGTTCGATGGTGTGTCCAGAGTGTTGCCCCGGTTTCGTTCAACAGTAATGGTTTCGTCTTTGGCGTGTCAGGTCCGCAAAGCTGCATATAAGCGATGGAGCCGCGTCGAGCTTGAGTGTGAAGGCGATTCGTCATTTTTTAAAAACTTTGGTGGCTGCTGTGTTGGTGCCAGAGTTAGGTGACAAGCGCTGGTGTCAAGCTCAGAGGTTTTTCCGTTCTTGTGTGTAGTTTTATTTCTTGACTGGTGTTCCTTTATGCAAAGGCTAACATTCTGTTATTTTTCCAATTTTGTCAGGTTCGTATATACATGATTTATATTACGATTTTTATAATATTTAATATAAATGGGATACATATTACCATAAAAAATAACACTCTATTGGGCTGTTCGTTGTTCATTTTTTGTTTCTTGGGTAAGGTGTACGATAACTAAGGTTCAACGTAATTCATAGGCTTCCAAACATTATCTTTTAAGTTGCTCATGGGCTTTCAAACTATTTTGATGCTCTGATATCACCTAAAGGCAGTTTTGATTGACTTGCGCCGCGAGAACTATATATCCTTTAAGCAAGTTGAAAGCTACTTTCGCCTGAAGGATATAGCTCTCGCGTGCGAGACTGGGCCAGCCTATTCTTTTGGGTTTTTTCCCGTGAGACAAGCGCTTCGTTGGTTCATTCGAACATACTGCATGTTGCTTCACTGTTTTTTCGCTGTGGACGTTTCTTTGTTTTTAATTTCTTTTTTGTCTTTTCGGTTTCATGGCTTCGCTGTTTTTTTGCTGCAGACATTTCTTTGTTTCTTATTTATTTTTGGTTTTTTGGTTTCTTTGTTTTTTACCGGTTTTCTTCAAGCTTAATCTTCTTTATCTTTATCATTGGTTTTTTTTCTACATTTTCTCATCATTTTTCTTAATTTTGTCTCGGTTCTTATCGGTTTTCTTTGCTTTCACGTGTTTCTTTGGTTTTTTGAGTTTTCGTCGTTGTTCCCGGTTTTCATTTCATTTTTCATTTTCTTCTTTTCTTCTATCTTTTTATTTCTTGGTTTCTTTGGCTTTCTTGTTTCTTTGTTTCCTTTTTTTATGATATTATCGGTTTTTAGTACACATTCAACATTTTTTGTCTACATCAGAAATATTTTTTATATATAGGTTTAATATTTTTAAATATGTGATTTAATTTTTTATAAATATTTTTATGTCTATTTTTTTAGTACGCATTGTACACTTTTGGTATATATCTAATACATTTTCTAGTATAGGTTTAACATTTTCCATATACAAGTTTAATATTTTTTAATACATGATCAACATTTTTCACACATTTTTTTTCAAAATTTCAAATGCTTGATTGACATTTTTCAAAAAAAATATTAACATGTTTTGAATACATTGTCAAAAAATATTTTTATACATATTAACATTTTTTTCAAATGCTTTATTAACATTTTTTAATTACAAGATTAATATTTTTTAATATATGGTCAACAATTTTTGTTTACATATTTAAAAAATTTTAGAGAGAAGTTTAACATTCTTTGAATACATGGTCAACATTTTTTCTGTATACATTTAACTTTTTTTCTATACATGGTCAACATTTTTTAATATATGTCTTACTATTACAAACTGACTGCATCAAGAATTGACAAGGCATTAAATGCTAAAAACAGATAGTAAGGTGGTGGGCCACTTAGGAAAATGCTCTTGGCGTGTTGAAAACTTGGATTTGTTCAACGTGACCAAGATCAACAGAGAGGGCAACATGGTTGGACATGAGCTTGACGATTATGCACACTGTTATGATGATTTTTTGTCTGGCTAACAAAGTAACAATGTGCCATTCGGTATCAAGAATGTAAAAGAGAAAGAATGTTAATGTTTCTGGAAATGAAATAAAGGGCTCTCTATCTTCCTCAAGAAAATAGTAAAACCCATGGGCTTATGTGTGTGGGATATACAAAACAGCCCATGAGTACATAATGTATTCACACAAAAAGGTATTGTGCGCTACAGGACAGGAAAATTGTTTCCTTCCGTGCCTTTACGTGGATTGGTCGGTCTGCGCTATTTTAAAAAATGTTTACGAATTCAAAAAATATATTCATGAGTTTAAAAAATATTCTTCAAATTCTAAAAATTGTAGCCAATTCAAAAAATATCCGTGAACTTCTTAAAAAGTTCACAAATTTGTAAACGTCACAAGCTTTTAAAAAATTTCACTGATTTTTGGAAAGAGTTTGTGTCCTTTTTAATAAAGTGAAAAAAATCCATCACCATTAGTTGAGTTGCTAGTCCCGGCAGTCACATTGGGGGCCATTGCAGTTGCACTCTTGGTTGTAACACATGAGGCCGTGTTGGTGGTCTGTGCAGTTACAGACTTACAAGCGGGTCGCAACATTTGCAATTGCAATCTCTATTAATGGACATGCAACTAGCCGACAAAAAAGAAGCTACCGGCCCTAGTTGCAGGCCTGTTGGGGGTCATGCAGTTATTGTTAGGTTGCAACACATGCGGTTGCAAGTCTTCCATTGTTCAATTGTGGATAAGTTAGATGCTTGTCTGCTAGGTGGGGCTCAACCATAATCGGTCTCCATTGAACACCAGGTGTATCAAACATAGAATTTGGAACAGATGAAATCCAATGTGCCTACGAAATCAGATGGGGTCTTATTAAATTTTATGGGTCTGGACCCACTCTATCTTATACCTTAGCCCAGTTAAAAGCTTGAAATCTCAAAGCCATTTGAGTTGCATGGCAAGTGTGTAAGTTTACTACCATTTTGTTAGTTGAGGAAGAGCGGCAACAATATAAAAGGTGCCTTGTTCTACTACTTCTTGTAGCATGATGAGCAAAACGAACAACAGTGTGTGCGCTCACCCACTTCATGTCAAACCACGCAATGCACGCACGTCGCGTTCACGAATCAAGTTTGAGTTCGGGCTAATGTTATGTGCCTCATTGGAATAACTAAAATTTTGCATGGTAGTGCATTGCTTTGTTTTGGGTGTACGTGCTAATACTCGAGCTCATTGTGGACACATTTTCAACTTGCAAAGAGTTCTTCCATCATGTGTCAATTAGATCTCTTCACTATACCATGTGTCCGCCTTTATGTATAGGAGATCCAGAGAAGAGAGGTTACACGTAGAATTCATAGCAGTACACTGAACACACACACTATAGTTGAGTTCCTAGTCCCGGTGGTTGCGTGCATAGCCATCAAGGAGAGCAGGCCTCCAAAACCGCGTCCCTTGAGAACCTACATCGGGTGAGGGGTGATACGGTTTCTGGGGAGCGTCTTGGCGCGATGACTCGTGAAAGATTGACTACATCATCGATGTCTGCCTGCCTGCTTCCTCTACATGGAAAGACCATATTGTCTTCACCACGATGGCCTGTTGTAGTACCGGAGTTTCCGGTGAATTGTATTTTCTGGACCTATCTTTGTTGGCATGTGCCTTTAGTCCATATGCTTAAATGCTAGATGATCCTAACCTGTCGTATGCGATTTTCTATGTTGGTAATCTTGTGATGATGCTAATCTGGATTATGGCTAACCGAAAAGTAACTATTTCCTAACAGAAAGTCAATGAAATTTGTCCTACATAGGCCACAGTTTGGGAGATTATTTGTTTAAATGAGTTATTATCCTCTTAACTCTTTTGTTGGCATGATGACATGGTACGGGATGCAACGGCTCGTGAGAATCAGCGACAAGGTCTAGCAACCATGTTTTCATACAAAAACTGATGCTCTGTGGGTGTTGCTCTGCCATTGTCCATGGATGACGGGGAGGAGCGTGACCGTGGCGTAGGATTACATGGAGGGGCGGCATTGGCTGGGGTGATTGGGAAGACGAGGAAAAGAAAATCTCACTAGAATCTTGCCGGAGGTCGACAAGAATGCACATGCGTAGGGACAGTGGCCGTTGAGAGCGGGGAGGAGCGCGACCATGGCATCTATGGCGGAGAGAGAGAGGGTTGCCCAATGAGAGATAATTTTAGGAGGATTCCTTCCTGTTTAAATTTGAAGAGTAACTTCTCAAAGGGCTTCAAGTGATCTAAGAGCATCTCTAACGATCCCCTAAAGTATAGGGGAGAAAATGGTCAAGTATCCTTTAGGGGAGTATATTTGCTCCACTAAAAAAGTGTGGTTTCTAACCAAACCCTAAACTTTACTCCCTTGAAAAAATGAACACGAATTCGGTGCAAATTTGATTCAAACTACTACATCAAACTTGATTCGATTCAACCACTTGCATAAACTATTTTACATAACATATTAAATAAAATTTAAACTAAAACTAACTATTTGATGTCGGTCTCGTTCAACATCCTCCCCAGTCCGATTCGGTCATGGGGTCTGGGTTACCGCCCTCACCATCGTCGTCGCTGCCGAACCAAAGTCGTCGCTGGAGAAAAGATCGGTTACTATCGCTGCCCCGCCTTGTAGAGCTCATACTGTCGACGCTCCCCCCTGACGCGCTCTAGGTACAAGTGGTAGAGGTCCGCCATGTATGTCTCGTCGGCTTGCTCCGCCTCGAGGTGCTCACATGGCTCCTTGTGTTCCCGAATCTCGCTTGAGGTGGCCACTCAGGGTTCGACGGGCTCCAACTACAGCAGTCTGCCGGGAAAGTTCCTCCGCGCCTCTGCGTCGTAGAGGTGCATGGGCATAATGTCGTACTCCCGCGCCGCCTGCACCGCTGAATGGAATGAGCCAATCCAAATCTTGTCGTGGGTCTCGCAGTCGGTGATCTCCGTCACCCATGTCTCCCATGCCAGTTGTTGCACGCCTAGGTATATCGTTTGTGCTGTTGGCAGCAGTGAGAGATCGGAGAAGCGGGAAGCGCCACCACGGGAGGAGGAAGCATTGTTGTTGCCACGAGCTTGGGACTGCGCATGGTGGTGTGGATCTGTGCTTCTAATCGGCGCGGCTGGATCCGGCCATTTTGGGTGGCAAGGGCGGCACTAGAGTGGATGGGGGGTGTGCCAGCTGGGGGATGCGGGTGCTTGGGCCGCAACAGAGTGAATAAGGTGGAGCAGTGGGAGATGTGAATTTTTTTACTTTAGCTTGGGCGGCCAAGCATATTTAAGAGTCGAGCGCTGCGTGGAGTAAATTCTTTGCTCCTCTAAAGGAGATAAGAGATCGGCTAGGTGCGCTTTAGAGGAGTAAACCGAGTTTCTACTCGTTTAAATTTTACTGTGGATTGGTTAGAGATGCTGTAACGCCTCAAATCATCAAATTTGGAGAAGTTATGGGTTTTCATCCTCAAGTTTGGCATTTTTGTATTTCTAGGTAGAGACGGCAACTGTCACTTGTGCCTGTGAAGCATACTGATATTTAGTAACAAATGCAGTAGTAGTGTTCTGCTCAAATGCCCATCAAGCACGATGGTTTTAGACAAAAAAGGGTTGTACCGACTCATACCTTACTCATTGACATCCCTAACAAAGCTTTTTCTCAGATTTGAGAAAGTAGTGGCTGAACCCAGCTCGGTGCACCCACGCTACACCCACACAAGACAACATACCAAAACATTTCAAAAAAATCTGAATTTTTGTGGCAATAATTATCAACAAATTTTATAGATGGTTTCAAAATTAGGTGGTCAAATGACATCCTCGGATGTCATTTGACCATCAAACTTTGCAAGCATCTATAACATGCTCATAATCATTCCCACAAAATTTTAGATTTTTTTAAAATATTTTGCTATGTTTTCTTGCGTGGTTGTAGTATGTGTGCATCCAGCTGGGGTGTAGAACAACCACCGTCCTCAGATTTTTATGAGTACTTTTTTGCTTGGTGATTTTTTGAAATTCCAAAATAGTGTTTGGGACGTCTGGAAAGACGAGAAAGTGGAGGAAAGAATGTCACCGGAATCTCGCCGGAGCTTGGCAGGGATGCACATGCATCGAGACAGTGGTCGGAGAGAGCAGGGAACGCCTGCCTCCTGCTTAAATTTGAAGAGTAGCTTATCAAATTTAGAGCAAGGGCTTGAAGTGGTCTAACTTTTGAGAATGGACATTTTTTTGGAGTAGTAATTTTTTGATGGGTTTTTATCGTCAAGTTTAGCATTTTGCATTTCTAGGTAGAGATGCAACTGTCAATTTGTGCCCGTGAATCACGGTGATATTAACACTTACAAATGCAGTAATAATGATCTGCTCAAATGCGCCAAATCACATTGAAATACACACACATATATATCCAGTACTCCCTCGGTCCTAAAATATCCTTTTTAGTTGCCTCCGTTCAAATTTGAATTAAAACCACATCATCACTTATTTTGAAACAGGGGAAGTACTTCCTCTGTCCCATAATATAAGAGCGTTTTTGGTATTATACTAGTGTCAAAAACGCTTTTATATTATGGGACGGAGAGAGTGATTATTAATACGGACAATTACTTATTTATTTTTTGAACCGACACAATTACTTATTTATATTACTACAAACGGGGAGATGCTTGTAGCATTAGGATCACCGAGGAGAGCGGTAGGATCATGAATTCACGATGGATCCTTCATTCAAGATCGGTCCTTTCTGAAGTGTGCGATCTGGACGTTTTCGACGTCGAGCTTCCTGAAGTTGCTGTTCTTCCTGGTGCTGAAGAAGTTGCCCCAGTTGTAGGCGTCGTACCTGGCCGGCCTCTCGTCGCTCACCATCTCCTCCAGCGGCTCGACCATGGCGTCGCTCCCGGGGTTGAAGAAGTAGGGCATGGAGAACCTCTCCTTCTGCGAGTTCACCGACACCCTGTGCTCCGCGCTCTCGTACCTGTCGTTGCTCCACACCTGGATGATGTCGCCGACGTTGATGACGTACGAGTCCGGGACGGGCCTGACGCGCACCCACTCGCCGTCGGACCGGCGCCGGACGTCCAGCCCGCCGACGTCGTCCTGGTAGAGGATGGTGAGCGCGCCGGCGTCCTTGTGGCGGCCGACGCCGAGGGCGAGGTCGGGGCTCGGGCAGGGCGGATAGTGGTTCAGCCGGATGAAGGTGGTCTGGTCCTTGAAGAAGCAGCGCAGGCGGTCCGGTCGCAGGCCCAGGCTCCGGGCGATCAGCTCCAGCAGCTTGAACGCCAGCTCCTCCATCGCTTCCGCGTACTCCTCGAGCGCCTCTCTGCATGCACACATCAATTTGCATCGAGATTAACATCCGAAATTCTGAATCATATGAACCATTTCTCTCGTGGTTGCAGAATCGATTGAGTCGATGACCGTACCTGAACCGCGGGAGGTCCTCGGGCCACTTGTTCTCGAACACGAGCTCGCCGTCGGCAACCGCGGCAGGCGGCGGCGGCTCGCGGGGGACGAGGTCGAACACCTCCTTCCAGTCCCTGACGTTCTTGGTGTGCTCCGACTCGTAGTACCCCAGCGGTGCCGCCTCGTCCCTCCGCACGGCCGCCTTCCGGTCCGCCGGCAGCGCGAAGAAGGCCCTCTGCGCCTCCAGCGCCCGCGCCACCGTCTCCGCCAGCACGCCGTGGCGCACCACCACGAAGAACCCCCAGTCCTGGCTCGCCCTGCCCACCTCGGCGGCGAGGGCGTCCACGCCGGCCTTGTCGCCGGCCGCGAGAGGGGAGAGGTCGATGACCGGGATGCCGTCCGCGTCGGCGAGGTTCGCCTTGGTGCGATGCTCGGGCGCCTGCACGAAGGCCTGGTCCATGGAGAGGCCGCCCATGGCGATGTCGCGGTCGATGATCAAGTTCTCGATCTCACGTGTACGGTGGCGACTGCCGATCGAGTGCGTTGTGGCCTTGAGTATGCGGGTGACGAGGGGGTTAAAAAGGGTCTTTATGCAGGCTTGATTCAATGAATCTGGACGGGTTTCTAGGTGAGGTTTGTTTGTAACCTTGGAGCTGACGTGCGCTTGTCCTGGTGAAACGCACCTCCCGCTTTGGCGTGTTCGGTGTTGTGGCGTCACGAATGATCTGCAGGTGTTGGCCGCAAGCAATGCACGAAGTGATACTATGATTCACATCCAATACACTCGAGTTCTACCTTTTCTGCCGCGAAAACAGTTGGAATTTCACAGGAATGTGTACAGAAATCACTCCTCCCCCGGCGCGGTTCAAACGAGCTGTAATTTCACGAACGATCTACTCGTATTATTTCACCCTCGTGATTTACAGTTTGCGCCAAACTCTAGAATGTTAGTATGATTGAGCTGTCGAGCAGATCCATCTGCGCGGCTCAGCGCAAGTACGCAATGTAAGCAGGCCACAAGTGATCCCCGGTGATCGAGCACATGACGCCAGGGCAGGCGTTGCAACGTCCGTTTCGCGGCTACCACCGAGCGCAAACAGACAAACATCACTTGATCAATGCCTCGCCAGGTCCATTCATCATCCTGCACCGTCCTTTAATTTCACACACATGTCGATAGCGGCTAAAATCACACTTCTCACCTTTGTTGAAAGTTTAGCACGATTTGATCAATTAAAAAAAAAACAGATCGAACATTTTTTGCTATCGTCATCGTCCTTGGCGGTAGGGTACCACTATGTATCATCATCGTCACTGGCGATAGGAAACAAGTCAATGTGTATGCGCCGTCATGGCACCGACTTACATGAATAGTTGGCTACCTACAAGGACCGTGGTGGTAGCCTGTTATAGCCTACTGCCAGGCTCGATGGCGATAGGCGTGAAGAGGTAAGTGGCCAACGGTGCGGCGGATGGGCCAACCACCCACCCATTCTCTCGAGCAAGTCATATCCTATTCACCCCGAACAGAGAGGATGCGCCTCTCTCCTCCTCTTCAAGCCCCCTCCCCCCTGATCTCCTTTGTTTGGGCGTTATTTTGGCAAATCTTGGAACTACTCGTGGCCATGGGCAGCCCGGCCGACCCGATGTTGCACCCGGGCCCGGGCCTAGATTTTGAGCCCAAAGGCCAGGCCGGGCCCGGGCCCTCCATTTTCGTGATTTATTGAAGGGGCTCGGCCCACGGCCCGAGGCCCGGCGGGCTTTATCACTTTCGGGCTGGGCTTGGGCCCAAAAACCAGGCCCGATGGCCGGGCCATGCCGGGCTCAGGCCTAGTGAGGGAGTCCTGGATTAGGGGGTCCTCGAGTGTTTGGACTATTTGACATGGGCCGAATTGATGGGCCGTGAAGATGAAATCAGAAGACTTCCCCCCGTGACCGGGTAGGACTCCTATATGCGTGGAAGGCAAGTTTGGTGTCCGGATATGTTATTACCTTCCCCTACAAACCGACTCTGTACAACCCTAAATCCCTCCGATGTGTATATAAACCAGACGGTTTAGTCCGTAAAGGCTATCAGAATTCTTATAGGCTAGACAGCTAGGGTTTAGCCATTACGATCTTGAGGTAGATCAACTCTTGTAACTCCTATACTCATCAAATACAATCAAGCAGGACGTAGGGTTTTACCTCCATTAAGAGGGCCTGAACCTGGGTAAACATTGTGTCCCACTTGTCCCTTGTTACCCTCGATCCTCACACGCATAGTTCGGGACCCCCTACCCGAGATCAGCCGGTTTTGACACCGACATTGGTGCTTTCATTGAGAGTTCCACTGTGCTGTCGACGGAAGGATCGATGGCTCAGCTTGTCATCGGCGACTATGCTGTTTCCGGGGAGACTTTCCTCCCTGGTCAACTCTTTGTGTTTGGCAGCTTCACTCTGCGTGCCAATTCAACTGGTCACCTTGAGCAGATCGACAGCTGCGCCCCTGGTCACCAGATCAGGTTTGGAAGCTTGAATTACATCGCTGATATTCGAGGAGACTTGATCTTCGAAGGATTCGCGGCCTCGGCCGCCGCTCCTCATCTACATGAAGGAAGCCCATCGGATCCACCATCAGACTCCATTCAAGGACCAACTCTCATGCCTGCCATGGCCTTAGATCCAGAGCAGACTACTTTGTTCGAAGACGAAGCCCCGCCAGACTCTCTCCTATTACGGAGCTCCCAGCCGGAGACCCTGAGGTGACCATATTGTCAGCAGGCCTCGAGTCAAACAGGACTCTCCCTGTCATTGGGAAGCCGGACTTATCTCGGGATGTCAACTCCGAACTCTCGAAATCTGCGTCCACCGAGCATGGTCAAGTGGTGATTACTAGAACCAGCTCCGCAGGTCCTCATCCACCTGCCGAGCTCTCGCTCCTAAACGAGGCTCTGGACCTAATGCGATCTCTCGCCATCACGGAGGTGTCACTTCCGAACTACGCCCAACCTGAACTGGGGGCTGAGAGCAGGGAATTTTTTGTCTCACCCACCACCCACTTAATAGCCACTGTCGAGGACCTAACCGACATGCTAGACTATGCCTCCGAAGACATGGATGGTATGGACGATGATGCCGGAGCCGAAACAGGCCAAAACCCGCCTATCACTGGGCGTTGGACGACCACTTCTACTTACGACGTGTACATGGTGGATACACTCGAGAAGAAATATGGCGATGACAATCAAGATCTGATTGAGGACAAGCCCGTTGAGGCACCACCAAAACGCTGACGTCAGCGGTGCCGCTCAGGATCGCATCGAGAAAAGGAAAGCAATACCGGCACCGGAGACAATGACACTCCGGACAGTGTCGAAGACTCCGACCACCCCGTCGAGCCTGCGTTTGAGCAGGATGAGTGGGAAGAAGGACAAGTCAACCCAGACAAACTTGTTGACCATGAGGATTCGGAAGATAGTAACTATCTGCCGGCCTCCGAGGAGGATGTTAGCCTCGGTAACGAAGATTTCATCGTACCAGAGGAACCCCTCGAACAAGAACGCTTCAAGCGACAACTCATCACCACTATGAGGAGCCTTAAAAAGAAACAACACTAGCAATAGCTTCAAGCCGAACAAGGTATGCTCAACGACAGATGGACCAAGGTCCTGGCTGCCGAGGAATATGGCCTCGAGCGCCCAACAAAGAGCTACCCAAAGCGCAGGCTACTGCCACAATTCAACGACGAGGTCCTTGAGACAATACCGTCAAGATACAATCATCCCGATCAACTAGACCGACCACCACGTGGACGGGACAAAGCGGCCAATTATGCTAAATACCAGCCCGCGTAACCTCGCCGTAGAGGCAAAGAGGCAGCGCCTCCGGGCTACACGTACGAATTATGTTAGGACCTGGACAATAGAGCCGGCCAGACCAGATCAATCTACTGATCAAGGGGACGTGCTACAACACGAGACGACGGCCATCAAGCCCAGCACGACAAGCATAACCAAGTTCGGGCCGAGAACCAAACACGGATGTCATCCGAACTCTATCGTGATGTTGCCCGATATAGAAGCGCCATACACCCCATGTGCTTTACCGATGAGGTAATGTAGCACGAGTTTTCGGAAGGGTTTAAACCCGTAAACATCGATGCATACGATGGAACAACAGATCCCGCTGTATGGATTGAAGATTTTGTTCTCCACATTCACATGGCTTGCGGTGATGATCTCCATGCCATCAAATACCTCCCCCTAAAGTTAAAAGGACCAGCACGACACTGGTTGAATAGCTTCCAGGAGAACTCCATTAGCAGTTGGGAGGACTTGGAGGATGCCTTTCGAGACAACTTCCAAGGCACTTATGTCCGGCCACCGGACGCTGATGACCTTAGTCACATAGTCCAACAACCCGGAGAGTCAACCCGCAAACTCTGGACTCGGTTCTTAATTAAAAAGAACCAAATCGTCGACTGTCCAGGTGTCGAAGCCTTAGCGGCCTTTAAGCACAGTGTCTGTGACGAATGGCTTGCCCGACACCTCGGTCGGGAAAAGCCAAACACTATGGTAGCTCTTACTTCACTTATGACCTGCTTCTGCGCAGGTGAAGATAGCTGGTTGGGTCATAGAAGCAACAACACCCGTGACCCCATCACCTCTGAGGCCAGGGATGGCGCTGGAAGGCCACGATGTAACAAAAACAAGCGTCGAAACAACAATGAAGAAACTGAGGATACAATGGTAAACGTCGGATTCAGTGGCTCCAAACCCGGTCAGCGGAAGAAGCCATTCAAAGGAAATAGAGATGGTCCGTCCAACTTTGACAAAATACTAGATAGGCCTTGCGAGATTCATGGCACCCCTGACAAGCCTGCCAACCACACCAACAAAAACTGCTGGGTTTTTAAACAGGCCGGTAAATTAAATACTAAACACAAGGGGAAAGGGCCTCAAAGCGAGGACGAGGATGAGCCCGCCCTTCGATCACAGGGGGACAGAAGAAGTTTCCCCCCGAGGTGAAAACAGTGAACATGATATATGTCACACATATCCCAAAGAGGAAGCGCAAGCGCGCACTAAGGGACGTCTACGCCGTAGAGTCTGTCGCCCCAATATTCAACCCATGGCCAGCTTGTCCGATCACCTTTGATCGCAGAGACCACCCAACTAGTATCCGCCATGGAGGTTCGGCGGCCCTGATACTCAATCCCATCATCGATGGATACCATCTCACTAGAGTCCTTATGGACGGCGGCAACGGTCTGAACCTGATCTATCAAGACGATGTCCATAAGATGGGTATTGACCCATCAAGAATCAAGCCTAGCAATACTACCTTTAAAGGAGTGATACCCGGCGTGGAGGCCCATTGTACGGGCTCCCTAACATTGGAAGTAGTCTTCGATTCTCCGGACAACTTCCGAAGCGAAGACTTGATCTTCGATATCATCCCTTTCCGCAGTGGTTATCACACGCTGCTTGGACGAACTGATTTCACCCGCTTTAATGCAGTCCCATATTATGCTTACTTAAAGCTCAAAATGCCCGGACCGTGTGGCGTTATTACAGTCAACGGAAAATGTGGAGCGCTCCCTCCATACCGAGGAGCACACCGCGGCCCTTGTGGCTGAGGTACAGAATAGCCTTATTAAGCCAAACAACACATCGGTCATTAAGACCCCTGACACTGCCAAGCGAGTCCGGTCCATGCTACAAAACGACAGCTCGGCGGATCCAGCGCTTGAATGGTAGTTTAGCCTCCGCCGATCGTGAAGGAAATATACCCTAGAGGCAATAATAAAGTTGTTATTTATATTTCCTTGTATCATGATATAAATGTTTATTATTCATGCTAGAATTGTATTAACCGAAAACTTAGCAATGTGTGAACACATAGACAAACGGAGTGTCACTAGTATGCCTCTACTTGACTAGCTCGTTAATCAAAGATGGTTAAGTTTCCTAGCCATGGACAATAGTTGTCATTTGATGAACGGGATCACATCATTAAAGAATGATGTGATTGACCTGACCCATCCGTTAGCTTAGTACTATGATCATTTAGTTTATTGCTATTGCTTTCTCCATAACTTATACATGTTCCTATGACTATGAGATTATGCAACTCCCAAATACCGGAGGAACACTTAGTGTGCTATCAAACGTCACAACATAACTGGGTGATTATAAAAATGCTCTACAGGTGTCTCCGATGGTGTTTGTTGAGTTGGCATAGATCGAGATTAGGATTTGTCACTCCGATTGTCGGAGAGGTATCTCTGGGCCCTCTCGGTAATGCACATCACTATAAGCCTTGCAAGCAATGTGACTAATGAGTTAGTTACGGGATGTTGCATTACGGAACGAGTAAAGAGACTTGCCGGTAACAAGATTGAACTTGGTATTGAGATACCAACGATCAAAATCTCGGGCAAGTTACATACCGATGACAAAGGGAACAACGTATGTTGTTATGTAGTTTGACCGATAAAGATCTTCGTAGAATATGTAGGAACCAATATGAGCATCCAGGTTCCGCTATTGGTTATTGACCGGAGATGAGTCTCGGTCATGTATACATAGTTCTCGAGCCCGTAGGGTCCGCACGCTTAACGTTCGATGACGATCGATATTATGAGTTTATGTGTTTTGATGTACCAAAGGTAGTTCGGAGTCCCGGATGTGATCACAGACATGACGAGAAGTCTCGAAATGGTCGAGACATAAAGATTGAAATATTGGAAGGTTATATTCGGACACCGGAAAGGTTCCGAAGTGTATCATGTATTTTTCAGAGTACCGGGAGGTTACCGAAACCCCCGGGGAGTCTATGGGCCTTATTGGTCCCTAGTGGAGAAAGAGTGTAACGGCCTCGATGCGGCTATATCTCCCACGTGTCGAAGCACGACTTAGAGGCATAACCGCATTGAAAGCAATGTCGCAAGTGAGGTAATCTTCACACAACCCATGTAATACATAAGTGAAAGAGATACATAGTTGGCTCACAATCACCACTTCACACAATTACATGAATAAAGCATTACATCATCCAGATACAATCAAGGTCCGACTACAAAACCAAAATAAAAGAAGACTACCCCAAATGCTACACAGATCCCCGATCGTCCCAACCGGGCTCCACTACTGATCAACTGGAAACGGAACAACACAAAGAACGAGATCTTCATCGAGCTCCTCCTTGAGCTCGGTTGAGTCACCTGCAGGGTATCATCGGCACCTGCAAACTGGTTTTTGGAAGTATCTGTGAGTCATGGGGACTCAGCAATCTCACACCCTCGCGATCAAGACTATTTAAGCTTATGGGTAAGGGAAAAAGGTATGAGGTGGAGCTGCAGTAAGCACTAGCATATATGGTGGCTAACATACGCAAATGAGAGCAAGAAGAGAAGGCAAAGCACGGTCGAGAAACTATGATCAAGAAGTAATCCTAGAACAACCTACGTGAAGCATAACTCCAACACCGTGTTCACTTCCCGGACTCCGCCGGAAAGAGACCATCATGGCAACACACGCGGTTGATGCATTTTAATTAGGATAAGTTTCAGATTTTCTACAACCGGACATTAACAAATTCCCATCTGCCCATAACCGTGGGCACGGCTTTTGAAAGTTCAAATCCCTGCAGGGGTGTCCCAACTTAGCCCATCACAAGCTCTCACGGTCAACGAAGGATATTCCTTGTCCCAGGAAGACCCGATCAGGCTCGGAATCCCGGTTACAAGACATTTCGACAATGGTAAAACAAGACCAGCAAAGCCACCCAAATGTGCCGACAAATCCCGATAGGAGCTGCACATATCTCGTTCTCAGGGCACACTGGATGAGCCAGTCGTCGGGTAGGCCAGCCCAGAGTTTCCCCTGGTAGCCCCGAACATTGCCCAGTTTGGACCAACACTTAGAGAAGCACTGGCTCGGGGGTTTAGTAAAGATGACCCTTGAGCCGGCCGACCCAAGGGAAAGAAAAGGCTAGGTGGCAAATGGTAAAACCAATGTTGGGCCTTGCTGGAGGAGTTTTATTCAAGGCGTACTATCAAGGGGTTCCCATTATAACCCAACCGTGTAAGGAACACAAAATCAAGGAACATAACACCGGTATGACGAAAACTAGGGCGGCAAGAGTGGAACAAAACACCAGGCATAAGGCCGAGCCTTCCACCCTTTACCAAGTATATAAATGCATTAATTAAATAAGAGATATTGTGATATCCCAACAAATATCCCTGTTCCAACAAGGAACAAACTCCAATCTTCACCTGAAACTAACAACGCTATAAGAGGGGCTGAGCAAAGCGGTAACATAGCCAAACAACGCTTTGCTAGGACAAGGTGGGTTAGAGGCTTGACTTAGCAACATGGGAGGCATGATAAGCAAGTGGTAGGTATCGTAGCATAGGCATAGCAAAAGAGCGAGCAACTAGCAAGCAAAGATAGAAGTGATTTCGAGGGTATGGTCATCTTGCCTGAAATCCCGCAAGGAAGAAGAACGAGTCCATGAAGAAGACAAACGGACGTAGCCAACGTATCCTCACAAACGCAACGTTACTGGATTACCGAGAAGAAGTACACCGGAAAGAAAGCAAACAACATAGTGAACAACCATCACATAATCATGACATGATGCACAACCAAGTATGATGCATGTCCGGTTTAAAGATACATGTCATGGCAAAATGCATAAGCAATCCTACAAATTAGGTGGAGCTCAATATGCAACTAGTTGCATATTGACAGAACACCACATGACTTGTTTAGTTCGATCTTGTTTATGTACTCAACAATATTAAATGTTGTTAGCATGGCAAGAGGTGAAGCATAATGAAACTACCCATCTAGGAAAGTTTAAATGAGGCCGGAACAACAAAACAACAAGTCCGGAAACTCCTCATGTGCATATTTTAGGTTTGGTACTGTTCTTCCCTAAACCATATTTTAGAGTTATTAAACATGCAAAGAGATGCCACCATGTTAAACTATGCATTTTCCTACCCCATATACATATAAAGATTATTTAAATCCGAGCTATGGTTAATTAGTTATGAATTAAATCATTTTAACCTGGCATAGGAGCAAATTTAACCGAACAGCATTTTAAACATTTTAAACATGGATGAAAAAGACATATTATGAAACTACACAAAGTTCTAAGCAACTTTCATATTAAGTTTGTTTTAATCCGATGCACGGTTCAACAGTTATTAAATGCATGATGCTGGGGGGGTTTTCTGCAAAACTGCAATCCCGCGGATAAAAGCTAAAATCGCACAGACTAAAAAAACACTACTAGGCTGAATCTGTAGGGCGCTGGGCTGTCTCACCATGGGCTTTGGCCCATCTTCAGAGGAGCCGGCTTGGGACAGCGGGGCTGGGCCTCGCAGGCCGATCGAAGCAGGGGGGCGCTGGGCCTGTGCGTCGCGGTCAACGGGAGCGGCGCGTGTTCGTCCTCGTGTGGTCGGAGCAGAAGGGGCCGGGGTGAAGCAGAACAACACGGCAGGCGCCGGTGACCGGGATCGGAACTCCAGTGAGCGGGACGAAGGGGCGGATCCGGGTGCTGTATGACGTTGAAGGCCGACGGAGGGGAGTCCAGGCGGGGTCGAGGCAGAGGCGGCGTCCTCTGCCTGAACTGCTGCCGTTTGATGCAACGGAAGCAGAGGAGCGGCGACGGCGGGCTTGCGGGCATGCAGAGGGAGGTCGAAGACGGCGGGCCAGCAGAGGAGCAGCAGAGGAACTTGGCGGGGCGAGGGGCCATGGGAACTGGCCGGATCCGAGGCAAGGGCGGCGGTGGAAGGCGACGGCTCCGGGCGGCGAGCCATTGTTCCTGTGAAGGTTCAGAGAGAGGGAGAGAATTGCGTGAGAGGGAGATAGCAGAGGGAGGAAGGAGAAATAAGGGGAGGCGGCGAGGGCCCTGGCCTGATGGATCTGGCGCCGTCGGGCGACTCTGGTGACCTGCCGGCCGGAGGCGGGGCTGGACAGAGAGAGGAGCTCGGCCTCCTCTCGATGCTGCAAGCACAGTTCTGCGGGCACTACAGCGAAGCGACGACGGCGCGGGGACGAGGTGAGGAGGCGCTCAGGCGTCTGCACGCTGGATTGGGGGCTCAAGGAGCACCTCTCCTTTGGTGCTGGACACGCACGGGAGCAGGGAAGGGGAGGCGGCTGCGAGCTGGTTGGGTGGATCGGCGCAAATCGAGGGAGATGGTCGGAGCCAGGTGATTGGCCTGGCGCTGAAATTTAGAAGAAAGTGGGCGGCGGCGCTAGGGTAGGATCCCTAGAAATTAGGAGTTTGGTCTCGGTTTAGACTAGTATATAGAGCGGGTAGGTTAGGCTAGGGGCTACCTCGTCCCTCTGATCGTAATTGGGCGGTAGAGAAAAAATATGTTAGGAAGACCAATTAACAAAACAGAGACGTTTTGTAGATGATTGGGGATGATCCGGACCCAACGGTGACGACTGCCCGGGTCGGGTTCGGGACAACTTTCGGACGCGCGCGAGGGGAGGTCCGCGGGCTGACGAGAGAGGTTAGGTTGGGCCTGGCGGTAGGCAGTGGGCTGTGCAGAAAGCCTTGGGCTGAGAGAAGAGAAGAGAGAGACCCGACGTCTGTTTCCGGAGACCGAAAACGTCCGACGTTAGACCGGCTATATTGCCGCTATAGTTATCCGTTGGGGCGTCAAACGGACTCCGAACGCAATGAAACTTGGCAGGCGGCCTATCTACACTATAGCAACACCGCATGCCAAATTTCAACCCATTCCGATAACATTTTCCGGCCACTTATAAAATAATATTTCGGACATGCCGCGGGCGCGTGCAAGTGTGTCTGGGCTCAGAACGGACAACAGAGAGAACTGGGAGACCAGGACAGATGCAAGTTTCGAAAACATGATGATGCAATGCACATGATGACATGATAAGATGCAACATGCAAGCAAATGACATGGCAACAACAACGAATAGCTGGAAGACACCTGGTGCATCGGTCTCGGGGCGTTACAACACCCCACCACGACGAGAGGATCTCGTCCCGAGATCTAGAATGACACCGGAGGGAAACGGAAGAGGAAGAGAACAGGTAAAACAAATTGCTTCTTTGACAATTGAGTGAAACCAAAGAACCTTGAAAAGTTGAACAAATTGAAAGAAAGAATACAACGGAGATGAACGAAGTTGAAAACACTCCGTTAGAAAAGAGGAACAAGGAAGAACAAATTCGTATAGCACTCCGGTTGAAAAGAGATGCAAGACTTGATAGGATGAAAAGGACTTGAGCAAAGGGGCACAACACTCCGGTTAAATGGGTAAGCACGAAAAGAACACAATCTGAGATGATGAGAGAAAAGAACAACATCACAACACCTCCGGAAGAGAGAATAGAAGATGGATCATTGAAATAAGAAAATGCCAACTTCTGTCACAAAAGAGCTTGAAAAGGTATCCTTAGGAGAAGGGTCGAACGGAGTTGTTGGATTAACAACAACGAAAAAGATAAGCTTGTTGTGGGCTTATGGAAAACATCTCAAAACTATGAGGTGAAATTCTGCCAATGACGAAAAATAATAGATTGGATTGATATCAACAAGGAGATGAGAAACTATTTCACCGGGAGGATAAATGAATAACTTGGGTCATTTATAAGCACCATAATTAGCAACAATCCTTAGGGAAGGCTTAAGGTGCAATATAACCCAAGATAACTCCAAAGAAGAGAAAGATTGGTTAAAAAGATGTCTTGACCAAAGAGAAAATGATGGTTTTAGATGTGTCACTCTTGAAAACTTTTGAATCATGAAACACAAAGGAAAATTATCAACAATGACATAACACCACCTCAAAAGATGAGATATGAAAGAATTGCACTTTGGAACGCAAGATGAGGAATACTCGAGCTCCTTTGAAAAGAATCTCGATGAACACTTCGAGAAGGAATTAAATCCTTCATGAACCATCATGTAGAACCTCCATGAAGAACTCCGATAATAAAAGAATGATCAAACGAAAGGAAGGAGAAGTTGAAAACACAAGGTGAATCCTTGCAATGATTGGATGAAACTTTGCGACGAGATAAAGCGGCAAAACTTGGAACTCCGGAAAAGAAAGATGAACAAAAGATATCAAGAATTTGATGAACCTCCGGAATAAGGAATTGAATTTGCTCGATGAAACAAGAATAAGAATTACATTATGCCCATCCTTCACCAGTTACATTGATGACAAACAGCGGATTTGACATACTACTTATTCTCATAGTAAGGCTTAAGATAGATATAGCACAAACTTGAGAAAGTCTTCAATGAATCACCGGTCGGGTTGAAACAACGAATAAATTGATATGATGAATGAAGGAAGACAAAATCTTGGAAGAACCACCGTAAGAATTAAAATGATTAAAGAAAAGATAAAGAAACACCGAGAATAATTAGCAAATGAACGAAGATACTTGAGGGGATTTAGATACATGAGGACGAAGAGATCAAGAACTGATTAGAGGATATTTGATCGATGCACCGGTAAGATTTGGAGAACGAGAGCTGAAAGCTGAAATGAATAATCCCGAAATGATGGCCTTCGGAGAATCAAACTGAAAAAGACTCCTGAATTGCTCCAGAAGGATGAAAAGAATTCTCACGATCGAAAACAATTATGAGAGGATGGCAACAAGCTAGAATCACGATTCTCTGAGATAACGAACCAAGATTTGAGAGAAACTCTTCTTATGTCTTCAAATGCAGAGAATGATGATGAGAAACACCACCATGAATTATTTAGACACTCCGGAAGAATCAAAAGCGAAGAGGTTGAGACAACGATGAAAAGAATTTGAAAGATCTTGGAGAAACACATATGACTGATGATAATTCATTCTTACGTCAAACTTCGAAAAGAATTTGAGGATAGCCCCGGGAAAATTAGAAGAGTCAGGTAAGATCCTGGACAAAGACCTGTGGGTTAGGGCCCACTCAAAAGAAACACCGTTGAACAATTTAAAAGGAAGATTACGCCGGTTGAATTAGATGGCTCCAAAGGGATAACATCCTCTAAAGAGCTTGAATGAAAGCAGAGTGGAAAAACGAATGTTCGAGATATCTTCAGCACTCCGGAATAATAGAATAGTAAGCGGGAAATAATTATGAGGTGCACCGGCATGGGAAAGCATTTGAAACGAGGAAAAGGGGTATGATCAACACCAAAAGCTTGAATTGGATCCACTAGAGAAGAAAATGAGTGAAGAGTGACGAACTTGAAGCTCCGTTAGAATCTTCCTGAGAATCACCGGATAAAACATTGAACAAAAAGAACGAAGAGACTTCACATCAATAAGATGGATACTTGATTAAGAAATCTTAGTCCTTGAAGGAAACAAGGGTGGGTGGGCGGGAAAACAAAGGCAGCTTGGGACAAATGAAATGAACACCGTTGAGAAGAACTAAGATTGGATCTTGCAAATGTTGAAATGATTGGATCCACTTGAAGAGAAACAAGCCGGTTGACAAGGATTGACAAGACAAACTCGATGATCGAGAAAGATTGGTATTCACATTGGAGTATGAGAACACCGCTTAGGAAAGGTATGGAATCAACATTTGACTTCGAAGCAACTCGAATACCAATACTCAAAACAAAACAAAGGATTGGCTTGCAAAATAAGCCGGAACAAACATATGATAGAGATTTCGTCCGAAGTTTTCGTGGTGGGGCCTACACAGGCTTGATCGTACAACACCATCATGTACAAGGCAGTGCACATGACATACGAAGCATCCCCGAGTTAGCATAGCCAAGGACTCTTTAAGACACAACGAGACCACTGTAAAACCAACCGTGGATAGGCGGACCACTAGACGTCAAACTCCAGTCTCATATCATGCATCTGTAGGGAAGATATCCTAAGAGCTACTTGAATTCCCACTTATAAACTCCTGAAATTTTCCGATTATGCAATCAGGTGTTGGGGATATAGGGGAAGCATAATATCTCACCCAAACTAACAAATCCTACATCCAGCTGTATCCATCCTTCAACACATAACCAAGAAACCTTCAGAAATCATTTACCTCAACCTTCGAAAAGCATCCGTTATACGAGTTATGGCAATACTCCCGAACTCCTGCCCCAGTACTGGGTGGCGTCGAGGTTATCTTGCCAACGACTGCATAAAAGAGATTTTCGATATCGGCGAAACTCAGGTATTCCAGAACTGCAAAGATAAAATTGTGACGACAACACCTCGGAGCTCAACTCCCCGAGACACCGCCACAACCCCTAAATGTCAGGAGGCACCAAGAACAATGTTCTCGTCACAAAACCATCGGAACGATTCCAAGATACCCGCGTGATCCTAATTTTTTTGGGTGAAATTTGAGAAGAGAAGAGTCAAAACTCTACGTCAGGATGCCTCACCAGAGCGACGAAGGGACTGAGGAGTAAAAAGAATTCCTACACTCCGATATATATAATCCTAAATGACTCAAAACATTTTTCTAGACTCAACAACTCCAGCGATTCGATCAAGCAGGGGGCTCCTAAAGTCGGGGAAGGCTCTGATTACCAACTTGTAACGCCCTCGATGCCACTATATCTCCCACGTGTCGAAGCACGACTTAGAGGCATAACCGCATTGAAAGCAATGTCGCAAGTGAGGTAATCTTCACACAACCCATGTAATACATAAGTGAAAGAGATACATAGTTGGCTTACAATCGCCACTTCACACAATTACATGAATAAAGCATTACATCATCCAGATACAATCAAGCTCCGACTACGGAACCAAAATAAAAGAAGACTACCCCAAATGCTACACAGATCCCTGATCGTCCCAACTGGGCTCCACTACTTATCAACTGGAAACGGAACAACACAAAGAATGAGATCTTCATCAAGCTCCTCCTTGAGCTCGATTGAGTCACCTGCACGGTATCATCGGTACCTGCAAACTGGTTTTTGGAAGAATCTATGAGTCACGGGGACTCAGCAATCTCACACCCTCCCGATCAAGACTATTTAAGCTTATGGGTAAGGGAAAAAGGTATGAGGTGGAGCTGCAGCAAGCACTAGCATATATGGTGGCTAACATACGCAAATGAGAGCGAGAAGAGACGGCAAAGCACGGTCGAGAAACTATGATCAAGAAGTGATCCTAGAACAACCAACGTCAAGCATAACTCCAACACCGTGTTCACTTCCCGGACTCCGCCGGAAAGAGACCATCACGACAACACACGCGGTTGATGCATTTTAATTAGGATAAGTTTTAGATTTTCTACAACCGGACATTAACAAATTCCCATCTGCCCATAACCGCGGGCACGGCTTTCAAAAGTTCAAATCCCTGCAGGGGTGTCCCAACTTAGCCCATCACAAGCTCTCACGGTCAACGAAGATATTCCTTCTCCCAGGAAGACCCGATCAGGCTCAGAATCCCGGTTACAAGACATTTCGACAATGGTAAAACAAGACCAGCAAAGCCACCAAGATGTATCGACAAATCCCGATAGGAGCTGCACATATCTCGTTCTCAGGGCACACCGGATGAGCCAGACGTCGGGTAGGCCAGCCCAGAGTTGCCCCTGGTAGCCCCGGACATCGGTCAGTTTGGACCAACACTTAGAGAAGCACTGGCCCGAGGGTTTAATAAAGATGGCCCTTGAGCCGGCCGACCCAAGGGAAAGAAAAGGCTAGGTGGCAAATGGTAAAACCAATGTTGGGCCTTGCTGGAGGAGTTTTATTCAAGGCGAACTGTCAAGGGGTTCCCATTATAACCCAACCGTGTAAGGAACGCAGAATCAAGGAACATAACACCGGTATGACGGAAACTAGGGCGGCAAGAGTGGAACAAAACACCATGCATAAGGCCGAGCCTTCCACCCTTTACCAAGTATATAGATGCATTAATTAAATAAGAGATATTGTGATATCCCAACAAATATCCCTGTTCTAACAAGGAACAAACTCCAATCTTCACCTGCAACTAACAACGCTATAAGAGGGGCTAAGCAAAGCGGTAACATAGCCAAACAACGCTTTGCTAGGACAAGGTGGGTTAGAGGCTTGACTTAGCAACATGGGAGGCATGATAAACAACTGGTAGGTATCGTAGCATAGGCATAGCAAAAGAGCGAGCAACTAGCAAGCAAAGATAGAAGTGATTTTGAGGGTATGGTCATCTTGCCTGAAATCCCGCAAGGAAGAAGAACGAGTCCATGAAGAAGACAAACAGACGTAGCCAACGTATCCTCACAAATGCAACGTTACTGGATTACCGAGAAGAAGTACACCGGAAAGAAAGCAAACAACATAGTGAACAACCATCACATAATCATGGCATGATGCACAACCAAGTATGATGCATGTCTGGTTTAAAGATACATGGCATGGTAAAATGCACAAGCAATCCTACAAATTAGGTGGAGCTCAATATGCAACGAGTTGCATATTGACGGAACACCACATGACTTATTTAGTTCGATCTTGTTTATGTACTCAACAATATTAAATGTTGTTAGCATGGCAAGAGGTGAAGCATAATGAAACTACCCATCTAGGAAAGTTTAAATGAGGCCGGAACAACAAAACAACAAGTCCGGAAACTCCTCATGTGCATATTTTAGGTTTGGTACTATTCTTCCCTAAACCATATTTTAGAGTTATTAAACATGCAAAGAGATGCCACCATGTTAAATATGCATTTTCCTACCCCATATACATATAACGATTATTTAAATCCGAGCTACGGTTAATTAGTTATGAATTAAATCATTTTAACCTGGCATAGGAGCAAATTTAACCAAACAGCATTTTAAACATTTTAAACATGGATGAAAAAGATATATTATGAAACTACACAAAGTTCTAAGCAACTTTCATATTAAGTTTGTTTTAATCCGATGCACGGTTCAACAGTTATTAAATGCATGATGGTGGGGGGGTTTTCTGCAAAACTACAATCCTACAGATAAAAGCTAAAATCGCACAGACTAAAAATACCACTACTGGGCTGAATCTGTAGGGCGCTAGGCTGTCTCACCATGGGCTTTGGCCCATCTTCAGAGGAGCCGGCTTGGGACAGCGGGGCTGGGCCTCGTAGGCCGATCGAAGCAGGGGCGGCGTTGGGCCTGTGGGTCGCGGTCAACGGGAGCGGCACGTGTTCGTCATCGCGTGGTCGAAGCAGAAGGGGCCGGGGCGAAGCAGAACAACGCTGCAGGCACCGGTGACCGGGATCAGAACTCCAGCGAGCGGGATGAAGGGGCGGATCCGGGTGCTGGAAGGCGTTGAAGGCCGACGGAGGGGAGTCCAGGCGGGGTCGAGGCAGAGGCGGCGTCCTTTGCCTGAACTGCTGCCGTTCGACGCAGCGGAAGCAGAGGAGCGGCGACGGCAGGCTTGCGGGCATGCAGAGGGAGGTCGAAGACGGCGGGCCAGCAGAGAAGCAGCAGAGGAACTTGGCGGGGCGAGGGGCCACTGGAACTGGCCGGATCCGAGGCAAGGGCGGCAGTGGAAGGCGACGGCTCTGGGCGGCGAGCCATTGTTCCTGTGAAGGTTCAGAGAGAGGGAGAGAATTGCGTGAGAGGGAGATAGCATAGGGAGGAAGGATAAATAAGGGGAGGCGGCGAGGGCCCTGGCCTGATGGATCTGGCGCCGTCGGGCGACTCCGGTGACCTGCCAGCCGGAGGCGGGGCTGGATGGAGAGAGGAGCTTGGCCTGCTCTCGATGCTGCAAGCACAGTGCTACGGGCACTGCAGCGAAGCAACAGCGGCGCGAGGACGAGGTGAGGAGGTGCTCAGGCGTCTGCGCGCTGGATCGAGGGCTCGAGGAGCACCTCTCCTTTGGTGCTGGACACGCACGGGAGCAGGGTAGGGGAGGCGGCTGCGAGCTGGTTGGGTGGATCAGCGCAAATCAAGGGAGATGGTCGGAGCGAGGTGATTGGCCTGGCGCTGAAATTTAGAAGAAAGTGGGCGGCGGCGCTAGGGTAGGATCCCTAGAAATTAGGAGTTTGGTCTCTGTTTAGACTAGTATATATAGCGGGTAGGTTAGGCTAGGGGCTACCTCGTCCCTTCGATCGTAATCGGGCGGTAGAGAAAAAATATGTTAGGAAGACCAATTAACAAAACGGAGACGTTTTGTAGATGTTTGGGGATGATCCGGACCCAATGGTGACGACTGCCTGGGTCGGGTTCGGGACAACTTTCGGACGCGTGCGAGGGGAGGTCCGCGGGCTGACGAGAGAGGTTAGGTTGGGCCTAGCGGTAGGCAGTGGGCTGTGTAGAAAGCCTTGGGCTAAGAGAAGAGAAGAGAGAGACCCGGTGACTGTTTCCGGAGACCAAAAACGTCCGACGTTAGACCGGCTATATTGACGCTATAGTTATCCGTTGGGGCGTCAAACGGACTCCGAACGCGACGAAACTTGTCAGGCGGCCTCTCTACACTATAACAACACCACGGGCCAACTTTCAGCCCATTCTGAGAACATTTTGCGGCCACTTATAAAATAATATTTCGGACATGCCGCGGGCGTGTGCAAGTGTGTCTGGGCTCAGAATGGACAACGGAGAGAACTGGGAGACCGGGACAGATGCAAGTTTCGAAAACATGATGATGCAATGCACATGATGACATGATAAGATGCAACATGCAAGCAAATGACATGGCAACGACAACGAATAGCTGGAAGACACCTGGCGCATCGGTCTCGAGGCACCAAGCAAGGTGTGGGGTGCTCCCCCTAGTCCCAAACCAAATTGGTTTAGGGTTTTGGGGGCTGGCCCCCTCTTTCCTTCTCCCCTCCTCCTCTTTCCTCCTTCTCCTAGTAGGAATAGGAAGGGGGGGGGCAAACCTACTTGGAGTAGGATTGCCCCCCTTGGCACGCGCCTCCTCCTAGGCTGGCGTCTTCCTCCCTCCCTCCTTTATATACGTGGGGAGGGGGCACCCCATAGACACAAGTTGATTATTTAGCCGTGTGCGGTTCCCCCTCCATAGATTTCCACCTCGGTCATATCGCTGTAGTGCTTAGGCGAAGCCTTGCGCCGGTAGCTTCATCATCACCGTCATCATGCCGTCATGCTGACGAAACTCTCCCTCGACATTCAGCTAGATCTAGAGTTTGCGGGACATCATCAAGCTGAACGTGTGCAGATCACGGAGGTGCCGTTCCTTCGGTGCTAGGATCGGTCGTATCGTGAAGACGTACGACTACATCGACCGCGTTGTCATAATGCTTCCGCTTACGGTCTACGAGGGTACGTGGACAACACTCTTCCCTTCTCTTTGCTATGCATCACTAGATGGATCTTGCGTGTGCGTAGGATTTTTTTTGAAATTACTGCGTTCCCCAACAGTGGCATTTGAGCCAGGTCTATGCGTAGATGTTATATGCATGAGTAAAACACAAAGGAGTTGTGGGCGTGGGTATATACATATTGCTTGCCGTCACTAGTTGTTTCTTGATTCGGGGGTATTGTTGGATGAAGCGGCTCAGACCGACATTACGCGTACGCTTATGCGAGACTGGTTCTACCGACGTGCTTCACACACAAGTGGCTGGTGGGTGTCAGTTTCTCCAACTTTAGTTGAATCGGATTCAATGAACATGGTTCTTTCTGAGGATCAAAAAGCAATCACTATACCGCGTTGTGGTTTTTGATGCGTAGGTAAGAACGGTTCTTGCTCAACCCGTAGCGCCACATAAAACTTGCAACAACAAAGTAGAGGACGTCTAACTTGTTTTTGCAGGGCATGTTGTGATGTGATATGGTCAAGACGTGATGAGATATAAATTTTTGTATGAGATGCTCATGTTTTGTTAAAGTTATCGGCAACTGGCAGGAGCCTTATGGTTATCTCTTTATTGCATAAGATGCAATCACTATATAATTGTTTTTACTTTATCGCTATGCGATGGCAATAGTTGCAAAAGCAATAGTTGGTGAGACAACCATGAACGACACGTTGATAGAGATCAAGATGATGGAGATCATGACGGTACCTTGGAGATGGAGATCAAAGGCACAAGATGATAATGGCCATATCATGTTACATATTTTTATTGCATGTGATGTTTATCCTTTATGCATCTTATTTTGCTTAGTTGGACGGTAGCATCATAAGATGATCTCTCACTAAATTTCAAGGTATAAGTGTTCTCCCTGAGTATGCACCGTTGCTACAGTTCGTCGTGCCGAGACACCACGTGATGATCGGGTGTGATAAGCTCTATATTCACAACACAACGGGTGCAAGCCAGTTTTGCACATGTGGAATACTCGGATTAAACTTGACGAGCCTAGCATATGCAGATATGGCCTCGAAACACTGAGACCGAAAGGTCGAGCGTGAATCATATAGTAGATATGGTCAACATAGTGATGTTCACCATTGAAAACTACTCCATCTCACGTGATGATCGGACATGGTTTAGTTGATATGGATGACGTGATCACTTATATGATTAGAGGGATGTTTATCTAAGTGGGAGTTCTTAAGTAATATGATTAATTGAACTTAAATATATCATGAACTTAGTCCTGATAGTATTTGCATATCTATGTTGTAGATCAATTGCTCGTGTATAGCTTCTCTGTTTTATTTATGATATGTTCCTAGAGAAAACTATGTTGAAAGATGTTAGTAGCAATGATGCGGACTAGCTCTGTGACATGAGGATTGTCCTCATTGCTGCACAGAAGAATTATGTCCTTGATGCACTGCTAGGTGACAGACCTATTGCAGGAGCAGATGCAGACATTATGAACATTTGGCAGAGCTCAGTATGATGACTACTTGATAGTTTAGTGCACCATGCATTACGGCTTAGAACCGATACTTCAAAAACGTTTTGAATGCCACGGAACATATAAGATGTTCCAAGAGCTGAAATTTGTATTCAGACTCATGCCCGAGTCAAGAGGCATGAGACCTCTGACAAGTACTTTGCCTACAAGATGGAGGAGAATAGCTCAACCAGTGAGCATGTGCTCAGAATGTCTAAGTACTACAATCGCTTGAATCAAGTGGGAGTTAATCTTCCAGATAAGATAGTGATTGATAGAGTTCTCTAGTCACTATCGCCAAGTTACTGGAACTTCGTGATGAACTATAATATGTAAGGGATGACGAAAACGATTCCCGAGCTCTTCGCGATGCTGAAATAAGCGAAGGTAGAAATCAAGAAAAGCATCAAGTGTTGATGGTTAAACAAGACCACTAGTTTCAAGAAAAGGGCAAAGGTAAAGAAAGAGGAACTTCAAAGAAGAATAGCAAGCAAGTTGCTACTCCCACGAAGAAGCCCAAAGCTAGACCCAAGCCTGGAACTGAGTGCTTCTACTGCAAAGGAAATGGTCACTGGAAGTGGAACTGCCCTAGATACTTGGCGGATAAGAAGGATGGAAAAGTGAACAAAAGTATATTTGATATACATGTTATTGATGTGTACTTTACTAGTGTTTATACCAACCCCTCAGTATTTGATACTGGTTCAGTTGCTAAGATTAGTAACTCGAAACGGGAGTTGCAAAATAAACAAAGACTAGTTAAGGGCGAGGTGATGATGTGAGTTGGAAGTGATTCCAAGGTTGATAAGATCACCATCGCACACTCCCTTTACCTGTGGGATTAGTGTTGAACCTAAAATAAATGTTATTTGGTGTTTGCCTTGAGCATGGATATGATTGGATCATGTTTATTGCAATACGGTTATTCATTTAAGTCAAAGAATAATTGTTATTCTGTTTACATGAATAAAACCTTCTGAGGTCATACACCCAAGGTGAATGGTTTATTGAATCTCGATCATAGTAATACACATATTCATAATATTGAAGCCAAAAGATGCAAAGCTAATAATGATAGTGCAACTTATATGTGGCACTGCCGTTTAGGTCATATTGGTGTAAAGCGCATGAAGAAACTCCATGCTGATGGACTTTTGGAATCACTTGATTATGAATCACTTGATGCTTGCGAACCATGCCTCATGGCAAGATGACTAAGACTCTGTTCTTTGGAACAATGGAGCGAGCAACAGACTTGTTGGAAATAATACATACTGTTGTGTGCGGTCCAATGAGTGTTGAGGCTCGTGGCGGGCATCGTTATTTTTTGACCTTCACTGATGATTTAAGAAGATATGGGTATATCTACTTGATGAAACATAAGTATGAAACATTTGAAAAGTTCAAAGAATTTTAGAGTGAAGTGGAAAATCATCATAACAAGAAAATAAAGTTTCTACGATCTGATCGCGGAAACAAATATTTGAGTTATGAGTTTGGTCTTCATTTGAAACAACGCGGAATAGTTTCGCAAATCATGCCACCTGGAACACCACAACATAATGGTGTGTCTGAACGTCATAACCGTACTTTATTAGATATGGTGCGATCTATGATGTCTCTTACTGATTTATCACTATCGATTTGGGGTTCAAATTATCGCAATGGTAGGTGATGTGGAGCATCCTATGGACATCACCATGTCAAGAGTCCGTTTGCCAAGTGACACGTGCGACATCTACTTCACATACACAAAGGTGAATCATCTCCTTTACACGTGCTCACTTCACCCCTTCGAGGATGGTATACTACTAGAGATAGATGCATTCACATTAAATAGGACACCATCTAAATACTTTGAGACGACACCATATGAACTGTGGTTTAGCAAGAAACATAAGCTGTCGTTTCTTAAAGTTTGGGGCTATGATGCTTATGTGAAAAAATTTCAACCTGATAAGCTCTAACCCAAATTGGAGAAATGCGTCTTCATAGGATACCCAAAGGAAACTGTTGGGTACACCTTCTATCAGATCCGAAGGCAAGATATTCATTGCTAAGAATGGATCCTTTCTAGAAAAGAAGTTTCTCTCAAAAGAAGTGAGTGGGAGGAATGTAGAACTTGATGAGGTAACTGTACCTTCTTCCGAATTGGAAAGTAGTTCATCACAGAAATCAGTTCTAGTGATTCCTCCACCAATTAGTGAAGAAGTTAATGATGATGATCATGAAACTTCAGATCAAGTTACTACCAAACCTCGTAGGTCAACCAGAATATGTTCTGCACCAGAGTGGTAGTAATCCTATTCTGGAGGTCATGTTACTTGACCATGACAAACCTACGAACTATGAGGAAGCGATGATGAGCCCAGATTTCGCGAAATGGCTAGAAGCCATGAAATCAGAGATGGGATCCATGTATTAGAACAAAGTATGGACTTTGATTGACTTGCCCGATGATCAGTGAGCCATTAAGAATAAATGGATTTTCATGAGGAAGGCGTACACTGATAGTAGTGTTACTATCTACAAAGCTCGAATTGTTGCAAATGGTTTTCGACAAGTTCAAGATGTTGACTACAATGAGATTTTCTCACTCGTAGTGATGCTTAAGTCTGTCCGAATCATGTTAGCTATTGCCACATTTTATGAAATCTGGCAAATGGATGTCAAAACTACATTCCTTAATGGATTTCTTAAAGAAGAGTTTTATATGATGCAACAAGAAAGTTTTTGTCAATCCTAAAGGTGCTAACAAAGTGTGCAAGCTCCAGCGATCCATCTATGGACTGGTGCAAGCATCTCGGAGTCGGAATATATGATTTGATAAAGTGATCAAAGCATATGGTTTTATACCGACTTGCGGTGAAGCCTGTATTTACAGGAAAGTAAGTGGGAGCACTACATCCTTTCTGATAAGTATATGTGAATGACATATTGTTGATCGGAAATGATGTAGAATTTTCTGGAAAGCATAATGGAGTGTTTGAAAGGAGTTTTTCAAAGAAATACCTCGCTGAAGCTACTTACATATTGAGCATCAAGATCTATAGAGATAAATCAAGACGCTTGATATATTTTTTAATGAGTACATACCTTCTCAAGATTTTGAAGAAATTCAAAATGGAACAGTCAAAGAAGGAGTTCTTGACTGTGTTGCAAGGTGTGAAGTTGAGTAAAGACTCAAAACTCGACCACGGCAGAAAATAGAAATAGAATGAAAAGTCATTCCCTATGCCTCAGCCATAGGTTCTATAAAGTATGCTATGTTGTGTACCAGACCTATTGTGTACCTCACCAAGAGTTTGACAATAGGGTACAATAGTGATCCAGGAGTGGATCACTGGACATCGGTCAAAATTATGCTTAGAGGACTAAGGAAATGTTTCTCGGTTATGGAGGTGATAAAAGAGTTTGTCGTAAAGAGTTACGTCGATGCAAGCTTTCTACACCAATCTAGATGACTCTAAGTCTCGATCTAGATACATATTGAAAGTGGGAGCAATTAGCTAGAGTAGCTCCGTGCAGAGTATTGTAGACATAGAAATTTGCAAAATACATAGGGATCTGAATTTTGCAGACCCATAGACTAAACTTCTCTCACAAGCAAAACATGATCACTCTTTGTGTGTTAATCACATAGCGATGTGAACTAGATTATTGACTCTAGTAAACCCTTTGGGTATTAGTCACATGAACATGTGAACTAATCACATAAAGATGTGAACTATTGGTGTGAAATCACATCATGATGTGAACTAGATTATTGACTCTAGTGCAAGTGGGAGACTGAAGTAAATATGCCCTAGAGGCAATAATAAAGTTGTTATTTATATTTCCTTATATCATGATAAATGTTTATTATTCATGCTAGAATTGTATTAACCGAAAACTTAGTACATGTGTGAATACATAGACAAATAGAGTGTCAATAGTATGCCTCTACTTGACTAGCTCATTAATCAAAGATGGTTAAGTTTCCTAGCCATGGACAATAGTTGTCATTCGATGAACGGGATCACATCATTAGATGATGATGTCATTGACTTGACCCATCCCTTAGCTTAGCACTATGATTGTTTAGTTTATTGCTATTGCTTTCTCCATAACTTATACATGTTCCTATGACTATGAGATTATGCAACTCCCGAATACCGGAGGAACACTTAGTGTGCTATCAAACGTCACAACATAACTAGGTGATTATAAAAATGCTCTACAGGTGTCTCTGATGGTGTTTGTTGAGTTGGCATATATCGAGATTAGGATTTGTCACTCCGATTGTCGGAGAGGTATCTCTGGGCCCTCTCGGTAATGCACATCACTATAAGCCTTGCAAGCAATGTGACTAATGAGTTAGTTATGGGATGTTGCATTACGGAACGAGTAAATAGACTTGCTGGTAACAAGATTGAACTAGGTACTGAGATACCAATGATCAAAATCTTGGGCAAGTTACACACCGATGACAAAGGGAACAACGTATGTTGTTATGCGGTTTGATCGATAAAGATCTTCGTAGAATATGTAGGAACCAATATGATCATCCAGGTTCTGCTATTGGTTATTGACCGGAGACGAGTCTCGGTCATGTCTACATAGTTCTCGAACCCGTAGGGTCCACACGCTTAACGTTCGATGACGATCAGTATGATGAGTTTATGTGTTTTGATGTACCGAAGGTAGTTCAGAGTCCCGGATGTGAACACAGACATGATGAGGAGTCTCGAAATGGTCGAGACATAAATATTGATATATTGGAAGGTTATATTCGGACACCAGAAAGGTTTTGAAGTGTATCAGGTATTTTTCGGAGTACCGGGAGGTTATCGGAACCCCCTGGGGAGTCTATGGGCCTTATTGGGCCCTAGTGGAGAAAGAGGGCAGCAAGCAAGGTGTGGGGCGCACCCCCTAGGCCTAAACCGAATTGGTTCAGGGTTTTGGGGGCCGGCCCCCTCTTTCCTTCTCCCCTCCTCCTCTTTCCTCCTTCTCCTAGTAGAAATAGGAAAGGGGGGCCCAACCTACTTGGAGTAGGATTTCCCCCCTTGGCGCGCGCCTCCTCCTAGGCCGGCCTCTTCGTCCCTCCCTCCTTTATATACGTGGGGAGGGGGCATCCCATGGACACAAGTTGATTGTTTAGCCGTGTGCGGTGCCCCCCTCCACAGGTTTCCACCTCGGTCATATCGTTGTAGTGCTTAGGCGAAGCCATGCGCCGGTAGCTTCATCATCACTGTCATCATGCCGTCATGCTGACGAAACTCTCCCTCGACACTCAGATGGATCTAGAGTTCGTGGGACGTCACTAAGCCGAACGTGTGCATATCGCGGAGGTGCCGTACCTTCGGTGCTAGGATCGATCGGATCGTGAAGACGTACGGCTACATGAACCACGTTGTCATAATGCTTCCGCTTACGGTCTATGAGGGTACATGGACAACACTCTTCCCTTCTCGTTTCTATGCATCACCTAGATGGATCTTGCGTGTGCGTAGGAATTTTTTTGAAATTACTACGTTCCCCAACAGATCGCCCCATAAGGTTGCGGCATAGGTACCGCATGTGCATAATTACGCACTTAAAATACCTTGGGCAGCGCCAGAGGCATACTGCGGAAAAGTTCTATAGTGCGGCTTGACCCTATTCGGACCTTAACTTTCTTTCTCCTTTTTTTCACTACAGGTTCATTAAAAACCTACCTACCCTATGGTCGTGCAAGGGCTCTTTTCCAGGCTCCCCTTTCTTATAGGCGACCATCGACTTTTCCTCTCAAAGGATTTTTCACCAAGGAGAAACGGCGCAGGCATGCGACAGGGCACCATTGGGATCTTCAAGACCACTATTTTTTGGCCCTATGTAAAACTTTCCCTTGTGTAAAATTTCGGCATGTAACATAGCCTTGATATTCTTGGCATTATCTGTAATATAACGTCTCGATGTATTAACTAGGATATAAAGGAAATAGTTGATCACCACTTTCATTTGGTACTGATTTATTTTGTCATCTGTCTTCCCTCCTTACTTCAGATTGCCACACATGCTTTAATCCGGCCTCTATACCAGGGGCTGTATTCAGCTCCGCATGTTTCCAAGTCCGAACACCTATAGGTACTCTTCGGCATCCCGAATATTGCACTATATGCATCGGCTCCGAATCATGTCTTTGGTCTATAGTTGGGTTGACCTGCTCCTGTGCTTACCACCTTACGTTTCACTTGTTTGGCTAAGGTAGTAAAGGGAGAACTACTGCGATTGTATTTCTGGTTTGTCTGGTCTAATACCTCAGTAGAGAAAGCTGAAAACTTACTGTCATGATATAGCGAGAACTGGTCGGCGATTCGGTGACTTACTACAAATCGTTAGTGATTTCCTCTGTGTTATACGAGGGGCTGGTCATCGTCTAGCCGCGCGGAAAAGGCACCTTAGTTCGGATTGCCGCACACAAACAAGGGGCTAGTACTTAGCCCCACCGTCAAACTCCTATGGCTAAGTGAAAGTAATAAAGCCACATAGTCTGATTGCCTGGTTCACTTTGCACATACCTCCTTCACGGACCAAGACGTTGGATAAAGTGTGGTCACGCGCTATGCCGAACACCCCCGTAGCATCTATGAGGGGGCTGAAGCCGACGACTGGCAACTTTTAGAATTAAAGGGCCACACAGGAGGAAACTTGCTTAATATCAAAAGGCGCACATATATTACAAGCCTGGGTTCACAAACATAGTCTTTACAACCTGAATACATCTACTCAAATATAACGTCCTTTGAGCATTGGCCCTCTACTATTTGGGCCCCCGCGAGGATGTCTTGGAAGTACCTCTCCGGCTTGCGGTGGTCCTTGCCTTTAGGTGGGCCCACGGTCACCATGTTAGTAGCCTTCATCTTTGCCCAATACATCTTGACATGGGAAAAGGCCATCTAAGCACCGTCTATGCACGCCGATCGCTTCACAACTTCAACCCGAGGCAACGCGTCGACGAGCCGCCTCACCAAACCGAAGTAGCTACTGGGAATTGGTTCGGCTGGACAAAGCTGGACTATTAAATCCTTCATGGCCAAGGCGGCCACCCTATGCAACTCCATCAGCTGCTTCAACTGGTCATTCAGGGGCGTCGGGTGCTCCGACGCAAGAAACTGCGACAAGAACAGCTTCTCGGTCGAGTTCCCCTCCTGGGCTCAAAAGAACTATGAGGCATCAGCGACACTCCTCCGAAGATCCGTAAACACATCTGGAGAACTCCACACTCGAGTGAGCAAAGCATATCTTTGACCTCCAAATATACTATGCAGAAGAAAGGCCTTACCAGCCGCTATCTGCTTTGCTTGCGGATCTCCCCGCGAGCACTCCGGGACTTGACCCGCGCCTCTTTCGCCTCCCGGAGGGCTTTGGCGAGTTCGGAAAATTGGGCCGAAGCCTTCTACTCCAAACCCTCGCACTTGAGGATGGCATCCTTTAGCTCCTGTTCGACTTTGGCCACCCGAGCTTCGTGTTGGCGGCGGGCAGCCTGCTCGGTCTTCAATTCTGCAGCCGGTTTGTCAGCGGCTGCCTTGTTCGCCTTCGCCTCTTTCTGGGCTTGGGCAAGGGCGCCTTTGAGGGTCTGACCTCGGCCGCGCCAACTATGCTCATAATCAAAGCATTACACAAATTAAATATCTTAATATAACTATCACTTATGATATACAATTGAACTTTTAAAACCTATACGCATACCTTGCGTCTCATCGAACCGCTTGTTAACGCGGTCAATTTTCTCATCGGCCAACTTCAGCTTCCGATTGAGTTCAGAAATTTCTGCGGCCTGGGCGGTTGCCGCCAACAGGGAAGCCTGTTGCAAACAAATAGAGTAGTATGATTAACTCTCCTGAATAATATGTGGATCCTCTATTCGGTCTCTCTCAAATCGGACAGAGCCTCCGGATTAGTGGAGGTCGCCGATGGAGCTGATGCTCCCTCCTCCTTCAAGGGGGGTTGCTCACCCGATCCCGGAGCCACATTGGTCTCTGGGAGAGTGTCCGGCTGGGGCCCGGATTGTTGACGGTCCCCACCGCGGTTGTCATAGGGGTAGCCTCCCCTATGTCTTCGGGGACCGAGGTATTACACTCAGGCGCTGTCTCAATAGTCTCACCCGCCCCTCCGCGACCAGGAGAGGTCCTTCGGGATAACACCTCGGTGTCATCCATGGTGATAGGCAAGGGATCGTGGCGACGTCTCGCTCTCTGCCATTTCAGGTGGCAGAGAACTCCCCACCGATAGCGAAGTGTTCGGGAGATCGTGGGGAGGGATGAAAGGCGCATAACATGATAACTTATATAATGAAAATAGGAAGGCTGAAAGATAAACAGTAAGTATTTTAACACTTACGATTCGGCCAGGGGCTTCGCGCTGGGAGGTTTTTCGGGGACCAGTTCAACATCTAAGTCCGAAATGTCCTAGAGGGTCATCTTCCCCCTCTTGGCCGCCTCCCCCTTTGGGTCTTCGAAGGCCGCCCTCTTCTTCTCCCTCCCCTTGTGGGGGAGTCTCTTTCCACCTCCTCCTGCTCTTCCTCTTCCTAGTCTCCCTCATGGGAGGAGGGGGCTTCGGTCTCTCCGGACATAGCATCCAAAGGACCCTTGTGGCGTGGGCCGCTCTTGGTCTCCTTGCCCTTCTTTTTCTTGGCCTTCTTCTCCGACGCTTGATACGGCGACAAGACCAGCATCTCTGTAAGCTAGGGGGTGGCTGGGTCTTCGGGCAGTGGTGCTGGACACTTGATCTGCTCCGCCTTTGCTGTCCAGCCCTACACGAAAGACATATGATATATTATATCTAAACTTGTTTATCGAATAGGTACTCCGGAAAATCATGCTTACCGGTGAGGCCGGATTCTCAATGTCGAGACCGATGTCTCCGTTCTTCTTCGGCCATGTTTTTTGGGCCTTGAAGAGCAACTTCCAAATGTCTTCATGCGTCGTGCCGAAGAAGTGCTTCAAGGTACGTGCCTCCTCCGGACTAAACTCCCACATGTGAGAGGCCCGGAGTTGGCAAGGGAGAGTCCGGCGAAAGAGCATCACCTGAATCATGTCTGTGAGACTGATGTTTTTGCCTATCATGTTGGTGATGCGCTTTTGCAGCATCTTCCATCCGTCGTGGAGCCCCAGTCAAGGCCCTTAGTAGTGCAGGAGGTGTGCCTGGTGGGGGATCCGGATCTGAAGTCGGTTGCGGCTGCCTAGTTGGCATTGCGGGGTTTGGTGATGTAGAACCACTCCTACTGCCACACCTTGACCGTCTCCACGAACGTCCCTTTGGGCCAGACGGTGTCGGGAAGCTTGCTCACCATGGCCCTGCCGCAGTCCGCGTGCTGTCTGTCGACCACCTTTGGCTTTAGATTAAAAACCTTGAGCCATAGTCCGAAGTGTGATGGGATGTGGAGGAGAGCCTTACACACGACTATGAACACCGATATGTGGAGGAAGGAGTTTGGGGCTAGACCATGGAAATCTAGCCCGTAATAAAACATGAGGCCACAGACGAAGGGGTGAAGGGGAAACCCTAGCCTGCGGAGGAAGTGGGGAATGGACACTACTCTCTCGCCGGGTTTCGGGGTAGGCATGACCTGACCCTTGTTGGGGAGCCTGTGCGCGATGTCCGTGGATAGATACCCCGCGCCCCGGAGCTCCTTGACATCCTTCTAAATTATGGAGGAGGCCTCCCACTTGCCCTTGGAACCAGCTCCAGACATGGCTGGGGAGGTTGGTAGCGGTGGGAAAGATTGATATTTTGGAAGCTGGAGCTCAAAGGAAGGGAAGGCAGGAGCTAGGAGAAAGGCGTGGGGAAAAAGGAGGAAACTTTACCCTTTTATAGGCAGTAAAATACCAAATGCCCCCTCTCAAGCCTTAAAACTCAACAGTTCCCAAAGAGATCGTGCGAATGGCATGGTTGGATTACCCAAAACCGTATTGATGAGGATCCCGCAATGAGTGGGCACAATCTCTGTTTTGACAAGACATGCCAATGAGGGCTATGCCTCGAAATGCGAAGATAGAGGCGTGAAAATGGTTCGAAATGTTAAAGAGCCATATGGGAAACTTTGCCAAAAAAAGTTGTCAGTAAAAGCCACTGTTTTATTTTGATATCTTGCCTTTGTGGCCAAGGGTTGTATTAGTTATACAAAGCCGGATATAGATCATGTGTACAGGGAGTTATCTTGAAATGTTTAAAGGGTGGAACCCGCCTTGCAATGCCGAAGACAATCCGCGTGCTGAACACATCATCATCAAAGACTGGTTCACGGGCTACTAAGGGAGTCTTGGATTAGGGGGTCATCGGGTTTCCGGACTATTTGACATGGGCCGAACTGATGGGCCGTGAAGATAAAGCAGAAGACTTTCCCCTGTGTCCGGGTAGGACTCCTATATGCGTGGAAGGCAAGTTTGGTGTCCGTATATGTTATTTCCTTCCCCTACAAACCGACTCTGTACAACCCTAGATCCCTCCGGTGTGTATATAAACTGGAGGGTGTAGTCCGTAGAGGCTATCAGAATTCTCATAGGTTAGACAACTAGGGTTTAGCCATTATGATCTCGAGGTAGATCAACTCATGTAACTCCTATACTCATCAAATACATTCAAGGAGGACGTAGGGTTTTACCTCCATTAAGAGGGCCCGAACCTGGGTAAACATTGTGTCCCACTTGTCCCTTGTTACCCTCGATCCTCAGACGCATAGTTTGGGACCCCCTACCTGAGATCAGCCAGTTTTGACACCGAAAGCTCCTCCTTGTTACCTGATTCATCATAATAAACACTAGGAGGGTATTGGGAAATATTTTCCCTTTCATTAGTACTCTCTTCATATTCTATTTGTTTTCTTGTCCTTAGATACTGGCAATATAAGGATTCTCAATGCAATTTACCGCACAAAACATATAAATTTGCTCTAGATTAAAATCAGGAAATCTCTCGAGATTAAATTTTGGAATATCCTCAGTTATACGTTTCATTTGTTCATATCCCAAAAGGAGACTAAACTCTTTCTGATGCTCAAGGGTAATCAAGCTATCACAATTTTTGGACACGATTTCATAATGAAACAATTTGCATTGGATATTTAAATGACCATGTTCATTGCAAAGTTCACAAGGTTGGCAAAAAAATAAATCTTTCAGCACAATAATCTAGCCTCTCTTTCAACTTTTTCATTTCTAAATATTTATGCTTCTTACAAAATCTATCTTCCCTTTTTGGTGTGCAATTGCACTCTCAATTCACTCCGCAAAAATTGGCATGCTTATTCGAAACATTTTTGTCATGACTTGCACAATCATCATTAGCATTTTGGATATTCAAATAATTCATATTAACAACATTGCAATCATGCTCATCATCCAAATTTTTTGTGCCAAAAGTTTTATTGACTTCTTCTTCTAAGAATTGAGCACAATTTTCCGATCCATCATTTTCAAGAAAGATATTATAAAGATGATCAATAATATGATGCAACCTCAATTCCATTTTTTTGTAGTTTTCTTTTTATAAACCAAACTAGTGATAAAACAAGAAACTAAAAGATTCAATTGCAAGATCTAAAGATATACCTTCAAGTACTCACCTCCCTGCCATGTCTACTACGCAACTTTATTCTTGTAGACTCGTGTTGGGCCTCCAAGCGCAGAGTTCTATAGGACAGTAGCAATTTTCCCTCAAGTGGATGAGCTAAGGTTTATCAATCCATGGGAGGTGTAGGATGAAGATGGTCTCTCTCAAACGACCCTGCAACCAAATACAAGAAATCTCTTGTGTCCCCAACACACCCAATACAATGGAAAATTGTATAGGTGCACTAGTTCAGCGAAGAGATTGTGATAAAAGTGTAATATTGATGGTAGAAATATATTTTTACAATCTTAATAAATAAAAACAGCAAGGTAGAAAATAGTAAACGGGCACAAAAATGGTATTGAAATGCTTGAAAATGAGGGCTAGGGTCCGTACTTTTGCTAGTGCAATCTCTCAACAGTGCTAATATAATTGGGTCATATGACCATCCCTCAAACTGCGATGAAGAATACCTCCAAAGTTCCTATCCAGCAGAGAACATAAGAAGAAATCTTTTGTAGGGTGCGAAACCACCTCGAAGCTATTCTTACCGATCGATCTATCCAAGAGTTCGTACTAAAATAACACCAAATAATTTCAGATTCATAATACTCAATCCAACACAAAGAACTTCAAAGAGTGCCCCAAGATTTCTACCGGAGAAACAAAGACAAGAACATGCATCAACCCCTATGCGTAGATTACCCCAATGTAACCTCGGGAATCCGCGAGTTGAGCGCAAAAACACATATCAAGTGAATCAATATGATACCCCATTGTCACCACGAGTATTCATATGCAAGACATATATCAAGTGCTCTCAAATCCATAAAATTACTCAATCCGATAACAACAAAATCTCAAAGGGAAATACTCAATTCATCACAACAAGATAGAGAGGGAAAAACACCATATAATCCAACTATATTAACAAAGCCTTCGATACATCAAGATCGTGACATCTCAAGAACACAGGAGAGAGAGAGAGCGAGAGAGAGATATATTAAACATATACCTACTGGTACAAACCCTCAGCCCCGAGGGTGGACTATTCCCTCCACATCGTGGTGGCCACTGGGATGATGAAGATGGCCACCGGAGATGATTCCCCCCTCCGGCAGGGTGCCGGAACGGGGTCTAGATTGGTTTTCGGTGGCTATAGAGCCTCGCGGCGGCGAAACTTCTGATCTAGGTTAACCCTGAGGGTTTTTGGAATATTTGGGAATTTGTAGGGTAAAGAGAGGGTGCAGGAGGCCACTGAGGTGGGCACAACCCACCTGGGCGTGCCTGGGCCCCCAGGAGCGCCCTGGTGGGTTGTGCCCCTTGGGGCACCCCCGAGGTGCTTCTCTGGCCCACTGGTGGTCTTCTGGTCCATAAAAAATCCACAAAAAGTTTCGCGGTGTTTGGACTCCATTTGATATTGATTTCCTGCGATGTAAAAAACAAGCAAAAAAACAGCAACTGGCACTGGGTCAATAGGTTAGTCCCAAAAAATGATATAAAGTTGCTATAAAATAATTGTAAAACATCCAAGAATGATAATATAACGGCATGAATACTTCATAAATTATTGATACGTTGGAGATGTATCAGTGCCTTCTATTTGACTTGACTTCTTCCAGGGAGTTGAGCTCCAAGGGGTTTTTGTCACATTCATGATCATTTTAGTTCTGGAATACCAGTGGACGCCGACATCGAAAACACTTCTATACTCTTTGTGGTGACGCCACCCAGTACTAGGGAGAGCGATTAGATTTATTGCCACAACTATACTAGTTGTTGTTTTTCGAAGGTCTAACTACATAGTTTCCGAGGTTCTTGGTTATGTGTTGAGGAGGCGGTACATTTGCGTAGAATTCTGCTAGGAGTTGTGTGATCATATTTTGCTCCATGTACTTGTTATACCGGATTGCATAACCAAAATTTGAAGAGTTCTTAGGTGGGAATTCAAGTGTTACCTAGGTTTATCCTTCCAACAAATGCATGAGGGGTTATGTACTTGTTTCCGACTTATTTTGCAAGTCAATTCTTAGTTTTTTTGAGTTGTGGTATTCGAGTTGCTTCAATGTCAAGTGTTGATTCCATACCTTTCCTAAGTAGTGTTCTCATATTTCTATGGGAGTGCTAATTCTTCTTGATTATCGTGATTGTCAGGGTAATTCTTTTCCAACCGGTGTGCTTCTTTTCAAGATGAGCCTATCATTTTCCACATTTGCAAGATCAATTCCCAGTTTCTCACCAGCGTTTGTTTCACCCATCCCAAGTGGTTTTTCCCACCCTCCCATCCTTTTTCTTCTTGGATTTAGAGGTTGCAATCAAGTATGCATTTTATTCATGTGAATTCTATTCATTTTTTCCTTCTATGTTCTTACCCGGTGTTTTCTCATGAAATGCCAAGGAAGATTCAAGTTCATCATCATTCATTCTCATTTTCTTCTCCAGTGGATTCAATTCAAGCTTTTGATGTTCATCATATGCCTTTCATTGTTTCAAATGCATTCTCATGTCGGTGCACCTCTTAGTTGTTCCCCGCTTGATATTCTTCATTGTTCCGGAGTGCCTCGACAATTTTGGTGGTGTTTCTAGTCGACATTCTCAGCATTGAAGACCAAAGAAGAATTTCTCTTAAATCCTTGTCCGTTCTCTTGAGGATTCATAGTTCAAGCTTGATGCCATCCTCTCAAATTGTTTTCGATCATCCAGAATTCATTTCATACAAATCCGACACATTTCTAGAGTTGCTTTCCTTTCTCGATCATCCAAATCCCATCATTTCAAAATATTTCTTCATTCTGATCTTTCAACTTCATTTCCAAAATTCTTCTCAATTCATGCCTCTTCGATCATCTCCATATTCTTCTAGTGCTTTGTTCAAATATTCTCTAGTCATCTCATGATCTCTTTGTTCTCTTGTATCAAAATTCCCTCAAATACATTTATTCATTTTCTAATTCTTCCCGACGATTCGTTCTCTTTTCTTCATTTTTTTCAATTCTTACGGTGGTTCGTTCAACATTGCTCTTCCTTTATTATCGTATCATTTCATTCGTTCTTCCCAAAATCCTACCAGTGGTTCTTTTAAGACCTTCCCAAGTTTGCGCTATATCTCTCCTCAATCCTTTTCAACAAGAATAAGTGGTACGCCAAACCCATTACTTGTCATCAATTTAAGTTTATGATCGGTAAGCAGGACATAAATCTTATTCTCGCTTCATCAAGATGATCTAATTCCTTCTTCCGGAGTTCGTTCAGGATATAAATTTCTTGGTGCTAAGTTGTTCATCTTTCTTTTCCAGAGTTGAAAGTTTTCTCATTATGTCGTCACGAAGCTTCATCTAAATCATTGCAAGGCTTTGCCATGTTATTTCAACCTTTCTTCCTATCATACTTCTATTACCGGAGTTCTTCATGAAGGCTCTACTTGGTGGTTCATCAAAGAGCGCATTCATTATCAAAGCGTTTGTCAACATTCTTGTTAGAGGAGCTCAAGTATTCTTCATCTTCCATTCCAAAGTGCAATTCTTTCTATCTTATCTTTTGAGGTGGTGTTATGTCATTCTTGACAATTTCTCTTCGTGTTTCACGATTCACAACTTGTCAGGAATGAGATATTTTAAAATCATCATTTTCTCTTAGTTCATGAGATCTTTTCGACCAAGCAATTTCTTCATTGGAGTTATCTTGGGTTATATTTCACCAAAAGCCTTCCATAAGAAATGTTGCTATTATGGTGCTTATCAATGATCCAAGTTATCTCTTTATCAACTTGGTGGAAGAAGTTTTTCATCTCTTTGGTGTTCTCAATCAAATTAATTGATTCTGTCAGTGGCAGGTCATCACCTCATAATTTTGGGATGGTTTCCATAAGTCCACGAGTTTCATATCTTTCTGTTCTTGATTGAACAACAACTCCGTTCAACCGTTCTTCGTAAGCTTGCCCTTTCAAATTCATTGTGGTAGAAGATATTATTTCCTTCTCCACTCTTTTCATTCCATTCTTTCATTTCTTCTGAAGGCATTGTGTTGTTGCTCTCGTCTAATATCATCCCATCTTGTCAAATTCATGCTAATTCCTTCCATTTTAAATCGTAGTGCTGTCCAAATTCTCTCTTTCTTGTCCATTGTCCATCTCATGTAACATGTGTTGCTTCAAAATTATTTCGTGTCCATTCAACTCTTGATTCGTGTCATTGCAACATTCAAGGTCCTCGTTGTGTGATGTCTACTATGCAACTTTATTCTTGTAGACTCGTGTTGGTCCTCTAAGCATAGAGTTTTGTAGGACAGTAGCAATTTTCCCTCAAGTGGATGACCTAAGGTTTATCAATCCGTGGGAGGTGTAGGATGAAGATGGTCTCTCTCAAACAACCATGCAACCAAATACAAGAAATCTCTTGTGTCCCCAACACACTCAACACAATGGCAAATTATATAGGTGACCTAGTTCAGCGAAGAGATGGTGATAAAAGTGTAATATTGATGGTAGAAATATATTTTTATAATCTGAATAAATAAAAATAGCAAGGTAGCAATTGATAAAATGGAGCAAAAACGTTATTGCAATGCTTGAAAATGAGGCCTAGGGTCCGTACTTTCGCTAGTGCAATCTCTAAACAATGCTAATATAATTGGATCATATAACCATCCCTCAACGTGCGATGAAGAATCACTCCAAAGTTCCTATCTAGCGGAGAACATAAGAAGAAATCATTTGTAGGGTACGAAACCACGTCGAAGCTATTCTTTCCGATCGATCTATCCAAGAGTTTGTACTAAAATAACACCAAATAATTTCAGATTCATAATACTCAATCCAACACAAATAACCTCAAAGAGTGCCCCAAGATTTCTACTGGAGAAACAAAGACAAGAACATGCATCAACCCCTATGCATAGATTACCCCAATGTCACCTCGAGAATCCGTGAGTTGAATGCCAAAACATACATCAAGTGAATCAATATGATACCCCATTGTCACCACGAGTATTCATTTGCAAGACATATATCAAGTGCTCTCAAATCCATAAAAGTATTCAATCCGATAAAATGAAATCTCAAAGGGAAAACTCAATTCATCACAACAAGATAGAGAGGGGGAAACACCATATGATCTGACTATATTAACAAAGCCCGCGATACATCAAGATCGTGACATCTCAAGAACACGTGAGAGAGAGATAGAGATTAAACACATAGCTGTTGGTACAAACCCTCAGCCCCGAGGGTGGAGTACTCCCTCCTCATCATGGTGGCCGTCGGGATGATGAAGATGGCCACCGGTGATGATTCCCCCCTCCGGCGGAGTGCCGAAACGAGTTCTAGATTGGTTTTAAGTGGCTATAGAGGCCTGTGGCGGCGGAACTTCTGATCTAGGTTAATCCCGAGGGTTTTTAGAATATTTGGGAATTTATAGGGTAAAGAGGGGGTGCGGGAGGCCACCGAGGTGGGCAGAACCCACCTGGGCGCGCCTGGACCCCCAGGCGCGCCCTGGTGGGTTTTGACCCCCTTGGGGAACCCCCCAGGTGCTTCTCTAGCCCACTGGATGTCTTCTAGTCCATAAAAAATCCACAAAAAGTTTCGTGGTGTTTGGACTCCGTTTGATATTGATTTCCTGCGATGTAAAAAATAAGCAAAAAGAGCAACTGGCACTGTGCACTAGGTCAATAGGTTAGTCCCCAAAAAATTATATAAAGTTGCTATAAAATGATTGTAAAACATCCAAATAATATAACGGCATGAATACACTCCAAAAAAATACGCTTCCGTGATGATACGTGTTTGTCACAGTAGGTCACATTTTCTGTCATGCATGTATATCCATGACGATTTTATGACAGAATCAAGATAGTCATACCTGTGCTGTCGTAGAAGTGTTCTATGAAATTACCAAAATTATCATCACGAAAGTGTCCACTTCCATGACGATAAATCGCGCATCACAGAAGTGCTTTCGTCAAGGGTGACCGACACATGGCATCCACCGTAACGGAACGCTGTTAAGCTATTGGGTCGGGTTTTGGATCCGATAACCCGTTAACAGCCCCGACCAATGGGGATTTTCCACGTGTAAAATCATCATTGGCTGGAGGAAACACGTGTCGGCTCATCGCCGGGACAGATGTCATCCACTCATTGGACAGAAGGCGCCTATGATACGTCGACACGTGGCACGGCCCAATAGAGGCCCATTCCTGTGAAAAGGCCAGCCCGTTTGGCTTGGTCAAAAGGAGGCGGGCCGGCCCATGGAAAGCCTGTTAACGGCCTGTTCGCATATAGCGCATTTACAGCCCGCTAACCCAAGGCCCGTTACGCCCTATTCGAATTAGGCCTAGTAGCGTCATCTGGGCCATCCAATATGATTCCAGCCCATTTTCACTTCTGGCCCATGTATGGCCGATGACATCTTTCGGCCCATATGAGGCCCTATGTAACTCTTGGCCTACTAACGGCCCGTGGTGAAACTGGCCCGTAATGAACAGTGTATCACTTTACACCCATTAACGGCCCGAGGTGAAACTAGCCCATAAAGAACAGTGTATCACTTTATACCCATTAATGGCCCATTATTCCGTTGGGCCGTTTCCAGCCCATGTTATCTTTCGGCCTTCTCAGATCCCATTTATTCTTGGGTTATTTTCCAGCATTCGTTTACTTACGGCCCGTTACTGTCATTTTCTGCTTGTGGGCCAAATTCAGCCCGTGGTTACAGTCGGCCCGTTTGTGGTCCGTTAATACGTTGGGCCGTTTTCATAGCATCATCAAATACGGCCTATTAACGATGGCCCGTTATGGTCGGCCCATGAACGGGCGATTCCAACTCTAGCCCGTTTACGGCCAGAATGCGGTCTGTTTGGCTCATGTTTGGCCAATCGATCATACGACTCGTATAAGGCCCATTGATGATACGGCCCGTAGAAGGGCCATTGTTTCTGCGGCCCGTAGAAGGCCCACTGTTTCTATGGCCCATAGAAGGCCCACTGTTTCTACGGTCCGTAGAAGGCCCACTGTTTATATGGCCCGTAGAAGGCCCACTGTTTCTACGGCCCGTAGGAGGCCCAGTGTCACTACAGTAAATATTAGCCCATGGTTATTGTGGCCTAGTTTTAAAAAATAGGTTATTGCAGCCACTAGCAAACCGCAGAAAAAGAACTGCACTGACTACAAGCAAACAAATAAACAAGACAACAAGGAAATAAATAAGCAAGCAACTTACACTAGGCTAACACGGCTATTACACATATTACATCCACTGGGCATCAAAGTTCGCCACCAGTGCAAATATAGGGAACACATGAGCATATAAATGCCACAGCAAAACAAGTCTAGAATTGAAACCACTTCAGAAGAGCTCAAGAAACAATATCCTGGGTACCCATAATGCTGGCAAGATGCTTAGAAAGCTTATTAACTTTCTCTTGTTTGGCGCTTAAGTCCTCCAGCGCTTGTTGTTGCACCAGAAAGTATGCATCTGAATTCTGCAGGGACTTCCTCAGTCCTTCGGCTTCCTGTCGCATAACATCTGATCGATGTCTTTCAACTTGAATTTGAGACTCAAGGAGCCGAACTGATTCAGGCAACGAGTTCGAAGAGCTGGTGCCAACAGTGGTAGCCAGTAACTCGAACACTACATCAAGATAGGACTTTGGGGTTGTCTCAGTGTCTTCAATATAGTTTTTTATCAGCTTTCTTGGAGACCAACAGGGATGTCTCACTATCTTGAACCTTATATGCATTACTTCCTTCACCATTGCATAACAGGTTACTCTTCTCCAATATTTTATCCACGTTCTAAAAGAGAAACAAACAAACACATCTCAGGTTTACAATGTAGTATATGAAACTCATTTTGGTAAACCAGTTCAGTAGTAAGGTGGATAGGATAACAGCATGAAACAAACATATATCTATAGTATGGTCACTGTATGGTCTATATCATTCTAGTTTATGTTGCCAAATCAAGATAGATACAGTTCAAATCATATCTATTTAAGACAAAGCAACATAGACAGAATATAAGTGTGGGAAACTACACAACAATAACAACACTTGTAATGTGCATGGCATGAGAACATAACTGTTTATTCAATTGAAACTGAAATCAACATAGAGCAAGTTACAACAGCAAACAGCCAAACACGTTGAAGAAACAGGTTTAAAACATACCTGTTGCGCCATTGGAGTTTCAATTGCATCCTTCAAATTTGAAATTAGTTGGTATCAGTAAATACAGTGATGCAAGAGCAAAGTAGTATGAACCCTAGCTACGGAACCTGACCTGAGAATAATTCTTCTTCTGCTTTAAGCGTTGACTTCAGGTTCGGAGTGGTGGTCCTTGTGATTTGGGCACTGCAGTTGCCTTACTAACTTCTCGTGTTTGGGTGCTTTGTGGTGAAGATGGTGCTATGTCAACCAGAACTGGGTGTCTATCTGCTGGGGTTGGGGTTAGAAGGGGTGTAGGTGGTTCTCTGTCCAACTGGGTAGGGGTACAATCTGCATGAGTGTGGGTTATGTGTGGTGGGGCTGGTTCTTGGGCAAGTACAACCGTAGTTCTATCTACATCGACAGGTAGCACGATCTTTTCTGAAGACCTTGTTTTTACTCCCACAGATACAGCCATCACTCCCTCCAATTGAAATGGTTGATAAACAAGAAAAGTAATTAAATGTACAGACATTATAAGATAGACATGTGCAATGGATAGTAGGGAAGTGATGACCCACAAGTATAGGGGATCTATCGTAGTACTTTCGATAAGTAAGAGTGTCGAACTCAACGAGGAGCAGAAGGAAATGATAAGCGGTTTTCAGCAATGTATTCTCTACAAGTACTGAAATAAGTGGTAACAGATAGTTTTGTGATAAGATAATTCGTAACAAGCAACAAGTAACAAAAGTAAATAAAGTGCAGCAAGGTGGACCAATCCTTTTTGTAGCAAAGGACAAGCCTGGACAAACTCTTATATAAGGAAAAGCGCTCCCGAGGACACATGGGAATATCGTTAAGCTAGTTTTCATCACGTTCATATGATTCACTTTCGGTACTTTGATAATTTGACATGTGGGTGGACCGGTGCTTGGGTGCTGTTCTTACTTGAACAAGCATCCCACTTATGATTAACCTCTATTGCAAGCATCCGCAACTACAACAAAAGTATTAAGGTAAACCTAACCATATCATGAAACATATGGATCCAAATCAGCCCCTTACGAAGCAACGCATAAACTAGGGTTTAAGCTTCTGTCACTCTAGCAACCCATCATCTATTTATTACTTCCCAATGCCTTCCTCTAGGCGCAAATAATGGTGAAGTGTTATGTAGTCGACGTTCGCATAACACCACTAGAGGCTAGACAACATACATCTCATCAAAATATCGAACGAATACCAAATTCACATGACTACTAATAGCAAGACCTCTCCCTTGTCCTCAGGAACAAACATAACTACTCACAAAGCATATTCATGTTCATAATCAGAGGGGTAATAATATGCATAAAGGATCTGAACATATGATCTTCCACCAATTAAACCAACTAGCATCAACTACAAGGAGTAATTAACACTACTAGCAACCTACTAGCACCAATCCTGGACTTGGAGACAAGAATTGGATACAAGAGATGAACTAGGGTTTTGAGATGAGATGGTGCTCATCAAGATGTTGATGGAGATTGCCCTCTCCCGATGAGAGGAGCGTTGGTGATGACGATGGCGATAATTTCCCCCTTCAGGAGGGAAGTTTCTCCGGCAGAACAGCTCTGCCGGAGCTCTAGATTGGGTCCGCCAAGGTTCCGCCTCGTGGCGGCGAAGTTTCGTTCCGAATGGTTGCTTCTTATTTTTTTCTTGACAAAAGACTTCATATAGGAGAAGATGGTCATCAGAGAGCCACCAGGGGGCCCACGAGGTAGGGGGGCGCGCCCTGGGGGGGGGGGGGGCGCCACCCACCCTCGTGGAAAGGGTGTGGGCACCCTGGTCTTCACCTTTGGCGAGGATTTTTCATTATTTATTATAAGGTATTCCGTGGAGTTTCAGGACTTTTGGAGTTGTGCAGAATAGGTCTCTAATATTTGCTCCTTTTCCAGCCCAGAATTCCAGCTGCCGGCATTCTCCCTCCTTATGTAAACCTTTTAAAATAAGAGAGAATAGCCAGAAGTATTGTGACATAATGTGAAATAACATCCCATAATGCAATAAATATCGAGGATGATCCGTGCCTTGACCTGTTTTTCTCATGATGCCATATGTTCATGTTGTTTCCTAGTGATCCGTGCCTATTTTGAGGATGATCAGTAAGGATGTTTTGTTAATCTTGTAGTGCTCTATCCATCCATGTCCTTGTTTGCAATTATGGAGCACCCTAGCTTGAGTAAATCGAGCTCTACTTTTTCTATTTCGTGAATCTGGGCAGATTGTCTACTTGTTAGCGATTTTGCCGAGGATGTTGTAGTTGATCCGTGCATGCTATGTTATTGTTCTTGCCATGTCTAGATTGTATAATGTGTATTCTTGATGGGTGTATGCTTAGTTTGTCATGACTTGCTCTGTAGTGAGTGCATCGAGCTCGTAAAAATGCCTACTTGATATCTGTTTTCAGCATGCTCCAGTTTTCACTAAGTCTGTAACCTGATTATGTTTTTGCCATGTTCACATGCTTGCAAATGTATTTTCTGATCCCTTTTGGCTCAAGGTCACTAAGGGACTTTTGTTAAGCTCTTTGAGTAGCTCCATGCCATACTTTTCTTTGCCATGTTCAGGTCCTGTAGCATATAGTTTTCGTGCTCCAAAGTGTGCTACCTGATCTGAAATTCCAGGCTTGTCTTAATTTCACTAAGTCTGAAACCTATTTACCAATTGCACTTTTGCCATGCTTGTTTGAACCTGTTAATGGATGAATTGGCCGTAGCTCAGTGTTCATCTTTTGTTAAGCTTCTTGAGTGGATCCCTGCCATGTATTTTGTTGCCATGTTTTAGTGCTATAGCATGTTCATCTTGTTGCATTTAGAAGGCTACTTGCTGTATATCGCAGACCGGTGCCATATTTGATTTGCTTGCCATTTCCAAACCGTAACTCCGATTCCGGTGATCTTTATATCGAATTCAACCGAAATCACCTCACCTTTCCAGTGGCACTCTTGGATTTCTAAGTTGAGGCCAGGTTCATGCATTCCTTGTCCAATCATGCATATGCATCGCATACCGCATCCCGCATATCATACCATGTTCATGTGTGGTTTGTTTACTATGTTGTGTGTTTCTTTCCGGTGTTTGCTTCTTCGGGTTGGTTTCGGTAACGTCGCGTTTGTGAGGACCCGTTCGTCTATGTCCGTTTGTCTTCTTCATGGACTCGTTCTTCTTCCTTGCGGGATTTCAGGCAAGATGATCATACCCTCGAAATCACTTCTATCTTTGCTTGCTTAGTTGCTTGCTCTTTTGCTATGCCTATGCTGCGATACCTACCACTTGATTATCATGCCTCCCATGTTGTTGAACCAAGTCTCTAACCCACCTTGTCCTAGCAAACCGTTGTTTGGCTATGTTACCGCTTTGCTCAGCCCCTCTTATAGCGTTGTTAGTTGCAGGTGAAGATTGAAGTTTGTTCCTCGTTGGAACATGGAGATGATGTTCCTTGTCGGAACATGTTTACTTGTTGGGATATCACAATATATCTTCTTTAATTAATGCATCTATATACTTGGTAAAGGGTGGAAGGCTCGGCCTTATGCCTGGTGTTTTGTTCCACTCTTGCCGCCCTAGTTTCCGTCATATCGGTGTTATGTTCCCGGATTTTGCGTTCCTTACGCGGTTGGGTAATAATGGGAACCCCTTGATAGTTCGCCTTGAGTAAAGCTCTTCCAGCAATGCCCAACATTGGTTTTACCATTTCCCACCTAGCCTCTTTTTCCCTTGGGTTTCGCGGACTCAAGGGTCATCTTTATTTTAACCCCCCCGGGCCAGTGCTCCTCTGAGTGTTGGTCCGAACTGAGCTGCCTACGGGGCCACCTCAGGGAAACTTCAGGGTTGGTTTTACTCGTAGCTAGTCTCATCTGAGTGTGCCCTGAGAACGAGATATGTGCAGCTCCTATCGAGATTTGTCGGCACATTCGGGCGGTGTTGCTGGTTTAGTTTTACCCTGTCGAAATGTCTTGTAGAACCGGGATACCGAGTCTGATCGGAATGTCTCGAGAGGAGGTCTATTCCTTCGTTGACCGTGAGAGCTTGTGATGGGCTAAGTTGGGACACCCCTGCAGGGATTTGAACTGTCGAAAGCCGTGCCCGCGGTTATGGGCAGATGGGAATTTGTTAATGTCCGGTTGTAGAAAACCTGAAGTTGACCTTAATCAAAATGCATCAACCACGTGTGTAACCGTGATGGTCTCTTTCCGGCGGAGTCCGGGAAGTGAACACGGTGTTGGAGTTATGCTTGACGAAGGTTGTTTTAGGATCACTTCTTGATCATACTTTTATCGACCGTGCTTTGCCTTCTCTTCTCGCTCTCATTTGCGTATGTTAGCCACCATATATGCTAGTCGCTTGCTGCAGCTCCACCTCATACCTTTACCTTACCCATAAGCTTAAATAGTCTTGATGGCGAGGGTGCGAGATTGCTGAGTCCCCGTGGCTCACAAATACTTCCAAAACCAGTTTGCAGGTGCCGATGTGTCCGTGCAGATGACGCAACCAAGCTCAAGGAGGAGCTCTATGAAGATCTTGTCCTTTATGTTGTTTTGTTCTAGTTGATCAGTAGTGGAGCCCAGTTGGGGTCGATCGTGGACCGTGTCGCATTTGGGGTTCTTCTTTTATTTTGGTTCCGTAGTCGGACCTTGATTGTATTTGGATGATGTAATGCTTTATTCATGTAATTGTGTGAAGTGGCGATTGTAATCCAACTATGTATCTTTTCCCCTATTGTATTACATGGGTTGTGTAAAGATTACCTCACTTGCGACATTGCTTTCAATGCGGTTATGTCTCTAAGTTGTGCTTCAACACGTGGGAGATATAGCCGCATCGAGGGCGTTACAAGTTGGTATCAGAGCCTTTCCCCGACCTTAGGAGCCCCCACTGCTTGAACATATTTAGCAGCCGTTGTTGAGTCTAGAAAAATGTTTTGAGTCATTTAGGAATTATATATCGGAGAGTTTAGGAATTCTTTTACTCCCCAGTCTCCTCATCGCTCTGGTGAGGCATCCTGACGTAGAGTTTTGACTCTTCTCTTCTCAAATTTCACTAAATTTTTTTTAGGATCACGCGGGTATCTTGGAATCGTTCCGATGGTTTTGTGACGAGAACATTGTCTTGGTGCCTCCTGTCAAGGGTTTTGTGGCAGTGTCCCGGGGAGTTGAGCTCTGAGGTGTTGTCGTCACAATTTTATCGTTGCAGTTCTGGAATACCTGAGTTTAGTTTCGCCGACATCGAAAATCTCTTTTATGCAGTTGTTGGTGAGATAACCTCGACGCCACCCAGTACTGGGGCGTGAGTACGGGAGTATCGCCATAACTTGTATAAAAGTTCGACGCCACCTCATAATCATCCAATTCTCGTTATTTAATTGCTCCGGAGTGCTGAAGATATTTCGAAGATTCATGTTACCACTCTGCTTTCGTTCAAACTCTTTTGAGGATGTTATATCATTTAAGTCATTTAATTCAACCGGTGTAATTTCTCCTTCAAATTGTTCTACGGTGTTTCTTTTGAGTGGGCCCTAACCCACAGGTCTTTTCCCAGGATCTTACCTGACTCTTCTTATTTTCCCGGTGTTACTCTCAAATTCTTTTCCAAGTTTGACGTAAGAATGAGTTATCATCAGCCAAATGCCTTCTTCTTGATCTTTCAAATTATTTCATCGTTGGTTCAACCTTTCCATTTTTCATTCCGGAGTATCTCAACAATTTGGTGGTGTTTCTCATCGCCATTCACAGATATTGAAGACTGAAGAAGAGTTTTACCTCTATATCTTATCCGTTCTCTCAGAGATTCGTGGTTCTAATTCGAGACCATCCTTTCATAATTGTTTTGATCGTGAGAATTCTTTTCACCCATCCGAAGCATTTCTTGAGTTGTTTTCCATTTTTTTCCTCCGAAGGCCATCTTTTCAAATATTATTCATTTCAGCTGGCAGCTCACATTCTCCAAATCTTACCGGTGCATCAATCAAATATCCTCTAATCAGTTCTTGATCTCTTTGTTCTGATGTATCTAAATCCCCTCAAGCTTCTTCGTTCATTTGCTAATTCTTTCCGGTGTTTCTTTATCTTTTCTTCGTTCATTTTCAATTCTTACGGTGGCTTGTTCAATATTCCTCTTCTTACGTTATCATACTTCCGTTCTTTCAAATCCTACCGGTGGATCATCGAAGGCCTCTTCAAGTTTGCGCATTATCTATCTTAATCCTTTCTACGAGAGTAAGTAGTGTGCCAATTCCATTGGTTGTCATAAATTTGAATTGGTGAAGGATAAGCATAATGTAATTCTTATTCTTGTTTCATCGAATTGATTCAATTCCTTATTCCGGAGTGGCTCATCATACATATTCTTGGTTTCAAGTGCTCATCTTTCTTTCCCGGAGTTCCAAGCTCTCGCAATTATGTTATCACGGAGATCTATCTAAATCTTTACAAGGTTCCACATTGTGTTTTCAACTACCGTTTCTTTCCGTTTGATCATTCTTTTGTTTAACGGAGTTCTTCATGGAGGTTCTACATGATGGTGCTTCAAGGATTTAACTCCTTCTCAAAGGGTTCATCAAGATTCTTTTCAGAGAAGCTCAAGCTTTCTTCATATTGTAATCCGGAGTGCAATTCTTTCTTCCGTATCATTGGAGGTGGTATTATGTCATTCTTGATAATTTGAATTCATGTTTTCATGATTCACATGTTGTCAAGAATGAGATATATTAAATCCATCAATCTCTTCATTCGAGTTAACTTGGGTTATTTTTCACCTAAAGCTTTCCCTAAGGATTTTGCTATTTATGGTGCTTATAAACGACCCTAGTCTTCATTTATCCTCCCGGTGAGATATGTTTCTCGTCTTCTTGTTCATATCAATCCAATCTTGTTTTTCGTGAGTGGCAGGTTGTCATCTCATAATTTGACATGTATTCCATAAGACCATATCAAGATTATTCTTTTCGTTGTTGGTTTTCCAACAACTCCGTTCTAGCATTTGTTGTTATCGTGCTCTCTCAAGATCTTGTTTCACTTCGTTCATTCCATTCCACTCTTTCTTCTATTCCGGAGGCATTGTGATGTTCCTCTCTGCAACCCATCTTCTTGTTTTGTCAGGATCATGATGTTTTCGTCCTTATCCTTTTAACCGTACTGCCGCCTGAAATCGTTCTTACCCATTGTGCCATTCTTTCAATAGTTCCGAAGGCAGCGTATTGTTGTTTTCATCAAGTATCCCCTCATCTTGTCAAATTCATGTTCAATCCCTTCCATTTACACTCGCAGTGCTGTCCAAATTATATCAGTCTTATTCCTTCTCTATCTTGTTTTTAACCAGAGTGGTTTCAATATATATCTTGCCCTTCAACCTCAAGGTTTTTCGCAATGTTCTTTGTCCCTCTTTTCTACCGGAGTGCTTTCAACTTCGTTCATCGTCGTTGCTTTTTTCTTTCAAGTTGTTCAACTTTTCAAGGTTCTTTGGTTTCACTCGTTTGTCAGGGAAGCAACTTAGTTTTACCTCTTCTCTTTCTCTTCCTTTTTCCCTCCAGTGCCATTCTAGATCTTGGGACGAGATCCTCTTGTAGTGGTGGAGTGTTGTAATGCCCCGAGACCGATGTGCCAGGTGTCGTCCAGTTATTCGCTGTTGTTTGCCTTGTCATTGCTTGCGTGTCATGCATTGCATATCATGTCATCATGTGCATTTCATTTGCATACGTGTTCGTCTCATGCATCCGAGCATTTTCCCCGTTGTCCGTTTTGCATTCCGGCGCTTCGTTCTCCTCCGGTGGTCATTTCTACCTTTCTCTCGTGGTGGGGATTAAACATTTCCGGATTGGACCGAGACTTGCCAAGCGGCCTTGGTTTACTACCGGTAGACCGTCTGTCAATTTTCGTATCATTTGGACCTCGTTTGATGCTCCAACGGTTAACCGAGGGACCGAGAAGGCCTCGTGTGTGTTGCAGCCCAACACCCCTCCAATTTGGCCCAAAACCCACCTAAACCTGTTCCATCATCTCGGTCGTTCGATCACGATCGCGTGGCCGAAAACCGCACCTCATTTGGACTCTCCTAGCTCCCTCTACCTATAAATATGTGATCCCTTCCGAAAATCCCGCAGTCCAAACCCTAGATCCAACTCCCGCACGCCGCCGGACATGTCCGTCCCGCCGCTGGACGTGTCCGCCGCCGCCGCCACATCACTCCGACCAATGGGAACCTGCCACGTCATCTCAGCGACAGCTCCCGGCCAACCGGAGCGTGCCACCTCAGCCGCGCCTCTCTCTCCTCTCCGCCGCGGCCCGCGCAGCCCACCGCGGGCCCGCCCAGCCCGTTCCCCACCGCCGCGCGCCCAAGTCGCTCGTTCCCTTCGCGCCGCCATCAGCCGCCGACTCCGCCGCCGGAGCATCGCCGGACTCCGCCGTCTTCGCTGGAGTTGCTCGCTGCCGGCCACCGCATCCCGCCGCCTTCGCGCCTTGCCCCGGCCGCTCGCCGGAGCGCCGCAACCCGCGCAGCGCCCCGCCCGCGCCACGGGCTCCCTGCCTCGCCGGAGTTGCTTCACGCTCGCCGGAGCGCCGTGGCCTGCCCTCGTTGCAGCTCCGCCTCTCGCCGCTGCTCGTCCACGGGGCCCGAGCGCCGCCGTCTTGGACAGATCCGGACCCGGGGAGTCAAGCCCCGCCGGACCCGCCGCTCCTTTGCCATTCCGGTGATCGCCGGAGTTCAAGCTCGCCTCGCCGGAGTCCGTACCTCGCTGGAGAAGAAGGTGGACCGGATCCACCGGGAGTCCAACCAAACGGCCTCCCCGTGGCCCGATCCATTCCGTCCCGCACCACCTCGTCCCGCGTTGACTTTTCGCGGAGGTATAATGCCACTAAGTCACTGAAATTCCCAGATCCATATGCCCATGTTCATCATGTCGTATCTCATCATCCGTAGCTCCGTTTCGGGCATATAGCATATCAAAATGTTCGTCTCAGAGAGTACATCATTTCATCTCGTTGCATCATTTTCATTTGAGTTCATCTTGATGCCTAAAATGCTGTTAGAAGAGTGCTACTTGAGATAATTGTTAGATCTGCTGCTCCATTTAGGTATTTGTCATTTTTGCCATGATTAATGTGTGCATGATATGTCCATGAGCTCTACATACGTTTTGTTATATGTTTTGCCATCTCTCCAGAGGTGCAACCCATGTATTTTTGTGATGTGTGTGTGGTACTAGCACAAGCTTACAAAGTGAGGCACTTGGTAATGTTGATTTCAGGGACTTACCATTTCCACTAACTCCTTGACCTGTTTTTCTCATGATGCCATATGTTCATGTTGTTTCCTAGTGATCCGTACCTCTTTTGAGGATGATCAGTAAGGATGTTTTGTTAATCTTGTAGTGACCTATCCATACATGTCCTTTTTTACAATTATGGAATACCCTAGCTTGAGTCAATCGAGCTCTACTTTTGCTATTTCGTGAATCTGGGCAGATTGTCTACTTGTTAGCGATTTTGCCGAGGATGTTGTAGTTGATCCGCGCATGCTATGTTATTGTTCTTGCCATGTCTAGCTTGTATAATGTGTATTCTTGATGGGTGTATGCTTAGTTTGTCACGACTTGCTCTTTAGTGAGTGCATCGAGCTCGTAAACATGCCTACTTGATATCTGTTTTCAGCATGCTCCAGTTTTCACTAAGTCTGTAACCTGATTATGTTTTTGCCATGTTCACATGCTTGCAAATGTATTTTCTGATCCCTTTTGGCTCAAGGTCACTAAGGGACTTTTGTTAAGCTCTTTGAGTAGCTCCATTCCATACTTTACTTTGCCATGTTCAGGTCCTGTAGCATATAGTTTTCATGCTCCAAAGTGTGCTACCTGATCTGAAATTCCAGGCTTGTGTTAATTCCACTAAGTCTGAAACCTGTTTACCAATTGCACTTTTGCCATGCTTGTTTGAACCTGTTAATGGATGAATTGGCCGTAGCTCAGTGTTCATCTTTTGTTAAGCTTCTTGAGTGGATCCCTTCCATGTATTTTGTTGCCATGTTTGAGTGCTGTAGCATGTTCATCTTGTTGCATTTAGAAGGCTACTTGATGTATATCGCAGACCAGTGCCATATTTGATTTGCTTGCCATTTCCAAACCGTAACTCCGATTCCGGTGATCTTTATATCGATTTCAACCGAAATTACCTCACCTTTCCAGTGGCACTCTTGGATTTCCAAGTTGAGGCCAGGTTCATGCATTCCTTGTCCAATCATGCATATGCATTGCATACCGCATCCCGCATATCATACCATGTTCATGTGTGGTTTGTTTACTATGTTGTGTGTTTCTTTCCGGTGTTTGCTTCTTCGGGTTGGTTTCGGCAATGTGGCGTTTGTGAGGACCCGTTCATCTACGTCCGTTTGTCTTCTTCATGGACTCGTTCTTCTTCCTTGCGGGATTTCAGGCAAGATGATCATACCCTCGAAATCACTTCTATCTTTGCTTGCTTAGTTTCTCGCTCTTTTGCTATGCCTATGTTGTGATACCTACCACTTGCTTATCATGCCTCCCATATTGTTGAACAAAGCTTCTAACTCACCTTGTCCTAGCAAACCATTGTTTGGCTATGTTACCGCTTTGCTCAGCCCCTCTTATAGCGTTGTTAGTTGCAGGTGAAGATTGAAGTTTGTTCCTTGTTGGAACATGGAGATAATGTTCGTTGTTGGAACATGTTTACTTGTTGGGATATCACAATATATCTTCTTTAATTAATGCATCTATATACTTGGTAAAGGGTGGAAGGCTCGGCCTCATGCCTGGTGTTTTGTTCCACTCTTGCCGCCCTAGTTTCCGTCATATCGGTGTTATGTTCCCGGATTTTGTGTTCCTTACGTGGTTGGGTAATAATGGGAACCCCTTGACAGTTCGCCTTGAGTAAAGCTCTTCCAGCAATGCCCAACATTGGTTTTACCATTCGCCACCTATCCTCTTTTTCCCTTGGGATTCGCGGACTCAAGGGTCATCTTTATTTTAACCCCCCCGGGCCAGTGCTCCTCTAAGTGTTGGTCCGAACTGAGCTGCCTGCGGGGCCACCTTGGGGAAACTTCAGGGTTGGTTTTACTCGTAGCTAGTCTCATCTGAGTGTGCCCTGAGAACGAGATATGTGCAGCTCCTATCGGGATTTGTCGGCACATTCAGGCGGTGTTGCTGGTTTAGTTTTACCCTGTCAAAATGTCTTGTAGAACCGGGATACCGAGTCTGATCGGAATGTCTCGGGAGGAGGTCTATTCCTTCGTTGACCGTGAGAGCTTGTGATGGGCTAAGTTGGGACACCCCTGCAGGGATTTGAACTTCCAAAAGCCGTGCCCGCGGTTATGGGCAGATGGGAATTTGTTAATGTCCGGTTGTAGAAAACCCGAAGTTGACCTTAATCAAAATGCATCAACCGCGTGTGTAACCGTGATGGTCTCTTTCCGGCGGAGTCCAGGAAGTGAACACGGTGTTGGAGTTATGCTTGACGAAGGTTGTTTTAGGATCACTTCTTGATCATACTTTTATCGACCATACTTTGCCTTCTCTTCTCGCTCTCATTTGCGTATGTTAGCCACCATATATGCTAGTCGCTTGCTGCAGCTCCACCTCATACCTTTACCTTACCCATAAGCTTAAATAGTCTTGATCGCGAGGGTGCGAGATTGCTGAGTCCCCGTGGCTCACAGATACTTCCAAAACCAGTTTGCAGGTGCCGATGTGTCCGTGCAGATGACGCAACCAAGCTCAAGAAGGAGCTCTATGAAGATCTTGTCCTTTATGTTGTTTCTTTCTAGTTGATCAGTAGTGGAGCCCAGTTGGGGTCGATCAGGGACCGTGTCGCATTTGGGGTTCTTCTTTTATTTTGGTTCCGTAGTCGGACCTTGATTGTATTTGGATGATGTAATGCTTTATTCATGTAATTGTGTGAAGTGGCGATTGTAAGCCAACTATGTATCTTTTTCCCCTATTGTATTACATGGGTTGTGTGAAGATTACCTCACTTGCGACATTGCTTTCAATGCGGTTATGCCTCTAAGTCATGCTTCGACACATGGGAGATATAGCCGCATCGAGGGCATTACATAGAGGTAGAGGCGTCGATAAAAATAAAATACGTACATGAGGGCATCATGATTATTCTCATAACAGCAACATACATAGATATTGTCATATGATTACTTATGTTCAAGTGATGATCTATTCACAATGCAAAAGTATGAATCAGAAACCTTATTTTGAACCAACAAACTATAACCTCAGTCATTGAAGCAATTGCAATTTATCATAACATCAGAAAGAGTCTATGTCAGAGCTAAAAATCAAGTCCACATACTCAACTATCATCTAGTCCTTCATAATTCCTAACACTCACGCAATACTTGTGGTTGCGGAGTTTTAATCGGACACAGAGAAAGATAGGGACTTATAGTTTCGCCCCACAACCTTTTACCTCGAGGGTAACGTCAACAATAATAACTCATGCCCCATACATCCAATTATATATATATATATATATATATATCAGGTTCTTTCCAACATGTTGGGCTTGCCAAAGGATAAAATCAAAAAGAGAGAGGTGAAGATCACCATGACACTTGCATAAGGTAGAAGATAATAATAAAAGATAGGCCCTTCATAGAGAGAAGCAGAGGTTGCCATGCGCTTTTATGGTTGGATGCACAAAATCTTAATGCGAAAGAACGTCACTTTATATTGGCCCTTGTGATATGAACCTTTATTATGCAGTCCGTCGCTTTATTACTTCCACATCACAAGATCGTATAGAGCTTATTTCTCCCACACTAATCATACATATTTAGAGCAATTTTTATTGCTTTGCACCGATGACAACTTACTTGAAGGATCTTACTCAAATCATAGGTAGATATGGTGGACTCTCATGGCAAAACTGGTTTAAGGGTATCTGGAAGCACAAGTAGTATCTCTACTTGGTGCTGGGAATTTGGCTAGCAAGAGGGGGAAAGGCAAGCTCAACATGTTGGACGATCCATGACAACATACTTTATCTCCAATATAAGAAAACATAACCCATTACGTTGTCTTCCTTGTCCAACATCAACTCTTTAGAATGTCATATTTTGATGAGTGCTCCCAATCATAAAAGATGTCAATAATAGTATATTTATATGTGAAACCTCTCTTTCCTTATTACTTCCTATTAATTGCAACGATGACCAAAGCTATGTCTGCCAACTCCCAACAACTCTTAATCATCACACTCTTTCTATGTGAAGTCATTACTATCAATAAGATCAATATGAACTTTTGTTTCTTCTTATTCTTTTTCTCTTTTCTTTTATTCACCCCAGATCATAGCAAGAAAATCAAGCCCTTGACTCAACACTAATCTTTATTATATAGCTCACGGACTTGATTACATAGAGAGATCATAAAGCAAAACTTAAAACTAAATCATGCCATAAACTTTATTCTACTAGATCAAAATACTACTAATAGGATCGAACTAAGGAAAACGGTAAAGATAGGAGTTGTGATCGTGATACGATATCGGGGCACCTCCCCCAAGCTTGGCGGTTGCCAAGGGGGAGTGCCCATACCCAAGTTATTATATCTCCTTGGTTGGTGAAGATGGAGGTGTTATTGACTTAGTTGATGGCATAGACTTCTCCCTTAATTTACGCTTGAGGACGGCATTTTGATCCCTTAGATCATCAATCTCCCACTCCAGGGTTAATATCTTTTTGCATACGTCCTGCTTACTTTCCTGCAAGAGATGAAAAGGGATAAACTCGAATTTTGGTTTCTTTACCCTATCAGGGAGACTTGACTTTTTGAACTCCACGTGCATATCCCCAGGTTGAGGTAATGTGGCTTCATCTTCATTTGAGCTCGTCTCCTCCTTCTCATTGGGTTCATAGTCCTCTTCTTCCTCCGTGGTCCAACCATCGTGCTCCATATCTCCATAGACCTTAGGATTAGCTAAGTAATCATCCACATAGCTTTCTCCTTCCAAATCCTGGGAAGACATGTTGATCTAATCTGCAGCGGGACAGCTCGAAACAAAAATAGAGGATAATTGCGTGATACGGGAGTCAAAACCTTCGGGAGAATATATAGTGAATTTTTACCGACCAAAATACGTATCGTGCAACAAAACAGAGTCCGGAAGGTACACGAGGTGCTCACGAGGTAGGGGGGTGCGCCCAGGGGGTAGGGCGCGCCCTCCACCCTCGTGGGGCCCTCATGTCCTTCCCGGACTGCTACTTAATTTTTTATTTTTCTAAATATTCCAAAACCTTGAAATATTGCCTTAAAAATTGTTTTGGAGTCGGTTTACTTACCGTACCACATACCTATTCCTTTTCGGAGTCTGAAACATTCTAGAAAGTGTCCCTTATGTATTCCTCCAGGGTTACGGTTTCAATAATATTGGTTTGAACATTTATGGGATTACCTAAGATATAATGTTTGATTCTTTGACCGTTTACCACCTTCGGATTTGTGCCTTCGAAGTTGTTGATTTTTATGGCACCGGAACGATAGACCTCCTCGATAACATAGGGGCCTTCCCATTTAGAGAGAAGTTTTCCTGCAAAAAATCTTAAACAAGAGTTGTATAGCAATACATAATCACCTACATTAAACCCACACTTTTGTATCCTTTTGCCATGCCATCTTTTAACCTTTTCTTTAAACAACTTGGCATTTTCATAAGCTTGGGTTCTCCATTCATCAAGTGAGCTAATATCAAATAACCTCTTTTCACCGGCAAGTTTGAAATCATAGTTGAGCTCTTTGATAGCCCAATATGCCTTATGTTCTAGTTCGAGAGGTAAGTGACATGCTTTTCCATATACCATTTTATACGGAGACATACCCATAGGATTTTTATATGCAGTTCTATAGGCCCATAATGCATCATCAAGTTTCTTGGACCAATTCTTTCTAGACCTATTGACAGTCTTTTGCAAAATTAATTTGAGTTCTCTATTACTCAATTCTACTTGACCACTAGACTGTGGGTGATACGGAGATGCAATTCTATGATTGACGTCATATTTAGCAAGCATTTTACGGAAAGCACCATGAATAAAATGTGAACCACCATCAGTCATTAAATATCTAGGGACTCCAAACCTTGGAAAAATAACTTCTTTAAGCATTTTAATAGAAGTGTTATGATCAGCACTACTAGTTGGAATAGCTTCTACCCACTTAGTAACGTAATCAACAGCAACTAAAATATGTGTATATCCATTAGAGGCAGGAAAAGGTCCCATATAATCAAAGCCCCAAACATCAAATGGTTCAATAACAAGTGAATAATTCATAGGCATTTCTTGACGTCTACTAATATTACCAATTCTTTGACATTCATCACAAGATAGGACAAACTTACGGGCATCCTTGAAGAGAGTAGGCCAATAAAAACCGGATTGCAATACCTTATGTGCAGTTCTATCTCCCGCGTGGTGTCCTCCATAAGTTTCGGAGTGGCACTTGGTAGGATCTGTTCCTGTTCATGCTCAGGTACACAACGTCTAATAACACCATCTACTCCTTCTTTATAAAGATGTGGGTCATCCCAAAAGTAATGTCTCAAATCATAGAAGAACTTTTCTTTTGTTGGTATGTGAAGCTAGGTGGTATAAATTTAGCAACTATGTAATTAGCATAATCAGCATACCAAGGGGTACTACGAGAAGTACTTATGACATTTAATTGTTCATCAGGAAAGCTATCATCAATAGGTAGTGGGTCATCAAGAACATTCTCTAACCTAGATAAGTTGTCTGCAACGGGGTTCTCAGCTCCTTTTCTATCAACAATATGCAAATCAAATTCTTGTAGCAAGAGAACCCATCTAATAAGTCTAGGTTTAGCATCTTTCTTCTCCATAAGATATTTAATAGCAGCATGATCAGTGTGGATAGTTACTTTAGAATCAACAATATAAGGTCTGAACTTATCACAAGCAAATACAACTGCTAAAAGTTCTTTTTCAGTAGTAGCATAATTTCTTTGAGCATTGTCTAGAGTCTTACTAGCATAATGGATAACATTTAATTTCTTATCAACTCTTTGCCCTAGAACAGCACCTACAGCATAATCGCTAGCATCACACATAATTTCAAAGGGTAAATTCCAATCAGGTGGCTGAACAATAGGTGCAGAGACTAATGCTTTCTTAAGTATTTCAAATGCTTCTACACAATCATCATCAAAGACAAATGGTATATCTTTTTGTAATAAATTAGTCAGAGGCCGAGAAATTTTTGAGAAGTCCTTAATGAACCTCCTATAAAATCCGGCGTGACCAAGGAAACTTCTTATACCTTTGATGTCCTTGGGACATGGCATCTTTTCAATAGCATCAACCTTGGCTTTATCAACTTCAATACCTCTTTCAGAAACTTTATGCCCCAAGACAATACCTTCATTAACCATAAAGTGGCACTTTTCCCAATTCAAGACAAGATTAGTTTCTTCACATCTCTGCAAAACTCGATCAAGATTGCTCAAGCAATCATCAAAAGAAGATCCATAGACGGAAAAGTCGTCCATGAAAACCTCACAAATCTTTTCACAAAAGTCAGAGAATATAGCCATCATGCATCTTTGAAAGGTAGCAGGTGCATTACATAAACCAAAAGGCATACGTCTATAAGCAAAAGTACCAAAAGGGCATGTAAAAGTAGTCTTTGATTGATCTTTAGCCGACACAGGTATTTGAGAGAAACCAGAATAACCATCTAGAAAGCAGTAATGTGTATGTTTGCATAATCTTTCTAGCATTTGATCGATAAAAGGTAAGGGGTAATGATCTTTCTTAGTAGCCTTATTTAATTTGCGGAAATCAATTACCATCCTATAACCTGTAATAATTCTTTGTGGAATCAATTCATCTTTATCATTAGGAACAACAGTAATACCTCCCTTCTTAGGGACACAATGAACATGACTTACCCACTGACTATCAGCAACGGGATAAATTATACCTGCCTCCAGAAGCTTTAGTATTTCTTTTCTTACCACTTCTTTCATTTTAGGATTCAGACATCGTTGAGGATCACGAACTGGTTTGGCATCTGCTTCCAAATTTATTTTATGTTGACATAGAGTGGGACTAATGCCCTTAAGATCATCAAGAGTATATCCAATAGCAGCACGGTGCTTCTTCAGAGTTTTCAATAATCTTTCTTCTTCATGCTCTGAAAGGTTAGCACTAATAATAACAGGATATATCTTCTTTTCATCAAGATAAGCATATTTAAGATTATCAGGCAACAGTTTAAGCTCAAACACGGGATCACCCTTAGGTGGAGGGGGATCCCCTAGGATTTCAACAGGCAAATTGTGTTTCAGCATAGGTTCCTGTTTAAAGAATACTTCATCTATTTCCCTTCTTTCATTCATAAACATATCATTCTCATGGTCTAGCAAATATTGTTCTAAAGGATCACTAGGAGGTACGGCAATAGAAGCAAGACCAATAATTTCATCCTTACTAGGCAATTCTTCTTCATGGTGTTGTTTACTAAATTTAGAGAAATTAAACTCATGAGTCATATCATCTAAGCCGACAGTAACAACATCCCTTGTGCAATCTATGGTAGCATTAACAGTATTTAAGAAGGGTCTACCAAATATAATGGGACAAAAGCTATCTTGTGGGGAACCAAGAACAAGAAAATCAGCAGGATATTTAGTTTTCCCACACAAGACTTCAACATCTCTAACAATTCCCATTGGTGAAATAGTATCTCTATTAGCAAGTTTAATAGTAACATCAATTTCTTCTAACTCAACAGGTGCAATGTCATGCATAATTTCTTTGTATAAGTCAATAGGTATTGCACTAGCACTAGCACCCATATCACATAAGCCATGATAACAATGATCTCCTATTTTAACAGAAATAACAGGCATGCCTACCACAGGTCTAGGTTTATCTGTATCACGGGGTTTAGCAATTCTAGCAGTTTCATTACAGAAGTAAATAACATGCCCATCTATATTATCAGACAAGAGATCTTTAACAATAGCAATATTAGGTTCTACTTTAACTTGCTCAGGAGGTGTATATGTTTTAATATTGCTTTTACGAACCACAGTTGAAGCTTTAGCATGATCCTTTATCCTAACAGGGAAAGGTGGTTTCTCAACATAACAAGTAGGAACAATAGGATCATTATAAGTGACAGTCTTTTCTTCAACTTTAATAGGTGCAGCTACTTTTACTTCTATGGGAGGATGATATTTAAACCACTTCTCCTTAGGGAGATCAACATAAGTAGCAAAAGATTCACAGAAAGAAGCTACTATCTCAGAATCAAGTCCATATTTAGTGCTAAACTTACGGAAAATATCGGTATCCATAAAAGATTTAACACAATCAAACTTAGGTGTCATACCTGACTCCTTACCTTTGTCGAGATCCCAATCTTCAGAGTTGCGTTTAATTCTATCCAATAAATCCCATCTAAATCCAATAGTCTTCATCATAAAAGAGCCAGCACAAGAAGTATCGAGCATGGTGCGATTATTTTCAGAAAGCCGAGCATAAATTTTTGAAGAATTGTTTCTCTTGGGAGCTCATGATTGGGGCATGAATATAACATTGATTTAAGCCTCCCCCAAGCTTGAGCGATGCTTTCTCCTTCGCGAGGCCAAAAATTATATATATAATTGCGATCACGATGAACAAGATGCATAGGGTAATACTTTTGATGAAATTCCAATTTCAATCTTCTATAGTTCCATGATCTCGTATCATCACATAGCCTATACCATATCAATGCGTCTCCCTTCAAAGATAAAGGGAAGACCTTCTTCTTAGCAACATCATCGGGTATACCTGCAAGCTTAAATAATCCACAAACTTCATCCACATATATTAGGTGTTCATCAGGATGCTTTGTTCCATCTCCTGTAAAAGGATTAGCTAGCAGTTTTTCTATCATACCCGAAGGATACTCATAAGGAATTTCATTTTCAATAGGTTCAGTAGGTTGAGGAGCAACTCTTTGCTCTACTGGTCGGGGTGAAGATACCCCGAACAAGCCCCTCAGAGGATTACTTTCCATAGTAACAAGTGACAGTAAATTTCAGCACACTATATAAATTTTTCCTTACCAAATTCCACCTACCAAAGGCGCTTCACTCCCCGGCAACGGCGCCAGAAAAGAGTCTTGATGACCCACAAGTATAGGGGATCTATCGTAGTCCTTTCGATAAGTAAGAGTGTCGAACCCAACGAGGAGCAGAAGGAAATGATAAGCGGTTTTCAGCAAGGTATTCTCTGCAAGTACTGAAATAAGTGGTAACAGATAGTTTTGTGATAAGATAATTTGTAACGAGCAACAAGTAACAAAAGTAAATAAAGTGCAGCAAGGTGGCCCAATCCTTTTTGTAGCAAAGGACAAGCCTGGACAAACTCTTATATAAGGAAAAGCGCTCCCGAGGACACATGGGAATATCGTCAAGCTAGTTTTCATCACGTTCATATGATTCACGTTCGGTACTTTGATAATTTGACATGTGGGTGGACCGGTGCTTGGGTGCTGTTCTTACTTGAACAAGCATCCCACTTATGATTAACCTCTATTGCAAGCATCCGCAACTACAACAAAAGTATTAAGGTAAACCTAACCATAGCATGAAACATATGGATCCAAATCAGCCCCTTACGAAGCAACGCATAAACTAGGGTTTAAGCTTCTGTCACTCTAGCAACCCATCATCTACTTATTACTTCCCAATGCCTTCCTCTAGGCCCAAATAATGGTGAAGTGTTATGTAGTCGACGTTCACATAACACCACTAGAGGCTAGACAACATACATCTCATCAAAATATCGAACGAATACCAAATTCACATGACTACTAATAGCAAGACTTCTCCCTTGTCCTCAGGAACAAACATAACTACTCACAAAGCATATTCATGTTCATAATCAGAGGGGTAATAATATGCATAAAGGATCTGAACATATGATCTTCCACCAATTAAACCAACTAGCATCAACTACAAGGAGTAATTAACACTACTAGCAACCTACTAGCACCAATCCCGGACTTGGAGACAAGAATTGGATACAAGAGATGAACTAGGGTTTTGAGATGAGATGGTGCTGATGAAGATGTTGATGGAGATTGCCCTCTCCCGATGAGAGGAGCGTTGGTGATGATGATGGAGATGATTTCCCCCTCCGGGAGGGAAGTTTCTTCGGCAGAACAGCTCTGCCAGAGCTCTAGATTGGATCTGCCAAGGTTCCGCCTCGTGGCGGCAGAGTTTCATCCCGAAAGGTTGCTTCTTATTTTTTTCTCGACAAAAGACTTCATATAGGAGAAGATGGTCATCGGAGAGCCACCAGGGGGCCCACGAGGTAGGGGGGCATGCCCTAGGGGGGGGGGCGCCCCCCACTCTCATGGAAAGGGTGTGGGCCCCCTGGTCTTCATCTTTGGCGAGAATTTTCATTATTTATTATAAGGTATTCCGTGGAGTTACAGGACTTTTGGAGTTGTGCAGAATAGGTCTCTAATATTTGCTCCTTTTCCAGCCCAGAATTCCAGCTGCCGGCATTCTCCCTCCTTATGTAAACCATGTAAAATAAGAGAGAATAGCCATAAGTATTGTGACATAATGTGAAATAACATCCCATAATGCAATAAATATCGATATAAAAGCATGATGCAAAATGGAAGTATCAGGAAGAAAACAGGGCATGCAATAATTCACATTTATGTTGTCTAAGCAAACAGAATAGCAGGACCTAATTTCACAGATATGATGGCTAATTAAACAGGATAGCATGACACAATTTCACCTGTATGATGGCTAACTAAACAGGATAGAATGACATACTTCAAAATATGATGACTATGTAAACAGGATGACATGATATAACTATACGATGTGTCTATTAAAGTGGTTGGCATGCCATAAATCACAACCATGTCGTCGATGGAAACATGATGGCATGATATAATTCATGGATACAATGACATAATTTAAAATATGATGACTATGTAAACAGGATGAGATGATATAACTATATTATGTCTTTAGAAAATGGGTTGGCATGCCATAATTCAGATACATGCTGTCTATGTAAACATCATGGCATGACATAATTCAAATATATGATTTATATACTAAGGAAGTGAGCAGAGGGAAATCGCATATATGATGTGTCAACTAAGGAGATGGCATTCAATATTGTGCATATGATGTAAAAACTAAGAATTGCAATACAACATATGCATTATATGAGTAATATAACCCTGCCAAGTTTGAGCATACACCTCAGGGGGATAATAGGACTGGTCATCTACCTCTGAATCCTCCTCTAAAGAGCTATCTGTAACCAGCAAGATATCTGCTTCAGCAGGTAGCATTGTCTGCTCTGAAGACCTTGTTTTCACTCCAGATTTCTCAATCACCAATTCAAATGGCTGATGCACAGGAAGAGCAGTTGAATATACAAACATTGTCGACAAAAGCAATGAGAAATACAAAAAAAGGACGGCATGATATGATTCACATATATGACGCTTGCCTAAACAGCATGGCATTGCATAATTCACATACATAATGCCTTGCACCAAGATAACATTGCATAATTCACATATATAATGTCTTGCAACAAGATGGCATTGCATAATTCACATATATGGTAATTAGACACTAAACAGGTGGCATTCACACAAAGCATGTCTAAACTAAGCAAATGACATAGCAATGCAAGATACCATACACACGATATGAGCAACATAACCCTGCCAAGTTAGGGCATGCACCTCGGGGGGGGGGGGATATGACTGTTCATCTGTCTCTGAATCCTACTCTGAGGAGCTATCGATAACCAACAACACATGCGCTTCGTCAGATAACATTGTCTGCTCTGAAGACCTTGTTTCCACTCCAGATTTTTCCATGACCGTGCCGAATGGCTGATGCACAGGAAGAGTAATTGAATGTACTAAAATTGTTGACAAATTTAACACGTAATAAAAAATGATGGCATGATATAATTCACATATTAGATGACTGGCTAACCAGGGTGGTATTGCAAAATTCACATATATGATTCCTGGCTAGACAAGATGGCATTGCATGATTCACATATACAATAAAGAAACTAAACAGATGGCATTGAAACAAAGCATGTCTAAACTAAGCAGATGACATCTTTAATGTATACAGTAAGCAATGCAAGGCACCATATGCATGATATTACCAACATCAGCATGCCAAGTTAGAGCGAAGACCTCATGGGGTAAATAGGAGTGGTCTTCTCCTTCTGAATCCCCCTCAGAATAGTTATCTTCCTCTTGATTATGATCCGAAATGGGTGGAGGGGGGGGGGCTGCCTTTGCGCCCACCATGGAATGACATTTGCATGAAATTTTATTGCCACGCAAGGCTCGTCTCTTTTGCTCTACATGATCAGTTCCATTGTGTACAATAACTGGCATGCATAGGAATAAAACATAGTGAGATTATGTAAGGAGTGCATGCACAAATCCAGAGTGATGGTAGCAAACTGTGGATAGACCCAAAACCAATGATAGCAGGCAGATAATAGCTTTAGTTAAAAAATATAGATAATGGCTCCTTTAATGTTTGTTTGCACCCAACATGAAACTCATAGTAGACACCGGAGATTAACCAGATAGTAGACAGATAGTACTGATTGCTGCCCCAATATGTACCCCACAACCATTTAAAAACTCAAGTTTCAGCATTAGTTTGGACCTAACTTGGAGTCTAATAAGTGAACACGACGATAATGTAGCATGTCATCATATTAAGCGATGCATAACGTAAGCAGACACGAAAGAGTGCGACCTCTCTTGCGGACCCGCGTAGTCCTCAAGGTCATCTACTCAGTTGATGATGATAATGCAGTTGCCGTGGCTGCCGGCGGCGGGGAAGAAGATCTGAGGCAGCGAAAGACAGTCTGGAGAGCGGATCCCTGCTGTGGTGAACCCTTCCGTCATTGGAGCAGCTGAGCTGGGGTGGAACACAGCGCCGCAGGAGCAGGACAAACCACACAAGGTTTTCTTTGACACATATCTATAACATAAGTAATTGAGTAAGGGCTTGTTTGAATTTGAGTATTCTAACAATGCAGGGATAGGAAATAGACAGGAATAGGATAGGAATGCACGTGCAAAACAGAGAATTTAAAAAACACATGATTTCCGCCAATCTGGGTGTTTGATTCACAACAATTGGAAGATCACAGGATGAAAAAAAGCATGGTGAGATTAAGTCAAACCACAAGAAAATGTACAGTTATAATGCTATTATGCTACTATCTCTTAGTCTTGTGCTTGATGAATAGGAATATGAAAAGGAGGAGAAGTGGAAATTAGAATTCCTACGGTTTGTCTTTCAAGGAGACACTAAAGGAACAAATCCTACAATTTTCCTTTGCTCCATTCCTTTGCACCAAATTCATGAAAAGTAGTACCATAGGAAACTTTCCAATTCCGATGTTTTTCATTCACTTTTCCTTTCAAGCACTGGCGATTCTAGTAGGCAGGCTTGAGCAAGGAAAATCCTACACTAAAAAAATGTTTTTGTGCTATTTCTATTACTTTGGACCCAGGCCACTGCCATACTAGCTCAACTCCCAGGCCCATCGACAAATGCACATCTCAAACACGCAGAGATAAATAATGATGGCGTTCAAGAGAGTCCATCATGGATAGCTAAGTTGCCTGGTACCTCACTGCTTGTCATATAGTAGGATAAAATAATCGTATTTCCCGTTACTACGAGTGCTCAATGGACAATATATATAACATGTAGAGTAAAAAAGAGATGCAACAAGTGTACAACCTCTTTGGCGAAGCCATGTCGATCTCAGCGTGATTGGGTTGGCCGGTGAGGATGCTCCGGCTGACTTGGCTCCTCGGAGGAGCGGAAGAAGATCTTAGGCGTCTGGATATGGAGCCCAAGGTACTGCTCCCCTGTGATGGAGGGTTTCATCGTTGGAGCAGCTCCGGTGAGTTGTACGACGCCGAGGCTGAAGTAGGACAAGAGAGACAATGAACAACGTTAACCTGAGTGGAATTCTAATAGCATCTCCAATACATGACGTAAAATACATAACCACAAAGTGCTAGATGTAAAATACATCAGCTGCTCATCTCTGAACTTAACTGTCAAAACTGAATTTAACTGTCGAAACTGAACTTAACTGTCGAAACTGAACTAACTGTCGAAACTGAATTTTGCTGTCGAAACTGAATTTTGCTGTCAAAACTGAACGCACTAGCAAGGTGAGGCTACACGTCGGTCGACTGACTTTTTCATCTCTGGTCAGTCGATTTTGCAGCCGTTGGATACGAAATCAAGGGCATGCGGTACATCTTCAACCTCCACCCCTAGGCCGCCAGCCACCACAGGCCAAACAACATCCCCTCGCCGCCCGCGGCCGGCGGTGCGCCGCCCCGCCTGTCCCAAAAACACTCCCCACCGCCGGTCCGCCGCCGCCCCGACCATCCCTCTAGCCCCCCGTGCCAAGCTTTTTCTCCGCCGATCCCCACGCCACCGCCCCGCCAACGCCCCGCCACCGCCAGCGACCACCACCCCCATCCTGAACCCTAATATAGATAGTGGGGTACCTCTCTGGCGAGCCCCCCTCCCCGCTGCGGCTGGTTCTTCCTTCACCCCGGCGAGCCCCCCCACTCCCTGAAAATCGACTGACCGAAAAGTCGATTCAGTCGATTGAAGTGTAGCTAAATAGGAGCAGCATCGCAAGCAAGAGCAAGAGCGAGAGCAGCAGCGCGAGCAAGAGCAATAGAAAGAGCAGACTAGGCAGGGGACCGAGAGCAAGAGCAGAGCAGCAGCGCGAGCGAGAGCTGAAGCGGCAGCAACTCCTACTGATGTGGACATCGCCGCCGAGGGAGCGACGTCGTGGAGGAAGTGGCTGGCGACACCACCGTGGATGGAGCCCCGTCGTGTCGGCTCGGGACCGAGCGTCGGCGGCACTGTGAGATCGAATCAAGAAGAAAATGCGGCGATTAGTGTACAACCTCTTTGGTGGCGTCGATTAGGCCGCAGCTTCATCCGAGGAAACAGTGATGATGATGCTCTTCCGCTGGTGTAGGTGAAGACAGCGGTGTGGGAATGGAGGTGGCGCGAAAGACGAGGGGAACATCGGGGAAGCTCCTTGGAGGTGGAGGACGGGGTGGCTGAACCGGCGGGACGATGAGATCGACGATGGATCCTCATCTGGTATGGTGGATGAGGGACGTCGAGGTGTTGATGTGGACGACATCGTCGGGGAAGAGGCTCCGGCTGGGTGGCGGACAGAGCATAGTGTGAGGTTTTGTCACGGGTTTTCGCGGCCTCGGTGTACGAATGGGTGGGCAAATGGGATGGCAGTGGGGAACCATGGCTTAGAGACGCGCTTGTCCAAAATGTGGGGTAAGTTACAAAAGTACCCCCACCGATTTGAGGCGGTTCTTTCGGTTCAGGGGTACCACAGGCATTTCGCGTGTCGGGATTTCACAGGAGGTGGGAGTTTTCGCATGCGTTGTAATTTTGGAATAGCAAGGCGCGGGTTGAGATGGAGGGAGTTGTCGGAGCACAACAAGACAAAGATATATCTTAAATATTTCAGGCTAACAAGGCACGAGTTGAAGAGGCGGGAGTTTCGCAGCACGATAGACAGAGGTGCTAGCTTGAATTTTCAGCATAACAAGGCGCGGCTTGAAATTTCGAAAGAACAAGCTTAACGTGTACCCCAAAAAAGACAATTTGCTCCTCAGCATGCACAACACACACACAAACACCATTTAGACTAGAGTAAGGTACACGTGCATTGCACGCATGAGATTTGGCAACCAAATTATGAATAAATACCACATTATAGCATGCAAGCTTTGAGTCATATATGCATGATGTAGATGTTCGTTTAATTCTTATAGTTCATTTGATTCAAAATCATCTAGCTTTTATAAGAAAGCTAATCTATTTTAAGATTCATGGAATTGTGCGTCGTAAGACATAAAGTAAAAACAAATAATGGCAAATCATGTAGGAAAACATTTGGGCAATTCTGATACGGAAGATTCTAGAACAAATAAGAAGTGCTTGTGTTTTGATGTTTGTGCATTATTCTTAAGTTCAACCATGGAGTCTTCTAGATTATACATGTGGCAAAATCTGGTGGAATCTAGATGATATCCAACGGCCAGTAGTGCTCAAATTTTCCATGTTTGGACCATCGGATTCGCCTCATCCAACGACCATCTTTCAAAGTTAAAGTTACCCACACACAATATAAAAGATATATAAAATATAATATATATATATAGGGGTATAGATATAGATATGTGATGAGAAAGCCGCCCATCATCTCCAATTAGAATAGTGTGTCCATACACGGATGCGACGTGGCCAAATGATGTCTACCACCGGTATCTCAAATTCAAATCAGTCTGACCTTGTTCATTGTGTATACATTACAACATGCTCATTTCCAAACCACACCGCGCAGATCTCCGTTATATTCATGCATGCATGGGTTTCAAACATCAGGATCTCTTATTCAAATATTTGAATTCAACTTTACATTGATTATGACCTCACCTATTCTTTTACACCCACACAGTAGTCTTCTCTTTATAATTGTACCACTAACTTTCTCTCGTGCATGCATGCACACACACTACCAGTCGGCATTATCCATCGCACACATGCAATATTTTTCTTCAGGTCGGTCTCCCATGAAGGCACACACCCACACACATCCCCCTCTCCATCATATCGGGCATTCTTTATCTCTCAAGCGTGCATGCGCAATGATCGATGTTCCTCTATGTATGTGTGTATATAGCTAGGTCTTTCATAGTTTTCCACACAAACCGATCAATCGATATATCCAGTGAGGTCTCACCCTCTTTCCCACGTCCACATCGATCAATCTATACCTCTCTATATAGAATTAACATATATAGCTAATACACCCACATTAATTATATGTCCAACGTGCCCCTCTCATCATCCATGCCTTCCGCTTCATCTCTCAGATGCGTGCACAATGGCAAAGACAGGGGCAGTAAGGGCCCTGCCCCTCCCCCCCTAACATCACTATATATCGAGGCTAATATGAATGTGATCATTAGACAATTGCTGCTAAAAATGGTTTAAGTTCATGAATTGACCCTCCTCGTAAAGGATTAGCAATGCTTGGCCCCCTAGCTCATTTATTTTTCATGGCTCCGCCACTGCGCGCAACAGCGCACGTGTTCGCCCCCTCTCTCTAAATATCGATCTCGCACTTGTGCATTCCTTCATAGTCTCCCTCCACTCGGCCCCTCGCACCACCTTCTAGCCCCCCACTAGATTTTGCCACATGTACAATCTAGCAGACTCTATGGTTGAATTTAAGCATAATGCACAAACCTCAAAACAACAGTGGTTCTCTTTTGTTCTAGAATCTTTCGTATCATAACTGCCCAAACTTTTTTTCTAGTTGAATTGCCATTATTTGTTTTTACTTTATGCTTTACAACGCACAATTCCATGAATCATAAAATAGATTAAGGGCTTCTTTGATTTAAAGGATTCTCAAAGGAATTTTGGAGGATTCTAATCCTTAGGAATTTTTCCTATCTTGGTTGTTTGATTCGTAGGATTGTAAACCATAGGAATTTTTCCATATGATTCATTTGCACTAGATTTCATAGGAAACATCCCATACACTCAAACCTTTTTGAAAGAATTCTGCGTTTTTTCTATGCACAATCGAACACTCGTACAATCCTGTAGGATTCAAGACGAGATTCCACTATAATCCCATGTTTTTCCTATTCCCGCGTTCTTAGTTTTTTCATAAAAACTAATTGATTTTGAATGAGATGAACTATAAGAATTAAACGAAGGGCTACATCAGGCATATATGACTCAGAGCTTACATGCTATAGTGTGGTATTTATTCATAATTTGGTTACAAAATCTGATGCGTGCAATGTACGTGTACCTTACTAGTACTTCGAGTATGTGCAAAACACGTAAATTAGAATACCTATGGCACGCTACACAGTGTCTCTCTTACAGTTCATGAAGCCACGTGGCACATCTAGAGGCGTTTTCGCGACCTCCTTGCGTGGATTGATCACAGTGACATGCTGCTGGTTCCAGAAGAATGTACTCGTCCTCCCTGAGCCATACTGGCGGTACATGCACGAAGCGAAGATGTGCACGCACGCCACGCACACTACAGGAAATCTGTTAATCCATGACGGATTTTTTGACGATCCTATATCCGTCACCGATTATGACAGTTTACACTCATCCGTCACCCATACCGTCACCGACTAGTAAGCCGCATGTGGGCCGAAAAACAGCACGCCCTTGATGACGGACGTCGGGCTACCGTCACAGAAACTGTCACGAATCGAACAAGTGGGCTGAGTCGGGCCTACAATTTTTTTCCATATACACCATCCAGACCGTCATGGATTGTGCTCATGCTGATGTGGAGTAGATGCCCCTTCTTTGGCCCACATGTCGGTTGGACCATACGTGTTTTTCCAAAAAACAAAACAGTGAGGATGCGTGGGTGCCATTGTATGCCCCACATGACAGTAAAAAAACAAGTTATCAATTTAGTCCATCGCCATCTAGATCGAGGGTCGTCGCCGCGGCGCCGCCAGTGCCACCGACGGCTGCCCGGGCGAGGGTGGTTCGGCGGGGTGGTCTGTCTCGGTGTCATCTTCAGGATCCCGTAGGCCTCTCGCCTCGCCGCCGCCCGCCCTTGCTACACCGACGAGCCAGCCTCCGCCAGGCATTGCCGCGCCACGATCTAGCTGCAGCCCTCCATTGCCGCACTGACAAGCAGCCGCCCGCCCGCCATTGCTGCACCGGACACTCCCCCGTTCTTCCCCACATCAACGTCAACCAGGAGCGAGCAGTATGTCTTCTACAGAAATCATCTCTCTCCTACTGAATTTGTTGATTAAATATTGTGATTTGCAAGCGGAGGTGAAGCAAGTATGCATATACAGAGATAATTTAAGATGGATTTCCCATCCTTAATATTGCTATTCCAGTATAGTTGTATGGATTGAGGTGATTTTTTTGGATAGGGGATCTAGGATAACAGTGCTTGGCCAAATGATTTAAATGTACACATAGACTAAAAGTTGGGGTTGTGTTGTGTTTTAATATCCGGATCTTGTATACCATGTGATCCGAAATCCCAGTTACCTTGCGTAATCTGCAAGTGATTTATGCATGCTTAAGCTTGGTGTTTTGTTGGCAGAATTTGCCCAGAACCTGATCTTGCCCTAAGTACAGGACATGCTGCTTCTATTGGTACAAAATGCCCAAAATCTGATGCTGCCTTAAATCCTTAATACTTGTGACTACCTAGTTATCATTATTTTGTTTGTTCTGTTGTCTAGAAGAGATTGTCTACAGGCAGCCCCCTCTATTATAACTTGTTGCTATTTTATTTATCTGGCCATTAAAAGTCTTCACTTATGGTTGTATGTTATTTCCATCTTTGCTAGTAAACATGTTGCCTATCTAGATTTATAATTCTGATCCATATGCCCCTTGTAATATTGGGATTACTTGTAAGTTGTTCTAGTCATGTCTCTTCAGTGATGACATATCTTTGATTCTTTTTCTGCAATGCAGATGGATAGACGATGGATTCATCGTACATTGTTTTCCTGTGAGTACATCTAAGGTGTCAAAGAATTTATGAACTTCATTCAAGATAAATTCAGCGAGGATGAGAAAATACTCTACCCATGTAGAAATTGCCTTAATCATAAACACCAGCATCAGACTGTTGTGAACACACACATATTGATGTATGGCATGGAAAGTACATACACTTGCTGGATATATCATGGAGAAGACTTTGATGTTGATGTGATTGAAGAACCTGTTCATGTGCATGACACCGCTGATGGTAACAATGGTGCTGATCGATTTGAGGAGATCTTTGGAGACCTACGCACATCAGTAGAACAAGCTGAAAGTGAAACTGAAAATCCTTCTGAGCATGAGTCGTTTTTGAAGAACGTGATGAAAGAGGCAAAGCATCAACTTTATCATGGTTGTACCAAGTTTTCGAGGTTCTCCTTTGTGGTAAAGCTTCTTCATTTGAAGTCATACCATAGGATCACAAATAGTGCATTTACTGATATATTGAAGATATTGGCTGAAGCATTCCCTGAACCTAATACACTCCCAAAATCATACGAGGAAGCGAAGAACCTTCTGAAGGAATTAGGCCTTGGGTATGTTTCTATACATGTGTGCTTTAATAATTGCATTTTGTTCAGGAAGCAATATGCCAATCATGACAACTGCCCAGTTTGTGGCCTATCAAGGTGGAAAGACCCTGCTAGAAAGAAGATTCCACAAAAAGTGTTGAGGCATTTTCCATTGGTGCCTAGGCTGAGGAGGATGTTTCTTTCCAAAAAAGGAGCAGAAGAAGCACAATGGCACAAGCTAAAGAGGCAGCCCAGTGAGAAGGAATTGAGTCATCCGGTTGACGTGATGCATGGAAAGATTTTGATAAACAATATCCAGATTTTGCAAAAGATGCCAGAAACATTAGACTTGGCATTGCCACTGATGGGTTCAATCCTTTTGGAAACTTTAACACAACCTATAGTATGTGGCCTGTGTTTGTTATACCATACAACCTTCCACCTTGGGCATGCATGGACCAGTCAAATTTCAGGATGGCTTTGCTAATTCCAGGTCCTAAATCACCTGGCAAGCACTTTGATGTCTTTCTACAACCACTTGTAGAAGAATTACTTGAGCTCTGGGAGGGTGTGCGTACATATGATGCTCTTACTGAAAAAATGTTTGATCTTCATGCTGCAGTTCTATGGTGCATTCATGATTACCCAGCTCTGAGCACTCTTTCAGGGTGTACCACAAGAAGCTATTTTGTATGTATCCATTGTGACAAACACCCTATTTCTTACGGCCTAAGGAAAAAAATTGGGTATATTGGTCACTATCGTTTCCTTCCAAAGGGACATTGTTTGCTGAGAAATAATGAATTTGTTGGTCTTCATGAAAGCAATGATCGGCCAGGTAAATTCTCTGAGAAAGAGCTGCAAGCAGAATTGGAGAAGGTTAGACCTGGGAGGCAACAAGAAAGTAAGAAAAGGAAACGTTCTGACTTGGGCAGCAAGAAGGCTCATGTGCCAATTTGGAGCCGCAGGGTTTGTTTGTGGGATTTGGAATATTGGGGGAAATTGAAGCTGAGGCACAATCTTGATGTCATGCACATCGAGAAAAACATATGTGAAAACCTCATTGGGACAATTTTGAACTTAGAGGGGAAGACAAAGGACACACTCAATGCTAGGATTGATCTCCAAGATTTGAATATTAAAGAGGAGTTGAAATTGAGGAAGGAAGGAAACTCATATGTGATGCCTCGGGCACGATATACCTTGTCCAAAGAACAAGTGGTTGCATTTTGTCAATTTCTACGGGAGTTAAAGTTTCCGGATGGATTTGCTTTCAACATATCAAGATGTACAAGTGCTGATGGTACCAAGGTACAAGGCCTTAAAACACATGATTGTCACATTCTTCTGCAAAGAATCTTACCTGCTGGCATGAGAGGATTTTTGGATAGTGATATATATCAAGCAATAGCTGAGTTAAGCAAGTTTTTCAGGGAACTATGCAGCAAAACTCTTAATAGGGATGTGTTGGCTGAAATGAAGAAAGAAATCCCTATAATTTTGTGCAAGCTTGAGAAAATTCCCCCCTGCTTTCTTTGATGTGATGGTGCACCTTGCAGTACATTTACCTGAAGAGGCATTGCTTCGAGGCCCCGTACAATATGGGTGGATGTACCCAGTTGAAAGAAGGCTATATACTGCGCTATGTGAGGAATAGGGCACGACCAGAAGGTTCGATTGCTGAAGCATATGTTGCAGATGAATGCCTGACATTTTGCTCCAAGTACATGGATGATGTTGAAACAATATTTAATCGGAACCCAAGAAATATAGGTTTTTCAGATGAAGAAGCCTATGGTGTTGATGTTTTTGGACATGGAGTTAATTTTACTTCAGGATATGATTATGAATATGTACATGCGGAAAAAGAATTTGATCAGATGGTGTGGTATGTGTTGAACAATTGTGATCAAGCTAAGAAATATATCGAGTATGTTGTCACTTCTGAACTTGCTTATGTTGTTTGTGTTGTACTTATGTGATCTGTTGATTAATATGTTTTACTTTACAGAATATTCAGAGATGAGTTAAAGAGAAAAGGGGCGCCGGACAGTGATAAGGAGCTTCAAAAAAATATTCCAACATGGTTCAAGAACTATGTTAGTTTTCATTCACATCTAGTTTTTGGTTGTCATATTTCACTACAGACTCTAATGTATGTGTTTGCGTGTGTTGTTGCAGATGATAAGGATGCAGGATGAGGTTGGTGAAGAGGTAGACGAAGATCTCTTTGCCTTGGCATGTGATCCTGATCGGAGAGTCCGGAAATTCTCATCATGCATAGTGAATGGGATTAGATTTAGCACTGTTGATCATGATAGCAACAAGAGAACGCAAAACAGTGGAGTCATGACCGAAGGTGAACATGGCCGTAAGCTCATAAATTTTTATGGAACCTTGAAATAGGTCATTCAGTTAGACTACAACTTGGATGACATGTCAGTTGTTTTGTTTAAATGTGACTGGTTTAAACTTGATGGAAAGAAGACTGAGCTTAAAAATGATGGTTTTTTCGAAAGCATAAATGTTGGAAGTATGTGGTACAAGGACGATTCTTTGATTCTGGCTACGCAGGCTAGAAAGGTATTTTATTTGCTAGACACGAAGTATGGGAAGAATTGGCAAGTTGTGCAAACATTTGAACATAGGCATCTCTTCAATATTAGTGAAACTGAGGGTGTACCTTTTACTGGTCCTGCATATCAAGAGGACGAGTGTTGTGATGAGGAGGGTAGGAGAATATCTATTTCTGACCTTACATCCGAGAAGCCTTTGCATAGAGATGATGAGCAAGGCATTGTTTTTGAAGCTGATGTAGTTGCTCGTTTGATGAAAGAAAAAAGCACAAAAGTGTATGAAGGTGGCAATGAAGAGGAACAAGATGATACGGGTCTGGAGTATTGCAGCGAAGACGAAGGAAGTGCCATGGATGTTGACAACGATGATGAGTAGATGTTTTAATCTAGAGGTACTATCTTCATTCTTCATTTAGTTGTGGTTTCCTATTGTCTACATGGAGTTTATGTTCAGTACAGGGTTAACACAAGTTTGCCATGATTTAGTTTATGTTCAATACAGTTTTAAAGAGAGTGAGGTGTTTTATGCACTACATGGAGTTTTTGTTCAGTACATTACCAACTGCTATTTCCTAAAAAAAAATTCTCACTGAATCCTGTAGTTAATGTGTTGGCCGGTGTGTTAGAGGATTAGAATGGTAGTATCTGAAGTTTTATCTTGTTTGCCTTAACAAAGTTTTAGTCTGTTAGTGTGTTGTTATCCATAGTGTTTGTTCAGTACAGTACATGAGAGTGTGATGTGTTTTTCTTCTCACTGATGCATAGTTTTGTTCAATACAGTTCATGGAAACTTCTAATTTTGAAATATTTGACAGGCGTTGCTAATGAGGCTGAGAAGGAGATGCTCAAAAATGGTTGTGCTGCAAGCTTAAGTTGGTCTGGAGTTTTATTTTGTTTGCCTTGATACGGCAACGACCGCTGATCCTTGTTGTGATCCATAACAGAGTTGTATCTGAAGTTTTGTTTTGTTTGCCTTCATAGGCCAACCATTTTGTCTGTCAATGTGTTAACGAAGTCGCTGTAGTTGTAATCCTTATTGTATGCCTGACAATATATCATCTATGCACCGACTGTTGTGAGGATGGCATATGTGTGCTGTCATTGGCTATTCAGTTTCACAAATAATTCCTGAAATTCATAAGGCTCATGTATGTTCAGAATATGGCCTAAAATCAAGTTCCTTATATCTAGTTTAGATGCAATCTTCCAAAACACAATTCTGGTCATTTTGGAGCTTTGTGAAGCGATCCCAGGCTAGCCAACAGTCTTGGTAGTGTAAATTGGCAGAATGACACTCCTTACTACCCTGGCCATCTACCCAAAACCTCTGGACAAATTACCCAATGAAAGGCCAGTGCATCAGGTATCAAAGTTTGTCGCAGAAACTGATTTTCATCCAAACAGGGCACCTATCCTTAGCCATTAACATCTAGCTTCTTTGTATACCCTAATTGAGCATAGAAGCACATTGTGACACGGTCGGTTTCTTCAACCAATTCACAGAGAGGGAGAGCGTGTGGTGACCATTGCCCTGGCAGGCAAAAATGGCGCTCTGTGCGTTTCTGGCGGTGCCACGAGCGACTCAGGCCCCTACTCGCCCACCCCTCTCGCCTGTAGTCCAGCACCGTCCAACCCCCCATGGCGCCATGGTCTCATCCCACCTGCCCCCTCCAACACGTGAAAAGGAAAGAGGAAAAGGGGCACCAGATCGTGGGAAAGAAGGATCGAAGGAAACAGAAAAATGATCGAAGGAAAGGGGGAGGAGATCTCGCGCGGCGCAACCCACCAGACGCGCGTCTGATCCATCGCGCGAGCCCTACGCGCTCCACCAGACAGTGCGTCTGATCCAACGCGTGATTTTTTCCTCTATATGCTAGCAACAGCTTCCGCTCAATAAGATGAAGTCCCACCAAATATAATACAACCACTAAGATAGCCCAGTGGAAAGAGCAACCCGCTTCAGCGCTGGTGACCTGTGTTTGACTTCGCTTTCTCCCCTATTTTCCCTACGGCGCGATTTTTTATTTTATATGCTACCGATGACTCAATAAAAGAAATTCCCAGAACATAAAGCACAATTACTGAGATGGTCCAGTGGATAGAGCATCTCGCTCCAGCACTGGTGACCCAGGTTCGGCTCCACCTTCTCCCCTTTTTTCTTTTTTGGCGGCAAATTTAAAGTTTTTTAAAATATTCATATCTTTTAAACCACAACTCGCTCAAATTCCGCTTTCTGTTTGAAATTACACCCTCAGCAGATTATTTTCTAAAATATTCATATCTTTTAAATCGCAACTCGCTCAAATTCCTTTTTATGTTTGAAATTACACCCAAATTAAATCGGAGCGGCGGAGCCCATGCCACCCAACAATGTACACGTATCAACGACGTCATTCACCATCCATGTGATCACTAATGTCGCCTCCGATGATCGGGTCACCGTCGATGACCGGGTCGACTCCGGTCGCGGCTCCGTCGAAAGCTTTCAAGATCGTGCGCTCCATTTCGAGCTCTCCGTCCATCCATCCCGGAGCCCATGCCACCCAAAAATGGACACGTATCAATGACGTCCTACACCATCCATGTGATCACTAACGTCGCCTCCGATGATCGGGTCGCCGTCGATGACCGTGTCGACTTAGGTCGCGGCTTCGTCGGAAGCTTTCAAGATCGTGCGCTCCATTCCAAGCTCTCCGTCCATCCATCCCGGAGCCCATGCCACCCAACAATGGACACGTATCAACGACATCCTACACCATCCATGTGATCACTAACATCGCCTCCGATGATCGAGTCGTCGTCGATGACCGGGTCGACTCCGGTCGCGGCTCTGTCGGAAGCTTTCAAGATCGTGCGCTCCATTCCGAGCTCTCCGTCCATCCATCCCGGAGCCCATGCCACCCAACAATGGACACGTATCAATGACGTCCTACACCATCCATGTGATCACTAACGTCGCCTCCGATGATCGGGTCGCCGTCGATGACCGGGTCGACTCCGGTCGCGGCTCTGCCGGAAGCTTTCAAGATCGTGCGCTCCATTCCAAGCTCTCCGTCCATCCATCCCGGAGCCCATGCCACCCAACAATGGACATGTATCAACGACGTCCTACACCATCCATGTGATCACTAACGTCGCCTCTGATGATCGGGTCACCGTCGATGACCGGGTCGACTCCGGTCGCAGCTCTGTCGGAAGCTTTCAAGATCATGCGCTCCATTCCTGAGCTTTTCGTCCATCCATCTCGGGCCCATGCCGCCCAAAAATCGACACATATCAACGACGTCCTACACCATTCATGTGATCACTAATGTCGCATCCGATGATCGGGTCGCCGTTAAGACCGTGCGCTCGATTCCATCACAAAATAATTTCATAAATAATTTCTAGTAATTATGACATAGTGTGTAATTAAATATATGTCTTGCTAATTATAGAAACAAATCACTTACTCCTGATGTATTCTCTAGAACTTTTTTTAGATCAATTCTCTCTCTCTCTCTCTCTTAGTGGAGAGATCAATTCTCTTTCTTTTTTTTTGAGTGAAGAGATCAATTTCTAAATTTACCTAGCGGCAAGAAAGCGCGCGCAGGGGACTTTATTTTCGCTCCACCGGCGCCAAGCCAAAAAGAACCATCTTGAATTGACCATATTGCCCACCAAGCTATTCTTCCATCAGTACATACGAAGGGACAACATTGTAATTTGACACCAACCACTAACCCCACCGCACGGCCGCCCCTAGCCCCCAAATCACCAAATCCCCGATGCCCCCCCCCGCACGGCCGCCCCAGATCCGCCTCCACCGCCCGCACCACCTCCTCCACCGCCCGCACCACCTCCTCCACCGCCGGCATCACCTCCTCCACCGCTGAGCACGAGCCTTGTCTCTCTTCCACCTCCACCGCCGGTCACAACCCCTCCCTCACTGCTGGCCAAGACCCCCTTCCGCCCCCATGCTCCACCAAACCCTAGAACACGACCCGGCTGCCGCTGGTCACCTCCGCCACTGCCCTTCCTTTTCCTCTTCCGCCTCTACCACCGGTCACAACCCCACATCCACTGCCGGCCACAGACTCCCTCCCCTCCTCCTCCCCTCCACCAAACCCGAGAAACAAGCTGTTGTCACCTCCATACTGCGCCGCTTCAAGTGCCTCGCCGCCACCACACTTCGCTGCTCCAAGGGCATCTCTGACACCTCACTGGACATCTGCACGACACACTGATGGGGAAGAAGATTGCAGCGAAGAAATCCCAAGGACGCAAGACAGCAGGTATAATCTTCTTAACCCATGCCTGCTATTTGAATAAGTTGAAGCATTGAAGCTTCACATGCTGTGGCGGTGATAGGAGTCAGAGCAAGTGATGTCAAAGCTATATATGTGTGTGCATATATGAGGCAAACTATAGTAAAACATAGGTGTACTTGTGCTGCTAATCCAACTTATGTGATGTCGCTTGACATCATATACAGCACCCAGCACCACCACTGTTCACATGAACTCCTGATTGCCTTCCCAGCGCCAGTGGCTTTGATCTAAAACTACCATATCTAAAACTAGAGCTTGAGCTACTGCATACTTGTACAGCAGTCCTGAAGCACCTAAAAGGCACTTGGATTCCTCTTATGTAGTAAAATATGAGCAGATAAGATAAGGATCAACATTATAGTCTTTGTTGGTTTTCAGAATTGCACACAACTGTATATTGATATATTCCTATCCAACCAGATAAAATTCAAAACATGACCATGTATGTCTAATTACTAGGTGGTAATAGTGTTTTTATTGTTCTTGACTTCAATTGCTAGTGTTCCTGGTTCATTAGGGCCGTAGCCATACATAAACATAAGAAACAGTAATTTGTTAGTAAGTACATATTATGCACATAGTAATTTGTGTTCATGTGTTCACTCATCTTAGAACCACCACCTGTACATCATATGGACGATTTGCGCCTCAAAAGAATCATAAGGAACAATTCAAGGCTGCAAGCACTCGAAATTCCTGCATTATCAACATTGTTTGCAGCCAAAACTGTCATTTCACCTGGAAAAAAGGCCTAGCAATAGTATCGATGAATCTGAAGCTGGGTACCATCCTAATGAGGATGATACCAGTGAAGGAGAGTCGTCCGATGGTAGTTTAGTACATGAGACAGAAGCATTGCAAGAATTTAAGTCCACACCTGCTCCTAGCTCAAACTCCAAGGTGCTAAAATCCTCCATCTAGTCATTGCTAGATATGTTGCTTGTTGGTCATTGCAGCAGAGTTTTTGTTAAAGGTTGTTAATTAAACCGTGTTTTCATTTCTATCAGGGCTTGAAGGACTGTAAAAAAACAAGTCAGGAATCTAGTAAGAAAAGATATGCTGCCATGCCCCCTGGTGGAGTCAAGCCTCAGCCTCCTAAGAGAGTTCTCGCGGACATCCCAACTAATATGCGAGTTACAAGGTTGAGGAAAGTACAATCACAAAATGCTGATGCAAGTGCTCAAAATGAAGAGATGTATGATCCTAAACAGCAGGCACCAAGTGTCATTCATAAGCCAATTTCTTCTATGGCTTGTGCCAGCCAAGCTGAAGAATTTGTTCCCAACTCTGATGACCATTTTGTTGAAGGCAAGTTTCTTACTATTGTTGTCATATCATGCTCATGTTCTGTCCTTTGAATTTCTAGCCTTGTGTATTAACTTCGATTGCATAATGAACATCCTCTCACTGGATGCCTTCTTATAAAAAGATGATGACCTTGCACATTGTGATGACGACAACTGGATGGCCAATGGAGCTGATCTCATTGCCCATTGTGATGATGACAACCAGAGGGACAACGAAGCTGGTGGTAGTACCCAACCTCATCAGCAATCTCAACCTGGCAGTAACTTTGAAGGCAAGTTACAAACCTGATTTTTCTTGCATTTATTTGATTGTTAATGAGGCTATTGTTATTTAGTAATGGCACTGTGACATAGAAAATTAAGTATATATATTTTCATATCTTCCATTCAAGCATTAATGCCCTTCAGATCTTCCATTCAGATTTTCTGAACTTCTTGTTTAATCTATTGTTCTATGCATCTTGCCGTCTTAAATATACTTGATATAAACCATAATGAAAGCTTGACAGATCAACTATTAGTGCATACATCATTAGCTTCTCTTGTCACCGCTTTACACTATTTTGCCTTAATTGTTGCTGCCATCGGTTACTAGTAAATTGTCTTGGCCTTCTTGTGAGCTTAATACATCCTTGATTTTACCTTCTTTGTAGGTCCACAATCCTATGAGGAGCCAAGGGAAAGGGGGCCCAACTTGGGGAAAGGTCTGGAAAGGATCACTCGATGCCGGCAGGGCAAACTGCCGCTTCTCATTCCAGAAGGAAGCTTACATCCAGAGACACCTCTTCTGGCTGCAAAGTTTGCAACTGAATGCAATGTCACAGTCAGACACCATATGCCCGTGTTTAAGCACTAGAAGGATTACAAGGACCCAAATGGAAATGTCAGAGATGGGATCTTCAGGAACTTTGTAGGCAAAGTTGGTGTAAGTACATAATCCTGGCCTTTCTCCCTCACATTGCTAGGAACCTGTCAATCTTCTGCTATTTTGCCTATCAGCCATCATGATACTTACCCATGTTTTTTATCTTACTAGAACAAGTTTCAAATGGTCCTAGAGGCGGTGCCAGTTAGGAAGGCTTGCACTGAAATGCTGAAATGCGCGACTCGCCAACAACGATATAGGCTCAAGAAAGAGTATTTTGATCCTCACGCACCCCATTTGGTGAGGAGAACTTATCCAGTCCCCTCGATGACTGATGACCAGTTGAACGAGCTGGTGGAAAGCTGGAAGGATCCCAAAAAGATGGTATGTCTTTTCCTGCAGACCGATCTCACCTTCTACATGCTAATCTAGAGACTGTGCCTTACATGTATTTGGTCTCTTGATGTAGGGGATATCTCAAATTAACAAAGCTAATCGAGCTCAAGTTAAGTTCCACCAAACTACTGGAGCGCGCAGCTACCCTGTGCACTGTGGAAATCTGGTAAGTCAAACATGTGGTTGTGGATGTGCAAGATGTATGTGTGCACGGTTAAAAGGTGTTTTTGGATTGCTTCCATGTAGTGTAGGTATATGATGCTTCCTTGCCTTCATATCTGTTGTTTTCAGGGAGACAAATACAAGGATAAACAACCAACTGCAGTGGATTTGTTCAAGGAGTGCCACTACAGCAAGAAAAAGAAAGGTTACACCAATGTTGTGCTGGAATCAATTGTAAGTCAGCTTTCAAAGACTACCAACCATCAAAGTTTTAACTTTTGCATGGCTAGAATTAATATTGTTTCAGTCCCTCGTACAGATTGAAAAATATTAAGCAAATGCTAGTGTAGGTTAATTGGAAATGTTAACATATTCACCTAACTATCTTGTAATAGATTGTCCTATATTGCAGTTTTGGCCATCCTCAGTCTCTATCTTGTAGTATATATAAAATAATTAGATTTAAACATTAGTTGCTTGTACTTTATTGATATAATTTATCCTGTTTCTTCTGGCCACTTTGTTGTTGATGAATAATCCGACTCAGCTCCGCACAGAAAAAAAATTAATCTGACTTTGTTCTCACAAGATAAGGATGCATGCTAGCTTTCCTCATGCATGTTAACTTGCTGATGATGTCATATCTACTTGTGCTTAAGCTGTCTCATAACCATGTTTGTTGTTTGCGTTGCTAGACCGGGATGGAAAAGAAGGTTCCTAATCCTATAGAAGATGGTCAAGAATCGAGCTCTGCAACTGAGGCAGCAACCGAAGCTGTAGCTGAAGTGCTTGCTAAGCACACTAAGAAGCCGAGGTTTCTTCAGCATGTGCGGATCCAACACGTCCATGCGAGATCCAGTGCTATCAACCGTGAAGTAGAATTGGTAGCGCAGAAGATGAATGTTGAGCTTCGGGCGTGTGTTGACACCTTGACCAAGAAGTTGAAGGAATCTGAAGAAGAAAGGGCCAGGCAAGATGAGGAGTACAGGAAGCGAGACGAGGAGAACAGGAAGAAGCAAGCTAAGGTGGATGCAAAACTAGACTTATTGCTAAGTCAGATGCCATCAAGATCAGCTGAAGGGTAAGGTGTTTGTCCAAAAAGCTGCTGGAAGCTATATGAATGTGGGATATGCTGGTGGAACCTAGCTTGTTATTTTGTCAGCCTTTTGTTATGCAAACTGCATAATGTTCGATGCAAACTAGTTGCATGTTGGTGCTTGATGGTTAGTGGATCTTGAGATGTAAGCTGAATGCTATGCTGGATGTGTCATGGAGGACCAGTACTTGTGTAATGTGACTTGTGCTTTGTAATGTTGTGCCTCTTTTCTGTCTTAATATTTGTATACAAATTATTAATAATTGTCAGTGCTAAATTGTTTTGTGTAAAAATCACAAATGGGCTTCGTTGGGTAAACCTAACATTGATGGGCTGGATGAAGTAGGCCTCGAAACATATTTTGGGTAAAAAACATAACTGGCCCATAAGATTAATGGGCTGATGTGCTTGTTGGACCACTGGAAATGGGCTAACATGAACGGTGAAAAAAATAGTTCGAACCAAAACAAATGGGCCAAAACTTACTGGGCCCTGGCGGCGGCATGTCAGACCCAGACTGGAGTGTTGATGCCACATCATCATGTAAATGTGTGACGGAAAAGTCTGTCACAGAGGCCCGGGCCTGGGGCGGGCCGGGCGGGCTTGGGGGCCGATTGGTGACGGTAAATGACCGTCATAATTTGGCCTAAATCCATGACAGACGGAAAATCCGTCAAGGTTGGTCGGGTGGACAAATTATGACGCGATATACATGACGGACGGGCCCAGCGTCACCGACTGTCATCGATGACAGTTTCTGGGCTCTAGGTGACAGACAAGGGCTGTCATAGATTACCATATTTCTTGTAGTGGCACGCACTCATTCCCTCGCACGCACACGCGGGTACACGGGCGGACGCAATTTTGTACCAAGATCCACCCCATGTGATAATTTGACGCGTGTAAAGTCATTCACTTCATTGATGGTCAATTAATACAGCGCATGCAAATTGAGTGGACGTGAGGGCGGAAGAAAGACATTATTACTCCACTGCGCGCATGCGAGTAGTTAAATCATGGGTTGCTAGTAGTACTTCGATAGGTCTCCTTCGTATTTTGTGCCAATTTTTGACAGTAACATAATATTTATGCATTTGAGCAGTGTAGTACTTGAAATTTATGTTCCTCTAAACTCATCGGGAGCCGTTTCGGGCCTCGAAACCAAAACCACCAATTAATCTTTACCTTGTTCCCATCACATTCGAAAGCCTGCTCACACCTACTAGTACGTACCAAACCTGAACGTGTTCCCACTATGCAGGTATTAGTACTAGTGCTAGTACTTAGGTTATAAAAAGGGGAACTACCTAACCAAAAATTACTCTACCTTTCCTCCTCATAAGTGCTTCTTCTTCGTCCATCATTGCCATGGCCGGTGAGTAGAGCTCTAGGTCGAGAGCTACTTGTAACAAGGGAGCGGCAACCAAGGCTGTGGAGAAAAAGAGAGGGCTCGCCGCCACGCAGAGACCTCGAAAGATCTCTCACGGGCAGGCGATGGCTCCCAGGAGCGCCCTAGCCGCAGAGGCGAACATGCCGAGCCGGCGGAGCTGGAGTCATTATCCCTCGACGGCATGCCCGATCAGCTCAATAAGCACCTCAATAAGCAGAAGGAGTTCATCCAAGGCTTGATGGAGTTGCAGGAGAGCCTCGATGACATGCCTGCTGAGCTCAATCAGCAGGGGGAGTTGACCGCCGGCTTGGTGATGCTGCTGAAGAAGAGCATTGCCTCGGAGAAGAAGGCGACCGGCGAAATCCCGCGACTTCAGGAGGACAAGGCGAAGCTCTGCCACAAGATCGACCTATTGAAGGAGAAGAACGCCGCCTGGAAGAAGCTGCATGAGAATAGTAGTTCCTCGATGAAGATGCTGCAGGCCCTCATCATGGAACAGAAGGAGGAGTTGGTGAAGCTCCGCATCGAGCAGCCGGCTGCTGTCAAGGTACGTAATGCGGTCGTGGAACAGATGATGAAGGCTCGCGTCGAGAAATCCCGCGTCATGGACATAATGAAGAAGATGGCAGAGGAGACACGCAAGGAGATGCAGGTCGTGGAGGCGATGAAGAAGCAGTTACGACTCCACGACGAATTAGATCATTTGGGGTGATAATCTTCCTTCTTCTTTTGCTCCTGTGTTTCATCTTTTGCTTCGGGTGTTTCGATGAACGTGTCATGTTCTCTGCGAGGCATGAATAGAACAATGGTTTTTTTGAGGGAATGAATAGACCAATGCTAACAATGAGATGACTAGCAAATTAGATCATTTTTATCGCCATATGGCACCGGCCTGCCGTCTTTCGTGCTCCTCCGTCGCAGTACTACTCCAGTGGAAAACTTGACTATACCGCACGGTTCTTTGCTCCTCCTCGATCAGGTCGTCGGCGCATTTATACGAGTAGTCAAATCACAAGGCCCCGCCTTCCAGCAGTAATGAGCCGTCAAATCACAAAGGACCTTGCCTCTCGTGAAACCGACCAAGCTAGATTGCCCCGCCCTCTAGCCTTTTAAAAAATTTATACTTTTGTACAGCAGTAGTATCGATGGATTGCGCCATGGAGCAAAACTTGAAAATAAAAAAGGTGGTACATATAGAGAGCGCTCGTCGCCAAATTATGCATATAGTACTATTAAAAAGGCTAGTCACAATAATGGTGTCCAGCACAACCCACCCCTGAAATAAAACTAAGAGGGTGCTTGGATACGTTTTAGTCCCATGACTAAAAGTAGTGGGACTAAAACATGCTAGCCTCACCCAAGCTTGGATCCAAATACTAAAAAGGGTAAAATCAAGTTAATGAGCATTTATTATCCTCCAAACCCTCCAATCCAGAACTCGCCTGTGTTAAAGGAGGAGTTAAATGAGTAGAGAGAGGACTAATCCATATTTTAGTAGGGGTACCCCTGACTAAATTTTTTTAGTCTCAAGACTAGTTTTAGCCCCTCTTTAGTCAGGGGTGCTTGGAACTTTAGCCTCTTAAAGAGACTATTTTTAGTCAGACTAAAATAAGTCCCTTGGATCCAAGCACCCTCTAAGTATCCTGGAATTCTTTGACAAAACTAAGCACCCTGAAATTCTTTGACAACTAAACTGCTGGCTATATGATGTTGGCCATATATATTGTACGTATATAATGTGAAGAAACGAGTGGTAGTACTATACCAACTAAAATATGAAATGTAAGAAATAGTAGTATGTACGTACTGAAGAGTTAAAGTAACGAGAAGAAACAGAACATAGTTCTGCTGGGGGCTCAGCACAACACACCCCTCAAATTAAATTAAGCACACCTGAAATTAAACTTTGCAACTATTCCGGTAGACACTGCATTATAACCACCATGAGCAATGACATTGCCACCTTACTCAGAGTCGTCATCCACGTCGTCGACTTCGTCCTTGTCCCTCTTCCTCTTGGCCGATACTTCTTTGCTTGAACCGCACACTTGGCTGTTGCTCTTCACCCAACCCTTGTAGATATTGAAGCAAAGGTAGCTATCCATTGTAGCATAGTGGATGTGGTCTATATCTAGTACATTCCACTGCCATGCATGACGATGAAACATGGAGGTTTCTCCAGTTTACCGTACGAAGGATGAACCATGGCTCCTGCCAGGGTCAGCATTGAAGGCTGACGAGAGGACACCAGCCGATTCTTCTAGAGGTCGAAGGTGTTGCCTACAATGAGGCCTATCCGACGCAGGACTTCTTTGTCGTTACCAAAATCTACTGTAACGAATTTGACTAGGTTGCTCTGGAGGAAGTCCTTAAAATCCTGGCACTCAATGTCGGCATGGCATATGTGGAAGACCAAGCATAAGTCATGCACGCAAACCTGGATCATGGCGGGCTTCTTCCTCTCTTCGTCCTTTTGATCCTTCTCTCATCCCAGGACTATGGTGTACTCAACATCTAGCCCAGCGACCCACTCATCATCTGAGTCTTCGAACATGCGTCTGAAGCGAGAAAGGCATCCTTTCACCGTCGCGGAAGAACGGTGTAGATGACGCTGAACTCATCGTCGGTGATGGTTCTAACCTTGTACTCACCGCCGATCGTGGAGATTTGGGACTCCATGGATTTGGGAGGAGGGTTAGGATTAGTGGAACTGCCATAATGTGAATGGACGGGACGACTAGGAGTGAATCGTCGTAGTATTGAAGGACGTGCGGGGACGAGTAGGAGCAAACTGCCAGCGTGCAAACGACAGGATAGTGGCTTTCCATTATCCCATGATCACGGGGCCCCACCTATCCAACAGTAACTCACTATCAAATCACACAGCCCTACGTTTGCAGTAGCCTACTCCCTTGTCTTCTCGCGTCTCTGTCGAACCGACTAGGAGGAACTGCCCCGCCGCCTACCATGTAGGAAATGCCCCGCTCTCAACTTTTAAATAGTATACAGTATACTAATTTTGTATCCATGGATTGCGCCCGCACCATGGAGCAAAGCGTCTAGAAAATGCTGGTACACATGTACGGAGTATACAGCACGCCCGTTGCGTTCGCGTCGCACCCCAGACGGTCGGTCGGTCTAGCACGCTGCTCTCCGAATGGAACGCGCGTCATATTGCGTTTGCACACACATGTGGGACGGCAATTGAGAACCGACCATAGGCACACTCCCCGGCCCCGCAAGTCAGGTGACTTAATAGAAGAGGGAGACGAGCGATAGTACTAGAGAAGTGTTGTACTACGTTGGTGCCTGGACGATCCCTGCAAGACACGGAAGATCAGTTCGTCCATGCATGTGACCAGACTCCAGCAGACACGCCTGGATTGGCTATCGTCTACATATCGTGCAGGCTGTGTTGTACATGGTTGTAGTTGTGGTGAGCAATCTAAAAAAAGGTTTCTTGTCATCTCGCAAAATTAGGTGTCATGTGCTTCGGATCACTGTGAGGGTTAAACAGCGACAACTGAGTTGGGCTAGTCATTGGGGGCACATGCACGAACAGTGACTACTCGGCTGCCATCTAGGTCAAGCCGGCTATGTTAATTAGGACATCTATCGACGGACCCCTTTTCTACGAGTTTATCTTTAATTTGAGCTTTGTTCCTCATCTAGTTTGTCTGTCAGGATTCATGTTGTCTCCTTTGGGCAGTGAGGTTATGATTTCTTGTCATGGGCATTTTTTCGTGTTATATGTTATAATCCGGCGCCTCAGATCAAAATGACGACAACTGCGCCTCCGGGCCACGTGCATGAAGACTTCTCGACAGTCATTGACGAGGTTAAGCCGGCTCCGGTAGACAAAAGAAAACTACTACTACTCCACTATATAGGCAGGAGCCTCCGCGCTTGCTTGCTAGTGTTGCTCTCTTCACACTATCTCGGCCTCTCCAGATCTAAACACGACAGCGGTGGCCACTCTCTCTCTCTCTCTCTCTCTCTCTCTCTCTGCTCACCACTAGTCACAGATCCAGCCGGATCCTCTCCACCGGGGAAGGTGAGAAGGTGCAACGTTCACGCGGTCGTCCTCGGTGACGGCTCTTACCCACTGCTGGGCGCATCCCGATCAGCCTGCCTGGCCGTTCTCTCCCAAGCACCGCTAGCGAGGGAGGGCCTCCGACCCCTTCTTCCTCGTTGCCGTAGTGTGGGCAGATCCGGCCTCCCGCCGCCCACCTAGCGACATCCCGGCGACCATCAGGTATAACTTCCTTCGAAACCGGCCTTGCTCTACTTCCCGAGCTCTTGACGTCGCTGCATTTGTATCTTTTACTATTTCTCAGGCCCCCTCATAGGTAGGATCGATCGGCTGTTCGAAAACCACCTAATTTTTTTACGTTTAAGAGGTAAAACTAGTTCATGCACTCGAATCTAGTACTACTTGGTTCAAACAAGGAAGAAAGGGGGTGGGGGAGGATTTGTTACCTGAATCTAGGACTTGGTTGAAAGAGGAAATAATGGGGGTGAAAAGTAGCAGAGACTGGCTATCCAACTGGTCTCTAGGTCTAATAGGGAAATAAAGGGCAACGCAGTACAAACTCAATATAAACCCGATCTATTGGTTGAAAAAGGAAAGAAAGTGGGGACTGGGGGACAAGTCAACAGAGTAAGTCCAGCACTAGATTTTCTAGCCTCACACAGTATAAGGTGGCTATACCGAACAAAAATGGGACCAACCCACATATCCTGTTCTGATGTTTGTTGCCCCGAGCCACTCTTATGTAATGCCACTGGTAAAATGTAGCAGTCGTACACGTTAAACCAATGTTGTTTTCAATGTAATGCCTCTAGTAATATGAATCAATGACACTTCTTTACATGTCATGCTAAAATTTTCCATTAAGATAAGTTGGTTCTTTTCGTTAGAAATGCAACTGTCCTGGTCCGCCTACTCTCCCGTGCCCAAAGTAATGTCGTATTTAATGGTTGTCATAGTTAATCCTAATGCCCACACTAATATCTAGCAATGCCAGTGCTTTAGAAATTGCTACTGTCCTTGTAGGATTTCCATTCAGATAAGGAACATGCTTCTTTTCATTTGATGCATGTTTCATCACTTGTTAGTCACCCTCCTTTCCACCTTTTTTGTGCAAACAGAGATATACATTTCACGCTCGATCTTAGTTGAACTGCACAAATGATATCCAAATTATAGTTGAGCATTCCAGGAGCTTCACAACCAACCTTGATGTTGCTCAATTTTATTGCAACTAATGAAGAAGAAGCTCTGTGGGTTTCGTTTTCTGATGGAAATGGAACCGGGGCTGGAGCCCTTTTCTTAAAAAAATTTGAAGAAGAAGCTGCTAGCTCACGGGACATTGCTTCATTTTAGGTGAACTGCACCAAAAGTTCCCATGAATTAAATCATCCATGTTGGTGACTGAAAGAGCCAGCTTTAGCATCCCAGTCTAAGCACCCCCGGCCTCCATCCTTGCGACGCACGGTACACCTCGTTTGCCACCTGCTCGACCCTAGTGTCACTGATAAAATGAAGTAATAATACAGTTAAAATAGAGCAAGTGTCATCTCTATCATTTCATTTCCAATGTAGGTAAAGAAAGTGCTTCTCTTTGTTAATGTATGTTTCATCAACTAGTCCCATTGTTAATGTTTAAGCGTTTCTGCAAACTGGGGTGCTTAATTTTAGTTGATATGTACAAAAATAGAGATTTGAATGTCTCAAGGCGCCTCCTTGTACTACCGCTGTACACTAATGTTCATCACTGGCAGAAGGTGTATCTGGGAGACTTGGGACGATGTCCAGTATGAGGCGTACCATATGAGGCGTCGCAGGGCCCATCTCGCCCTTGCAGCATGGCATACTATGATACTATCACAATATTTTCTTCTATTTATTTTGTGTGTTTCATCAACTAGTACCACTATAATGTAATCACACTTTTTCATTATCTATGCAAACAGGGTTATTCAGCTGCATTTTGGTGGAACTGCACAAATGTACATATGGAACCGGCATATATGCAGAGTGCGAGGTGGGTTTGCAATGGAGAAGATAAAAAGAGGGAGAGGCGAGATAGTGGTTTTGGAATGGAGATGATGGAGAGGAGAGGAGGTGGTTTTGTAATGGAGAAGAGGGAGAGGAGCGTACATCAGCGATTTAGGATTGGACGAGAGGGCCGGCGCGCTGTGACTGGATCAAAATCAAAATCAATTTACCTTTCAATTAATAAAGCAACCCCACATTAACTAGTCTCCCTTTTATTCTGGTTCATAATTGACCATGATTTTCGCACATAAAATATATGTTATACGTTGCAAAAATAATATAATTTGGAAGTACATTCAGATACGAACCAAACAATACAATTTTTGGTGACATGCATTCACATTTTGCTTATCAAATACAGTACATGGTCAAACTTTGACCCAAAATACACAAAACAACAAAAAAATACTTCCAAGACCAGCGCCGCTCTTCTCCTCTTAAACCACCGCTGCTCCTCTCCTGTTCCAATCTAAATGCAGCGCTGCTCCTCTCCTCTTCCATTTCAAAACCACCGCGCCTCCTCTCCTGTTCCAGTCCAAAACCAGCATCGCTCCTCTCTCATTATAATCCAAAAGCAACACTGCTCCTCTCCTCTTCCATTAAAAAACCACCACCGGCGAGTGAAGATGCTGTGGAGAAGTAGATCTATGGAGGAGTACAACCGATACGTGAGGATCGTAGACGGCGACCCTATGAAGCTAGCTAGGATGTTGGAGATATAGTCTTGGTTTGACAACAAGGACCAACTAGCGGCGACGATGACTTCCATGGCCAAATATCTGCAACAAAGCGAAAAGGCGGCGATACTCCCGGAGGGAGTCGCGCCGGTGTACATAGAGCTGCTCCTCTAGGCCATGGAGCAAACAGATTCACCGAATCCAATCGTGAGGGAGCGGTGGTGGGAGTATCGATCCCAGATGGAGCATCCACCAGAGATTGAAGGATCGACCATCTACAGGGTGCCGTTTGTGAGGGTGTCCTGCCAGAGCGAGCCGGTGGAGTCTTCGTCGACCGAACCCAACTGCAAGAGGAGAAAAGCAGTTGGCCCGACGATGCTTCCCCGCCATCGTCTCCCTCGCCGTTTACATCGTCTCATGGGGTGGCTGTCTGCCGCCGAGGAATAGGAGGGGGCTGCCCCCCCAGCCCAATAGTTGGGCAGGTTGTGAATTGTCAGGAGGAGCTTATGGTTTTCAGTATTTGCAGGTTGTGAATTGTGTTTTGTGTTGTGTATTTTGAGAGTACTTTCAGATATGAATGTCTTTTGAATTTCAGATTTGCAGTATTGAGCATATGAAGTATTTTATGAATTCTAGAGATCTATTTTTAGCACTTAAAAATGTAGTTTCATAGGAGTATTAAAGTGCAGACAATGTGATTCTCAGAGAAGAAACTGCAAGTTTCAGTTTCAGATAAGAAACTGCAACTTTCAGAGGTAGATCATTTATATTAACACGGCCTTTTCAAATAGGGTTAACATCATGTTGGAAGTTTTATTCATGGTCGAAAATGGAACTACCAGCCAGTTAACATCATGCTGATCAACATTCATGCATAGCACATCTTCATATGATGCACACTCAAAATGCCCACACAATGTCGAGTGTGCAAAACACAGAGAAAATGAGGGACGAAGTTTTGGCAAGTGCTGGACGTGGTTTTGGGCTGCCCCGTCTAGGCTTTCATTTTTAACATGCGCAGTCCACGACCTCGGATGGGAGGTCCATTGGCCTGTTTGTATTTTCTTAGGGCCGTCATGTATCGACCAACCTATGGACCTCCCATCCGAGGTTTTATTTTTGGCAGCCCAATTTATGTTTTTTTTTGAAGAAAACATAGAGGTCTGTTCTATTTTTCTATATAAGAATAGGAACGCCAGGTCCAACTTATGTTTCCCTTCTAACTATATTATATATATTTAAATTATTTTATATGTTATTATATATTATTTTTATTGTCATCATATATTTAACAGATACTAACATATGTAAGAAAACAATATCCCACATCTTATTAACTTAGAAAAAAATTTCTTAACAAATAAAATCCTGGATTGTTTTGGCATGAAAATCCTAGTGATTGTGTACAAAAGCTTGGTAAGATTTAAGGATGAATGTAATAATATCACATATTATTTAAATATATTTATAACAAAATGCTCAACCCCTTTTTTTTGATAACATTGCTGGCCCAACACAACATTATAATTAGAATCAACCCAGCAAAATCGTGTATTTCGAGAAAGTGCAAATGGCTTGTAATTTTTTAGGAAATAAAATAAATGGGCCGCATGGACGCTACATTATTTGTTCACCCAGCCCAGCTAATGGCTGTAATTCAAACAAAAAGATCAAATTGACTATAAATTCTACCGTGCAAAAAAAGACTGTAAATTCTGAAAAAATGGGTTGAATAGGTGCCACATTTTTGGAGGCTGAAATGTGGGCCAATAGGTCGAAGCCAACGCAAGTTGTTGTCAATTTAGTCAACAAATGATTCTGCCATATTAGCCGTTGGATTTATATCCAACGACCGGCATCCATCTTCAATCTCTCGTCTTCTTCCTCCAGCGCTGCCGGGACCACCTCCCGCCTCCTACTGCTAGCAACTCTGCTTAGCACGCTTCACTATGAAGCGCTACTCCACCGTTGGCCAGGCCATCCCTCCACCCCTCCACACCTCCTGTTCTTCTCCACCGACTGCCGAACCACACCGCACTATAACCAGTTAACACTCGTACACCTCTCTGTCTGTGACTCTACTCCCGTGTCTTCCCATCTCCGGCTCGTTGCTGTCCGGGGCCTCGCCGTCGTCCACCACCTTCGATGCGCTCGGCGCGCTCTGGTCAACATGGTCAACGAATGACACCATCAGAAGTAGACTGTGCGTGGAGAGGCTGACAGCTGGGTCCACGGCCGCACACAAGGAAATGCCTCCTTATTACGCGCAAAATAATGATTCTTCCACCTGACATTTGGGACCCACCGGAAGGGCCTCTGTATTTCGCGAAAATAATGTGCCCCCCGCTGACATGTCGGACCCACCAGCTATCTTCGCACGCAAGGAAGTGCCTCCTTATTACGCACAAAAAATGAATATCCCCCTGCCAGCTGGAACCTAGCATAGTGGGAGGCTGACTTGTGGGCCTACCAAGTTGACGGGGACGGAGGGCTTTGTCAACTTAGTCAATATGAATGATACTAGCTCCTGTTACCGTACGATGTTCATCCAACGGCCGTAGTGCTTCTTCAACCTCTGGTCTTCTTGCTCCAGCCGCCCAAACCAGCGCTGGTCGTGTCGCGTGCTCCTACCTCCCGTGGCCGGCTGTGATGCCGTGGAGGCCTCATCGCCCCCTACTACTCCCACTGCTGGCTAGGCCATCCCTCTACTCACACACACCCCATGTTATACTGCAGCGACAACAGCCTCACACCGCATCCGAACCAGTGAACCCTCATACTCCTCTTCGCGTGGGCATCCACTGTTGCGTTTTCCCCAGCTCTGAGTCGTTCCCTTCCTAGTCCTCGCCGTCGTCCACCGCCGTGGTGCTCTCAACGCGGCATGGTCAACATGGTCAAGGAACGACTTCCATCGGACGTGGACTATACGTGGAGAGGCTGACAGCTGGGTCCACGGCCGCAGCAAGGAAGTGCCTCCTTATTACACGCAAAATAATGATTCCTCCACCTGACAGCGGGGACCCACCGGACGGGCCACCGTATTTCGTGAAAAAAACGTTCCCCCCTGACTGCTGGGACCCACCAGCTACATCTTCGCAGGCAAGGAAGTGCGTCCGGGCAAAAAAACTGATTCGCCCCCTGACTGCTGGGACCCACCAGCTACATCTTCGCACGCAAGGAAGTGCGTCCGGGCAAAAAAAACCGATTCGCCCCTCTGACTGCTGGGACCCACCAGCTACATCTTCGCACGCAAGGAAGTGCCTGACAGTCGGGACCCACCTGGTCGAAGCGTATGTAGCGTTGTCATTCTGGTCGCGAACATGTACGTACATATATACTGGTCGATGTAGAGGCGCGCACGTGTCATAGTAGAGGCGCGTACGTGTCGTAGTAGAGGCGCGCACGTAGCATGTACACGCACGTACATCGGCCAGGGTGCAAGAAAGAAAATACGGCCACGTATGTGTACATACGGGCGGGGTCTCGAACACCTACTCGCGCATACGTACGGCCAGGGCTCGTGTACATGGCTGGGTCGGAACGGAGAAACAGCGTCGTCGTCGTGTTCATGGGGAGGCAACGGAATGCGTCGTGTTCATGGGGAGGCAACGAAATGCGTCGTGTTCATCGGGAGGCAACGGAATGCGTCGTGTTCATCGGGAGGCAACGGAATGCGTGGGAGCCAACCGGCTGGGTCGGAACGGAATGCATGGTCGTGTTCATCGGGAGGGCTTGGACGGAATAGGATATGGAAACGAGGCCTGGCGTACCGCAAAACGGAGGAAACGGATCTCCTATGTTAGGAATGGGGTCTTGTTGATCGGGAGGGGTGTGGCGTACCGCAAAATGGACGAAACGGACCTCCTACGGTCGAAACAGGGGTCCTGTTTATCGGGAGGGGTATGGCATACCGCAAAACGGACGAAACGGACCTCCTACGGTCGAAACGGGGGTCCTGTTGATCGGGAGGGGTGTGGCGTACCGCAAAACAGACGAAACGGACCTCCTACGGTCGAAACGAGGGTCCTGTTCATCGGGAGGGGTGTGGCGTATCGCAAAACGGGACTCCACGGGATATTGTTCATCTCCACCACCGACCTCCTCCAGCCTCCACGGGCTACCGTCGACCTCCTCCAGCCTCCACGGGCTCCTGTTTATCCATCCTCCACCACACGCTACTCCACCGGCTACTGTTCAACCACCCCTACATGGGCACCCCTCCACTGTCTACTGTTCATCCAGCCCTCCACACCACGGGGTCCTGTTCAAGCACCCCTCCACGGGCACCCCTCCACCATCTACTGTTCATCCAGCCCTCCACACCACGGGGTCCGGTTCATCCAGAGGCAATGCCACCGCTCACTGTTCATCCACCCCTCCCCCTCGCAACGCTCACTGTTCATCCAATCGATCGGCTTCAGTTAGCAGCAGTAGAGAAGGAATCACTCGATCAGGTTCAGTTAACAGCCACCGATCGATCGCTCGGGTTCAGTAACGCGTAGCCTGCAGTGCAATCGCTCGGATTCAGTTAGAGCCCAACGCCTCACTCGGGTTCAGTTAGAGCCAATGCCTCGCACACACGCGCATATGTGTACGAGAGAAACGTGCATCGCTCGGCCCCCGACCTCCCACCGTAACCGGGAACTCCCCGAAATTTTCCTCCCCCTCGCTTCTACCACGGTTTTTTTTGTCATGGACGACCCAAAGAATGTCATGCAGATGCGTCTCCGGCCCGCCCAGGACAAAAAGCCCATTTTCTGTCATGATTTTTTTGTCATAGAAGTAGGAGCCCACCACATCTATGATGATACCGGGTTTTGTCACAATTATCGTCATAGAAGTGTCATATGTATGACCGAATTTTTTTTCGTTTGGCCCAAATGTCACGGATGTGTCTTTTTTTTTGTAGTGATACTTCATAAATTATAGATACTTTGGAGATGTATCGGCATCCCCAAGCTTAATTCCTACTCGTCCTCGAGTAGGTAAATGATAAAAGAAATAGTTTATGAAGTGTGAATGCTAGCAAAGTGCACAAGTTTGATTAATGACAATTTCAATCTTTCCCTAGGATCATAGCAACAACTCTTTCTCATAAAATTTCTCATGTTAAAGTAGCAAGAAATTCACATGTTATGTTTCAAACACTGAATTCTCTTGAAACTCAACAAACTATGTTCTCAGTCACTCAACAATTGCATTTCAACTTATTCAACAGAGTTTAAGTAAGAACTGCACATACTCAACCATCATATAGTCTTCTATGATTGCTAACACTCACCGCACACACATGAGCAAAACGTTTCAACCAGACACATAGAAAGATAGGGGCATATTGTTTTTCCTCCCAATGTATTCATCTCAAGGGTGATGTGAACAATAATAACTCATGCTACCCATATCTAACTGGATATATGTGCCTAGATCTTTCCTCACCACATGATGCTTGCCAAAAGAGAAAAATAAAAAGGAACGGAGAGAGATACTTTGACTCTTTGCAAAAAAGTAAATACTAAAAAGTAAAAGATAGGCCCCCCGCAGAGGGAGGCAGAGGTTTCCATGCACTTTTTGTTTGTATGCACAACCCCTTAGTGCAAAAGAACGTCACATTATATTGCCCCTTATGATAGCAACCTTTATTATGTAGTTTGTTGCTTTTATTCTTTTCCATCACAAGTTCGTAAAACGCTCAATTTTTATTGCCTTATTGCACCGGCGACAACTTACTTGAAGGATCTTGCTCAATGCTTAGGTGGGTATGGTGGACTCTTGAAGATAAGATTTGGGTTTAAGTGTTTTTGGATGCACAAGTAGTATGTCTACTTGGTGCGGAATTTTTGGCTAGCAAAGATGGGGGCAAGCACCACATGTTGAAGGATCTATGACAATATAACTTCTATGTGAATATAAAAAACATAAATCATTACGTTGTATTCTTTGTCCAACTTCAACAATTTTGGCATATAATATTTTGATGGGGGCTCACAATCACAAAAGATTTCCAAGATAGTGTATTTGCATGTGAAAGTTCTATTCCTTCTACTAATCATTCAGGAATTGCTTGTATGGCCAATATAGTGGTTGTCAAGCTTCAAAAGATTTCACTTTCTAAGCCCAATGTGAAGCTACCACTAGGCATGATATGAACATATAATTTCAACTTCATTATATTCAATTTATTCAACAATTTACTCATAGGATAAAAGTGAAGCACACGAGTAAATGACAAGCTACTCCAAAAAGATATAAGTGAAGATCAAATGAGTAGTTAAGTAAATGGGTAGCTAATTGAGGACTCTCTTTTATTTAAATTGTTTTTCAGATCTAAGAATTTTATTAAAACAGCAAGAAAAACAATACAAAATGACATTCCAAGAATATCACACATCATGTGAAGAAGAAAAAACTTAGGCTCAACCTATACTAACCAATAATTGTTGAAGAAGAAAGGTGGGATGCCTACCGGGGCATCCACAAGCTTAGATGCTTGAGACTTCTTGAAATATTATCTTGGGATGCCTTGGGTATCCCCAAGCTTGAGCTTTTGTGTCTCCTTAATTCCTTTTATATCACGGTTTCCCTAAATCTTAAAAACATAATCCACACAAAACTCAGCAAGAACTCGTGAGATAAATTAGTATAAACCAATGCAAAAACCTTATCATTCTCTAACATAGCAAATCACTAAAATTATTATTCAACATTGCACACTAAATACCTCTGCATATTTAATACTCCTATCCTCAAATAGAATCATTAAACAAGCAAACATATGCAAACAATGCAAGCATAACAACAATCTGCCAAAACAGTCCAGTATGTAAAGAATGCAAGAGTATCAATACTTATTCAACTCAAAATATTCTGAAAACTTAACACACTATAGAAAATTTATCAGAGCTTATGTGCAAAAAGTTTCAACATTTTATCACATTCTGACTTTTCTAGAGAATTTTTGCAACAACGATAAACTTTCTGTTTTCAAATAGCAACATGTAGACTTGCAAAATAAGCACAGTAAAGGCTATAATTACCACTTCTATTGAAATAAAACTGCAAAACATTATTCTAAATAACAGCAAGCAAATCCTAACAAAATAAATTGACGCCCCAAGAAAAGCACATATCATGTGACGAATGAAAACATAGATCGCCTCCAAGTGAGGTTACCAATAATGTTGAAGACGAAAGAGGGGATCCCTTCCGGGGCATACCCAAGCTTAGTTGCTTGGATATTCCTTTAATATTACCTTGGGGTGCCTTGGGCATCCCCAAGCTTTGGGTCTTGTCACTCCTTATTCTCCTCATATCGACATCTCACCCAAAACATGAAAACTTCAATCACAGAAAAATTAACAGAACTTCATGAGATAGGTTAGTATGATAAAGAGCAAACCATTTCACTTTGGTACTGCCAAAGACAAGATTCATAATTGTTTCCACACAATGCCTACTGTAGCATATCATTTCCACAAATTATATTGAGCAATATAAGTCATAGAAACTAGAAAAGAAGCAAACTATGCATTGAAAATAGAATCTGTCAAAAACAGAAAGTCTGTAGTAATCTGTACTCCAACCATATTTCAGCTACTCCAAAAATTCTGAAAACTTAGGACAACATAGAGAATTTGTATATCTATAACCTGTAAAAAAATTATAATTTTTCCACGTTCCAGTAAAATATAAGAATTTCTGCACTAGACGCAAAAGTTTCTGTTTTGCATAGAATCAAGTCAACTATCATCCACACTATCCCAAAGTCTTTACTTGGCACTTCATTGAAAGAAAACCAATAGAACATGATTACTACATTCGCTTAATCATGTTAACACACAAAAATATTAGGGGTAAATGTTGGGTTGTCTGCGAACAAGCTCTTTTCTATGCCTTTTAGCTAGGCATGATGATTTTAATGATGCTCACATGAAAGTAAAGAATTGAAACACAATGGGAGCATCATGAAACACATGGAAAGCACATTTAAGCCTAAACCACTTCCTATGCATAGGGATTTTGTGAGCAAACAATCTATGGGAGCAATAATCAACTAGCATAGGAAGGCAAAACAACATAACTTCAATATTTTCAACACATAGAGAGGAAACTCGATATTATTGCAATACCTACAAGCAAATGTTCCTCTCTCATAATAATTTTCAGTAGCATCATGAATGAATTCAACAATATAGCTATCACATAAATCATTCTTTTCATGATGCATAAGCGTAGAAATTTTGTTACTCTCCACATAAGCAAATTTATTCTCATCAATAGTAGTGGGAGAAAACTTAGCAAAATAACTATCATGAGAGTGAAAATTAAAATCCTGATGACAAGTTCCATGGTTATCATTATTATTTATAGCATACATGTCATCACCATAATCATCATAGATAGCAACTTTGTTATCATGGTCAATTGAAGCCTCATCCAAAATGGTGGATTCATCACTAAATAAAGTCATGACCTCTCCAAATCCACTTTCATCATTATAATCATCATAAATAGGAGGCATCCAATCATTATAACAAATTTGCACATCAAATCTTGGGGGACTAAAAATATCATCTTCATCAAACATAGCATCCCTAAGCTTATGGCTTTGCATATCATTAGCATCATGGATATTCAAGGAATTCATACTAACAACATTGCAATCATGCTCATCATTTATACCAAACATTCTATTGAATTCTTCTTCTATCAACTGAGCACAATTTTCCTTTCCATCATTTTCACAAAATACATTATAAAGATGAATAATATGATGCAACCTCAATCCATTTTTTATAGTTTTCTTTTATAAACCAAACTAGTGATAAAATATGAAACTAAATGATTCAATTGAAAGATCTAAAGATATACCTTCAAGAACTCACCTCCCCGGCAACGGCGCCAAAAAAGAGCTTGATGTCTACTACGCAACTTTATTCTTATAGACTCGTGTTGGGCCTCCAGGCGTAGAGTTTTGTAGGACAGTAGCAATTTTCCCTCAAGTGGATGACCTAAGGTTTATCAATCCGTGGGAGGTGTGGGATGAAGATGGTCTCTCTCAAACAACCCTGCAACCAGATACAAGAAATTTCTTGTGTCCCCAACACACCCAAACCAATGGAAAATTGTATATGTGCACTAGTTCGGTGAAGAGATGATGATAAAAGTGTAATATTGATGGTAGAAATATATTTTTAAAATCTGAATAAATAAAAACAGCAAGGTAGCAATTGATAAAATGGAGCAAAAACGATATTGCAATGCTTGAAAATGAGGCCTAGGGTCCATACTTTTGCTAGTGCAATCTCTCAACAATGCTAATATAATTGGATCATATAACGAACCGTCAACGTTCGATGAATAATCACTCCAAAGTTCCTATCTAGCGAAGAACATAAGAAGAAATCGTTTGAAGGGTACGAAACCACCTCGAAGCTATTCTTTCCGATTGATCTATCAAAGAGTTCATACTAAAATAACACCAAATAATTTCAGATTCATAATACTCAATCCAACACAAAGAACCTCAAAGAGTGCCCCAATGTGTCTACCGGAGAAACAAAGACATGAACGTGCATCAACCCCTATGCATAGATTACCCCAATATCACCTCGGGAATCCACGAGTTGAATGCCAAAACATACATCAAGTGAATCAATATGACACCCCATTGGCACCACGAGTATTCATTTACAAGACATATGTCAAGTGCTCTCAAATCCATAAAAGTATTCAATCCCATAAAACGAAATCTCAAAGGGAAAACTCAGTTCATCACAACAAGATAGAGAGGGAGAAACACCATATGATCTGACTATATTAACAAAGCCTGCGATACATCAAGATCGTGACATCTCAAGAACACGAGAGAGAGAGAGAGATTAAACACATAGCTACTTGTACAAACCCTCAGCCCCGAGGGTGGACTACTCCCTCCTCATCATGGTGGCCGCCGGGATGATGAAGATGGCCATCGATGATGATTCCCCCCTTCGGCAGAGTGCCAGAACGGGGTCTAGATTGGTTTCCGGTGGCTACAGAGGCCTGCGGCAGCGGAACTTCTGATCTAGGTTAACCCTGAGGGTTTTTGGAATATTTGGGAATTTATAGGGTAAAGAGGGGGTGCGGGAGGCCACCGAGGTGGGAACAACCCACCTAGGCGCGCCTGGGCCCCCAAGCGCGCCCTAGTGGGTTGTGCCCCCCTCGAGGCACCCCCAGGTGCTTCTCTGGCCCACCAGATGTCTTCTGGTCCATGAAAAATCCACAAAAAGTTTCATGGTGTTTGGACTCTGTTTGATACTGATTTCCTGCGATGTAAAAAACAAGCAAAAAATAGCAACTGGCACTGGGCACTAGGTCAATAGGTTAGTCCAAAAATGATATAAAGTTGCTATAAAATGATTGCAAAACATCCAAGAATAATAATATAACTGCATGAATACTTCATAAGTTATAGATACATTGGAGACGTATCATTGTGTTCTTTGTTTCTCTCAACCGGAGTCTTATCCAAGTGCTTTTAGTTTCTCAAGTTCATGTTCTATTCCTTGCATCTCTTCAACCGGAGTGGTTTCAAATTCTTTCTCGTTCTTATGCCATTTGTTATCTATTTACACCCTCCAATGTTCGTTGGTTTCACTCATTTGTCCAAGAAGCAACTTTGGTTTACCTCTTTCTCGTTCTCTTCTCATTCTAAGATCTCGGGGCGAGATCTCTTGTAAGTGGGGGAGAGTTGTAACTGCCTAAGACCGATTCTCTAGATGCCTTCCAGTTATTTCGTTGTTGACGTGTGTTTTATTTGTTTGTTGCATTTCGTCATGTCATCATGAGCATTGCATCCGTAGTTTTCTTAAAACTTGCATCCGCTCGTAGTTGCCGCTTCTTCCTAGTCTCTGTTGACTTTCTCTCAGATCAACCGGACCGCTCTCTTCTCTCTCTTCTATAAGCCCATCAAACACCTTTGCCTCCATGGCCTCTTGTCAAACCCCTCGCGCGTGTCCGAAAGCTGTCCCGAACCCGAACCAGGAAGTCTGATTACGATCAGAGGGACCGAATAGCCCCTAACCCATTTATCTCAGGCCGTCTGATTACGATCAGAGGGACCAAATAGCCCTGATACGTCTCCGTCGTATCTATCATTTTTGATTGTTCCATGCCAATATTCTACAACTTTCATATACTTTTGGCAACTTTTTATACTATTTTTGAGACTAACATATTGATCCAGTGCCCAGTGCCAGTTCCTGTTTGTTGCATGTTTTTTGTTTCGCAGAACATCCATATCAAACGGAGTCCAAACGAGATAAAAACGGATGGAGATTTTTTTGGAATATATGTGATTTTTGGGAAGTGAAATCAACGCGAGACGATGCTCGAGGGGCCCACGGGGTAGGGGGGCGCGCCCCTGACCCTCGTGGCCACCCTGTAAGGCGATTGATGCCCTTCTTTCGCTGGAAGAAAGCTAATATCTAGATAGAGATTTTGTTAAAATTTCAGCCCAATCAGAGTTACGGGTCTCCGGGAATATAAGAAATGGTGAAAGGGTAGAATCTGAGAACGCAGAAATAGAGAGAGACAAAGAGACATATCCAATCTCGGAGGGGCTCTCGCCCCTCCCATGCCCTGGAGGCCAAGGACCAGAGGGGAAACCCTTCTCCCATCTAGGGAGGAGGTCAAGGAAGAAGAAGACGAAGGGGCCCCCTCTCCCCTTCTCTTCCGGTGGCGCCGGAACGCTGTCGTGGCCATCATCATCACCGCAATCTTCACCAAAAACTTCACCGCCATCATCACCAACTCTTCCCCCCTCTATGCAGCGGTGTAACCTCTCTCTTACCCGCTGTAATCTCTACTTAAACATGGTGCTCAACGCTATATATCATTTCCCAATGATGTATGGCTATCCTATGATGTTTGAGTAGATCCATTTTGTCCTATGGGTTATTTGATGATCGTGATTGGTTTGAGTTGCATGTTTTATTATTGGTGCTATCCTATGGTGCTCTCCATGTCGCGCAAGCGTGAGGGATTCCCACTGTAGGGTGTTGCAATACATTTATGATTCGCTTATAGTGGGTTGCGTGAGTGACTGAAACACAAACCCGAGTAAGTAGGTTGTTTGCGTATGGGATAAAGAGGACTTGATACTTTAATGCTATGGTTGGGTTTTACCTTAATGATCTTTAGTAGTTGCGGATGCTTGCTAGAGTTCCAATCATAAGTGCATGTGATCCAAGTAGAGAAAGTATGTTAGCTTATGCCTCTCCCTCAAATAAAGTTGCAATAATGATTACCGGTCTAGTTATCGATTGCCTAGGGACAAATAAATTTCTCATAACAAAAAGCTCTTTACTAAAACTAACTTAGTTGTGTCTTTACCTAAACAGCCCCTACTTTTTATTTACGTAATCTTTATTATCTTGCAAACCTATCAAAAAAACACTTACAAAGTACTTCTAGTTTCATACTTGTTCTAGGTAAAGCGGACGTCAAGCGTGCGTAGAGTTGTATCGGTGGTCGATAGAACTTGAGGGAATATTTGTTCTGCCTTTAGCTCCTCATTGGGTTCGACACTCTTATCGAAAATTGTTGCGACCCCCTATACTTGTGGGTTATCAAGACCTTTTTCTGGCGCCGTTGGGAGCAATAGCGTGGGGTGAATATTCTCGTGTATGCTTGTTTGCTTTATCACTAAGTAATTTTTATTTGCTGTTCTTAGTTGTTCTCTATCTTTAGTTATGGATATGGAACATGAAATACCAAAAAAATTAGGTGTACCTGCTACTCATGGAGATGGGGAACCTCCTAAAACCCTTGATGCTCAATATGTGAAAAATATTATGTACCACTTTGATAATCCTGAGAAAACCTCATTCAATCTGGTAATGGGAGTAACGTTGGATCAACGTGAATACTTTAGGGATTATCACTTGACACAAAAAGGGAAACTATTATGGGATCAAATTTATATATTGTATTGGTATGCTAGGCAACTATGCTTGAGATATGATTATACTTGTTGCTCTGGGATGAAGGCTCCACACCTTCCCTTTTCATGTGAATTTAATGATAATGAAACCTTAGCTTCTTATGCTAATGGTATATATGATTACTATGATGTGGCACAAAGAGAAGAATTTGTTGGTTTTAAGGGTGCTTATGAAATTGAATCTTTGTTTGAAAAGTATGAAGCTTTTGATGATGATGTTTATAGGCCTGGAAATTTAGTTATTCTAAAATATTGCTATGATAATTATGAATATAATTCCTATATTAATGCGCTTATTAAGAAAGTCTCCGCTGTGCAAGAAGAGACTAATTTTTTGCAGGAATCTGTGGAAGAAGAAATTGATGAAACTGTGAGCTCATTGGATGAAAAAGATGAGGAGGAGAGCGAAGAACAAAAGGAGGAAGAGTGGATTGATCACCTGTGCCCACCTTCTAATGAGAGTAACTCTTCAACTCATACATTGTTTAAATTCCCTTCGTGCTTACCGAAGGATGATTGCTATGATGATTGTTATGATCCCGTTGATTCTTTTGAAATATCCCTTTTTGATGATGCTTTCTATGCTTGTGGCCAAGATGCCAATATGAATTATGCTGATGGAGATGAACTTGCTATACTTCCTTATGTTAAACATGAAATTGTTGCTATTGCACCTACGCATGATAGTCCTATTATCTTTTTAAATTCTCCCAACTACACTATATCAGAGAAGTTTGCACTTATTAAGGATTATATTGATGGGTTGCGTTTTACTATTACACATGATGATTTTGATGAATATACCATGCATGTGCTTGCTGCTCCTACTTGCAATTATTATGAGAGAGGAACTACACCTCCACCTCTCTATGTTTCCAACACGATAAAATTGCAAGAAACTGTTTATACTATGCATTGGCCTTTACTATGTGTGCATGAATTGTTCTTTTATGACATGTCGATGCATAGGAAGAGAGTTAGACTTCGTTGTTGCATGATATATGTTACTTTGTGCTCACTAATAAATTACAAATCATTGTTAATTAAAATTGGCTTTGATATACCTTGGGATCTGGGTGGATTCACTACTTGAGCACTATATGCCTAGCTTAATGGCTTTAAAGAAAGCGCTGCCAGGGAGACAACCCGGAAGCTTTAGAGAGTCATTTATTTCTGTTGAGTGCTTTCATATAGGTTAAAAACAACAAAAATAAGAGGGGAACCTAAATCTTTTTCAAAAAGGAAAGCGAAACTGAGAAAGGCGAACATTGTTGAAGTGGGAGCTAGCCTTGAACTTTGTTCATGCTCACAGAAACTTTTGAATCTTGATTACAGAAACTTTTCAATAAAAATAATTATCCCCTTGTACAATTCCATTGTATTATAAAAATAATGTGCCAAGGTTTGCCTTTAGGATGTTTTAGATGCTTGTTGGTTTGTACGGTGCAGGACAGAAACTTTGACTTTAGTTTGCAATTTTACATTTTTAGATGGAACGTAAAATGGTTCTGATTCTTCTTGCACTGTCTTTCTGTACAAATTGTTTATTTTTCTCAATTTTGGCAGAATTTTTGAAGTATCATAAGTATGGTGAATGTTCAGATTATTACAGATTGTTCTGTTTTAGACAGATTCTGTTTTTGATGCATAGTTTGCTTGTTTTGATGAAACTATCAATTTATATCAGTGGATTAAGCCATGAAAAAGTTATATTACAGTAGACATAATGCAAAAACAAAATATGAATTGGTTTGCAACAGTACTTAGAGTAGTGATTTGCTTTATTATACTAACGAATCTTACCGAGTTTTCTGTTGAAGTTTTGTGTGGATGAAGTGTTCGATGATCGAAAAGGTCTCGATGTGAGAAGAAGGAAGAGAGGCAAGAGATCAAGCTTGGGGATGCCCGAGGCACCCCAAGTAAATATTCAAGGAGACTCAAGCATCTAATCTTGGGGATGCCCCGGACGGCATCCCCTCTTTCTTCAACAAATATCGGCATGTTTTCGGATTCGTTTCATTCATGTGATATGTGTAAATCTTGGAGCGTCTTTTGCATTTACTTTTCATTTTTCTTTTATGCACCATGCTGGTATGAGATAGTCCTTGGTTGATTTATAGAATGCTCATTGCACTTCACTTATATCTTTTGAGTATGGCTTTATAGAATGCTTCATGTGCTACACTTATATCATTTGAAGTTTGGATTGCTTTATTTCTCTTTACATAGAAAACCGCCATTTGTAGAATGCTCTCTTGCTTCACTTATATTTGTTAGAGCGTGGGCATATCTTTTGTACAAAGAATTAAACTCTCTTGCTTCACTTATATCTATTTAGAGAGATGACAAGAACTGGTCATTCACATGGTTAGTCATAAAATCCTACATAAAACTTGTAGATCACTGAATATGATATGTTTGATTCCTTGCAATAGTTTTGCGATATAAAGATGGTGATATTGGAGTCATGCTAGTGGGTAGTTGTGGATTATAGAAATACTTGTGTTGAGGTTTGTGATTCCCGTAGCATGCACGTATGGTGAACCGTTATGTAACGAAGTCGGAGCATATTTATTTGTTGACCGTCTTCCTTATGAGTGTCGGTCGGGGACGAGCGATGGTCTTTTCCTACCAATCTATCCCCCTAGGAGCATGCACGTAGTACTTTGTTTCGATGACTAATAGATTTTTGCAGTAAGTATGTGATTTCTTTATGACTAATGTTGAGTCCATGGATTGTACGCACTCTCACCCTTCCACCATTGCTAGCCTCTCTAGTACCGCGCAACTTTCGCCAGTACCATAAACCCACCATATACCTTCCTCAAAAAAGCCACCATACCTACCTGTCATGGCATTAACATAGCCATTCCGAGATATATTGCCATGCAACCTCCATCATCATCATATACATGACTTGAGCATTCATTGTCATATTGCTTTGCATGATCGTAAGATAGTTAGCATGATGTTTTCATGGCTTGTCTGTTTTTTGATGTCATTGCTACGCTAGATCATTGCACATCCCGATACACGGCCGAAGGCATTCATATAGAGTCATATCTTTGTTCTAGTATCGAGTTGTAATATTGAGTTGTAAGTAAATAAAAGTGTGATGATCATCATTATTAGAGCATTGCCCCAGTGAGGAAAGGATGATGGAGACTATGATTCCCCCACAAGTCGGGATGAGACTCCGGACGAAAAAAATAAAAATAAAGTAAAATAAGAGAAAAAAAGAGAAAGGCTAAACAAAAGAGAAGCCCCCCCCCAAATGAGAGAAAAAGAGAGAAGGGGCAATGTTACTATCCTTTTACCACACTTGTGCTTCAGAATAGCAGCATGTTCTTCATATAGAGAGTCTCTTGAGTTATCACTTTCATATACTAATGGGAATTTTCATTATAGAACTTGGCTTGTATATTCCGATGATGGGATTCCTCAAATGCCCGAGGTCGTCATGATCAAGCAAGTTGGATGCACACCCACTTAGTTTTCAGTCTGAGCTTTCATACACTTATAGCTCTTAGTGCATCCGTTGCATGGCAATCCCTACTCACTCACATTGATATCTATTGATGGGCATCTCCATAGCCCGTCGATACGCCTAGTTGATGTGAGACTATCTTCTCCTTTTTGTCTTCTCCACAACCACCATTCTATTCCACCTACAGTGCTATGTCCATGGCTCACGCTCATGTATTGTGTGAAAATTGAAAAGGTTTGAGAACGTCAAAAGTATGAAACAATTTCTTGGCTTGTCATCGGGGTTGTGCATGATGTGAATATTTTGTGTGGTGAAGATGGAGCATAGCCAGACTATATGATTTTGTAGGGATAACATTCTTTGGCCATGATATCTTGAAAAGACATGATTGCTTTATTAGTAGGCTTGAAGTATTATTGTTTTTATGTCAAATTATAGACTATTGCTCTGAATCACTCGTGTCTTAATATTCATGCTATGATTAGATATATGATCAAGATTATGCTAGGTAGCATTCCACATCAAAAAATATCTTTTATATCATTTACCTACTCGAGGACGAGCAGGAATTAAGCTTGGGGATGCTAATACGTCTCCGCCGTATCTATAATTTTTTATTGTTCCATGCCAATATTCTACAACTTTCATATACTTTAGGCAACTTTTTATACTATTTCTGAGACTAACATATTGATCCAGTGCCCAGTGCCAGTTCCTGTTTGTTGCATGTTTTTTGTTTCGCGGAAAATCCATATCAAACGGAGTCCAAACGGGATAAAAACGGACGGAGATTGTTTTGGAATATATGTGATTTTTGGGAAGTGAAATCAACGCGAGACGATGCTCGAGGGGCCCACGAGGCAGGGGACGCGCCCCTGACCCTCGTGGCCACCTCGTAAGGTGGTTCATCCCCATATTTTTCCACAAGAAAGCTAATATCTGGATAGAGGTCGTGTGAAAATTTCAGCCCAATCGAAGTTATGGATCTCCGGGAATATAAGAAATGGTGAAAGGGTAGAGTCTGAGAACGCAGAAATAGAGAGAGACAAAGAGACATATCCAATCTCGGAGGGGCTCTCGCCCCTCCCACGCCATGGAGGCCAAGGACCAGAGGGGAAACCCTTCTCCCATCTAGGGAGGATGTCAAGGAAGAAGAAGACGAAGGGGCCCCCTCTCCCCTTCTCTTCCGGTGGCGCCGGAACGCTGCCGTGGCCATCATCATCACCACAATCTTCACCAACAACTTCACAGCCATCATCACCAACTCTTCCCCCCTCTATGCAGCGGTGTAACCTCTCTCTTACCCGCTGTAATCTCTACTTAAACATGGTGCTCAACGCTATATATTATTTCCCAATGATGTATGGCTATCCTATGATGTTTGAGTAGATCCATTTTGTCCTATGGGTTATTTGATGAGCATGATTGGTTTGAGTTGAATGTTTTATTATTGGTGATGTCCTATGGTGCTATCCGCGTGCGCAAGCGTGAGGGATTCCCGCTGTAGGGTGTTGCAATAGGTTTATGATTCGCTTATAGTGGGTTGCGTGAGTGACTGAAACACAAACCCGAGTAAGTAGGTTGTTCGCGTATGGGATAAAGAGGACTTGATACTTTAATGCTATGGTTGGGTTTTATCTTAATGATGTTTAGTAGTTGCGGATGCTTTCTAGAGTTCCAATCATAAGTGCATATGATCCAAGTAGAGAAAGTATGTTAGCTTATGCATCTCCCTCAAATAAAATTGCAATAATGATTACCGGTCTACTTATCGATTGCCTAGGGACAAATAACTTTGTCATAACAAAAAGCTCTTTACTAAAACTAACTTAGTTGTGTCTTTACCTACACAGCCCCTACTTTTTATTTACGTAATCTTTATTATCTTGCAAACCTATCCAAAAACGCCTACAAAGTACTTCTAGTTTCATACTTGTTCTAGGTAAAGCGAACGTCAAGCGTGCGTAGAGTTGTATCGATGGTCGATAGAACTTGAGGGAATATTTGTTCTGCCTTTAGCTCCTCGTTGGGTTCGACACTCTTACTTATCGAAAACTTTTGCGATCCTCTATACTTGTGGGTTATCAAGCCCCTAAGCTAACCCGGCTGCCATATATATACAGATGAAACCCTAGCCCTGTCCCATCCATCCATCCATTCCTTCGGTCCGCCGCCACTTATTTTCTCCACCGGTCCAACCAGTGCCTTCACCTGGTCTCCTCTTTCCTCGAGATCCTGCCCAATTGATCCTTCCAATCCATCTAGCCGCCACCCACTCTTCCTTGATCTCTCGATCGAGCAACCACCACTAGCGCAGCAACACCGGATTTCCTCGCGAGGAGACATGCCCGAGCCCTGTCCTCGCTCCCGATCTCATCCCCTAAGCACCTCCTCCTGCGCCCCAGCCTCGTGCTCGACCCCGCTGCCTCGCGCTGCCGGCAACCGAAGCCAGCAGAAGCCCCCTCGACCACTGCCACTTGTACAGTCGCTGTCGCCAGCAAGCTCCGCCGTCCCCGCTGCAACGCTCGACCCCGCCGCCCTCATCTGCTTTGGTGAGCCTCGCCACCGTCGATGGTCGAACCCCCCAGGTCCCGTCGCTCCTCTTCTCCTTCTCGCTCCTGTTTTCTCTGGTCCTTCCTCATCTCACATCTCTCTCTCTCAACTCTTTGTTACAGGGAGGCCGCCATGGCCATGGGGCTCCACCCGATGCTAAGCCACCTCCTCGGCCCTATAGCCTCCTCCCCTCGCGCACCCGAGCTCGTGGATGCCCGGTGCCCCACCTGCCACACTGGACCCAGACGTCCCTGCGACCAAGCTCGTCGGAGTGCCACCAAGCCGCTGCTCTCCTGCCTCGCTAGCCTTGTCGGTGACCAAGACCTTGTCCCGACGCCGCTCTGGAAAGCCCGCCGGTGAGACCAGCAGCGTCCGACGCGCTTTCACCCTTCCCCGTTTCCCTCCATCACTCCCTCTCTCTCTCTCTCTCTCTCTCATCTTCCCTGTCTTTCTACAAGGAACCCCATCGCCGCTCATCACCAAGGTTGGCCCTGCCAAGCTCCAGCCGCCGGCCACCATCTCCGGTCAAATCCATCGGGTGCCTGGGATTAGTAGGGTGGATGTCATTCTTCTTCTCGTTTGATTTCAGCCGTAGTCGGATCTTGCTCTTCTGTATGATGATTGCTATGTATTCATGTATCCATGTATTCATGATGTAGTTTGTGGCGAGTGTAAGCCTTTATATGGTAATCTCATCTATTCAGTACATGGTATGTTGTAATGATATCCACCTTGTTATGCGCTTGAAATGCGGTTGTGCCCCAATCATGAATTCATCACATGATTGGGATAGAATCGCATCTTGGGTGTTACACAGAGGTGGGATTGGGGATGGTGGTCGCGCCGGCGAAGGCCCCGATGGGGTGGGCGACTACGACGGAGGAGGCGGCGGAGGAGGCCATGGCTTGGGTAACGGTCGACAAGCGGCGGGCGGGGGACTGGCGGGCGAACGGAAGGAAAATGAAAGCGGTTGGGCAGTTGGTGCATGACCGCCATTTTTACATCTCCTGTAGGTGTAGATGTATATTTGCACCGCGAAGTGTTGTAATTTACACTCTGGGAGGCGGAGATGTATTTTTTTGCATCATTTGTTGGAGAAGTGTTTTTGAGGCTCAAAGATGCAAAAAATACATCTTTGCCTCCCAGAGTGTAAATTACAACATATGTGTAAATTCATCATCTAAATACTCATAAAGAATGGACACCGAACATTCCAGTCTTATGAAAAAACCATCTAAATACTCATGGTTCATCTGGCAGTTGGATAGACTCCAAACGTATGACAATTCATTCCGCATTGTCAGATGAGGACCTATATAGATAATAAAAATTGAAAAGAATTGTCTTTCAAAGAAAGAATTTCCAGCTCGGCTTGACCTAGGACCTCAGTGATTGTTACATATTTATGTATAACAATTCTATCTAGTACTATGTACTGCACTCTATGATAAGCGACCATCAACCAGGTATCCTCCTAGAATCTAACTTGGTAACCACCCATAACCGAGAAAGATCCAAATTGGAAGAAAAATACCCTTGTCTACCGGTTTCCATTGAAATTGAGAAATGGCTTTGGATCCTATTACGAATGATTTCGTGTCATACCCCTTCTCTACTAAGTAGTTTTTATAACAACTTACTTATAATGGCAATATTTTTATTTTCAACATCTTGAATATCCAAAACCACAATGGATTTTCGGACAACCTAAAACACTCCATTTAGCAAGCCAATATGTCTTACTCACGTTGTCGCTTTGCTAGAAACATATTGACCTAAAGTAGTCTGGTCTCCTCAAGATCCCTTTCAATAAGTGAACGAATGACAACATGTACATGTAAGTGCATCTAGTGCCACCCCTAGTTGGTTTTGGAGTATTGACGACAAACCTAGTTGAGGGACTAATGTGTTTGTGAGAATTGCAGAATAACACATGTAGAAGTCCCTCATGATTCGGTTTTACTACCAGAGATGACCCCTAAAACTTTATGAAGACATTGAAGTCAAAGGTGGTATATGAAGATATTCACATTGAAGACTATGACAAGAGAAGACACGATATGAAGCCTATGGAGCTCGAAGACTTAGATCTTTCGTAGTTCTTTTTCTTTTGTGTTGAGTCATAGGAACCACCGTACTGTTAAGTGGGGTCCAAGAGAACCAGTCAGAATGACTGAAGTGATGCCTAAACCAAAAACCTATGTCTTCGAGTGAAGACAATGAGAGCAAATCTTGTCCAGAGTCGGACAAGTCAGCTTTGCTTGTATCCCAAGTAAAGTTGTTGAGTGAGTTTGAAATCTGACCGTTGGAACACGTGTCAGTTCCTTAGTGACCCAGGGTCATTTCAGACAAATCAGGTCGGGTTGCCAAGTGGCTATAAATAGCCCACCCCCTACAACCATAAACGGTTGGCTGCTCAGATTGAAAGTACGGCTTTTGTCGTTTGAGAGCAACCCACCTCGAAGCCTTTGAGAGAGAATTCCTTGCGAGGATAAAGACCTAACCACCAGAGCCAGAGAGAATTGGGCATCACTTAAGTCTTCTTGTCTGTGTGATCTGAAGACTTATTACACTTGAGGACTGTGCATCCTCCAGCCGGTTAGGCGTCGCATTCTGAGCATCCAAGAGACATTGTGGATTGCCGGTGAACGAAGTCTGTGAAGGTTTGGGAGTCTACCTTGAAGACTTACCAGAGTGATTGGGCGAGGTCTATGTGACCTTAGCTCAAGGAGAATACGGTGAGGACTGGGTGTCCTGAGCTGCGTGTTCAGGACTGGGTGTCCGGGACTGTGTGTCCTAAGGTTTAAATACCTAGCCGCTCCAACCAGACGTACAGTTGTCACAGCAACTGGAACTGGTCCAACAAATCATTGTCTTCAACGAGTAACTGGTTTCATCTTCACTTCACTTTACTTACTGTTACTCCTTGTGAAGTCATTGTATGTTTGCTCTATCATTTGTCTTCACTGAGTGACTGCGTGTTCTGTTTGGCTTCACAATATCTTCCTACCTGATCCTTACTACCTAGCTGCTATTAGTCTTTGTGCTTTCACTTCATTGAATACTTGACTATGGTTTGCCTAGTGTAGCCTACCTTCCGCTGCATGGTAATAGGTTTAGTTTTATCGTTTGTCTTCAAAACTCCCATGTTCTGAAGACTTTCATAAAAATCGCCTATTCACCCCCCCCCTCTAGTCGATATAATGCACTTTCAATTGGTATCAGAGCAAGGTCCTCCCTTATTCTGTGTGATTCGGTTTAACCACCTGGAGTTTTAGCTATGTCGACTGTAGGGATAATTAAAGTCTCCGCTGCGTGCCCCGTCTTTGATGGAACTGAATATCCCTACTGGAAGAATAAGATGCGTATGCATCTTGAAGCCATTAACGTCGACCTATGGAATGTCGTCGAGAACGGCGTTCCCAAGGCTAGAGAAGGTGTCACTGCTGCTGATGTCAAGAAATTTGTTCAACTGGACTCTACTGCCAAGAATATCATCTGTGGTCATCTGACCAAAGGACAGTATGGTCGTGTGAGTGCTTTGAAGACATCCAAGCTGGTCTGGGACTGGCTCTCCAAGGTCAATGAAGGCATCTCAACCCAGAGAGATCAGAGAATCAGTGTCCTTCACAACCTCTTCAACCGCTTCAAGCGAAATGACAATGAGAATGTCCAGCACACATTTGACCGACTCACTGACATCACAAATGAGCTTCAAGCCCTTGGCGCCACTGAGATTACCAAACACGAAGTCGTCAAGACGCTGCTGAGATCACTTGATAGTTCGTTTGACATCCTGGCCCTGATGATTCAAGAATGTCCTGATTTCAAGACACTCGAACCGTCTGACATACTTGAGAGGCTCAACACACATGAGTTTCAGCTTTCGGAGAAAAGAGAGATCTACGGTCCAAACTATGGGCGAACTCGTGCCTTGAAGGCAAAAGCTGTCTCCTCATCTGAAGAAGAATCTGACAGCAGTTCTGATGACCCTGAAGACATTGGAAGGGAACTTGCTATGCTTGTCAAGAAGTTCCAAAAATTCACCAAGAAGAAAGGCTTCAGAAAGTCTTCCCGATCAAGTTCAAGGAATGATGAAGCTCCTGCTCATGACTACAAGAAGAAAACATGTCACAAGTGCAAGAAACTTGGCCACTTCATCTCTGAGTGTCCACAGTGGGACAATGAGAACAAAAAGAAGAAGAAGAGCAAGGAATATGACTCTGACGACAAGAAGAAGAAGAAGAAGAAATACTCAAAGTCTTCTTCCAAGTCTTCCTCAAAGTCTTCATCACACAAGAAGAGCTCATCTGGCAAGCACGTGCGTTTGTTGGCAAGGAAATGGATTCAGAGGAGGAGTCTGCTTTTGAGGAGGCGGAGGTGGAGTCTGAGGAGGAATCCGACTCAGGCGTCGCAAGTCTGGCTACAGCATACGTTGCTAAGTCCATCTTCAACACTGAAGACAATGACTTCATCACCGACACCGATGCAAATGACAAGGACTACTCCGCTTCTACCTACCGCCAAGGTAAACACACGCACTACTCACTATCAAACATCTAGTGATGATGACTCTGATTGTGGTTCAAAACCTAGCTACAAAACACTTGCTAAAATTGCAACTGAACAACAGAAAGCTATGGAACATATTCAAAAACTGTTAGACAGAAGTGATGATCTGTTAGGTGCTGAAATGACTTGATCTGAATCCTTAATTGAAGACATAAAAAATCTTCACGTTAAGTATCAGGAACTTGAAAGTCGTCATGAAACTCTCTCAACAACTCATGAAAAGCTTTCCTATGATTATCTTCAAAGGAAGCAAGATCTTGAGAAATTGAGAGCGGTTCATGAAGATCTTCAAACGGAAAACGAGTCACTTCGCGCCAAATAGATCAGTCCCGCTCAGGAAGGATTTGAACCACCATGTCTTAAATGCATTGAGCGTGATAATGCTACTTCTGTTGCTGAATGTTCTACTGCTACTGCTGTTGCAATATCTTCAACTGTTGATGCGGAACTAACCCCTCTGCTGAGGATACCACCGCTATTGCTGATGAGAATGCTAGGTTGAAGACATTGCTTGAAACAGGGATGTACAAAAGTCTTCAAGGGCATCAGACACTATGTGATGTCCTCAGAAAGCAGATTCTGAACCGAAACCCTAGGAAAGAGGGTGTTGGGTTCGTAAGGAAAATGAATGCAGATGGCTCTTACTGGAAACCTGAGCAGTACCCCAAAACCATGTGGGTTGCTGCAAAGGAACCTTCAGCAGATCCATCCAATCTAACTGGCTTCACTTGTGCTAACCCCATTATCATTGATGAATCCTTTGATGCAAAATATATACTGTTTAAGAATCAGAATGGTGAAGTGTTTGCCAGGTACATTGGTACTAACTGCAGGAATGGACCGCCTATGAAGAAGATCTGGGTTCCGAAAAAGTGTCTGGAAAATCTTCCTGTGAATGTCTTCATGACACCTCACTTGAAGAAGACAAACCTCAGACCAAAGGCTTCATACGGTCCAAAGGCTTCATACAAACAGAGGACTCACCTGAGTCGCACTAACGCAAATGTTTTGCAGGGAAACCATACTCAGGCATATGAATATGAGAGCGGTTCATCAAACCGCCATGTTCATAAGACCAAGAACTATTCTGCTTATTCTTATGAGTACTATTGTCCGCCTGCAAGACTGTTTGCTAAGGCTTCAAAGCCAAAATTCTCAGACGCTGCACTTAGACTTATTGCTTCTAAGCCACCCTTGAAGATGTGGGTGGTTAAGAAGACTTAACTCTCTTTTGCAGGGAAAGGTCTCCAGCAGAAAACCAAAATCGTCTGACGCTATTGCTGGGGACCTTAAACATCTTGTAGGGCGCAAGATCAGATGCCCAAATGGTCTTACTATGTACTTCGTACCTGAATCGCTTGCTACTCTCCCTATTAGTCCTAACCTGGATCTAAGCTTTCATAACCCACTGGTTCTTCAAATGTTTTTGCTTCACAATGCTCTTGGTGAAGCCTATCCCCCTAACTGCACTGTAGGGTACGACACCAGCGTCTTCAGAATGGATTATTGACAGTGGGTGTACAAATCACATGACTGGCAAAAGAAGTCTTCTTACAGACTCAACCTTACGTCCATCCGACAAGAGCCACATCACATTTGCTGACACTGGTAAAATTAAGGTATTGGGTCTAGGTAGAGTTGCAATCTCAAGGGATCAACACATGGATAAAGTCATGCTTGTTGAATCCCTTGGCTTCAACTTAATGTCTGTCTCAATGCTTTGCGATTTGAACATGATTGCAATGTTTGGAAAATATCGTTGCCTTGTACTAATGGAATCTGACAAGTCTCTAGTGTTTGAAGGGTATCGAAAAGATGATTTGTACGTGGTAGATTTCTCAGCAGGGCCACAACATGCAGTATGTCTTCTAGCAAAGGCTTCAGAATGCTGGCTCTGGCATCAGAGGCTTGGACATGCTGGCATGAGGAACCTCCACACCCTTGCGAAGAAGAAGCATGTCATAGGCATCGAGGGCGTCAAGTTCAAGAAAGACCACTTATGCGGTGCCTGTGAAGCAGGGAAGATGGCGAGGGCCAAACATCCCTCGAAGACAATCATGACCACTACTCGACCCTTCGAACTGCTTCACATGGATCTTTTCGGTCCCACTCATTACTCAACTTTAACTACTACTGCTTGCCTCTATGGCTTCGTTATTGTTGATGATTATTCTAGATATACTTGGGTGCACATAATCCTTTACAAGACTGAAGTGCAGGATGTCTTCAGACGCTTCGCCAATCGAGCTATGAACAATTTTGGCACCAAGATAAAGCACATCAGAAGTGACAATGGCACTGAATTCAAGAACACTGGCCTTGATACATATCTTGATACCTTGGGCATCACACATGAATTCTCAGCCCCGTACACGCCACAGCAGAATGGCATCGTCGAACGCAAGAACAGAACACTAATTGAGATGGCCAGAACGATGCTAGATGAATACAAGACCCCAAGAAAATTCTGGCCCGAAGCCATTGATACTGCATGCCATACAATCAATCGTGTTTATCTTCACAAGCTACTGAACAAGACATCTTATGAGCTCCTTACTGGCAAGAAGCCAAATGTCAGTTACTTTAGAGTATTTGGCGCAAGGTGCTGGATCAAAGACCCACATCACACCTCAAAATTTGCACCAAAAGCACATGAGGGTTTTATGCTTGGATATGGAAAGGATTCACACTCCTACAGAGTCTTCAATCTCTTTTATTACAAAGTGGTTGAAACAGTGGATGTGCGGTTCGATGAGACCAACGGTTCACAAAGAGAGCAGCTGCCAAATGTGCTAGATGAAGTTCCATCTAGTGAATCAATGTGACGCCCCCGATTCAATCGTACACTAATCATGCACGCAAATGTGTACGATCAAGATCAGGGACTCACGGGAAGATATCACAACACAACTCTACAAATAAAATAAGTCATACAAGCATCATAATACAAGCCAGGGGCCTCGAGGGCTCGAATACAAGTGCTCGATCATAGACGAGTCAGCGGAAGCAACAATATCTGAGTACAGACATAAGTTAAACAAGTTTGCCTTAAGAAGGCTAGCACAAACTGGGATACAGATCGAAAGAGGCGCAGGCCTCCTGCCTGGGATCCTCCTAACTACTCCAGGTCGTCGTCAGCGGGCAGCACGTAGTAGTAGGCACCTCCGGTGTAGTAGGGGTCGTCGTCGACGGTGGCGTCTGGCTCCTGGACTCCAGCATCTGGTTGCGACAACCAGAAGAAAGGAAAGGGGAAAAAGGGGGGAGAAAGCAACCGTGAGTACTCATCCAAAGTACTCGCAAGCAAGGAACTACACTACATATGCATGGGTATATGTGTAAGGAGGCCATATCAGTGGACTGAACTGCAGAATGCCAGAATAAGAGGGGGATAGCTAGTCTTGTCGAAGACTACGCTTCTGGTCACCTTCGTCTTGCATCAAGTATAAGAGAGTAGATTGAAGTCCTCCAAGTAGCATCTCCAAGTAGCATCCATAGCATAATCCTACCCGGCGATCCCCTCCTCGTATCCCTGAGAGAGAGCGACCACCGGTTGTATCTGGCACTTGGAAGGGTGTGTTTTATTAAGTATCCGGTTCTAGTTGTCATAAGGTCAAGGTACAACTCCAAGTCGTCCTGTTACCGAAGATCACGGCTATTCGAATAGATTAAACTTCCCTGCAGGGGTGCACCACATAGCCCAACACGCTCGATCCCATTTGGCCGGACACACTTTCCTGGGTCATGCCCGGCCTCGGAAGATCAACACGTCGCAGCCCCACCTAGGCAAAACAGAGAGGCCAGCACGCCGGTCTAAACCTAAGCGCGCAGGGGTCTGGGCCCATCGCCCTGAGCACACCTGCACGTTGCGAGGGCGGCCGAAAGCAGACCTAGCCTAGTGGCGTTCCAGTCCAATTCGGCGCGCGCCGCTCCGTCGCTGACGTCTGAAGTGCTTCGGCTGATACCACGACGTCGGGATACCCATAACTACTCCCACGTAGATGGTTAGTGCGTATAGGCTCGTAGCCAGACTCAGATCAAATACCAAGATCTCGTTAAGCGTGTTAAGTGTCCGCGAACGCCGAACAGGGCCAGGCCCACCTCTCTCCTAGGTGGTCTCAACCTGCCCTGTCGCTCCGCCACAAAGATCCACACAGAGGGCCGTCGGGACAAAGGTCCTTTCAGCCCCCAATCCGTGAATCACTCGCGGGTACTCTTCGAGCTGACCCGACTTTAGTCACCATCTGTATAGTATGTATGTATGTATAGTATATACCCGTGATCACCTCCCAGGTGATCACGGCCCGATAGTATAGCAAGGCAGACTGACAAGAATGTAGGGCCAATGATGATAAACTAGCATCCTATACTAAGCATTTAGGATTGCAGGTAAGGTATCAACAGGTGTAGCAACAATGTCAGGCTATGCATCAGAATAGGATCAACGGAAAGCAGTAACATGCTACACTACTCTAATGCAAGCAGTATAGAGAAGAATAGGCGATATCTGGTGATCAAGGGGGGGGCTTGCCTGGTTGCTCTGGCAAGAGAGAGGGGTCGTCAACTCCGTAGTCGAACTGGGCAGCAGCAGCGTCGGTCTCGTAGTCTACCGGAGAGAAGAGGGGGAAGAAACAATGAATACCAAGTAAACAGATGCATATCGATGCGTGACATGTCAAGAAGCGATGCTAGGCGTGCCCTAACGTGGTATGAGGTGGTACTGGTTAAGGGGGGAATCATCCGGGAAAGTATTCCCGGTGTTTCGTGTTTTCGGGCAGAGGAGCCGGAGGGGGAAAGTTGCGGGTTCGATAGGTTAGGGGGGTGTGGTGGACGAACGGACTGCGTATCCGGAATCGTCTCGTCGTTCTGAGCAACTTTCATGTTGAAAATATTTTAATCCGAGTTACGGATTAAAAGATATGATTTTTAAAAGATTTTATTAATTTCTGGAATTTAATTAATTAGTTAATTCGAAAAAAAGTATTTATGACGTCAGCATGATGTCATGCTGACGTCAGCAGTCAACAGGGGTTGACTGAGTCAACCCTGACATGTGGGTCCAGTGGGACCCACCTGTCATTCCCTATTTAGGTTAATTAGGGTTTAGGTTAATCTAATTATAGTTTAATTAATCTTAACTAATTAATTAATTTAATTAAACCGGATTAATTAACTTAATTAATTAATTAATTATTTAATAATTTTATTAAATCATTTTAATTTTATTAATTATATTTATTGTTTTTTTATTTATTTTATTATTTATTATTTATTTATTATTTTTATTATCTTTATTATTATTATTTATTTTCTTTTTCTTTCTTCTCTTTTTTTTTATTTGCGTTCTGGGGGTGGGGCCCCCTAGTCAGTGGCCCGGGGGCCTTAGCGGGCACAGGGCGGTGCGGGTGCGGGTGCGAGCCCGACTGGGCACTGGGCACCCGTGCCCGAGGGGGCACCGCAGCGAGGGCGCGAGGCCCAGCTGCGTCGGCGGCCTCGCCCGACAGCGGCAGGGGGCGGGGAGCAGGGAAGGCCCCGGACGGCGACGGCCCTGGCGGGCGCGGCCAGGAGCCGCGGGAAGGAGGCGGCGGTGGCCGGGCGGTGCGTCGGGGCGGACGAAGCGAGGCCGGGGCGAGGTGGTGGGGGTTCCGGGGAGGAGGAGGAGCGAGGGAGGCCAGTGGCCACGGCGCCGGACCGGGGAGGCGCGGGAAAGGCCACGGAGAGCGCGGGAGGGGCGTCCAGGGGTCGCGGTCGAGGGGAGCACGGCGAGCGCGCAACGGGCGGCGCCGGAGCGCGTCGACCGCGGACGGGGAGGCGGTGACCGCGTCGGCCTAGGGGAGAGAGGGCGAAGGGGGTGCTCACAGGGGGGGGGTCCGCGGGGTCTAGGAGGCGTGCGCGGTGGAGGTTGGAGGCGACCGGCGAGGAGGGAGTCGGGGAGGCGGCCGTCCGGCGTCGCAGATCCGGCGAGGTGGGTTGGGGGCCGAGGCGGCGAGGTCCAGGCGGCGGCGGGCGCTCCGCGCGTGGGGCGACGGTGTGGAGGGGGGGGTCCGGACGGCGGCGAGGGGCGCAGGGGGGCGGAGGCGACCGGTGTCGGGGCGGCGGGGCGACGGGATCGGGTAGCTCCCGATCCGGACGGCGCGGGGGAGGAGAAGGAGGGGATCGGGGGGGGCGAGTGGGGAGTGGGTAGGTTAGGGTTTGGGGCGTGGGGGGTTATGGGGGTGCCGGTTGGGCCGGCCCAGGGGGGGGAGTTGGGCCAGGCCAGGGGCCAGGTGGGGTGGGGCTTCGGGGGGGCTGGCTGGGCCCGGGGAAGGGCTGGCCCAGATGGGCCAGGGGAGGTTCCCTCCCCTTTTCTTCTTCCTTTCTTTTCTTTTATTATTTTTCTTTTTCTGCTTTCTGTTTTAGTTTAATTAAAATGCCAAAACATTTTACAAAAATTTGTGCACCCCACCATAATTAGGTTTGCTATTTTAGACAACCCCCGAACAATTTAGTTTTCGTTTCAGAAAACTTTTATCTTTGGTTTTGTTTTGAATTTATTTGTAGACCGGGTTCGAATCAACGTGAGGTTAGCCACAGTAACCGAGGTGATCACTGTTGCTTAATCATCCGGGTGTTACAAATCTCCTCCACTACAAGAAATCTCGTCCCGAGATTTAGGAGGTAGAAGGAAAGAGTGCGGGATATTCATCTCGTAGACGATCCTCGCGTTCCCAGGTGGCTTCGTCTTCAGAGTGATTCGACCACTGGACCTTGAGGAACTTGATCGCCTTCTGGCGTGTGCGGCGTTCAGCTTGGTCGAGAATGCGGACCGGTTGCTCTTTATAGGAGAGGTCCTGTTGCAATTCGAGCACTTCATGATCCACAGCTCGGATTGGGTCCTTGAAGCAACGGCGGAGTTGTGACACATGGAACACATCGTGAACCTGAGAAAGGTTCGACGGAAGCTCCAGTTGATATGCCACTTTTCCACGCCTCTTGAGAATAGTGAATGGGCCAATATAGCGAGGAGCTAGCTTGCCCTTGATCCCGAAGCGGTGAGCACCCTTCATTGGTGTAACGCGAAGATAGGCCTTTTCGCCAGGTTGATAGACCATGTCTTTATGATGACGGTCATACTGACTCTTCTGACGTGACTGAGCAGTCTTGAGATTCTCGCGAATAATGCGGACTTGTTCTTCGGCATGTTGGATAATATCCGGACCGAAGAGTGGACGTTCCCCAGTTTCTGACCAGTTCAGAGGGGTTCGGCACTTTCGTCCATATAACACTTCGAAGGGGGCCATCTTCAGACTAGCTTGGTAGCTATTATTATAAGAGAACTCAGCATACGGAAGAGATTCCTCCCATTTCTTGCCGAAGGAAATAACACAAGCTCGAAGCATGTCTTCGAGAACTTGGTTGACACGTTCAACTTGCCCTTGTGACTGAGGATGAAAAGCAGTGCTGAAAGACAGATGAGTGCCCATAGCTTCTTGGAAACTTGCCCAGAATCTTGAAGTGAATAAACTGCCACGGTCTGAACTGATAACCAGTGGAATACCGTGAAGCGAAACAATTCTGGTCATGTAGAGGGTTGCAAGCTGGCTAGCAGTGATCGTTTCTTTGACCGCCAGAAAATGTGCAACCTTAGAAAGTCGGTCAATGACGACAAGAATAGCATCATTGCCTTTCTGCGATTTGGGGAATCCAGTAACGAAGTCCATCTCGACATGGTCCCATTTCCATTCCGGAATAGATATAGGTTGCAGAGTTCCAGCAGGCCTTTGATGTTCTGCTTTGATACGACGGCAAACGTCACATTCAGCAACATAACGAGCAATGTCTTGCTTCATGTTAGACCACCAGAATCTCTGACGAATGTCTTGATACATCTTCGTACTACCAGGATGGATACATAGAGGCGTATCATGAGCTTCTTTCATAACCTCCTGGGTCATATTCAGGTTTTCCTTCTTACACGGCACCACTAGGCGGCCTTTGAAGTACAAGGCGCCATCATCAGCAATAGTGAAGGATGAGGAACTTCCTTCTTTGAGGTCTTGCTTAATCTTGTAGACTTCAGAGTCAAATCCCTGCATTGTCTTTATGGTGCCCACGAGATCGGGTTCAACAGCCAGGGTATAGAGAGAGCCCTGGGAAACAACACGGAGATTCATCTTGCGGAACTCCGGAGGAGGGGGAGCGAGTGCACCCGGAGGAACAATATGGAGGTTTAGCTTTCTGAATTCTTCAACAAGTGAGGGCTGAACTTTGTGAACCTGGAGGTGGTTGCAGTAAGACTTGCGGCTCAAGGCATCAGCCATTACATTAGCCTTGCCTGGGGTATAGGAAATACCCAAATCAAAGTCTGCAACAGTCTCCATCCATCTCTGCTGACGGAGGTTCAGGTCTGGCTGAGTAAACAGATACTTCAGACTTTGGTGGTCAGTGAAGATCTCGCAACGATTACCGAGTAGGTAATGTCGCCACTGTTTTAGTGCATGAATGACAGCAGCAAGTTCGAGGTCGTGAACTGGGTAGTTCTCTTCGTGAGGGCGCAATTGACGAGAGGCATAAGCAACCACTTTGCGCTCTTGCATTAGGACACAGCCTAGTCCTTGACGGGAAGCGTCGCAGTAAATGACGAAGTCCTTCTTAGTATCAGGAGGAGCTAGTACTGGGGCAGAAGTCAACTTGTCCTTGAGTGCCTGGAAACTTTCCTGACATTTATCTGTCCATTGGAACTTGACGCCCTTATGCAATAGGTTAGTCAGAGGCCTGGCAATCTTGGAGAAGTTCTCGACGAATCGACGGCAGTAGCTGGCGAGACCGAGAAAACTTCTGACTTGCTTAACGTTCTTCGGAGGAGTCCAATCGAGAATAGCCTGAACTCGTTCAGGGTTGACGGCAATACCATCCTTAGAGATGACATGCCCAAGATAGGTTACTTCGGGAAGCCAGAATTCACATTTGGAGAACTTGGCATAAAGTTGATGCTCTCGTAGCTTTTCCAGCACGAGGCGAAGATGTTCAGCATGTTCCTCTTCGTTCTTGGAAAATACCAGAATATCATCCAGATAAACCACGACGAACTTGTCGAGGTAATCCATGAATATATAGTTCATCAGGCGAGAGAAGGTGGCTGGAGCATTGGTTAAGCCGAAAGACATGACGGTGTACTCGTATGAACCATAACGAGTCACAAATGCGGTCTTGGGGATATCTTCCTCACGAACACGGATCTGGTGGTAACCCAACCTCAAGTCGAGTTTAGAGAACACTGATGATCCAGCCAATTGATCATACAGATCATTGATCCGAGGAAGAGGATACTTATTCTGAATGGTAGCTTGATTTATAGGACGGTAGTCTTGGACCAATCGGTTCGTCCCATCTTTCTTCTTGACAAAGAGAGAAGGTGCTCCCCAAGGAGAGCAACTTGGGCGAATGAAACCACTTCGAAGAGAATTATCGATTTCCTCCTTAAGCTCAAGGAGTTCATGCGGCGGCATCTTGTAGGGTCGCTTGGCTATAGGAGTGGTGCCTGGTTTCAAGTCGATGACGAATTCGACAGCTCTAGCAGGGGGAATCCCTGGGAGTTCTTCAGGAAAGACGTCTAGGAATTCACGCATGACGGGAATGTTTTCAATGCCCTCAAGTGGTGCAGCGTTCAATGTGTTTAAGGCATAAAGTCTGGCCTCGGCATTCCGAACCAGATGAGCATCGTAGCTAATTATTTCATCAGAAGGGTGTAGCAGATGGACGGTCTTAGTGGCGCAAACGATAGAAGCAGTATGCGCCTTTAACCAATCCATTCCCAGAATGAGATCAATGCTACAGGACTTCAGTACGATGGGAGAGACAAGGAATTCCAGTCCTTCAATTTCTACAGGGACGTCGTTGCAAATCATGGAGGTTCGACATTGGCCCGCAGGGGTGTGCACTAATAGAGAAGCGTTCATGTCTTCACTTTTAATGCCATGCATGAATGCAAAATCTTCTGACATGAATGAATGCGATGCTCCTGTATCGAATAAAACAGATGCTGGTACTGAATTTACGAGGAGTGTACCCATCACAGTAGCAGGCTGGTCTTGAGCTTCATTCAGATCAATGTGGTTGGCATGAACACGGCCATAAGACTTGGCAATGTTGTTGCGGGCCTGGTTGTTCCCACGGCCAGTTGCTGGAAGGGCCAGTTGGTTCTGTCTCTGGTTGCATTCCCTAGCACGGTGCCCTGGTTGTCCGCACCTGAAGCACAACCCATTCTCGGGGGTAGGAACAGGAGCTTGGAGTGGTGGAGCTGGAAGCCTCGGCTGCCTAGTTGGAGCAGCCGGCAGACGAGGTGCAGCATAAGACTGCCTTGGGGCAGGTGCAGTTGGACGGTACATGTTGTTCGGGATCCATATCTTACGCTTCTGCGAGGGCGGGCCCGAAGATGAGCCCGTGTCACGGTTGCGCCTTTGAGAGCTCTGGTGTTCTTGCAGACCCGTCTCGACATTGATGGCCTTGTTCACCAAGGTGGCGAAATCGGCAAAGTCATGCACTAGAAGTGTGAGCTTGATGTCAGCCTGAAGGCCTTCACGAAACTTCTCCTGTCTGCGAGCATCAGTTGCAATGTCTTCTTCAGCATAGCGGGATAAGTCCAGAAACTCCCGCTGATAAGCTTCAACAGTCTTGTTGCCTTGGGTGAGGTTACGAAACTCACGCTTCTTCCTGTCCATGATTCCCTGAGGAATGAAGCGGGCACGGAAGGCAGCCTGAAAGTCTGGCCAGGAGATGATTGTCCCAACTGGCAGAGTACGCCTGTGGCTGTCCCACCATTGAGCTGCGGGTCCCTTCAGGAAGAAGGAAGCAAAAGTGACATAGCTGGCAGGGGCTACATCAGCAGACTCCATCTCATAGGTGATGTCACGGAGCCAGTCATCAGCATCCAGCGGCTGGGTTGAGCTGCGGTACACACTTGGGTTGAGGCGTATGAAATCCTGCAGAGTTGTTGTGTTTGGATGCTGGTTCATATTGGGGCGAGGAAACTGAGCCATCATGTTTTCCATGAACTGGCGATTCATCTCAAGCTGTTGGATCATACCAGCCATGTACTCAGGCGGTGGTGGGAAGTTGCCACCACGACCACGACCAGCTGGTCTAACCATCCTGCTAATATATAACAGGGGTAGTTCAGTATTGAGAAATTAGCATAGACAAGAGTCATTCATGATGAAACATGCATAATGAAAGGAGCACGACAGATACCACATAGATAGTCGGCATAACTTACAAAAGGGGTCGGACATAGGGTTCAATACACAGAGTTCAGTACATAGATTAAGTCATCATAGGCGGCACGCAGGCTCGCGAGTGCATCTAAGACTAATGAACAAGACTACATCAGTCCCAGGAGGTACTGTGAAGGTAGCTGTAACCTGACAGCTGGTAGTGAGGCAACGGATAGTCCTCCACGTCAGTGACCTGGGGGCCGCGTATACTCTGGTGCTGAATCCGACGTCCCGGTGGCAGAAAAGGGCCAAGTGCGGGAGAGTAGCCTCCCACCTCTGGCCATCCGACACCGTGGGGCATCACGGTCCTGGCTGGGTAGATCGCAGAACGCGGCAGCTGTCCAGACCGGACAAAGGGGTGCAACCGCGTCAGAGCCCTGTAAAGGTGCTGACGAGTGGTGTACAACTCGTGGCGAAGAGCTCTGTTAGCTCGGTCCAGCCCATCAGCATGCAGAACCAGGCGCTGATGGTGGAACGGCTCTCGGGTGACGGTGGAGTAGGCGGCAGTGTAGTATCCCTCCGCACCAACGTCGGATGCGATAGGAATGTGCCTGAAAGGGGAAGTGTCCAATGCCTGATACTCTCCACGAAGACGTGTCAGAGCAGCATGAGCCGCATCGTGGACTGCCATCTCGATGGTCACTCCAACACCATGAGCGGTGTGCAGCACGGTAGTGGACTCATACTCCCGAGAGTAGAGGTGGACGATGGCACGATACTGCTCCTGGTTAAAGTCCTGGTACTCCTCGTAGACGGTGTACTCAGGGTGCCAGCGATAACCCAGATAGGTCATCATATCAGCTAGCACAGCAGGTGATCCTGAGGCACCCATGGCCGCAGTGTGGCGCACGACCTGCCTCGCGGGTTCCATCTGAAAACAAAAATGTTTCAATGGAGTCAAATGACAACACGGGCATTATTCAAAATGCTATCCTACAGAATATCTATGTCTTATCCAACTTCGGGGTGAACGTGGTAACGGGATCCTAATGTTAGAGTTAGAAAATTCGTTTAACCCGAGTAGAAAAGAGTTCAGAGTCCCAGAGTAAAGGTCGAGGAGTAAAAGATCCTAGTACCACCCGATGGCGACGTGGGCCCGTAAGGCACACAGCCAAGTTAGTAAAAGTTTTTGGTAATGTCTAGACTCGACTTCGGCCAAGGAGTGTGGAAGGGGGATTCCTACAGGCAGTCGGCTCTGATACCAACTTGTGACGCCCCCGATTCAATCGTACACTAATCATGCACGCAAATGTGTACGATCAAGATCAGGGACTCACGGGAAGATATCACAACACAACTCTACAAATAAAATAAGTCATACAAGCATCATAATACAAGCCAGGGGCCTCGAGGGCTCGAATACAAGTGCTCGATCATAGACGAGTCAGCGGAAGCAACAATATCTGAGTACAGACATAAGTTAAACAGGGTGCCAAAAGATGGCTAGCACAAACTGGGATACAGATCGAAAGAGGCGCACGCCTCCTGCCTGGGATCCTCCTAGGTCACTCCTGGTCGTCATCAGCGGGCAGCACGTAGTAGTAGGCACCTCCGGTGTAGTAGGGGTCGTCGTCGACGGTGGCGTCTGGCTCCTGGACTCCAGCATCTGGTTGCGACAACCAGGAAGAAAGGAAAAGGGGAAAAAAAAGGGGGGAGAAAGCAACCGTGAGTACTCATCCAAAGTACTCGCAAGCAAGGAACTACACTACATATGCATGGGTATATGTGTAAGGAGGCCATATCAGTGGACTGAACTGCAGAATGCCAGAATGAGAGGGGAATAGCTAGTCTTGTCGAAGACTACGCTTCTGGTCACCTTCGTCTTGCATCAAGTATAAGAGAGCAGATTGAAGTCCTCCAAGTAGCATCTCCAAGTAGCATCATAGCATAATCCTACCCGGCGATCCCCTCCTCGTATCCCTGAGAGAGAGCGACCACCGGTTGTATCTGGCACTTGGAAGGGTGTGTTTTATTAAGTATCCGGTTCTAGTTGTCATAAGGTCAAGGTACAACTCCAAGTCGTCCTGTTACCGAAGATCACGGCTATTCGAATAGATTAAACTTCCCTGCAGGGGTGCACCACATAGCCCAACACGCTCGATCCCATTTGGCCGGACACACTTTCCTGGGTCATGCCCGGCCTCGGAAGATCAACACGTCGCAGCCCCACCTAGGCAAAACAGAGAGGCCAGCACGCCGGTCTAAACCTAAGCGCGCAGGGGTCTGGGCCCATCGCCCTGAGCACACCTGCACGTTGCGAGGGCGGCCGAAAGCAGACCTAGCCTAGTGGCGTTCCAGTCCAATTCGGCGCGCGCCGCTCCGTCGCTGACGTCTGAAGTGCTTCGGCTGATACCACGACG